>NC_055999.1:70438413-71045291 GCF_018446385.1 Zingiber officinale
ACATAATGAAAAGAAATGAAAAAGGGAATGCATGAAAGATTGTTAGGGACATGATATGATAGTTATGCATGATAAGTTATTTTTGTATGGTTTGTACCAAGGGTGGGCTCCGTAAACGCCCCGGGGTCGATGGAGTAAGACTCGGGCCTCGTCAGTAATGGGCCTCTGAGTGCCCTAGGTCGATGGAGTAAGACTCGGGCCTCGTCAGTAATGGGCCTCTGAGTGCCCTAGGTCGATGGAGTAAGACTCGGGCCTAGTATGTATGCATGGTAGGGTTCAAGACTTGCTACCTTGAACCTACCTATGAAGCGCGCGCATTATGTATGTGGTACAAACCGGGATCCCCTCTAATGATGATATTAATTTCAAGTACTTATAAGTATAAGTTTTCAAATTCATGATGCATTGCCTACATATGTGCTTGAATTATCTGATGATTAGATATAATGTCATGTGATATTATGATATGAATATAAATATGATACCCTTGTATGTCGTATGCTTATGATACCTCGCATGATATTGATGTGCAATGATATGAATTCGGTTTTAGTGAGTAGGAAAGGAACTTACTGAGCCATGAGTGCTCATAGCTTACTTTCCTTGTACCGCAGATATGGAGGACGGATATTCGGAACGACGGAGCAGCAGGAGGAGCAGATAGTGATGTGTGTGGTGGTGGCTCGGCAAGAACGATTCGGACAAATTAATATTTTTAATTATATGATCAATATATGCACATTCGAACTAATCAGAATATGTGATATCATGCTTATTTAAGAAAAAGGAATGATTTAAAATTTTCCGCTGTTATAGTATAACTAAAGCATGTACGTAAGTAGTATAAGATCGTAGCGCCGCCCTTGGGTAAGAAGGGTGTGTTGGTTGCTACTCGAAAAACCTAGAGGTTCCACTGTACAAAAATTTTGTACAAAGGTCTGAACCTTTTCCTAGCTACCATGTGTTCTTTTAAATTAAATTTTGGATCGCCTGCGGAACTTAACACGTTTGATCCAAAACTTAATCTATTTGTTCTTTTAGGTTTTGACTTGGATCTCCTGCGGAACTTAACACGTTCGACCCAAATCTCCTTAAGTTATTAATTCCATTAAATATTAATTTCCATAATTGGCTCCCAGTACTGACGTGGCGAGGCACATGGCCTTCTTGGATATGGGAGCAACCACCACCGACTAGACAAAACCTTTTATGGAAAGATAATATTTAATTTCCTAAAATAACTTTAGGTTAACCGAAAAGAACAATCAAATCACAAGGGAAAGAAAAACAAAAGAACACTGTATCGAAAATAAATTCGAAACTCTAGAATCATATGCCTCTTGTATTTAGTATTATTTCCAAAAATAACTAGTATGATACGGAAAAAAAATACTAGTTATACCTTTTAGAAAAACCTCTTGATCTTCTACCGTATTCCTCTTCTAACCTCGGACGTTGTGTGGGCAACGATCTTCCGAGATGAGAAACCACAAATCACCTTCTTCTTCCTTGCAAGTTTCGGCCATCAAAACATCTTCTAGGATGAAGAGGTTCGGCCACCACCACCATGCTCCAAGGGATGTTAGAAACGAGGCTTGCTTTCTCTCCTTCTTCTCCTTCCTTGATCCGGCCACTAACAAAAGCTCCACCAAGAGGTAAGTTTCGGCCAACAAGAGGAGAGGAGAGAAATAGGGCCGGCCACACCACCAAGGAAAAAAGAGGGAGAAAAATAGAATAGAGTCGTTCCCTTTGAAGCCTCCTCTACCCCCTCTTTTATAATCCTTGATCCTGGCGAATAAGGAAAATTTAATAAAAATTTCCTTAATTCTTTTTCTATTGAAAAGGAAAAATTATTTAATTAAAAATAATTTTCTTTCTCAATTTTATTTGGCCGGCCACACCAAAGCTACAAAAAAGGAGAGTTTTAATTAATTAAAACTTCCTAATTTGTCTCCAGAAATTTATAAAATTTCTCCAATAATTTAATCCCTTCATGATTGGTTTATAAAAAGGAAATTTAATAAATTAAAATCTTTCTTTTAAACATGTGGATAAAAAGAAAGTTATCTCTAAAAAATTAAAATCTCTTTTAATCTACAAATAAGGAAAGATATCAAATCTTTTCTCAATCTTTTGTAGAAACTAATAAAAGAGAATTATTAATTTTTAAACTTTCTTTTAAATCATGAACATGGTTAAAAAGGAAAGTTTTCTTAAAATTTAAAATCCTCCTTTAATCAACAAATAAGGAAAGATTTTAAATTTTAAACTCTCTTTTAAACATTTAGATGATTTACAAATAAGGAAAGTTTTTACCAAAAATTAAAACCATCCTTTTAAACTACAAATAAGGAAAGAGATTAATCTCTTCTCTTAATCTTTTGTAGAAAGCTATAAAAGGAAATTTTTAATTTTTAAACTCTCTTTTAAAATCATGATATCCACATAAGAAATAATTTTAATAAAAATCCTTTTGAATATTCTAGTGGCCGGCCACCTAAGCTTGGGACCCAAGCTTTGGTCGGCCACCTACATGGCTCATCCACTTGGTCTTGGCCGGCCCTAGCTTGGGTTCCAAGCTAGCTTGGCCAGCCCCATTGGATGGGTAAGAAGGTGGGTATGCAGTGGGTATAAATCTCTATATACTAGAGGCTACGATAGGGACCGAGAGGAGGAATTGATTTTGGTCTCCCGATGAAATTAAGCATCCCGTGTTCGCCCCGAACACACAACTTAATTTCATCAATAATAATTCATTCCACTAAAGAACTATTATTGAACTACCGCACCAATCCCAAATTACATTTTGGGCTCCTTCTTATTATGAGTGTGTTAGTCTCCCTGTGTTTAAGATAACAAATGTCCACAAATTAAGTAAGTTACTGACAACTCACTTAATTAATATCTAGCTCCAAGAGTAGTACCACTCAACTTCATCGTCATGTCGGATTAAGTCCACCTGCAGGGTTTAACATGACAATCCTTATGAGCTCCTCTTGGGGACATTCTCAACCTAGATCACTAGGACACAGTTTCCTTCTATAATCAACAACACACACTATAAGTGATATCATTTCCCAACTTATCGGGCTTATTGATTTATCGAACTAAATCTCACCCATTGATAAATTAAAGAAATAAATATCAAATATATGTGCTTGTTATTATATTAGGATTAAGAGCACACACTTCCATAATAACTGAGGTCTTTGTTCCTTCATAAAGTCAGTACAAAAGGAACGACCTCAAATGGTCCTACTCAATACACTCTAAGTGTACTAGTGTAATTTTATAGTTAAGATAAACTAATACCTAATTACACTACGACCTTCCAATGGTTTATTCCTTTCCATCTTAGTCGTCAGCTACTGTTTATAATTTATAAGGTACTGATAACATGATCTTCTGTGTGTGACACCACACACCATGTTATCTACAATATAAATTAATTGAACAACTACATTTATCATAAATGTAGACATTTGACCAATGTGATTCTTATAAATGTTTATACCAAAAGCTAGGCTTTTAGTATACACTCTAACAATCTCCCACTTATACTAAAAGACTAAGCTGTCATATCTGCTGCCATACATCTGATTCTCATGCCTTTCAAAAAGCTCTTGCCTTAAGGACCTTAGGTTATCATCTGATGCAATCTAGGCGGCAACAACTTCTCCTCGTTATACAATTTCTCGTATTGGATGGTACTTGCGCTCTATTGTGTTTACTTGCCTTATAGACTTATGGTTTCTTCGAGTTTGCTACTGCACCAACATTATTACAATAAATTGTAATAATCTTTGGACAAACCAGAAATCATATCTAAGTCTATCTTGAGGTTATTGAGTCATTCAGCTTTTATGGCTACCTCAGAGGCTTGCCATATACTAAGCTTCTATGGTAGAGTCCAGAAAAACACCTATGCTTATCACTCTTCCATAGTTATGACTTTACCTCCTAAAGTAAACACAAAACCCCGAGGTCGACTTATTATTGTCCCTATCCGATTGGAAGTCAAAATCCATGCAGCCCACAGGGACCAAATTAACTGCCTTGTAAGTTAGCATATAATCTCTAGTGCCTCTAAGGTACTTTAATATATGCTTTACTACAGTCCAATGTCCTTGTTTAGGGTTACTTTGATATCTGCTAACTATGCCCTTGCCAAAACAGATTTCTGATCTCGTGCATAGCATACATTAGGTTGTCTAACTGCCGAAGCATAAAGAACTGTCTATATGTCCTCAATCTCCTTTGATGTCATCGGAGACATCTCTTTAGATAAAGACACTCCATCCTTAAAAGGTAAGAAACCTTTCTAGGAGTTTTGCATGCTTAAAACGAGCAAGGATTTTTCCGATGTATCAAGCTTGGGATAAGTAAAATATTCTCTTCTTGCGATCCCTTATTACTTTGATCTCAATAATATATACATTCTCCCAAGTCCTTTATATGAAATTGTTTGGACAATCATACCCTTACTTCTGACAACATTTTGATATTGTTTCCAACTACCAAAAATGTTATCTACGTATAGTACAAGAAATACCATCACGTTTCCATCACATCTTTTGTATACACAAGACTTATCCGGTTACTAAATCCATAGATCTGGATTACTTTGATAAACCGGATGTTCCAAGACCTTGAAGCTTTGCCTCAGTCCATAGACTGATTGAGCTTGCACACAAGATGCTCTTAGCCCTTTGTAATGATCCCTTCTGGTTGCTTTATATGGATGCTTTCTTCAAGACTTCCATTAAGGAATACTGTCTTGACATCCACTTGCCAAATAGATAAAAGAATCCGGATAGACTTAAGCATGACTACCAGTGAAAAAGTTTCCTTTTTCATCAAGCCTTGCTTTGAAAGTTACCACCTTCCTTTCTATCCCTCTTTTCCTATTATAGACCTTTTTTCACCCAAAGGCTTTTACACCATTTGGTGGTTCTACAAGCTTCTAGATTTTATTAGAATACATATATTCTAATTCTTTTATTCATTACTCTTTGCCAAGATGTTACATTTTTATCTTGGAGTGCTTCATCATATGACCGGAGATCAGGTTCATGTCCTCCAGGGATCGAGCCCAAAACATGAACCTATTTAGGTTGCCTAACAACCCTCCCACTACGACAAGGCACTTTCTGTAATTGTGTATCATTTATGATACGTGTTGCAGTTTTCTTGTGGTATCTCATCTTGTACAATTGGTACTAGGTTAGACATGTCCTTTATTATTTCCTTAAGAACAAATTTACTTATGAGTACGTGGTTCATTATATAGTCCTTTTCTAAAAATCAGTCATTGATGCTAATAATGACCTTCTGATTTTTAAGACTATAAACCTACTTTTGTTTATCTAGGATTACTTACAAACAAGTGAACTCCTATCCAACTTATCATTGTCTCTATGTGCTGGATTACCTGAATCCGAATATGCTTCAAAATAGGTTTTCACCTATTCAACAATTCTATATGAGTAGAGAGTTCTAACTTGGAAGGTACTATGTTCACTTTCGTTTTCAGAGTTTATCCTTAAAACAAATTTGGTAATTTTCTGAATAACTCATCATCTATCTAATTATTCCATAAGAGTCCTTTACCTTCTTTCTACTACACCATTCTGTTGGGGTGTACCAGATGCAGTTAGTTGGGATTGAAATCCAACTTCTGATCAGTGACTCCTAAAATCTCTTAAGAGGTACTTGCCACTACGATCTTCCATAGTGACTTTTTACTTTAACATTTCTCCGCATCAACCTTGTACTCTTTGAACTAATCAAAGTACTTAGTCTTGCGGTACATTAAGTAAATTTATTTGTATCTTGAATAGTTGTCTATAGACAAAATATTCAATACTACCTCTTGTCTGGATAGTCATAGGATCACACAAATCAGAATGAATCGATTTCAACATATCTTTGACTCCATACCCCTTGGACTTAAAAGCTTCTTGGTTATTTTTCTTCCAAGTAAGACTCGCAGGTTGGAAAGATTTCCACTACCAATGAACCCAAAAGTTCATCAGCTACCAATGAATCCTACTCAAGTATAACCTAGCTTTAGATGCCAAAGATATAATTGGTTCATTTCTGAAGGTTGCTTTTTCTTAAAATTAGAAGATGTGTTACTAATTTTCATTTGTTGCATCGTGGGAGTTATTGGATTATAAATTGTCAACCATCATACCAGAATAGATAACTTCCCTATTTTTCTTGATAACAACTTTGTTATCAAAATAGACACAATATCTATAATAGTTTAGAAACTGAAATCAGGTTCTTTCTAAACTTGGTACGTAAAGACAATTACTTAAAATCTATATTTTATTCTTATCAAAGGATAAACATCTCCTACTGCAACAGCTACCACTTTTACAGTAGTGCCCATGTGGACGGTGATTTACCTTTCATTTAGTTGTCGGGTTTCCTGGAACCCTACAATGAATTGCAGACATGATTAATGGCATCTTGTATCTACACTCCAGGTTCTGGTAGATAACACCACTAGACATGTTTCAACTAATGAATTAAATACACCTTAATTGTTTTTAGTTCTAAGAAGACAGTCTACCTTAATGTCCAAGTCCTATTTCCAATCATTACAATTGGGACTACTAAGTCTTTTTCTATAGTATGACTACTAGGGATTGACAAACATCTTAAATCCTAAGAATCACAAAAATATTTGGTCAATATCAACTCCTTAAAAATCCCCATGAATTTTGTATGTCACGTTAGTGTGGACGTATACAAATTCAAAGAGGAAATTTTATCATTTAATTTTATTATCTTGTCAACTTTACTTTATGACGAATAAATTAATAGTTGATCTGTCTTTGATCAAATATTTGGTCAAAAACTTTTGAATTTAAAAAATATTGATTCCTCAAACAATATTATTTAAATTCACCAACACCTCAAACACCATGAATTTTGCATGTCACGTTAGTGTGGACGTATACAAATTCAACATTTGTAAAAGGAGAGTTTTAACCCATTAATTTTATTATCTTGTCAACCTAACTTTTTGACAAATAAAATTAATAGTTGGTATCATTTGGTCACACAAATAATAGCAGTGACTCCGATGGGGAGGTTACTATTAAATGTGTCTAAGTGTATACCATTACTTGACACTAAGTCCATTAATAAGATTATGCCCCTTCCGTTGGGGAAGATCACACGCTCTTAATTAACTTCCTATAGTCATCCAAAAATGGAAGTCTATTCTAGTGATCCACAAACAAGCTCATCCGTTATGGAGGAAGGCACTCAGAGCCAACGCGCAAGCTTGTTTGCATCACTTACAAACCAGTAATGGAGACCATGGGATTTACTTAAAAATCCCTCTCCCACTTAGTTATTTATAAATGAGGAATTTTAACTATGCTAGCCTACTAAATATGTAAACCAACATGCACACACAACACAATATAAAAGCAATAAATAGAAAATCTAATTTTCAACTATTATGGCTTTTATCTCTAGTTGTCCTCCGTGTGTTGTCATCCCAAGCTGCTGCCATATTTGGCCACTGCCACCGGGTCTAGCTGTCGCATCCATCTTGCTCCTAGTTCCGCTGCGCCTCTGGTCCTTAGAAGGTTCCACGCTTTGCAAGATTCGATCCGCGACATAAATAGAATTTTACATTTTGATCCTATATTCCATAAAAGGAATGTACATGTATCTAGATCAAAAATAAAATCCTAATAAAACTAAATACAGCTCCTGCTGTATTTTATAATACAATCATGCACACACAATAAAATGCCCTTGACATGTCCAAGGGTCCAATCACACACATAATAACTATAAGCCATAATAGTTGGATCCTGCATCCACAAAGTTAGCACATCCTACTATTATCCTGCCTAAATTATGTATGACATGTGCATAATTAAACTAATACCAAATACACAGAGGCAAAACCCTAGCTCGAATTGTTGGTTGCTACTCGGAAAACCTAGAGGTTCCACTGTACAAAAATTTTGTACAAAGGTCTGAACCTTTTCCTAGCTACCATGTGTTCTTTTAAATTAAATTTTGGATCGCCTGCGGAACTTAACACGTTTGATCCAAAACTTAATCTATTTGTTCTTTTAGGTTTTGACTTGGATCTCCTGCGGAACTTAACACGTTCGACCCAAATCTCCTTAAGTTATTAATTCCATTAAATATTAATTTCCATAATTGGCTCCCAGTACTGACGTGGCGAGGCACATGGCCTTCTTGGATATGGGAGCAACCACCACCGACTAGACAAAACCTTTTATGGAAAGATAATATTTAATTTCCTAAAATAACTTTAGGTTAACCGAAAAGAACAATCAAATCACAAGGGAAAGAAAAACAAAAGAACACTGTATCGAAAACAAATTCGAAACTCTAGAATCATATGCCTCTTGTATTTAGTATTATTTCCAAAAATAACTAGTATGATGCGGAAAGAAAAATACTAGTTATACCTTTTAGAAAAACCTCTTGATCTTCTACCGTATTCCTCTTCTAACCTCGGACGTTGTGTGGGCAACGATCTTCCGAGATGAGAAACCACAAATCACCTTCTTCTTCCTTGCAAGTTTCGGCCATCAAAACATCTTCTAGGATGAAGAGGTTCGGCCACCACCACCATGCTCCAAGGGATGCTAGAAAGAGGCTTGCTTTCTCTCCTTCTTCTCCTTCCTTGATCCGGCCACTAACAAAAGCTCCACCAAGAGGTAAGTTTCGGCCAACAAGAGGAGAGGAGAGAAATAGGGCCGGCCACACCACCAAGGAAAAAAGAGGGAGAAAAATAGAATAGAGTCGTTCCCTTTGAAGCCTCCTCTACCCCCTCTTTTATAATCCTTGATCCTGGCGAATAAGAAAAATTTAATAAAAATTTCCTTAATTCTTTTTCCATTGAAAAGGAAAAATTATTTAATTAAAAATAATTTTCTTTCTCAATTTTATTTGGCCGGCCACACCAAAGCTACAAAAAAGGAGAGTTTTAATTAATTAAAACTTCCTAATTTGTCTCCAGAAATTTATAAAATTTCTCCAATAATTTAATCCCTTCATGATTGGTTTATAAAAAGGAAATTTAATAAATTAAAATATTTCTTTTAAACATGTGGATAAAAAGAAAGTTATCTCTAAAAAATTAAAATCTCTTTTAATCTACAAATAAGGAAAATTATCAAATCTTTTCTCAATCTTTTGTAGAAACTAATAAAAGAGAATTATTAATTTTTAAACTTTCTTTTAAATCATGAACATGGTTAAAAAGAAAATTTTTCTTAAAATTTAAAATCCTCCTTTAATCAACAAATAAGGAAAGATTTCAAATTTTAAACTCTCTTTTAAACATTTAGATGATTTACAAATAAGGAAAGTTTTTACCAAAAATTAAAACCATCCTTTTAAACTAAAAATAAGGAAAGAGATTAATCTCTTCTCTTAATCTTTTGTAGAAAGCTATAAAAGGAAATTTTTAATTTTTAAACTCTCTTTTAAAATCATGATATCCACATAAGAAATAATTTTAATAAAAATCCTTTTGAATATTCTAGTGGCCGGCCACCTAAGCTTGGGACCCAAGCTTTGGCCGGCCACCTACATGGCTCATCCACTTGGTCTTGGCCGGCCCTAGCTTGGGTTCCAAGCTAGCTTGGCCAGCCCCATTGGATGGGTAAGAAGGTGGGTATGCGGTGGGTATAAATCTCTATATACTAGAGGCTACGATAGGGACCGAGAGGAGGAATTGATTTTGGTCTCCCGATGAAATTAAGCATCCCGTGTTCGCCCCGAACACACAACTTAATTTCATCAATAATAATTCATTCCACTAAAGAACTATTATTGAACTACCGCACCAATCCCAAATTACATTTTGGGCTCCTTCTTATTATGAGTGTGTTAGTCTCCCTGTGTTTAAGATAACAAATGTCCACTAATTAAGTAAGTTACTGACAACTCACTTAATTAATATCTAGCTCCAAGAGTAGTACCACTCAACTTCATCGTCATGTCGGATTAAGTCCACCTGCAGGGTTTAACATG
Source organism: Zingiber officinale (assembly GCF_018446385.1). Classification (NCBI taxonomy): domain Eukaryota; kingdom Viridiplantae; phylum Streptophyta; class Magnoliopsida; order Zingiberales; family Zingiberaceae; genus Zingiber; species Zingiber officinale. Next base: position 70,448,461 of record NC_055999.1, read on the forward strand.
GCAATCCTTATGAGCTCCTCTTGGGGACATTCTCAACCTAGATCACTAGGACACAGTTTCCTTCTATAATCAACAACACACACTATAAGTGATATCATTTCCCAACTTATCGGGCTTATTGATTTATCGAACTAAATCTCACCCATTGATAAATTAAAGAAATAAATATCAAATATATGTGCTTGTTATTATATTAGGATTAAGAGCACACACTTCCATAATAATTGAGGTCTTTGTTCCTTCATAAAGTCAGTACAAAAGGAACGACCTCAAATGGTCCTACTCAATACACTCTAAGTGTACTAGTGTAATTATATAGTTAAGATAAACTAATACCTAATTACACTACGACCTTCCAATGGTTTATTCCTTTCCATCTTGGTCGTGAGCTACTGTTTATAATTTATAAGGTACTGATAACATGATCTTCTGTGTGTGACACCACACACCATGTTATCTACAATATAAATTAATTGAACAACTACATTTATCATAAATGTAGACATTTGACCAATGTGATTCTTATAAATGTTTATACCAAAAGCTAGGCTTTTAGTATACACTCTAACAGGGTGGGCGTTACACGAACGGGGGAGAAAGGACATCCGAGGAATTGGTCCATGAAGTGGTCTTCAAGCTGGGGTTTTTATAGTCGCCGGTTCGACTCTAGAGTCTAACGTCGCCGCTCGACGGTCTTCAAGCCGAGGGGTTTATAGTCGCCTGTTCGACTCTAGAGTTTAACATCGCCGCTTGACGGTCTTTAAGCCAGGGTTTTTATAGTTTCCGGTTCGACTCTAGAGTTTAACGTCGCCGCTCGACGGTCTTCAAGCCGGGGTTTTTATAGTCGCCGGTTCGACTCTAGGGTTTAATGTCGCCGCTTGACGGTCTTCAAACCGGGGTTTTTATAGTCGCCGGTTCGACTCTAGAGTTTAACGTCGCCGCTCGATAGTCTTCAGGCGGGGGGGAGGTATATAGTCGCCGGTTCGACTCTAGGGTTTAACGTCGCCGCTAGATGGTCTTCAAGTCGGGGGTTTTATAGTCACCAGTTCGACTCTAGGGTTTAACGCCGCCACTCGACGGTCTTCAAGCCGGGATTTTATAGTCGCCGGTTCGACTCTAGAGTTTAACGTCGCCACTCGACGGTCTTCAGGCCGGGGGGTTTATAGTCACCAGTTCGACTCTAGGGTTTAACGTCGTCGCTCGACGGTCTTCAAGCCGGGGTTTTTATAGTCGCCGGTTCGACTCTAGAGTTTAACGTCGTCACTCGCCGGTCTTCAGGCCGGGGGGTTTATAGTCGCCGGTTCTACTCTAGAGTTTAACGTCACCGCTCGACGATTTTCAAGCCGGGGTTTTTATAGTCGTCGGTTCGACTCTAGAGTTTAACGTCGCCGCTCGACGGTCTTCAGGCCGGGGGGTTTATAGTCGTCAGTTCGACTCTAGAGTTTAACGTCGCCGCTCAACGGTCTTCAAGCCAGGGTTTTTATAGTCGCCGGTTCAACTCTAAGGTTTAATGTCGCCGCTCGACGGTCTTCAAGCATAACTCAAACCCGGTCGATCGGCCCGGGGTCTTCGATAATGAGCTCGCAGTTCAGATAATATACGCCTGGCCGATCGGCACGGGTCTTCGGTATCAAGCTGGTGGCTCGGATAATATACGCCCGGTTGATCAGCACGGGGTCTTCGGTATCGAGCCGGTGACTCGGATAATGTACGCCCGGCCGATCGGCACGGGGTCTTCGGCATCGAGCCGGTGGCTTGGATAATATACGCCCGGCCGATCGGCACGGGGTCTTCGGCATGGAGCCAGTGGCTCTGATAATGTACGCTCGGCCGACCAGCACGGGGTCTTCGGCATCGAGCCGGTGGCTAGGATAATGTACGCCAGGCTGACCGACACGGGGTCTTCGGCATTGAGCCGATGGCTCAGATAATGTACGCCCGCTCGACCGACACGGGGTCTTCGGCATCGAGCCGGTGGCTCGAATAATGTACGCCCAGCCGATCGGTCTTCGGCATCGAGCTGGTGCTCGGATAATATACACTCGGCCGATCGGCACGGGGTCTTCGGCATCGAGCCGGTGGCTCGGATAATATACGTCCGACCGACCGGCACGAGGTCTTCGGCATCAAGCCGGTGGCTCGGATAATATACGCCCGGCCGATCGGCCGGGGTCTTCGGCATCGAGCCGGTGGCTTGGATAATGTACGCCCAACCGATCGGCACGGGGTCTTCGACATCAAGCCCGTGGCTCGGATAATATATGCCCTGTCGATCGGCATGGGGTCTTCGACATCGAGCTCGTGGCTCTAATATGATGGAAATCCGACCGATCGGCATGGGAGTCCTCACTCGAGAAACTATGATAAATTCTATGATCAAAAGAGAACATAACTGAAAAACTGACCTGCCGACCAGCAGAGGATCTGACTCAATTTCTCGACTCCCGAATACCCGTGGAGTGAGGAGGATACGATATACTCGTCGAAACCCATCAAAGTCATGAGTATGGCGGAATTTTTCAGGTCGTCCGTCTTCACGTTCCAGACCAGGTGCGTTCCCACAGACGACGCCAATTTGATCCTGTCGGGAAGCTGAGAAGACAGACCTGCCGGAACGACGCGTCTGGAATGTTGACCGCATCTCCATGACCCGGATGATGGGCTGTCTTCCGTGTTGACTGACCAAGTCATCCGAAGTCCACGGGTCGACAGTACCTGTATCTAGTGACCGGGTAGCCCCAGTCCCTGGTGCCTCGATGCTCGAGGCGGGTCCCACAAATGTATAAGTAGCCGAATACTAATGACAGAATAGTGAAATAAATGCAGGAAAGGTACGATGACGTACCCTGGCCCCGGGGGCACCCTCGGATGGATGGATGAGCTGGTTGCGGTACTGATCGGGTCGTCGCAGTTATGAAGAGCAGATAGACGCCCGCCGGATGAGTAGCTGGCTCCGGTGGCTCGAAGCCGGACTCGATATGGATCCACAAGGCTACAGACGATCCGACTATAATCTCGGCTCGCAAGCCGACATGCAACAACGGCATGAAGCCCGAACACTCCATCGGCTCGCGGACCGGGATACAATAGCGGCACGAAGGCCGAACACACTCTCGGCTTGCAGGCCGGAATATAAGCATAGTACGATACCTGAACCCTTGGACGGCGACTGCTTGGAGGATGACGATGTTGCCCGGAGATGTTGGCGGCTGCGGTAGTGGCTACCAGAGATGACGGTGTGGGACGCCGGAGGCGCTGGTTACCGCTAAGGGCGGCTGAGGGCGGCGGGCGCCGCTAAGGGCGGCGGTTGCCGCTAAGAGCGGTTGAGGGCAGCAGTTGCCGCTAAGGGCGACTGAGGGCGGCGATTGCCGTTAAGGGCGATGCCGAGGGCCGCTGGACGTGGCGGCGAGGGTCTCTGGACGTGGCGGCGAGGGTCGTTGGACGCGGCGGCGAGGGTCGCTAGATGCGATGTCAACGTATGCGGCGACGATGGAGGGCCATGGCGGGAGGCCCCTACCGACGAGAGGAGAAGGAGAGAGGCGGGAGGCGGCTCGCCGGTGGCGAGGAAGAAGCGGCGGCGGCTGTGTCTCCCTTCCATCGTGGTGGCAGCGAAGAAGCAAAGACACGAAGCGGCCGCCCGGTAGCGGCGTCGCGATGAGGAGAAGAGAGGAGGAGCATCGGCGACGAGGGAGAGGGAGGGAAGTTGGCCGATGTCGGCGTCGGCTTCCTACGCGAGAGGGCTGGCGGCGCAAAAATCTTGAACCCCCCCCCCCCCCCCCTCTCTGCATCGTGGTGAACAGTGCTTATAAGCACTGTTAACCCTAAAGCCCTCATCCTTCCAAATGACAAAAATGCCCCCCTCTTTCTTCTTAATTCCTCCCAAGCCCCCAAGGTTATATCCACATCATATACATAGGACTATCAAAACTTATTAGAACCACGTGACAAAATATACGTACAAAAAGCCTAAAATCTGGTATACTTCCCTCTAAATCCAGTACAATGTTTACTAAATATAGTATAATTCCTATCAAAATAAGCACTATCTACAATATGATAATCAAAACTTGTTAAAGCCAATTTCTATCAAAATGACACTATATACTAATTTTTGGTAGAAATTCATGTATAAATCCACTTTATTAGTATAAGTTGTGTATAAATCCACAAAATATTCACATATAACTGTAGTATTAACATAAATATGGAGGAATCAATATGAGAGTCAATACTTCATAAATAGAAGAGGGAAATATATGTGATATTCACATGATATGATATATACCCATAACCAAATTCTAGAGGAGGTTAATGTTAATTAGATATAAAAAGTCTAAAATGAGGTATAATTCCACCTTAATTCAGCACAATTTCAACTAAATCAAGTACATGTTCTATCCAATTGAGCACTATCTATAATAGGTTGATTAATCATCAATACAAGTTAGGTACAGTTAATTAGGTATAAATTATCCTAAATAAAGTATAAATGTAGTTTAATTGAGTATAATTATACAAGTTTGAGTATCCAGGTACAAAGCCCCCTCATCTGAAATATGTCCCTACCACTCTGTTAAAGCAAAATACTTAATAGATGTTGTGCACGTGATCCTCAAGTGCGTGGGTAAAAAATCTTAAAATCCGAAGCAGAGGTGATAAAATCCTACCAAACCCTAATCATCTCTCATCTCCCACCCAACTCCTTAAAATCGATTTTCTCCCTCCCAACTCCCTTTTGAAAACTTTGTATGCAGTCTCTATTGGTAGATAAATCTTTACATGCAGTCCCTATCCATGAAAATCTTTATTTTCACTCCCCAGTCAAATATCTTTACCTAATTTCCCATGATATTTTTAGGTACAAAAAGTCTAAAAATCAGTATAAATCCTCTCAAATTGAGTATATTAACTTAGAATCTAGTATATTTTCTATCAAATTGAGTACGATTCTTTTTTCACCTCAAAATATACTCGATTTTAGTTTAATGTGCTGAATTTAATATGAATTATACTCATTTTTAGACTATTTGTACTGAAAAATATGAGGGTTAATTTCGATAGAAAATATACTCGATTCTAGTATAGAGTACTAGATTATAGTGTAAAGTGCTGAATTTAACATGAATTATATTTATTTTTAGACTTTTTATACCTAAAAAATAAGAGGGACAATTTTGATAGAAAATATACTCGATTTTTAATATAAAGTACCAACTTTAAGAAGAATTATACTCATTTTTGGACTTTTTGTACTCAATTTTGGAATTTTTATACCTAAAAAATTTGAGGGGCAATTTAGGTATCAATATTTGCATGAGGGAGTTGAAACAAGCAATACTTTGCATGCAGGGAGTGGAAACAAAGTTTTTTGGACATGGGGATTGCATGCAAAGTTAACATTGTGATTGAGGATTTTTCTCTAATTTACCGAAACTTCAATCTGTATCCTAAAATTAGCGACGATGTCAACAAAGGCGGCGACAACAAGAGAGGTGGCGATGGCAAGAGAGATTTGAGTACTAAAATGGTGATCTTATGGCACCCCACTAAAAACACTACTTGATTCGGTATAATATATCCAAATTCAAGTTGATTGAGGGATTGTGCATTGTATACCACACGTTCCTGGATGTTTATTGAGGGACCATCATTACATATCATATATCCAATTTGTCAATCCAAACATGGCTACGGTACCATATTCCAGTTAATTGGGCATGATCATCATATACCTAATTTCTTAATATTTATACTCATCTTTACATATCATATACCCAATTTATCAATATTTGTATTCAAGTTTCTGTCAAAATTGGACATGGTCATTCATAATCCCACCACTTGAACCAAAGTATACAAAATAGAACATATCAAATATCAAAATACAAACACATATTATTCATGTTCCTAACATCGTCCACAAATACAATAGTAAGTATTACATGATACAAAGTCAACATAAACCACAAACACAACTCATACATGTTTACATATAAAATCATAATAGATCATAGTATAATACATAAACAGACAAACCAAATCTTGCACAAGATTTTTAAAAACAGAACTATCATACAATGCGTAAATCACCAATGCTATTACTCGATGTAGGCCGTATAGTATGTAAAACCATGTTTGATTCCCCTTCCAGCAATATCTTTTTCCTACGGATGTGTAAAAAAAAAGTATTAGTCAAGCTATCCACAAATAAACTAAGTGTCATATATTTACTAACAAATGACATATCAAACACTTAAACACCATTTTAATGAAACAATAATTAGTTTATAGCTTCTTTACAACGACGTCTGTTGTGGCCTTTCTGATGACAACGACTACACTTTGACACACTTTGACGCATATCAGGAGCATTGATTACGTTTCCTTCATCAAGATTTGACTCGTTAATGTCAAAAGTTGGGATTGGATTAATAATTCATTTGTATGCTTGACAATACATTCTAGTCTTGAAATACTTATCATAAAAATCATATAACGACAACGACCTCGACTCAATAGCGGCGCAAGCGTGCTTGCATGGAAGCTTATTGATCTGCCAAGCTTTGCATGAACAATTATTATCCATTAAATCAACAACAAAGGATTTTTCACCATCAATTAACTCAATCCTCCAATTACATGACCAATGCACTCTCAAATTTTGAGATTCAAGATATACTCTAGCAATAGCTTTTCCTTTCTTAGACTTAATTTCTTAACCATCGCCAAGATTTACATCACCGGTGCATTATGTTCATGATCTGCATTCTTATATGGTCCACCATAGCCACAATAGGGAGATAACGAGCTGGTTTAACTCAATTACATGATCTACATTCTTATGTGATTCATATTCATAGCACCCCATCTATCACCAAGAAACAAAATATTTGCCCAACTTTTATGATGAGATTGTACAATAAACCCTCTAGAAAGTGGCATGGAGTCGATGATATTATTTATATATTGTTCATGTTCTTGCAAATATAAAGTATACGCAGCTTTCCTGAATATCACAGACCAATGCTTTTTGTTATGTTTTGGATAACTTCGCAACACCTAGAATGAGGCAAACAAATCATTTCGGATTCAAAACATGTATCTTAACAAAAGTAAGTAATTATTTACATGTTTCACAAAATTATCCACTAAATGGCTCAAACAATAGGAATGGTGACTACCCACAAATAATTGCTCAATTGCCTTCATAATCCCAGGATGTCTGTTAGAGAAAGTGAACTCGTTAAACGAAATACTTTGACACGAAATTAGGGCACTTCTCAAATGATAACAAAATCATTCCCAATTAGCATTATTCTCCGCATCCACTATAGAATAACTAATTGTGAAAAGATCATCGTTAGCATCCTTCAACACAATAGCTAGGATACAACCTTTATACTTCTCTTTATATGAGTCTCATCCAAAAAAAATCAATGGCCTACAATCAGTAAGAAAATCAACTGCACATGCATAGAAACAAATGAATAATCGTTTGAATTTAGATGTTACAGGATCAATCTTGCACTCAACAACACTGCTAAGATTTGTTTCTTGAATAGCACGACAATACCATCTTAGCCTATCGTAGCATCCCTTCTCCATGCCATCAAATATCATGCATCACTAACTCCTTACTTTTCCACACTTTATGGTAGTCTAACTCTACCCCATAATCTTTGCAAGTCTTTTTGAATTGTACAAGGGTGATAAGAGAGATCTCTCAATTTTTCTTTCACCACATTAGCAATCCAAATTTTGACTTAGGATGCCCGCTACTACACAGATTGTTCTCACCACATGTATGTCGCAAGTTGTATTTTTGGATCGCAAATATACTATCTACTTTATATTTTGAAACATAAATTCTCCATCCACAACTCCTTTCACTACAAATAGCAATTACCTTCTTGTAGTCATTTTTTCTATAAATAAATGAACGTCTTATAATAACAACATATTTTTTAATACATCTTCTAAAATCAGCAGCTTCCTTGAAATTTTTCCCTTCGCCATATATGCAGTTTATCCAAGCATCTATAGTATTCGGCAGCGGAGCCTGTTCGATCTCTTCATCACTCCTTGACTGTGTCTGTTCGTTCTTAACCTTTACCAGTTTGATATGATTAATAGTGTCAACTTAACTATATCATATGCACTTGTGCTAGATGTAACATATAATATTATCAAAACCACAATATGAAGAGGAATATAATATATTTTACCTCCCCAAAATTTAGGCTATCGTCAACATATTCGTTTCTGCTCTCTACTCTCAAATCGATCATGCTCAGCTTCATACACATATGAAAATGTATCATATTGAGCACATCATCATCGTCATTCAAAGTCATATATATATCTTATGTTGTGGAGCTAGGTATTACAGAATCATAGATTTGGGAGTAATCTCGACACATTTTTTACTAAGACTCACATATGTATCCATCAAACTACAACCACAGAAAATTGAAATCACAAACAACTGGTTCTTACACTTACAACTATCCAAAAATGTAAAGTTGCAAGGTCCACTTCCAAAATCCATTTTAACCTAATCCACAAAAACATAACATTTGATTCAATCATATACAATCTAAGCTTTTTTTCCTAAAGATTTCTTAATGATTTTAGAATTTTTATATTCAAGAACTAAACAATAAAAATTTACCATCAATTAGTCTTTAAATAACACAAACCCAATCAGAAAACTAAACCCCAAATCTTATCTTATTCACAAACCCAGTTTTATTCAACCTCACAAATTTTGAGCATCATATCGTTTAAATTAGGTACAATACTCTGTTTATTGATAAATACTACAAAATGTCCATATATCTCATTCTTTTCTTGAATTGAAGAAAATGCAATATAAACTCGTTCATAAATTTGCAATTCCAAAACAGAAACAAAATTTTATTCAACCTCAACCTCACAAAATCAAAAGCGCCCATGAACTAAAACACCTATGACCTAAAACTTCAATTTGTTGCACAAGAATAGCAAATTAGTCAAAATTTAGGGTAGAAAATTATAACTTACCAATGATTCTTGGGTTGAAGGTGAAAGTAGGGTTCTGCTAATTCTCTGAGTTTTGCCTTCAATGTCGATGCAGATGCTTTAGGGTCAAAGTAAAGGGAGGTCAGGTCATCGTCGATGGTTAGGAGGGGAAGTCGAGGACTGCATCATCGATGGCTCGGAGTCACAGAGCGTTGAAATAAGGGGAGAGAGTGTGCCGGCAGTTGAGAGAGAAATAGATAATATTTGAGGGTTTTAATTTAATATGAGGGTAAATTGGTAATTTCACATGGGTTAAGGAGTTGAAACAAATAAACTTGTTTGGTCAGGTATCAGGAAGAAAAAAAATTTGGCATAGGGACTGAAGGTAAATGTTTAGGTTTGTATGAGGATTTTAGAGCAATTCTCCCTTAAAAATATTATAATATAAAATAATAAATTTTGATTAAAACCACTTCAAATAATTATTTTAACACTGATTAAAATTTAATCTAGTAATGTTGGAGCAACTAAAATAATTTTAGTCAAAAATGATGCACTTACTTTTTATTTGCAATTTACTTTTTTTTATTTGATTACTGGTATTGTTTAAAACTATTATAAGTTTAATCAAACTTAATATAAATGATCATGGCCCTATCTAATTTTATAGTCTACAGCAAAGCCTTGGCAACCCTTTACTCTTTTTCACTGGCATCAAGTAAAAGGGTAATATGATGCATGAAACTTTTGTTAATATATGATTTCAAAGAATGATCAATTATACACCGTCTTATTGTATTTTGTAAAATATTATTTCTAAAACTCGAATTCATGACTTCCAAATCACACAGTAGTAATTTTACCATTGCCAAGGCTCAACGACATCAAATTTCCCTTAAAATTTCTTGCTTTGTTTCTGTGCCTATGTCCTTGTATTAACAACTCGTTTGTTTGTGTTGCACAATGACATTATCTCTTCCGTGGCCACTATCGAGTGCTTTTGAGTGAAGATTTCCTACATTTCTTTTGGAGTTCAAGTTTGTAGCATCTCATGTGTGGCTTATGCACTACCTTATCATTTTTCTTTCCAAGGATTAATTTATCTAGTGTACTCGAATTGCATTGACAACTTTAGCAAGCAGTTTTTATCTGGTAAATGACAGTGTTTATCAATTCAAATTTCTTTTGAGGACAAGAATCTTGTCTAGTCATTGTAAATTAAACTAGTCATGTGATTTGCTTTCTAGATTGTGTGGTTCCGTTCAATTTCAGACAATTTTCAAACTCTAAAGTTCCCGATAGGCTCAGTCAGTCTCCTCCAAAGCACTCAGCTATAGTGCTCCTGAACGAGGAAGGATCCTTATCGAGCATGATTTCCTCGAACGACAGTACCGAACCTAGCGAGGCAGCGTACGTTGAAGGCGACATCTGGCTTATAGCTCGACCGTGCTAGCTAGAGGTACGGTCCAATTGTTGTCTCCCTTGGCACTCTACCTTCCTACGTGCGACCAGTCGCTGAGCAGTGTTTCGCTCGTGCCTACGTGGCTCGCCTAATTATCTACGGGGCTCGCGTGGCCAGCTTCCTTCGACAGCTTTATAAGACTTGGAGAAGGTAGATATCATGTATGGTCTTCTTCTAGTGCATAGAGACTATTCTTTTCCTTCGAGCTATTCATCTTTCTTCTTGTTCGCGAGCCTTGTTCCCTTAGCTCTGAGCTAACTTGACTGTTGTAGGGGTCATGCCAACGCCCGCTGACGTGCTTCGTTCCGCAGGAGACCAAGGCTCGATGGGTTGGAGAACTGGTGCCGCCACAGCTCTAAGGAGAGAAGGAAAGGAGGGGGCCCAAGCGTTCCGAGCACCATCAACGTATATGCGCACAGTTAAATTAAAAGTGTCACTAAAATAATAAGTCCCTTATAAATTACTTACTGCATAACAGTCAAATAAAATCATTTTGCTCAATCTATTGCCTCTTTTTTTTATCAATGTCAATATTAAACATCATATACAACTCAACTAAGTGTGTGTGTATATTTATTATTCTTACATAAGGAACATCATATGCCCAAGGGAGTGTTGGTATATAAACTTATTCAAAGAGATAAATTGACTTCTTCAAATACAAGAATAATGCCAAGAACAACTTGACTTCATCAATCATGCAAGAGAGTTGTCAAAATCAATTTGACATCATGTGACTCTTCATAAACAAAGTAAAGTCCAATTATCTTATTATGTTCAATGAAACTCTTTATGACAAGAGTCATTAGTATAAAAAAGAACAAAGTCTAATTGTCTTGTGTTTAATAATATAATGTATCAATCTAAGTGTATAAATAGAACCTTGTATGATGAAGAATGAAAAGTAGTAACATTTTCTCTTCATAGAGTTTTTCTCCCATTCTCATACTTTGTTACAAAATCTCTCCTACATTCTTATTTTCTCATCCTAGTTCCACCAAAATTCCAACAAATTTGGTATCAAAGCCATATACTAACAATGGCTTCGGCGAGCTCCCTTCAAGTGCCAAAGTTAACCAAAGACAACTATAGAATATGGAGTATACAAATGGAGGCTCTATTAGGTTCCCTTGATATATGGGACCTTGTGGAGACCGGTTATACGATAGCCGAAACAAGTGATGGGAATAAGCAAGCTCCTAAGGCAATGAAGAAAAGAGAGAAGAAGGCTTTATTCACTATCTATCAAGGTGTAGATGAAGCCACTTTTGAGTTGATTGCTCTAGCAACAACGTCACAAGAGGCTTGGGAGATATTGAAGACAACATATGATGGAGTAGATAAAGTAAAGAAGATTTGCCTACAAGCCCTACGAGCTCAATTTGAAGCACTACAACAAGAGGCTTCAGAAATAATTTCTGATTATTTCTCCTGAGTTATCTCTATTGTTCATCAAATGAGAACAAATGGCAACGAACTAAAAGATGTTCAAGTTGTTGAAAAGATCTTAAGGTCTTTAGACTCAAAGTTTGGTTTCATAGTTGTGGCGATCGAGGAATCAAAAGATTTGGAGGTGATGGTTGTGGAAGAGCTTATGGGATCCCTTCAAGCATATGAGCAAAGAATATTGAAGGAAAGTGAAGGAAGAACTTTGGAGCAAGCACTCCAAGCCAAACTATCATTCAAGCATAATGAATCATCAAGAGGAGGTCCTCAACGAGAAAGGGCCTCTACATGGAGAGGAAGAGGTGGTCGTACTTCTAACTCCAATTGGCACACTCAAAATCAGAATGACGGAAATGAAGGACATGGACATGGAAGAGGTCGTGGTGGAAGCCGAGGTCATGGTCGTGGACGAGGTAGAAACACTAGATGGAGATATGATAAAACTAAATCTCAATGTTGTATTTGCAAGAAGTACGGTCATCACTATAATGAATGTTGGTATAACACTAACAACGGAGAAGAACAAGTGAACCTTGTCAATAAGGAGGTGGACAATGAAGGACCAGTATTGTTGATGGCATGCGATGGGCCAGAATCTGTCCAACCTATTACATGGTCCTAGACACAGGAGCATCAAATCACATGTGTGGGAGAAAAGAGTTGTTCACAAAGTTTGATGAGAGTCCAATAGGCAATATCACCTTCGGAGATCTATCACAAAGGTCAATTAAAGGAAAAGGTGACATTTTGTTTGAATTGCAAAATGGAAAGAAGGTATGCATCTCAGATGTTTATTATGTTCCTGATTAAAAAATAATCTTTTGAGCATTGGTCAATTATTGGAGAAAGGATAATATACAAATGAAGAACTTGACTCTTAGTATTCATGATAAAAGTAATAATCTTATTACTCATGTCACAATGACCAAGAACAGATTGTTCCCACTGAAGTTAAGCATCAATGAAGAGAAATGCTTCAAGGCAGGCACTATGGATAGTTCCACTCTTTAACATCTTCGATATGGGCATCTAAACTTTGAAGCATTAAAACTACTTTCAAAAAATAACATGGTATTTGGATTGCCAAAGATTGAAAGTTTCAACCATCTATGTGAAATATGTGTTGTAGGAAAGCAGCAAAGGAAGCCATTCAAAAAGTACAATCAGAGGCGAGGATCTTCACAACTTGAGTTTGTGCACTCCGATGTTTGTGGACCTATCAAACCTATCTCTTTTGGAGGAAACAGGTATTTCTTGACTTTCACTGATGATTATAGTGGAAAAACGTGGGTATATATGCTGAAAGAGAAGAAAGAAGTTTTCACTAAATTTAAGCAATTTAAAATTTTAGTTGAAAAACAAAGTGGATATCAGATAAAATGTCTGCGAACTGATCGAGGAGGTGAGTACACCTCATTAGAATTTGAAAATTTTTGCAAAGAAAATGGTATTCTTCATCAACTCACAATACCTCAAACACCACAACAAAATGATGTTTCAGAAAGAAAAAACCAAACTATTCTAAATATGGTTTGATGTATGTTGAAAGAGAAAAATATCCCAAAAGAATTTTGGGGAGATGTTGTTGCCTGTGCTGTATATTTATTGAACAGGTTTCCCACTAAAAGAATTGGAGACATCATCCCGGAGGAAGCATGGAGTTTACGTAAACCAAAGGTGAAACATCTTCGTATTTTTGGGAGCATAACATATGTAAAAATACAAGAAGAGAAGCAGACAAAACTTGAAGATAAAAGTCAAAAGTGCATTATCTTGGGCTATTGCGAGAATGCTAGTGGGTACAAGTTGTACAATCCCATAACTCAAAAGCTTGTGGTATCAAGAGATGTGGATTTGATGAAGAACAAACATGGAATTGGAACAACAGCAATAATGATGACATGAAGCAAATCTCATTTGAAGAAGATTATAAAGAGAAGGAAGACAATCAAGGAGAAGAAGTATCATCACCCCAATAAGTTGATACTCAATCAGAAAGTGACGATTCAAACAGTCCAATTGTGAAAAAGATGAAGAGCATCCAAGATATATATGACTCCAGCCGAGCAATTGATGCTGATTTTTCTCTAAATAATTTGTGCTTATTTACAGGATATGATCCTATAACCTATGAAGAAGCATCCAAGGATATAAAGTGGAGAAAAGCAATGGAAGAAGAAATTCATACTATAAAGAAAAATAATACATGGGAGCTCACTTCACTTCCGCAACGACACAAAGCTATTGGAGTCAAATGGGTGTTCAAAACAAAGGCAAATGCAAAAGGAGAAATTGAAAGGCATAAAGCAAGGTTGGTTGCTAAAGGATACAAGAAAAAATATGGGATTGACTATGAAGAAGTCTTTGCACCAGTAGTCTGGCTTGAAACAGTAAGACTACTCATCTCTTTTACAGCTCAAAGAAGATGGAAAATATATCAGATGGATGTAAAATCTGCCTTCTTAAATGAAAATCTTGAAGTAGAGGTTTATATTGAGCAACCACCCGATTTTATCATCAAAGGACAAGAAGAAAAAGTATACAAGTTAAAGAAAGCTCTTTACGGACTCAAGCAAGCCCCTAGAGCTTGGAACTCAAGAATTGATGAGCACTTTATAAAGGAAGGCTTCACAAAGTGTCCTTATGATCATTCTTTATACTTGAAGAAGAATTCATATGGAGATATTCTATTGGTATGTCTTTATGTGGATGATTTAATTTTTACAAATAATAATATCTCCATGATTAGAGAATTCAAACAATCAATGGAGAAGGAGTTTGAGATGACATATCTAGGATTGATGAGATACTTCCTTGGCATTGAAGTACAACAAAGAGAAGAGGGGATCTTTGTATCACAAGAATAATATGCCAAAGAGATTCTAAAGAAATTCTCAATGGAAGATTGCTATGCTATGGATACGCCAATTGAATATGGCATTAGAATGACTAAAGACAGAGAAGGCAAACTTGTGAATCCAACTTATTACAAGAGTCTTGTGGGTTGTCTCAGGTATCTGACATGCACAAGACCTGATATATTATTTGGAGTTGATTTAGTAAGCAGGTACATGGAAACTCCAAAAACTTCTCACTTATATGCAGCTAAGAGAATTCTTAAATATATCAAAGGGACGATTGATTATGGACTTCTTTATTCATCAACGAAAGATGTGGAGTTTTTTTGTTTCAGTGATAGTGATTGAGTTGGAAATCTGGATATGTGTTTTATCTTGGTAATACTGCAATCACTTGGTCTTCAAAGAAACAATCAATTGTTGCTTTATCAATTTGTAAAGTTGAATATATTACTACAGCCTCTTGTGTTTGTCATGTTATTTGGTTAAATAGATTACTCTAGGACCTTAGATTGCAACAAGAAGCTACAACCAAGATCTATGTGGATAATAAATCTGCAATTGCTTTAGCCAAAAACCAAGTTCATCATGAAAGATCCAAGCATATCGATACTCGCTTTCATTTCATAAGGGAGTATGTTAAGTCAAAAGAAATAGAATTGCTCTATGTAAAGTCAAGTGATCAAGTAGCTGATATATTAACAAAGCCTCTAAAAGTAGAAGCCTTCCAATATCTAAGGAATTCGCTGGGAGTTCAAGGAAGAACAAGTTTAAGCGGGGCAGATGTTGGTATATAAACTTATTCCAAGACATAAATTGACTTCTTCAAATGCAAGAATAATGTCAAGAACAACTTGACTTCATCAATCATGCAAGAGAGTTGTCAAAATCAATTTGACATCATGTGACTCTTACTCGGAATACCGTTCGTCTAATTCCCCTGTACAAAAATTTGTACAAGCATAGAACTATCCTAGCTACCCATGTGCTCTACTGAAGTTAAATTTGGATTGCAAACGATGCTTAACATTATTAATCCAAATTTCCCTTCAGAAGTTAAACTTGGATTGAAAATGAAACTTAACATTCTTACTCCAAGTTTAACCGATGTGTTCTTCATAAGTTAAACCATATTACAGAAGTTAATTAAATATTTATTTCAAAGATCAGCTTTCAGGTTGAACATGGCGAGACACTAGGCCTTCTTGGGTATGAGATCATCCACCACTTCCTAGACAAAGCTTGTCAAAAAAAATGGATATTTAACTTCTTACAGTAAACTAAGTTTAACTACAGAAACCTCAATAGAAGCACAATATCGAAACATGAAATTGAAAAATAAAATCAATAACAAAACGATAACCTAAAACTGATAACCTCTTGTGTTTGATTTTTCAAGATTTATACAAAAAAGATGAACTAGTTATGATGTGGAAACAAATAACTGGTTATACCTTTTGTAGCTTATAGACCTCTTGATCTTCTGTTGTATTCCTCTCCTTCTCTTGGACGTCATATGGGCGACGATCTTCCAAGATGAAATCCACCCAAGCTTCTTCCTTTGCTTCCAAGTTTCGGCCACCAACTAACCTCCAAGGGATGCTAGACAAGAGAGCTTCCTTCTCTTCTTCTTCTCCTTTAAGCAACTGACCACCAAGAGATCACCACACTTGATGCCACCGGCCTCCAAGGAAGAAAACAAAAGGAGAAGAGAAAAGGAATAGGGTCGGCCACCAATGGATTGGAAGAGAAGAATAGAAGATGTGTTATCCCAAGAATATGTCCGCATTCTCCCAAGTCCTTCATATCGAATTGCTTGGACAATCATACCCTTACTTCTGACAACACTTTGACATTGTTGCCAATTAACAAAATATCATCTACGTATAGTATAAGAAATACCATCACGTTTCCATCACACTTCTTGTATACACAAGACTCATCCAGACACTGAATAAATCCATAAGATAAAATTACTTCATTAAACCGGATGTTCCAAGATCTTGGAGCTTGCTTCAGTCCATAAATAGACCGATTGAGCTTACATACAAAATGCTCTTTGCCCTTTACAATAAACCCCTCTGGTTGATACATATGGATGTTTTCTTCAAGACTTCCATTAAGGAAAGCTGTCCTGACAACCATTTGTCAAATTTCATAATCCATATGAGCAGCAATAGATAAAAGTATCTGGATAGACTTAATCATAACTACCGGTCAAAAGGTTTCCTCATAATCGATTTTCTCTTTCTGAGTATACCCCTTCGCAACAAGCCTTTCTTTGAAGGTTTCCACCTTCCTGTCTGTCCCTTTTTTTCTTTTGTAGACCCATTTATATCCAATAGCTCTTACATCATTTGGTGGTTCTACTAGCTCCCAGACTTTATTAGAATACATAGATTCTATTACTGAATTCATTGCTCTTTGCCAAGATGCTGCATCTTTATCTTGGAGTGCTTCGTTATATATACGGGGATCAGGTTCATGTTTCCTTGGGATCAAATCTGAAGACTCTCCCAAAAACATGAATCTTTAATGTTGCCTAACAACCCTCCCACTACGACGAGACACTGCCTGTAATTGTGCATCATTTGTGATACGTGTTATAGTTTCTTGTGATATTTCATCTTGCACTGTTGGTACTAAAGTAGACTTGTCCTCTTTTATTTATTCTAGAACAACTTCACTCACGGGCTTGTAGTTCATTACATAGTCCTCTTCTAAAAATTAAGTATTAGTGCTAACAATGACCTTCTAATCTTTAGGACTATAAAACAAACCATCTTTCGTTCCTTTAGGATAACCTACAAACAAGCAAACTTCTGTACGAGATTCCAACTTATCAGCATCTCCCTTCAGCATATGTGTTGGACTACCCCAAATCCGAACATGTCTCAAACTAGGCTTACGCCCATTCCACAATTCTGTGGGAGTAGAGGGTACTGATTTAGAAGGTACCAAGTTCAGAATGTACAATATCATTTCTAAAGCATATCCCGGAACGAATTTAGTAATTCTGAATAACTCATCATCAATCTAACCATTTCCATAAGAGTCATATTCCTTCGTTCTGCCACACCATTCTGTTGGGGTGTACCAAGTGCAGATAATTGGGATTGAATCCCAACCTCTGATAATTAATTCTTAAACTCTCCTGAGAGGTACTCGCCACCACGATCATACCGTAGTGTCTTGATACTTTTACCATGACATTTCTCCACATCAGCTTTGTACTGTTTGAACTTATCAAAGCACTCAGACTTGCGGCGCATCAAGTAAATGTACCCATATCTCGAATAGTCATCTATAAAAGAGATAAAATATTTGAGACCATCTCTTGCCTGGATAGTCATAGGTCCACATAAATCAGAATGAACCAATTCCAACACATCTTTTGCTCTATACCCCTTAGCCTTAAAAGGTCTCTTGGTCATTTTACCTTCCAAGCAAGATTCGCAGGTTGGAAAGTTTTCCACCACCAATGAACCCAAAAGTCCATCGGCTATTAGCCTTTGAATCCTACTTAAGTTAATATGTCCAAGCCTTAGATGTCAAAGATATGTTTGGTTCATTTCCGAAAGTTCCTTTCTCTTATTAGAATTAGAGGATGTGTTATTAATTTCCATTTGTTGCTTTGTGGGAGTTATTGGATTTAGAGTATACAAATTGCCAACTAATGTACCAAAACATATAACTACCCTATTCTTCTTGATAACCACTTTGTCATCAAAAGAAACAAAATACCCATCCAAAAATATTTTAGAAACTGAAATTAAATTCTTTCTAAAACTTGGTACATAAAGACAATTTCTCAAAATCAAAGTTCTATTCCTATCAAATGATAACTAAACATCTCCCACTGCAACAACCGTCACTTTCATAGCATTGCCCATGTAGACGGTTATCTGTTCTTCATATAGTCGTCGGGTTTCCTAGAACCCCTACAATGAATTGCAGACATGATCAGTGGCTCCTGTATCTATGCACCAGGTACTGGTAGATAACACCGCTAAACATGTTTCAACTACTAGAGAATAAGATATACCTTTATTGTTCTCTTTCCTATGAGGATAGTCCACCTTCCAATGTCCAGACTGCTTGCAAATGAAGCACTTACCCTTCGGCTTCTTGACTCCTGCTTTAAGTCTAGTACCTAGAAATCAATTCACTTTCTTTGCCGAGCCAGCTTATTTCTTCTTCTTCTTCTTGCCTTTCGACTTAGAAGTAGAAACATTTTCAGCAAAGTGAATTTGATAATTATGGCGAAATAGCCCTTCTGTTGCCTGAAGTTATGTCAGTAGTTCCGCCAATGAATAAATCCTTTTATTCATATTATAGTTCAGGTGGAACTATCTCAAAACTTTTGGGTAGCATTTGGAGAATAATATCAACCTAGGTTTCCCCATCGATTTCAGCTCTAAGGATTTATATCTCGTTCAAGTAAGCCATCATTTTGAGGATATGATCTCTTATGGGTGTCCCCTCTGCCATGGTGGTTGTCATTAAATTTCTCATAGCCTCTTGTCTAGCAGCCCGATTCTAGTGTCCGAAAAGTTCCTTGAGATTGTACATCATGTTATCGGCAATAGGCATGGACTGATGCTGATGTTGCAGCACATTTGACATATATAGAAGTCAAAATGTAACACCACGCCATTTCATCTGCCTTGACCCATTTCTTATGATACTCAATCTCCTCTTTACTAGAATCACTATTAGGCTCATTAGAGCAGACCTCTAACAGTACAAACTTATAGCCTTTAGCAGTTAAGACAATGTCCAGATTTCTTTTCCAATCTATATAATTTGGACCAGTAAGTTTGTTCTCTTTCAGAATAATAGCCAGTGGGTTGAAAGTCATCCTAAGAATCATAAAATAAGTTTTGGTCAAAATTTAAGAATTTAGAATAATATTGATTCCTCAAACAATATTATTTAAATTCACCAATACCTCAAAACACCGTGAATTTTGTATGTCACGATAGTGTAGACGTATACAAATTCAAACATTTGTAAGAGGAGATTTTACCCATTAATTTTATTCTTGTCAACCTAACTTTATGCCAAATAAAATTAATAGTTGGTATTCCTTCGGCCACACAAATAATAGCAGTGACTCCGATGGAGAATATGCTATTAAATGTGTCTAAGTGTATACCATTACTTGATACTTAGTCCATTAAATATGATTGTGCCCCTTCAGATGGAGAAGATCACACGCTCCTAAATAATTTCTTATAATCATCCATAAAGGAAGTTTGATCTAGTGATCCGCAAACAAACTCATCTGATGTGGAGGAAGGCACTCAGAGCCAACGCGCAAGTCTGTTTGCATCACTTACAAAGCAGTAATGGAGACTGTGGAATTTATTTATAAATCTCTCTCCCACTTAGTTATTTAAGATGAGGATTTTAACATGCACACACACACATCACAGCAAATAAAAGCAATAAATATGGAAAAATAATTTTCCAACTATTATGGTCTCTTCCATCACTGTCCTCCGTGTGCTGTCAGCCCTAGAAGTCGTCAAAACTAGCCGCCAACCCTAGAGCTCATGTCATCATGCCTATCGAGCTTCCTTTTCTGCTGCGCCTCTAGCCCTCAAATAGCACCACGCCTTGCAAGGATACGATCCGTGACAAAAATAAAATTTTACATAGATCGATCCTATATTCCACAAAGGAATGTACAAAAAGTCTAGATAGAACAAAATGTAAAATCCTAAAACTAATACAGCTCCTGCTGTATTTAATAAATATAATCATGCACACACATAAAATGCCCTCGACATGTCCGAGGGTCCGATCACACACAATCACAATAGGCCATAATAGTTGGAGCCTGCAACCACAGAGTTAATCTATTTGCACATCCTACTATTATCCTGCCTAAACTACGTATGGCATGTGCATAATTAAACTAAAAACCAAATACACAGAGGTAAAACCTAGCTCTGATACCAGTTGTTGGTTGCTACTCGGAATACCATTCTAGTTCCCCTGTACAAAAATTTGTACAAGCATAGAACTATCCTACCTACTCATATGCTCTACTGAAGTTAAATTTGGATTGCAAACGATGCTTAACATTATTAATCCAAATTTCCCTTCAGAAGTTAGACTTAGATTGGAAATGAAACTTAACATTCTTACTCTAAGTTTAACCGATGTGTTCTTCATAAGTTAAACTATATTACAGAAGTTAATTAAATATCTATTTCAAAGATCAACTTCCAGGTTAAACATGGCGAGACACTAGGCCTTCTTGGGTATGAGATCATTCACCACATCCTAAACAAAGCCTTTAAAAAAAATAGATATTTAACTTCTTACAGTAATCTAGGTTTAACTACAGAGACCTCAATAAAAGCACAATATCAAAACATGAAATTGAAAAATAAAATCGATAACAAAATGATAACCTAAAATCGATAACCTCTTGTGTTTGGTTTTTCAAGTGTTAGAGTGTATACTGAAAGCCTAAGTTTTGTAAACATTTATTTTGAATAAATAATCACATTTGGACAAATTGTCTACATTTAGTTGTAGTTGTTCAATTAATTTATATTGTAGATAACATAGTATGTGGTGCCACATACAGAAGATGATGTTATCAATACCTTATAAATTATAAACAGTAGCTCACGACCAAAATGGAAAGGAACAAACCATTGGAAGGTCGTAGTGTAATTAGGAATTAGTTTATCTTGACTATATAATTACACTAGTACACTTAGAGTGTATTGAGTAAGACCATTAGAGGTCGTTTCTTTTATACTAACTTTATAAAGAAACAAATACCTCAGTAATTATGGAAGTGTGTGCTCTTAATCCTAATATAATAACAAGCACATATATTTGATATTTATTTCTTTAATTTATCAATGGGTGAGATTTAGTTCGATGAATCAATAAGCCCGATAAGTTGGGAAATGATATCACTTATAGTGTGTGTTGTTGATTATAGAAGGAAACTGTGTCCTAGTAATCTAGGTTGATAATGTCCGCAAGATGAGCTCATAAGGATTGTCATGTTAAACCCTGCAGGTGAACTTAGTCCGACATGACGATAAGGTTGAGTGGTACTATTCTTGGATTAAGATATTAATTAAATGAGTTGTCAGTAACTCACTTAATTAGTGGACATTCGACATCTTAAACACAGGGAGACTAACACACTCATAATAAGAAGGAGTCCAAAAAATGTAATTTGGGATTAGTGCGGTAGTTCAATAAAAGTTCTCTAGTGGAATGAATTATTATTGATAAAATTAAGTTGTGTGTTCGGGGCGAACACGGGATGCTTAATTTTATCGGGAGACCAAAACCAATTCCTCCTCTCGGTCCCTATCGTAGCCTCTTATTTATAGAGTACTATACCCACCTATACCCACCTTCATACCCATGATAAGGGGGTCGACCAAGCTAGCTTGTGGATCAAGCTAGGGCCCGGCCAAGCCTTGATTCATGGGTGGCCGGCCCTAGCTTTAACCCAAGCTTAGGTGGCCGGCCCCCATTAAATTTAAAAGAATTTTAATTTTAATTTTAATTTTTTCTTATGTGGAAGATATAATTTATTGGAGAGAATTAAAATTAAAATATCTCTTCTACAAAAGATTAAGAAAAGAGATTAGATCTCTTTCCTTATTTGTAGATAGGAAAGATATTTTATTTTTTCTCTTTGAAAATTATTCACATGTTGAAAAATTAAAATTATAGAAATTTCTTTTTATCAACCATGAAGGGATTTTAAAGGGAAATTTTACTTTTTAAAATTTCCGAAGACAAATAAGGAATTTTTAATTGTTGATTAAAAATTGTCTTGTTTGCTCTTGTTGATGTGGCCGACCAAGACATGAATGTTTAGGGAATTTTGTTTAAGTTTTCTTAATTAATTCATGTCAAGGAAAGTTAAGAAAATTTTATTGTAATTAAATTTCCTTATTTACCAAAGCTAAGGAATATAAAAGAGGGAGTTGGGGTGCCTTCATGAGATACAACCTCTATTATTCTCTCTCTCTTTTTCCTTGGTGTGGTGGCCGGCCATCCTCTCTCCCCCTCTTCCTCTTTGTAGTGGCCGAAACCCTTCCTTTGCTTGGAGCTTTTGTGGTGGCCGGATACTACTTGGAGAAGAAGAAGAAGAAGGAGAGAAAGCTTGCATCCCTTGGAGCTTAGTTGGTGGAAGAAGTTCTTCATCCTTGGATTTTTGGTGCTTGGCCGAACCTTGAAGGAAGAAGAAGAAGGTGCTAGGTGGTCCTCATCTTGGAAGATCGTTGCCCACACAACGTCCGAGGTTAGAAGAGGAATACGGTAGAAGATCAAGAGGTCTTTCTAAAAGGTATAACTAGAATTTTTCCTTCCGCATCATACTAGTTATTTTTGGAAATAATACCAAATACAAGAGGCATGTGATTCTAGTATTTCGAATTTATTTTCGATGTTGTGTTTTTTAGTTTTTCTTTTCCTTGTGATTTGATTGTTCCTTTCGGTTAACCTAAAGTTATTTTAGGAAATTAAATATTAGCTTTCCTTAAAAGGTTTTGTCTAGTCGGTGGTGGTTGCTCCCATATCCAAGAAGGTCGTGTGCCTCGCCACGTCAGTACTGGAAGTCAATTTTAGAAATTAATATTTAATGGAATTAATAACCTAGGTGATTTGGATCAAACGTGTTAAGTTCCGCAGGAGATCCAAGTCAAAACCTAAAAGAACAAATAGATTAAATTTTGGATCAAACGTGTTAAGCTCTGCAGGCGGTCCAAGTTTAATTTAAAAACACATGGTAGCTAGGAAAAGGTTCAGACCTTTGTACAAAATTTTTGTACAGTGGAACCATTAGGTTTTCCGAGTAGCAACCAACAATTGGTATCAGAGCTAGAGTTTTGCCTCTGTGTATTTGGTATTAGTTTAATTATGCACATGTCATACATAATTTAGGCAGGTTAATAGTAGGATATGCTAACTTTGTGGATGCAGGATCTAACTATTATGGCTTATAGTTTTTATGTGTGTGATTGGACCCTTGGACATGTCAAGGGCAATTATATGTGTGTGCATGATTGTATTATAAAATACAGCAGGAGCTGTATTTAGTTTTTATTAGGATTTTATTTTTGATCTAGTTACATGTACATTCCTTTTATGGAATATAGGATCGATGGATGTAAATGTTTATTTTATGTTCGATCTAGTTTACATGTACATTCCTTCGAGAAATATAGGATCAAAAAATGTAAAATTCTATTTATGTCGCGGATCAAATCTTGCAAGGCGTGGAACCTTTTGAGGACCAGAGGCGCAGCAGAACAAGAAGCAAGATGGATGCGACAGCTAGACCCGGTGGCGGTGGCCAAATATGGCAGCAGCTTGGGATGACAACACATGGAGGACAACCAAAGATAAAAGCCATAATAGTTGAAAATTAGATTTTCTATTTATTGCTTTTATATTGTGCTGTGTGTGCATGTTAGTATACATGTTTAGTAGGCTAGCATAGTTAAAATTCCTCATTTATAAATAACTAAGTGGGAGAGGGATTTTAAATAAATTTCACGGTCTCCATTACTGTTTTGTAAGTGATGCAAACAAGCTTGCGCGTTGGCTCTGAGTGCCTTCCTCCATATCGGATGAGCTTGTTTGTGGATCACTAGAACAAACTTCCATTTTGGATGACTATAGGAAGTTAATTAAGAGCATGTGATCTTCCCCATCGGAAGGGGCACAATCTTATTAATGGACTTAGTGTCAAGTAATGGTGTACACTTAGGCACGTCTAATAGTATCCTCCCCATCGGAGTCACTGCTATTATTCGTGTGACCAAAGATACCAACTATTAATTTTATTTGTCAAAAAGATAGGTTGACAAGATAATAAAATTAATGGGTTTAACCCTCCTTTTACAAATGTTGAATTTGTATACGTCCACACTATCGTGGCATACAAAATTCACGGTGTTTTGAGGTGTTGGTTAATTTAAAATAGTATTATTTGAGGAATCAATATTATTCTAAATTTAGAGTTCTGACCAAAAGTTATTTGTGATTCTTAGGATGACTTTCAATCCACTGTCCATCATACTACAACAGAATAGACTTACTGGTCCTAACTACATAGATTGGAAAAGGAACCTGGACATTGTTCTTACTGCTGAAAGCTATAAGTTTGTACTGACTGAGCCTTGTCCTGATGCACCCACTGGTGAATCTACCCAAGAGGAGATTAAATATCATAAGAAATGGGTAAAGGCAGATGAGATGGCACGGTGTTACATTTTGGCTTCAATGTCAAATGTATTGCAACATCAGCATCAAGATTTACCAACAGCTTATGATATTATGAACAATCTCAAGGAACTCTTTGGTCATCAGGATCGGGCTTCTAGACAAGAAGCCATGAGAAAGATAATGACAGCCACCATGCAAGAGGGTACTCCTGTGAGAGATCATATCCTAAAGATGATGGCTTATCTGAACGAAATACAGATCCTTGGAAAATTTGATGGAACCCAGATTCGAATATGATCTTGCAAAGCATTACTTAACGATCGCATTACAGTATCAATATGAAGGTGGGTCATTACACTACTGACAGAACTTCAGGCAGCAGAAGGTTTGTTTCGTCACAATTCTCATATTCACTATGCTGAAAATGGTTCTACTTCTAAACCGAAAGGAAAGAAGAAGAAGAAACAAGTTGGTTCAGCAAAGAAAGTGAATAAATCTCAGAGTACAGGACCTAAAGCTGGAATGAAGAAGCCGAAGGGCAAGTGCTTCATCTACAAGCAGTCAGGGCATTGGAAGGCGGACTGTCCTCGTAGGAATCAGAACAACAAAGGTATATCTCATGCTCTAGTTGTTGAAACATGTTTAGCGGTGTTATCTACCAGCACCTGGTGTGTAGATACAGGAGCCACTGATCATGTCTGCAATTCCTTGCAGGGGTTCCAGGAAACCCGACGACTAACTGAAGGAGAGATTACCGTCTACATGGGCAATGCTACTAAGGTGGCGGCTGTTGCAGTGGGAGACGTCTACTTATCTTTTAATAGAAATAGAAATTTGGTTTTAAAAAATTGTCTTTATGTACCCAGTTTCAGAAAGAATTTAATTTCAGTTTCTAAACTGTTTTTGGATGGATATTCAGTTTCCTTTAGTAACGATGTAGTTATTAAGAGAAATAAAGTGATTATCTGTTCTGGTGCATTAGTTAGCAATTTGTATACTTTAAATCCAATTTCTCCCACAAAATAAACATGAAAATTTATAACTCATCTTCTAACTCAAATAAAAGAAAAGAACCTTCGGAAATGAACCAAACATATCTTTGGCATCTAAGGCTTGGTCATATTAACTTAAGTAGGATTCAAAGGTTTATGGCCGATGGACTTTTGGGTTCATTAGGGTTGGAAAATTTTCCAACTTGTGAATCTTGCTTGGAAGGTAAAATGACCAAGAGGCCTTTTAAGGCCAAGGGGTATAGAGCCAAAGAAGTGTTAGAATTGGTTCATTCTGATTTGTGTGGTCCTATATGTTAGAGTGTATACTAAAAGCCTAGCTTTTGGTATAAACATTTATCTAGAAATAAGAATCACATTGGTCAAATGTCTACATTTATGATAAATGTAGTTGTTCAATTAATTTATATTGTAGATAACATGGTGTGTGGTGTCACACACAGAAGATCATGTTATCAGTTTCCTTATAAATTATAAACAGTAGCTCACGACTAAAATGGAAAGGAACAAACCATTGGAAGGTCGTAGTGTAATTATGTATTAGTTTATCTTAACTATATAATTACACTAGTACACTTAGAGTGTATTGAGTAGGACCATTAGAGGTCGTTTCTTTTATACTGACTTTATAAAGAAACAAAGACCTCAGTTATTATGGAAGTGTGTGCTCTTAATCCTAATATAATAACAAGCACATATATTTGATATTTATTTCTTTAATTTATCAATGGGTGAGATTTAGTTCGATGAATCAATAAACCCGATAAGTTGGGAAATGGTATCACTTATAGTGTGTGTTGCTGATTTTAGAAGGAAACTGTGTCCTAGAAATACTAGGTTGATAATGTCCCCAAGAGGAGCTCATAAGGATTGTCATGTTAAACCCTGCAGGTGGACTCAGTCCGACATGACGATAAGGTTGAGTGGTACTACTCTTGGACTTAGATATTAATTAAATGAGTTGTCAGTAACTCACTTAATTAGTGGACATTCGATATCTTAAACACAGGGAGACTAACACACTCATAATAAGAAGGAGCCCAAAAATGTAATTTGGGATTGGTGCGGTAGTTCAATGATAGTTCTCTAGTGGAATGAATTATCATTGATAAAATTAAGTTGTGTGTTCGGGGCGAACACGGGATGCTTAATTTTATCGGGAGACCAAAACCAATTCCTCCTCTCGGTCCCTATCGTAGCCTCTTATTTATAGAGTTCTATACCCACCTATACCCACCTTCTAAACCTACCCAATAGGGGTCGGCCAAGCTAGCTTGGGAACAAGCTAGGGCCGGCCTAGGTATAAAATTGGGTGGCCGACCCTAGCTTGAACCCAAGCTAGTAGGGCCGGCCAAACTAAATTAAAAAAGAAATTTAATTTTAATTTTTATGTGGAAGATATAATTTAAAGAGAATTAAAATTAAAATATCTCTCTTGTAATAGATCTACAAAAGATTAAAGAAAAAGATTAGATCTCTTTTCTTATTTGTAGATTGGAGAGATGTTTTATTTTCTCTTTAAATATTATCCACATGTTGATAAAATTAAAATTATAGAAATTTCCTTTTTATCAACCATGAAGGGATTTTGAAGAGAAATTAAATTTACAAGAACAAATAAGGAAATTTTTGTTGATTGGAAATTTTTTTCTTCTCTTTAAATTGTGGCCGGCCATATGAATTTAATGGGGAGTTTTTTTTTTATTAATTCCTCATTAATTCATATTAAGGAAAGCTATTGATATTATTTTTAATAAGTTTCCTTAATTGTCAAGGCCAAGGATTATAAAAGAGGGGGTTAAGGTGCCTTGAAGAGAGACAATATTTTATTTTTCTCTCCCTCTTTTCTTCTTCTTGTGGCCGGCCCTAGCCTTTCTCCTTTCTTCTCTTTTGGTGGCCGAACCATACATCTCTTGGAGCTCTTGTTGGTGGCCGGACCTAGGAAGGAGAAGAAGAAGAGGAGGAAGCCTCATCTTGAAGATCCTTTGGAGCATTGGTGGTGATCAAGTTCTTCTTCCTTGGAGGTGGTTCTTCTTGTGGCCGAACCTTGCTTGGAGAAGAAGAAGGTGCGTGGTGGTTCTCGTCTTGGAAGATCGTCGCCCACACGACGTCCGGGATAAGAAGAGGAATACGGTAGAAGATCAAGAGGTTTTTCTACAAGGTATAACTAGTAATTTCTATTTCCGCATCATGCTAGTTATTTATGGAAATAATACCAAATACAAGAGGCTTACGTTCTAGTGTTTCGAATATGGTTTTCGAAGTTGTGTTCTTTTGTTTCTTTCTTTTCCTTGTGATTTGATTGTTCTTTTTGGTTAACCTAAAGTTATTTTAGGAAATTAAATATTAGCTTTCTATTAAAGGTTTTGTCTAGTCGGTGGTGGTTGCTCCCATATCCAAGAAGGTCATGTGCCTCGCCACGTCAGTACTGGGAACCTTTTATGGAAATTAATATTTAATGGAATTAATAACTTAAGGAGACTTGGGTCAAACGTGTTAAGTTCCGCAGGAGATCCAAGTCAAAACCTAAAAGAACAAATAGATTAAGTTTTGGATCAAACGTGTAAAGTTCCGCTGGCGATCCAAAATTTAATTTAAAAGAACACATGGTAGCTAGGAAAAGGTTCAGACCTTTGTACAAAATTTTTGTACAGTGGAACCTATAGGTTTTCCGAGTAGCAACCAACACTATATCTGTCCAGGCAAGAGAAGGTTTTGAATATTGTGTCTCTTTTATAGACGATTATTCAAGATATGGATACATTTACCTAATGCGCCGCAAGTCCGAGTGCTTTGATAAGTTCAAAGAATACAAGGCTGATGTGGAGAAACGACTAGGTAAAAGTATCAAGACACTACGGTCTGATCGCGGCGGCGAATACCTCTTAGGAGAGTTTAGGAATTACTTATCAGAGGCCGGGATTCAATCCCAACTGTCCGCACCTGGTACACCCCAACAGAATGGTGTGGCAGAATGAAGGAATAGGACTCTTATGGAGATGGTTAGATCGATGATGAGTTATTCAGAATTACCAAATTCATTTTGGGGATACGCTCTTGAAACAGCAGTGTACATTCTGAACTTAGTACCTTCTAAATCAGTTTCTTCTACTCCCATAGAATTGTGGAATGGGCGAAAGCCTAGTCTAAGACATATTCGGATTTGGGGTAGTCCAGCACATGTGCTGAAACCAGATGCTGATAAGTTAGAATCTCGTACAGAAGTTCGCGTGTTTGTGGGGTATCTCAGAGGAACAAAAGGTGGTTTATTTTATAGTCCTAAAGATCAGAAAGTCATTGTTAGCATCAATGCCCAGTTTTTAGAAGAAAACTATATAATGGATCACAAGCCCAGTAACAAAGTTGTTTTAGAAGAAATTAGAGAGGACACGTCTACCTTAGTACCAACAGTACAAGATGAAGTACCACAAGAGACTGCAACATGTGTCACACATGATACACAACCACAGACTGTGCCTCGTCATAGTGGGAGGGTTGTTAGGCAGCCTGATAGATTCATGTTTTTGGGAGAGTCTTCGGACTTGATCCCAAGTAAACATGAACTTGATCCCTGAACATATGACGAAACACTCCAAGATATAGATGCAGCATCTTGGCAAAAGGCAATGAATTCTGAAATAGAGTCTATGTACTCTAATAAGGTCTGGGAGCTCGTAGAACCACCTGATGGTGTAAAAGCAGTTAGATGAAGTGGATCTACAAAAGGAAAAGAGGGGCAGACGGGAAGGTAGAAACCTTCAAAGCTAGGCTTGTTGCGAAAGGGTACACTCAGAAAGAGGGAATCGATTATGAGGAGACCTTTTCACCGGCAGCTATGCTTAAGTCTATCCGAATACTCTTATCCATTGCTGCTCATATGGATTATGAGATTTGGCAAATGGATGTCAAGACAGCTTTCCTTAATGGAAGTCTTGAAGAGAACATCCATATGAAGCAACCAGAAGGGTTTATTGAAAAAGGCAAAGAGCATCTAGTTGCAAGCTCAATCGGTCCATTTATGGACTGAAGCAAGCTTCAAGGTCTTGGAACATCCGGTTTAATGAAGTAATCCAGTCATATGGATTTATTCAGTGTCCGGATGAGTCTTGTGTATACAAGAAGTGTAACGGAAACGTGGTGGTATTTCTTGTACTATACATAGATGATATTTTGTTAATTGGCAACAATGTCAAGGTATTATTGGACGTAAGGGTATGGTTGTCCAAACAATTTGATATGAAGGACTTAGGAGATTGTGCACACATTCTTGGGATCAAAGTTATAAGGGATCGCAAGAAAAAAATGTTGTGTCTGTCCCAGGCTTCATATACAGATACAATCCATGCTCGTTTTAGCATGCAGGATTCCAAGAAAGGTTTCTTACCTTTTAGGCATGGAGTAGCTCTATCTAAAGAGATGTCTCCGAAGACATCAAAGGAGATAGAGGACATGAAAGCAGTTCCTTATGTTTCGGCTGTAGAAGCCTAATGTATGCAATGCTATGTACGAGACCTGATATCTGTTTTACCGTGGGCATGGTTAGCAGATATCAGAGTAACCCTGGACAAGGACATTGGACTGCGGTAAAGCATATATTAAAGTACCTAAGAAGGACTAGAGATTATATGCTAGTTTACCAAGCAGACAATTTGCTCCCTGTGGGTTACACGGATTCAGATTTTCAATCAGATAGGGACAACAGTAAGTCTACATCAGGCTATGTGTTTACTTTAAGAGGTGGAGCCATTGCATGGAGGAGTGTTAAGCAGAATTGCGTTTCGGACTCAACCATGGAAGCAGAGTATGTAGCAGCCTCTGAGGCAGCTAAAGAAGCAGTATGGCTCAGGAACTTTCTAATGGACTTAGATGTGATTCCTGGTTTGCCCAAAATCATCACAATTTATTATGATAATAGTGGTGCAGTTGCAAACTCGAAGGAACCATGAGCCCATAAGACAAGTAAACATATAGAGCGCAAGTACCACCTGATACGAGATATCGTGAAGCGAGGAGAAGTTGTCATCGCCAAGATTGCATCAGCAGATAACCTGGCAGATCCTTTCACTAAGGCCCTTCCGGCAAAAGCTTTCGATCGGCATGTGGAGGGAATGGGAATCAGATGTATGGCAGAAGATATGGCAGCTTAGTCATTAGTATATGTGGGAGATTGTTAGAGTGTATACTGAAAGCCTAAGCTTTTGTAAACATTTATTTTGAATAAATAATCACATTTGGTCAAATTGTCTACATTTAGTTGTAGTTGTTCAATTAATTTATATTGTAGATAACATAGTATGTGGTGCCACATACAGAAGATGATGTTATCAATACCTTATAAATTATAAACAGTAGCTCACGACCAAAATGAAAAGGAACAAACCATTGGAAGGTCGTAGTGTAATTAGGAATTAGTTTATCTTGACTATATAATTACACTAGTACACTTAGAGTGTATTGAGTAGAACCATTAGAGGTCGTTTCTTTTATACTAACTTTATAAAGAAACAAATACCTCAGTTATTATGGAAGTGTGTGCTCTTTATCCTAATATAATAACAAGCACATATATTTAATATTTATTTCTTTAATTTATCAATGGGTGAGATTTAGTTCGATGAATCAATAAGCCCGATAAGTTGGGAAATGATATCACTTATAGTGTGTGTTGTTGATTATAGAAGGAAACTGTGTCCTAGTAATCTAGGTTGATAATGTCCCCAAGATGAGCTCATAAGGATTGTCATGTTAAACCCTGCAGGTGGACTTAGTCCGACATGACGATAAGGTTGAGTGGTACTATTCTTGGATTAAGATATTAATTAAATGAGTTGTCAGTAACTCACTTAATTAGTGGACATTCGACATCTTAAACACAGGGAGACTAACACACTCATAATAAAAAGGAGCCCAAAAAATGTAATTTGGGATTGGTGCGGTAGTTCAATAATAGTTCTCTAATGGAATGAATGATTATTGATAAAATTAAGTTGTGTGTTCGGGGCGAACACGGGATGCTTAATTTTATCGGGAGACCAAAACCAATTCCTTCCCTCGGTCCCTATCGTAGCCTCTTATTTATAGAGTACTATACCCACCTATACCCACCTTCATACCCATGATAAGGGGGTCGGCCAAGCTAGCTTGTGGATCAAGCTAGGGCCCGGCCAAGCCTTGATTCATGGGTGGCCGGCCCTAGCTTGAACCCAAGCTTAGGTGGCCGGCCCCCATTAAATTTAAAAGAATTTTAATTTTAAATTTTTCTTATGTGGAAGATATAATTTATTGGAGAGAATTAAAATTAAAATATCTCTTCTACAAAAGATTAAGAAAAGAGATTAGATCTATTTCCTTATTTGTAGATAGGAAAGATATTTTATTTTTTCTCTTTGAAAATTATTCACATGTTGAAAAATTAAAATTATAGAAATTTCTTTTTATCAACCATGAAGGAATTTTAAATGGAAATTTTATTTTTTAAAATTTCTGAAGACAAATAAGAAATTTTTAATTGTTGATTAAAAATTGTCTTGTTTGCTCTTGTTGATGTGGCCGGCCAAGACATGAATGTTTAGGAAATTTTGTTTAATTTTTCTTAATTAATTCATGTTAAGTAAAGTTAAGGAAATTTTATTATAATTAAATTTCCTTATTTACCAAAGCTAAAGAATATAAAAGAGAGGGTTGGGGTGCCTTCATGAGATACAACCTCTATTATTCTCTCCCTCTTTTTCCTTGGTGTGATGGTCGGCCATCCTCTCTCCCCCTCTTCCTCTTTTTGGTGGCCGAAACCCTTCCTTGCTTGGAGCTTTTGTGGTGGCCGGATACTACTTGGAGAAGAAGAAGAAGAAGGAGAGAAAGCTTGCATCCCTTGGAGCTTAGTTGGTGGAAGAAGTTCTTCATCCTTGGATTTTTGGTGCTTGGCCGAAACTTGAAGGAAGAAGAAGAAGGTGCTAGGTGGTCCTCATCTTGGAAGATCATTGCCCACACAACGTCCAAGGTTAGAAGAGGAATAGGGTAGAAGATCAAGAGGTCTTTCTAAAAGGTATAACTAGTATTTTTCCTTTCCGCATCATACTAGTTATTTTTGGAAATAATACCAAATACAAGAGGCATGTGATTCTAGTATTTCGAATTTATTTTCGATGTTGTGTTTTTTAGTTTTTCTTTTCCTTATGATTTGATTGTTCCTTTCGGTTAACCTAAAGTTATTTTAGGAAATTAAATATTAGCTTTCCTTAAAAGGTTTTGTCTAGTCGGTGGTGGTTGCTCCCATATCCAAGAAGGTCATGTGCCTCGCCACGTCAGTACTGGAAGCCAATTTGGAAATTAATATTTAATGGAATTAATAACCTAGGTGATTTGGATCAAACGTGTTAAGTTCCGTAGGAGATCCAAATCAAAACCTAAAAGAACAAATAGATTAAATTTTGGATCAAACGTGTTAAGTTTCGCAGGCGATCCAAGTTTAATTTAAAACTACTTGGTAGCTAGGAAAAGGTTCAGACTTTTGTACAAAATTTTTGTACAGTGGAACCATTAGGTTTTTCGAGTAGCAACCAACATCAAGATATATGCAAAAAGATAAACTAGTTATGATGCGGAAACAAATAACTAGTTATACCTTTTGTAGCTTATAGACCTCTTGATCTTCTACTGTATTCCTCTCCTTCTCTTGGACGTCGTGTGGGCGATGATCTTCCAAGATGAAATCCACCCAAGCTTCTTCCTTTGCTTCCAAGTTTCAGCCACCAACTAACCTCCAAGGAATGCTAGACAAGAGAGCTTCCTTCTTTTCTTCTTCTCCTTCAAGCAACCGGCCACCAAGAGATCACCACACTTGATGCCGCCGGCCTCCAAGGAAGAAAACAAAAGGAGAAAAGAAAAGGAATAGGGTCGGCCACCAATGGATTGGAAGAGAAGAATAGAAGATGTGTTATCTCATGAGGCACCCCCTCCATCTCTTTTATAATCCTTGGTCTTGGCAAAAAAAGAAAGTTTTAAACATAATTAAAACTTCCTTATTTTCCTTTCCAATGACTAAAAAGGAAAGTTTTAAATAAAAAATTAAAACTTTCTTTTAATGCTTGTCATGGCCGGGCCTACACATGTGCTCCAAACAAGGAAAGTTTTAAACATAAAATTAAAGCTTCCTTATTTGTTTCTGGTAACAATTTTTTTAAAAAATTTCTCTTTTAAATCCCTTGTTGGTTATAAAAGGAAAATTTTATAAATTAAAATCTCTCTTTTAAAAACATGTGGATGGTTACAAAAAAAGGAAAGTTTTATCAAAAATTAAAATCTTTCTTTTAACTACAAATTTGGAAAGATATCAAACCTCTCTCTTAATCCTTTGTAGAAAGCTATAAAAGGAAATATTTTAAAATTTAAAAACTCTCTTTTAAAATCATGGCTTCTACAAAAGAAAAGATTTTAAAATTTAAAATACCCTTTTAATTTTTATGTGGTCGACCACCTAGCTTGGGCTCCAAGCTTGGCCGACCACAACTTGGCTCCAATCTTTGCCTTGGCTGGCCCTAGCTTGGGCTCCAAGCTTGGCTTGGTCGACCACATCAAGATGGGTAAGAAGATGGGCTTTAAGTGGATATAAGGCTTTATAAATAAGAGGCTACAACAGGGATCGAGGGGAGGAATTGGTTTTGGTCTCCCGATGAGCTTGAGCTTCCCGTGTTCGCCCCGAATACCCAACTCAAGTTCATCAATAATAACTCATACCACTAAAGAGTTATTATTGCACTACCGCACCAATCCCATATTACAATATGGGCTCCTTCTTATCATGAGTGCGTTAGTCTCCCTGTGTTTAAGATATCGAATGCCTACTAATTAAATGAGTTACTGACAACTCACTTAATTAATATCTATATCCAAGGGTAGTACCACTCAACCTTATTGTCATGTCGGACTAAGTCCACTTGCAGGGTTTACATAACAATCCTTATGAGCTCCTCAAGGGGACATCACCAACCTAGATTAATAGGACACAGTTTCATTCTATAATCAACAACACACCATATAAATAATATCACTTCCCAACTTATCGGGTCTATTGATTTAACGAACTAAATCTCACCCTTTGATAAATTAAAGAAATAAATATTAAGTATACGTGCTTGTTATTATATCATGATTAAGAGTACGCACTTGCATAATAACAGAGATTTTGTTCTTTTATGTAATCAGTATAAAAATAAACTACCTCAAATGGTCCTGCTCAATACACACACAGTGTACTAGTGTAATTTTATAGTTAAGATAAACTAATATAAAATTACACTACAACCACTCCAATGGTTTGTCTCATTCCATCTTGGTTGTGAGCTACTATTTATAATTTATAAGGAACTGATAATATGATCTTCTGTGTCACACCAAACACCATGTTATCTACAATATAAATTAAATGGACAACTACATTTATCATAAATGTAGACATTTGATCAATGTGATTCTTATAAATGTTTTATATAAAAAGTTAGACTTTTAGTATACATTCTAACAATACTGTCCATTGTTGTGATTAACTATGAGCAACTGCTACTAAAAATATTGTAAACATCAAAAAATATTTATGTCCTACTTTGCAAAGATTCTCATTTGATGGTAATCTAAGATTATCATCTCTTGAGGAAATCATTTTCGAATGTATCACATGGCAATTATTTTTATGGTTATCCTAGATGTTTAATAAAACTTATGGAACAAAAAAATGGTAATATGACATTTCCATCTTATTTTCTAAGAAATCTTTTTCACACACTGCCAGGAACCAAAAACACCATAAAGTTGGATCATGGTTAGTCTCACCTTTTGTTGGACAAAACAATATGTTGCCGGAGATATTGGGGAATTGACTTAATTAAAATTACACAAAATCAATTCTAACTTATCTGTTGAGATGACCTGAGCTGATAATCTCAGGCTGCCAGCGGGGGTTGGTTTTTGCTAATTGTTGAGTGTAGCCTAGCACCAAGTTTGAGCAGCAAAGTTTGAGCGAGTGAAGTGGCCGATGGGTGAAGCGGCCAAATGGACCAAGGGACCAAGGCCTGTGATGGTCGCAGTTTCCTTGAAACAGATTCGCCCCACCTCCGGCTGTGCTTCGAGGTTTCCTCGGATCGTCTGTTTCCCAGGATACAACGGCAAAACCACGAACGCAACCAAGCACTGGTTGTTCGTGGCCAACTGAGAATGTACCTGAGTACCATCACGATTAATTCAACCGAGCGGATGCACGATCGAGAGAACATAATCGGGGAACGAAGGTGGAGGAATTCTTTTGCTTTTGCTTTCGCTTTCGCTTTCGCTTCTCTTACGCGTCTCTCTTTGCTCAAGATCTAGCCTCCTTATATAGGAGCTCTCACCTTGCCTGCAATAAATGACCAAATTATGATCATTTAATGCTGGGTTTAATGTCGTCATTAATGGATTTAATGTCTTCATTAATGTCGAGATGTCACATAATCATTATTAATGGGTTTAATGTCGCCATTAATACTGAGACATTACGAAATCACCATTAATGAGTCTAATGTCATCATTAATGTTGAGACATTACAGAATCACCATTAATTCACATTAATGCTTCTGTTACACTCTTGAGCATGTAGCAAAAAGAGATTCAAGTGGCAATATGTTGGCTCATTCTTTTGGGCAAATTTTGCCTCGACCGGTCCGACATTCGACATGCGCAGGTCGTGCTACACACGAGTCAATCTTGGTTCAGTACAATACGGGCCCTGGATTTGCACCCACCCCTGCACACTCATGCGTGAGAGAGTCTCTCCCCATGCATATGTTTACAACATCAATGCATGTGTCATAATTTAAACCAACAATAAAGCCAAGAGACTTCTAATATGGGACTAAACTCATGCACAATAGAGTCTCTTAGTCTCCACCTCTTTATTGCATTCATATTTCCAACAATTCCCCATATGAATGAAAATAGGGTATATGATAGCATTTCACAGTTAAGTCCAGTATAGGACAGGTAGGTTTTACCCTTTGAATCTTCCCTTGTGCAGATCTGTTTGCTTATTGGCTGATAGAAGACGTGTGATGTCCTTGAATTGTTCTTCCATTTGTGTAAGCATTGACATATCTCACCCGGGACTCTTCCTGATACAACTCAGTTTTCATGAGTGTGTTCATTCTTGGCCATGAACACGCCTAGTTCTATGAGAAACTCTAAGAATTGTGCCTCCAAGTCTCTTTGAAATGACTCCACTTCTTTCTCACATAGGTGATCCCTCGAGAGTAGTCATCTACTCTTCTTGATCATTAAAAGTCATGTGCTTAACCTCCATCATTCACTAATTCATTGGGTTGTTCCCCACAGTGTGTCTAATCAATGCAGATTAGTTGTCCCTTTGAACCTAGTTTTTGAGATCTCCAGTCAGCATAGGTTGGGTGTCTTTGATCACTAACAATGGCATCAAGCCCATTCCTCGTGATGAGCTTGCAACTAACTCTTGATTTAGCCCTTTGGTTAGTAGATCTGCTAGGTTATCCTTTGACTTCACATAGTCAACCGTGATAACTCCCGTTGAGAGTAGTTGTCTAATAGTATTATGTCTACGACGTATATGCCTAGACTTACCATTATACAGATGACTCTGTGCCTGACCGATTATTGATTGACTATCGCAATGTATGCAAATTGTCGGCACAGGTTTCGGTCATTTAGGAATATCTTCTAAGAATTGTCGTAGTCATTCAACCTCTTCACCAGATTTGTCAAGAGCTACAAACTCAGGTTATTACGGTTTACTTAGAAGATTTCCAGGAAATGGTTGCACCTGCTAGAGTGAATACATATCCACTCGTAGATTTAGAGTCTTTTTTGTCAGATATCCAACTCACATCGTTGTATCTTTCGATAACAGCAAGATATGTCATATAGTGCAGTCCATATTCATGAGTATACCTCAAGTACCTCAGTACTCTTGTTATCCCTTTCCAGTGCTCAACACCATGATTACTCTTGTATCTACTTAGTTTACTTACTGCGTAGGCCAAGTCTGGTCGTGTATAACTCA
Source organism: Zingiber officinale (assembly GCF_018446385.1). NCBI lineage: Eukaryota > Viridiplantae > Streptophyta > Magnoliopsida > Zingiberales > Zingiberaceae > Zingiber > Zingiber officinale. Next base: position 70,486,517 of record NC_055999.1, read on the forward strand.
TTAAGTACATCAGACTTCCAATCACTCGAGAGTACTCTATCTGAGAGATACTTTCACCTTGATTTTTTGATAGATATTGGCTAGTATTTATCGGCGTTCATGCCAATGCAGTATCACCCTTAGTGAACTTCTCAAGAATTTTGTCCATGTAATGGGACTAACTAAGAACAAGTCCTTATGTTGTTCTAAGAATTTTTATTCCTAGAATCAGATCAGCTAGGCCCATGTCTTTCATGTCAAATCTTGAGTTCAACATATCTTTAGTGGATTTCATTATATTATCATTACTCTCAATGATAAGTATGACATCTATATATAGGCACAAGATGACATAGTCATTCTCTGTGATTTTCATGTAGACACATTTATCATATTTATTAATCTTGAATCCATATTCCTTCATGACATTATCAAATTTTTCATGCCACTACTTTGGTGCTTGTTTCAAGCCATATAATGACTTCACCAATCTACATACCTTGTTTTTATGTCCTGGCACAGAAAATCCCTCAGGTTGCTCCATGTAGATTTTCTCTTCTAAATCTCCGTTTAGAAAGGCAGTATTTACATCTATTTGATGTATTTCAAGATTCCAAATAGTGTCAATAGCTAACAATACTCTAATGAAAGTTATTCTCGACACCAAAGAATATGTATCAAAGTAATCGAGGTCTTTCTATTGTCGGTATCCTTTGATTACCAATCTGTCCTTATACTTATCAATTGTGTCATCTAACTTCATTTTCTTCTTGAAGATCCACTTACAACCTAGTGGTTTACTTCCAAGAGGAAGATCCACAAGTTCTCAAATGTGATTTTGTAAGATAGAGTCTATCTCAGATGCAATTGCCTCTCTCCAGTGAGGTCCATCAAAAGCGTTTATAGCTTCTGAGTAATTTCGGGGTTCACTTTCCAACATAAAAGTGATAAAATTTGATCCATAGGATATTTCTAACCGAGCTCTTTTGCTCCGTCTAAGCTCAACATCCATTGGTTCCTCATCATCATCTTCACCTTGTGTTTCATATGCCTACTTTAAGGAGCTAGCATCCTCTCGGGTCTCATACAGAAATGCATGCTTAAAGAATGAAGCATTTCTCGATTCTATTATCGAGTTCTTGTGTATCTCCAGTATGTGTAATTCATACACAACAAATCGATAAGCACTGCTGTTCTGTGGATATCCAATAAATACGCAACCAACAGTCTTTGGCTCTATCTTAATCCTTTATGGATCAGGCACCAGCACTTTGACAAAACACCCCCCACACTCGTAAATATTTGTAGGACGGTTGTCTTCCATTCCACAACTCATAAGGGCTCTTATCTATTTTCTTCCGGGGCACCTTATTTAAAAGCTAATTAGCTATTAACACAGCTTCCCCCATAGAACTCTAATAATCCAGAGTTCAATAGAAGAGCATTCATCATTTCCTTCAGAGTTTGATTATTTTGCTCAGCAACTCCATTTTATTGAGGAGTATAAGGAGTTGTTGTTTCGTGTTTGATCCCATGTTTAGCACACAACTCAGCAAACGGTGATATGTATTCACTGCCTCGGTCACTTTGAACTACTTTAATCTTTTTATTAAGTTGGTTTTCAATCTCATTTTTATAGAGAGCAAATTTCTCTATAACTTCATCCTTAATTTTGAGAAGATACACATAACAGTATTTTGTGTTATCATCTACAAAAGTGAAGAAGTATTTATTACCACCATGTGTTGGCGTACCTTTTAGGTCGCACACGTCAGTGTGGATCAGGTCAAGTGGTTCGTTATTTCTTTCAATATGTTGAAAGGATAACCTTGTCATTTTCTCTTCAACACAAATCTCACACTTGTGTTTTGGGTCAAGGTGGAATGTAGGTATACTTTGCATATTTATTAATCTACGCAATACATCATAGTTAACATATCCTAGTCTACCATGCCATACACACGAAGACTCAAGCATATAAGTGGAAGAGCTTTCACTTTTATTTATCTTAGGCCTAATAAGGTCATTACATTGAGCTTGAATAACCCATCAAAAACATATCCCTTTTCTATAAATATTCTATTCTTGGACAATACAACTTTGTCTGACTCAAAAATAATGCGAAAGTCATGCTTGCTTAACAGTGATCCTGACACTAGATTCTTCTGAATCTCCAGAACATACAACACATTATTCAGAGTAAGGTCATTGCTCGAGTTCATCTCCAGCACCACTTTTCCTTGGCCCATGATGTCCGAGGTTGCTGAGTTCCTCATGAACAGTTTGTCTCCAGTGACTTCTTCGAAGTTGTGGAACAGCTCCTTGTTGCAGCATACATGTATGGTGGCTCCAGTATTGATCCACCATTGTCGCACCGAATAGGTTCATCTCAGAGACCACAGCGCAGAGGTGATCCATTTCTGTTCCCTCGTTCAAGTTGGTCTCTTGCTTCTTCTTCGGCTTCCTGCACTCCGAAGATTTGTGACCCACTCGGTCACAGTTAAATCACTTCCCAGAGAACTTATTCATGCTGATGTCTCCTCTGGCTCCCATCTTGGAGGATTTGGGGCTCTTTCGTTTCGAGCTTTGACCGTGCTCGACCATGTTGGCTTTCACAGTAGCCTGAGAGAATAGCTTTCTCTCTGAACTCTTGTTGTCTTCTTCGATGCAAAGTTTAACAATAAGTTTCTCCACATTCATCTCCTTCCACTTGTGCTTCAGGTAGTTCTTGAAGTCCTTCTAGCCGGGAGACAGCTTCTCAATGATAGCAGTCACTTGGAAGGTTTCACTCAAAATCATTCCTTCTGAGTGGATCTCGTGCAAGATCACCCGAAGCTCCTGGACTTTACTGATCACCTCAACCATTTTGTAATCCAGGAATCGACCCACGATGAACTTCTTGGTCCCTGCAACCTCCGTCTTGTATTTCTTATCTAGGAACTCTCACAGCTCCTTAGTCATTCTCTTTATGCTATACACAACGTACAGCGAGTCAGCAACGCAATTGAGGATGTAGTTTTGGCAAAGGAACTTAGAATGAGTTCATGCCTCCACTGCATTGATGGTCTGCGCATCAGCATCCTCAGCATGCTTGGGAGGATCCTCGGTCAAGAACGGAGCCAAGTTGAGCGTGGTCAGGTAGAAGAGCATCCTTTGCTGCCACCTCTTGAAGTTCACTCCAGTGAACTTCTCTGGCCTTTCCCCATAGTTGATTGGTACAGTTCCAATCGGGGCAGAGGGATTCTGCACATGTTGAGTCTGTTGCACCTCAACATTCTATTTTGTGGTCATCACAATAGAATCGAATCTGTTTCAAGATTGTTGGACAAAATAATCTGTTGTCGGAGATATTAGGAAATTAACTGAATTGAAATTACACAAAATCAATTCTAACATATTTGTCGAGATGACCTGAGCTGATAACCTAGGCTGCCAGTGAGGGGATGGATTTTGCTAATTGCTGAGTGCAGATCGAGCACCGAGTTTGAGCAGTAAAGTCTGAGCAAGCGAAGTGGCCGACGGGCGAAGCGGCCAAACGAGAGAAGGGACCGAGGCCTGCGATGGTCGTAGTTTTCTTGAAACAGATTTTTCCCCACCTCTGGCTGTGCTTTGAAGTTTCCTCGGGTCATCTGTTTCCCAGGATACAACGGTAAAATCATGAACGCAACCAAGCACTAGTTGTTCGTGGCTAACTGAGAATGCACCTGAGTGCTATCACAAGTAGTTCAGCTGAGCGGATGCACGACTGAGAGAATAGGTGGAGGAATTCTTTTTCTTTCGCTTTCACTTTTGCTTCTCTTACGCGTCTCCCTTTGCTCAAGATCCAACCTCCTTATATAGGAGTTCTCACCTTGCCTACAATAAATGACCAAATTATGATCATTTAATGTTGGGTTTAATGTCATCATTAATGAGTTTAATGTCTTCATTAATGTCGAGACGTTACAGAATTATTATTAATGGGTTTAATGTCGCCATTAATACTGAGATGCTACAAAATCACCATTAATTCACAAAAATAGGTATATTTATATAAAACTGATTTGAGAGATAAAGACTCTCAAACCGAATGTCAAATGATACATGATAGTTAGGAGCTTATCCTCTATTATTGAGGTCGACTCCTTTATCATCACTAAATTCACTTACATCATCATGCACTCAATTTCCCTCTCACCATCATGCTTCACGTGGAACAATCCACAAGCAAAAACAAAGTCAAACCAATCTCCAATCACACACACACACACACACACACACACACACACACATACAACACCACACAAACACCATTACATGCATTACAAAATAATGAACAATTGGTGTGGCAATAGGTGTGGCAATCAAACACGGACAACAAACTAGAATACTCAACCATGAAGAGCACTGATAGCAAATGGAGCATCAAAAGCGCAGACAGCAAGCGGAGCATCAAAAGCACGGACTGAATTTATGATTGTCATCCCGCCATAGATCGTCACCCCACTTTTAGCAAGTGGTCAGCTATCAACGGATTTATCGTGTCTTTACCGCGAGCCATTTGCTACAAACTAAATAGATCTTTATGGTGGATCTATGAACCCTCTTGGGCTTTTTGGCAAAGCCCCAGCCATCAACGGATTTGGCGTTGTCCTTACCATGAGTTGTTTACTACAGACTAGATAGATCGTTATGGTGGATTTATTCACCCTCTTGGACTTTTTGGCAAAAGCCCAGCCATCAACGGACTTATCGTTGTCCTTACCGCGAGCCGTTTGCTACGGACTAGATAGATCAATTATGGTGGATCTATTCACCATCCTCTCCCATACCTCCCAACTCACATCCCCTCATCATAGGAAATGTGTACAAAATACAAATTCTCACCACACACAGTAGGATCCCTCACTGTACAAGTTCATCTCACCCTAATCACAAGACACACACAAAGTCCACACTTTGACTCACATGCATACACTCAAGTCCATAACTCGACTTGCATGTACACACACAAGCCATGAAAAACATGGACAGCAAATGTAGCTTCAAAACCACGAACAGCAGGTGGAGCATCAAAAACACAGACATCAAACTCCTCATAGGCAGCAGCGTAGAATGCCCCTTTAACTTTTGCATAAGTTCACAAAACGGTAAACGTGGATTTGGATCTTGCGCAACATTCGGTCAACATCAAGAACCATCCCCTCATAGCGACACCTGATGCGAGCTTCCCATAGAACATACATCATACTAGAAACTCCAAGATAGCTCGCCTTCATTCTCCCGCTCGCACCTTTGTAGTATTGGCCAAGGATGTGAAATAACTCCTCTATTGAGTTAACGTCATGATTTATCTCTAATTATCTCCGTACCTTGTTCCAAAGAGTACATGTGATAGGGCAATCAAAGAACAAGTGATCATTCGACTCATCTTAACATTGGCAAAGCATACAAGTCTTGTTCTCCACATAAGACATTCTATCCATTGTCTGTAGCTTCTCATGAGCAAGTAACCATAGAATGAATCGATGCTTCCGCATAATTTCCGGCCTCTAAACCAATGATGGTCATGTCACCTCAAGACCTCTTGCCATAAAGAAACCATATGCATTTGCAGTCCCACTTTTTCCTCCCGCAAACCACTCACCCATCAACAAGTTCACCTCCTCATTTCCATTTGTAGCCCTTTGAATTTTGTTTCGAATGTCCACGAGTCGTTTAATAAGAGGAGAGTCCGAAGCTTTGACCTCCCATTGCCAAAAATCAGTACCCTTGAGATAATGATGGTGCGCCCATCTTACCTATAGTGAATCCGCATTAGTTTGGATCTCCATAGTGTCTTGCTAAGAAGTGCTTCATTCCAGGCATGTAGGTCTTGTAGTTCATAATCACCATCATGTCGAAAAAGACACATTGTGACCTAAGAAATAGGAGGGTGCTTTGAAGACCACACAAAGGTATGACATATTGTTTTGATCTTTTCAATGACACCACCAAGAATAGGGAGCATGGAAAGCTAATAACACTCCACACCTTGAAGCACCGTCTTCACCAACTCCAAGCGCCCCGCATAAGATAAGGTGTGCTTTGGTCAAGAATTGATCTTCATTGTAATAGCATCAAGTAATGGTCTATAGTTTGCAATCCGTAACTTCTCCGCCACTAGTGGAATCCCCAAGTACCGGAATGGAAATGTTTTTTCCTGGAACCCAATAAGTTGGAGCAATCAGTTCTTCATTCTATCATCAATCCCCGCCATATACATATGAGACTTCAATGAATTATCTCAAAGTCCTGCTTCATTGCGAAAACCCTCCAAACAATCCACTAATACTTTTATTGAGGACTCATCCACTCATGCAAACAACATCAAATCATCGGCATATGCAAGATGTGTGATGCCAACCTCTTTACGCATAGGATGGAAGTGAAAGGAGGGTGACAAGGAGGCAACCTGCAACCTGCGTGATAATACTTTGATGCACAACCCAAAAAGTAGGGGAGATAGGGGGTCACCTTGCCTTAGACCACGACGCCCACTAAACAATCTATATATGCTGCCATTTAGAGAAATAGAATAGGAGGTCGTAGTTACACACTCCCTAATCTATCCAAAATATCATTGGGGAAAAACCAAAACCAACGAGGGCACCCATGAGGAAATCTCAATCTACTGTATCAAATGTCTTCTACAAGTCAACCTTGATCATACATCTCGGGGAAATTCTTTTGCGTGTATACTTCCGTAGCAACTCCTGTGTGAGATTAATGTTGTCACCAATAGATCACCCTTTCACAAAAGCTGCTTGCGCTTGATCCAATAAGTCTCCCAAACCCCCTACTAATTTACCAGCCAGTAACTTTGCAACGACCTTATAGAACACATTACAATAAGAGATAGGTCGGTAATCTGAAACTCTTATGGAATGATCTGCCTTTGGCACCAAAGATATTAATGAATGGTTCCATTGTTTGAGTAGTTCTCCACTCTGAAAAAATTCTTGAAAGGCTGCGATAAGCTCCGACCTAACAATATCCCAAGACGAGGTGAAAAATTTTACTCCATATCCATTTGGACTCGGTGCTTTATCACTCCCAATATCGTATAAAGCTGCTTTAATTTCCTCCACCTCCGCCAGCCTGATTAAGTCCTCAGATTGACCATGAGTGAGTTTTCTTCCAAGAAATCCACCACTGTCCATGGAGTCACACGCCACCTTTTTCCCAAGTAGATCATGAAAGAAGCCCACAAATTCATCTGCCACTTCACCTAAGCTTGATGTTTGCTCTCCATTTTGCTTTGTGAGTGTGATGATGGCTTGCCTCTTGTTGTTCCACTTCACTACATCATGGAAGAATTTAGTACACTTATAAGAGCTTCTTAAGTAAACATACTTCGCACGTTGTTGATAAAATTGTTTCTCTGCCTCCGCAAGTAGAGTAGCCTTCCTCCGTATATGATCATAGTCAATGGAAATAGTACCTCCTGCTAGGACCTCTTTCTGTATTCCTCTAAATCTGCATTTGCTCTCTTTGCCTTCTCTGAAATATGTCCAAAATTATTTTTATTCAACTCCCTCAATCTTTTCTTCAAACAGGTCAACTTCACTTTAAGAATGACTTAAGCATTCCCAATAACCGAGGGTGACCATGAGTCCATCACAAGCTCGGTGTAACCTTCATTTAGTGATCACATATTAAGGAACTTGAAAGGTCGATTTGGAGGTCAATCCTTCGCTAGAGTGTGCACTATGGTGCAAGAGTGGTTCGAGAGACACCCGGGCGCCATAAACTCCGCATAAGCATCGAAATCTACCAATAACTAAAAAGAATTCACCAAAGCTCTATCTAATTTACAAGAAATCATACCATTGGTCCAAGTGAGATGATATCCAATGGAGCGAAGATCCACCAAACCGCATACTTGAGTAAAAATTTAGAAATCCCGCATTTCATAATTGGTAACTGAAGAGCCCCCTTGTCTATCCAGTGTCGATATAATAGAATTAAAATCATCAAAAATCAACTATGGTTTCGGAATGGACTCCCTAAGATCTGTAAGAGCCTCCCATAACGGTCTCCGAGCAACAATAGAATGAAGCCCATAAATAAATGTAACTAAGAAGTCCCTCCCGAAAATCTGACACCGGACCCGACAATGAATGGATTGTTCGGTCATTGAGAGCACATCCATATCAACTCTGTGTACGTCCCAAAGAAGCAATATACGGTCATGATTAAACATATCAAAATTATGAACATACCCCATACCTGAAAACCGCTGACGCATAATAGGGTCAAGAGAATTGTCGTCCAACTTTGTCTCCAATAATGCCATCACTTGAATATCTTTCTGTTTGAGAAGCCGGTGCATCCCCCCCCCCCCCTCCATGTTTTAGGGACTTGTGAAAACTCCTAATGTTCCATACAGATACCTTCATTTTACACCACCTGATCGAGCTGCTCGGGCCGGTAGTTGTCGTACACTCTATGGGGGCACTGTACTGCCAATCACTTCCTTGTTCTTCCCTTTATTACATATGGAATCAGTCTGAGAGGATGTAGAAGAAGATGATCCCAGTGTCACTGATATAGCCGGAGATGATTCTGTCGAGGATCGATTTGCATTACTACTAGCCGTTGGGACTGATGATCCGCTGAAGAGGAAGAGGCCTCCTTGCTACTTGAAACCTCCGGTATAGCAGACAACTCCTCTTCCGCATTCAGCACCTCTACATGATGTACGTGCTGCGCGCCCACCTCTTCATGATCTAGGGGAGGTTCAATTGTCACGGGCTTAGGACTATGTACCACCACAATTGTCAATCCATTCTGTGTCGCCGGTTCCTCCACATTCTGCGGTTGTTGGTTGGTTTGCCTTGCCTGAGTTCTATATCTCGGTTGCGATCTCCTTCTCCCCCAGTTACCCGTTGATTTCGACCTTGGCCTCCCTTCATGAGGCGCATTCAAATTTAGTTGAGATGCACCCCGACAGTCTTCCTTTCAATGACCAATCTTCTTACAAACTTCACAATATTCGGACATCATTTCATAAACAATCATGAGATCAACCTGGGCTCTAGTAGGTAACGTGATTGATACCTCATAAATTCTATCCCCAATGATCGGAACCTCCACCAAGAGACGAGCAAACTCCAGCCGCTCCCTTGATCGCGTCAAGTTATCTGTGTATAGAGGCTTCCCTATCTCTAAACCAATCATACTCAGTACTTTCTGTGACCAACAATATGGTGGTAACCCATGGATTTGAATCCAAGCTGGAACTAGCTGGCCATCCTCATGGAAGAGAAAATACTTTGGCATAAGCTTCAAGAAAATGGGAACTCCAAAAGCAAAATAAGGCCCACCTTGCAACACACCATCTCGATCCTCTTTTGTATCAAAACAGTAGACCACGCACTCACTTTTGTGCATAAAAAATTTGTAGGGAACCCTCCATTGATTGGCAATCGCATAGACTTCATTTCTTCTCGGATGTTTGTCCATGAAACAACCAACAAGACAAAAACCCATGGTGTCTTCAATGTCATCGATATCATCAAAGTCGAAAGATAGCCTCTCGCCTTTAGCTTCATATTGCTCCAGAGACACGCCTGATGTTGGCTTCCAATTGTTTTTGAATAAGCTTGCCCAAGTCTTCTTCTTTTGCGTCACCTGTGCCGGTTGGGTAGGTGGAACAACATCCTTCTAATTATCACCATCTCCAGCCCCTAGTATTGAATTCGGCGTCACCCCCTCCGTTGGTGCAGCCTCATTCACGTTGATAGTCTCACCAATAGCCTCAGGCATTCCATGTTCATCCACCTCAGCACCATTTTTTGAGATTAGAAGCCTTATCATTAGAAATGTCCTTCACAGATTGGTCCACCTCACCAGAATGAGAGTCCACTTCAAACTCCTAGTCCACTTCATGAAATCCATTGGCTGCCAAGTTGACCGCTTCAATGTGACTAAATCTTTGCTCTTCATATAAGGCAATTTGCAATTCACATGCTTGACTCAAGGGAGAGTACTGAGTCCCTTTTTCTTCTTTCCCATTGTGGAAAGTTGATACCTAAGCACACTTCAAGAAAATTAGCTTCCTAAATAAAAGCCACTGAATAAAAACTAGGAAAGTGCCCCATCCAAGATTTGCCAATCAATGGGAAGATATTTGGCAATTAATTAATGCAATGAATGCAAATTAATGAAAATATTTATCGTTGAAAACTTTCCTTCTTTGACAAAACTTGGCCGGAGATGACAACCACCTGAGTTCGCCACCGAGAAAAGCTGCTACCAGAAATCACCAACCGACTTTTAACTCTAGAACTCACAGAGGGCAACGAAACCAGAAAAAAAAAACTAAAGAGAGAGAAACAAGGGGAGAAAAGAAACCCAACGGATGGAAAAACCTCCCGCTTGCAACGGTGATGAGAAAGAGAAAGAGGAGGAAGAGTGAGAGGGGGGATGAAAGCGCCCACACAGGTCGCCAAAGAGTGACTCCGATATTCCTACCAACCTCCAATCAATTTCTCTCTAGAATTAGAAGGGAGAGCTTCTCTCTCTAGATCAAAGGGTGACTGCACACGAGTTAACCTTGGTTCAGTACAATCCGAGCTTTGGATTTGCACCCACCCTTGCACACTCATGCGTGATAGAGTCTCTCTCCATGCATATGTTTATAACATCAATACATGTATCATAATTTAAACCAACAATAAAGTAAAAAGACTTCTAATATGGGACTGAACTCATGCACAAAAGAGCCTCTTCGTCTCTACCTCTTTATTCTATTCATATTTCCAACACCTTTGTTGTTCATGTCCTTAGTCATTTGTTTGAAGAACTCCATTTCAATTATCTCTTTAAGTTGGATTGCTACTTCAGCCTTTCGAGGTCTCATACTGCTTGATGAGTCTGTACGACTCAATGCTAGCTGAAGAACCTTCCACGCAGAGCTAGAGTCATAGCATCCGTTCAATATTTTATCAACAAAATCCGTTTCACTGGCAACTCTCAGAGATATCCATCCGACAATGTGTAGTTGCACAATACCAATAGGGTTCAATCACCGTTTTATGAAGAAACACATTTGGAGTTAGACTAAATTATGAAAAACAATGAACTTCGTGACACACTGAAATCCTGAATCACTTTCTTAGCATATAATAAAAATAAACTCATTCCAAAATGCTTAAACCAATAATCTAAAAGACGTTACCTTTCAACTAGTGTTCTAAAAATCGATCTAGGCGGTTGCCTAGGTGCGGCCTAAGCGCTAGGGGCCAGTCAACCATACTGAAAACATATTAGTCGGCCAACCTAAGCGGCATTGGCGCCTAGATGGGATTAGGTGGCCCCAGGCACTAACTAACCGTTCAAATTATCTATGCACGGCAGAAATAGTGCAGGGTTTTTATAATTTTTTTTAGTTTGGGCTTTTAAATTTAAAGTCCAATTAAAAAATAGAAATGTAGCATTTTTTTATTGGGCTTAAGTTTTATAAGTCGTAAACTTTGATCCAACAAGGAAATCGATTTGTTGACTTACCCTAGTAGTTAGCACCAAACTTCATCTTCATCATACTGAATAACTAGAGTTAGAGAAACTAGAGCAATGAAGAAATCCACATTTATGAGAAATCATAGAGTCAAAAAATTAGAGAGATCAAGTTGAAGAAAAAATTGTTGTATGTTCTTAACTGAGTGAGTTAGAAGTGATTGAATTAAAAGTTGGCTAAAGGCTCATCCTTTGGAAATGTCATTTCATCAGATAACCCCAAAGAAGCTCTAGAGTGAGAGAACTTTACGAATATGATTTTACATCCGAAAAGAAGAGGAGGATCATAATGATGATATTGAGTTCCTGTCCGATGAAGAACAAGTTGTTGAAAATTATGATGAAGTAGAATAAGTTTGTAATATCTTATTAATTGTGTATTTTTGAACTCATTTTAAATTTGATGTTATTGTGTTGGAGTTTTAGAATGTGATTTATTATGTAATTTATGTTGATACCGTGAAATCCGTCTAGCAGCGTCTAGTCCATGCCTAAGTGGCCTAGGCGCTGATCTAGCGTCCGACTAACACGTAACGAATTTTAAAATCTTGCTTTGAACAATACAGCTTCAAATAAAAATCTGTCGATTCTATGCCTAAAAACAGAGTATGAATTGAGCAATGTACTTCATACCTTAGCCGGATTTACCAAGAAGCTGCAGAGAAAATCCCAAAATCACTCCCTTTTCTATATCGCTTTAAAAGGTAGGAAACCCTGAGGAGGAGGATGAAATAGGGAAAACATGAAAAGCTGTGGGAATGTGAACTCGACGAGGAAAAAAGCGAAATTGGAACGAAACATCAAAGCAAAAATGACTAGTGAGATTAAAGTAGTTCAATAATATTATAGTTGTTTTAATAGAAACATCGAAAGATAGATTATCTTAATTTTCTTACTTCAGTAGTTCAATAATATGCTAGTAGTTCTAATGAAATTATTTCAACGTTGGTCATTATTATTTATTTTTAATACTATTTAGTTTTAATACTAGTAAAGTTATTGTAAATAATGTTGATTGAAATGAATCAAAATTATTTTAATATTGATCAAAACAAGTTAACAAGATAATAATGACATCAATAGAAATTTCAAGATTAATCCATTGAACCCTAAGAACATCTTGCCTATGAAAATTACATATGTACGTAAAATCTGTCCATGCTTTCCAACTTCATTTCTAATGCCTTCTTACTCCTTTTGCATTCAACAAGTTTTTCTTGCAAGACTTTCAACTTGCAAAAAAGAATTGCACTTTCTTCATCCAATATCATTATCTCCTCATCTAGCTCTTCGCTTTGGTGGATTACAAAATCCAATTGTTCTATTGCGACACTTTCCTGCACAGGGTCATGCCATTTGAAAAAGCCACAGTCACCGGCCATCTGCAAAAGAACAAACCAATCATTCCTAGGAAAAGTATATTGCAAGATCTAAGATAAATGCAAATCGTACTTTCCAATTTTTGCATCGCCAAAACCTTCTACCAGGGGTATTGTGTGTCCATGATGTGAACAAATTGGCTGACAGTTTATGCATGCATATGGGGCGATCAGCTTGAGCAATTGAGGTTACAAATGCTTCTTCCACTTGTTCATTTTCCATATCTGGAGGGAGCAGTAGACAAACACTGAGAATGTGAAAAGAAACACTGTCCATTGTTGGGATTAACAATGTGCAACTCGTACTAGAAATGTAGCATACATCAGCAAATATTTATGTCCTACTTTACAAAGATTCTCAGTTGATGGTCATCTAAGATTATCATCTCTCGAGGAAATCATTTTCTCTTATATCACATGGCAATTATTTTTATGGTTATCCTAGATGTTTAGTAAAGATTATGGAACCAAAAATGGTAATACGATATTTCCATCTTATTTTCTAAGAAATTTTTTCACAAACCATCAGGAAACAAAAACATAATGTCCTATTCAACTGTAAGGTTGGATTGGTTAGTCTCACCTTTATCGTTCATGTCCTCAGTCATCTGTTTCAAAGGCTTCATTTCAATGATCTCTTTCAGTTGGATTACTACTTCAGCCATTCGAGGTCTCCTACTGGCTGATAAGTCTGTGCAACTCAATGCTAGCTGAAGAACGTTCCACACAGAGCTAGGGTCATAGTATTCGTTCATACTTGTATCAACAAAATCTCCTTCACCGGTAACTCTTAGAGATATCCATTGAACAATGTGTTGTTGCACTTCTGGGCCACGAATTATTGGAGGTTGGCCAGTAATCATTTCCAGAAGGATTATCCCAAAGCTATAAACATCACTTGCATCACTGGCATAGCCAGTACGGAAATAACTGGAAAAAAAAAATTTAAGGTCACAATTGAATTAAAATAGCAAGAAAAAACTATTGTTACTTTGCCTTTTCCTGGAAAACTAGTGGTGTGGTGACACTATCTAATGTTAAGAATGAAAATGGAAGAACAAGTCGCACCTTCCAGATTAACGAGGAAAAAGTAAGTTCTATGGACATCATAGCAGATTCAGTATTGGCTCTTAGTTTAACTAGGAACAAAGCATCAGGTTTTATTTACATACTTATATTCAATTGGTAACTAATTGCAATTCCAAAAATTAAGCTTTGTACCATCCTCCAAACCATGGGCTAGGGAGATAGCAGAGTTCTTTTTCAAATAATAGAGATGTATCATCTCCAGCATAATTGTTATAAAAAAGACAAGGCAAGCTATAGTTTTTGAACATTTGCGAGAAACCTCATTTTTAATTTCCACATGATTCTTTTGTAAGTTGCCTATTATGGTTAACAAAGTTGACACTTTCCCAATCTCACTGTCTATTTATGTGCTATAAAATAGCTCATAAAGAATTCACTATACATTTTCTTTATTTATAAATTCATAACTTCCTTCGACACACCAAACCATCTTCTTATTTCTAACATAGACATACTAACTAAAGAATTGGCAGTCATGATAGTATGCAATAAAGTGTTATATTAGTCTAATCAGGACTAACCATGTGGTTACTACAGTACTTGACTACCTCTAGAAAGTATGGTGGAGAAAAGAACATACGCTGGATCAATATACCCTACTGTTCCAACCACTCTTGTGGTTGTATAAGTGTCATTCTCATTCCAAGCCTTGGAAATTCCAAAATCTGTTATTTTAGCCTCTAAATCTGCACCCAAGAGAATGTTTGAGCTCTTCACATCCCTATGAACTATTGGCGGGTTGCATCGCGTATGCAAATAGTCCAATCCTAAATTAAGTATAGAGAATTCATGTCGAGTTAAGAGAAATATGCACAAATCCAAAATAAAGTAAAAGAACAAGAAGCTTTATAGTTTAAAACCTTGTGCAGCTTGGTATGCAATTTGGAGCCTCTGTACCCATGTCAACACAGGAAACCCAGCTTCACCTACGATTGAGAGAACATAGGAATAAGAAAGATCATAGTCATTGCCCAAATATTTCTAAACCCCAAGTTTATGCATCTATATTTGAAAAAGAAATCTAATACTCCAACCACATATTGAATGTTGCTTAATGCTTACAACAGAAACTTTGCAACCTTTAATGATTAGGACTAATACAAACTATTGAAGATTTGTGTTCATTATAATATCTTTTAATTTTAGGGGAAAAAGGTAATTTCTACACAAATGACTGAACATTCTTCCATAGACTCAATAAAGCATCTTACATAATAAAAAAGTAAAAGAAACCAGCAACAAAACAAGATATGGTATTCCATGTTGATTATGATTAGGTGATCATTTCCTTGAATGTTTATCATTTTACTACAAAATTCAATAAACACGACTAAGCAGGAAATATACTCTTAGATCAGCATCACACATCTTATCATTTCTTTCCATGAGTCTCAATTACACTAGGCAATCTATTGATTCAAATTACAGTGTTAGAAATGTCATAGTGCAAAACCTCTCAGATGGTCTTGAAGGTTTCCTTGAGGCATGTACTCATAGACAATAGCAAGGTAGCTTCTATCCTTGCAGTAACCAATTAAAGAAATTAGATTCGTGTGGTGAACTTGGGTTAAGCTCCTCAACTGCAATACAATACAAAATGTTATCATGCATATTCATACATTTGTCAAAATTCATTCTATCTCTAATTCAGTTTAATCACCGGTGGCCAATTGCATCTTTTTAGTGATCACTATAGCATACACTAGTGGATATTGTTCTCACCGTCTTCTAATTTGGTTGCTGGATTTCTATTATCTTCAAAATTTGAAGGTCTAGTGAAATGAATTATATACCTCAGCAAAGAACTCCATGTCACTCTGTTGTGATGAGTGTCTCTGTAGCTTGATTGCGACATCAGTTCCATCTTCCAAAAGTCCATAATAGACTATACCAAATCCCCCTCTGCCAATGACTGTCTCAAAGTTGTGTGTCATTTTTACTATTTGTTCATAGGTGAACAAGTGAGCATTACTTTGAAACCTATTATCTGTAAATTCGGCAATTCTTTCTGCAACCAAACCTTCCATACAGAAACCACATTGACATAACTGAATTAGGCACGGATCCATCATATTTGTGTAATTAAAACATTGATTAGCCATAAGCCTATCTAGCTTCTTAAGTATGATCACATTAGGAAATATGAAAAGGAAAGATCATTTCTCTTTCTTTTTTTTCTGTTCTCCAAATTATGAGAACTACCAATTGAAGTAAAAAACTATTGAAAGTATGATGAAACATGATGCCAGTGGTCTTCTCATGACTGATCTTGAGAGACTCAAACTCAACAATAGTCCTATAACATTTCACAAAACTAATTTATGAAGGGTGAATTGACATCAGAGATTTTTTATAGTTGCTGACAATTGAACAAAGCATAAGGGAGACGATTAGAGAATGGCTCAAATTGTATCAACCGGAAGTTTTCAAGTTATTTAAATGATAAACAGAAGATTCCTTTTCTTTCTTGGGATAGATTTGTCTGGCTTGTATTTATTTTTATAGTGGAAATTTTCATTTGTGGTTTGGGGTCGATAACCTTAATCTTTCTGTATGCTACTGTTAGCATATAGATATAAGAACAAGTGAGTGTTTTTTTTCTCAAGTACAAACCTGGAATATCTAATTCATTGCTAGCATGTTCGTGCCAATTCTCATTTATGTTTGTTTCTTCTTCCTGAAAAGAAGCAGAAAAATAATATTTTGAAATTGATATAATAGTAGAAGCTCAACTCATGATTAGCCTAGAAGAATAATTTTGGCATAACTTCAGTAACCGTAATCCATTGAATTCAGTCGCACAATAACAATGTTGCTCAATCACCATTTTATGAAGAAAACATATTAGGAGTTAGACTAAGTTACAAAAATCTACCATGGCTAACATGTACGAAGATCGAAGTACATGTATTAGTCTTAGAAAATAAGTTTAAACTGATTGCATTTATCAAGAATGAGGATCAAAAGTTCAAACCAAGCACATGCAAAAAAGATGAGCATATACCTTAAACCGCCTAAAAACTTGTGTGAAATGGATGAGTGGAATAAGCGTCAAGTATTTTGTTATTTTTTCTTGTGCCCCTCTGAGTTCATTCTGAATCCGCTTACCTTTGACCACAAGGTAGATAGAACTTCGTTGCTGGCAGCTAATAGCGAGATCATGACACTGAAGCAAGACCTCCTCCATCTTCTGAAGTGTTTGCATGGAAGCATCACCAAGCTCCCTGTCATCGAGCATCTCGAACTGTTTTCCTACCAATTCTAAGTAATCTACTAACTCCTTAAATTCCTTCTTCATCAGTTGTGCATTAGTAGCTGCCTTTATAACTTTACCAATCAGGGAAATTGCCGTGGCCACATCACTTATAGCCGCCATATTCGCTACCACCAGCAACTTTTGTGTCCTACAAAGGATGGCCCCACTTGTTCTGTATTTTGATGTATGACACCTACAATAAAACCTTTTTTTGAAAGAGAAATGAACTTAGATGACTTAGATCCTGTTCACTTATAGGGACCATAGAATCAATAGAAATATACAAAATGTCTCGAAATAATAACTAGGGCAGGAGATTCAATTAACCGAGATTCAGAAGCTGAAATTTCACCTCTCCTATCAATAGGTTTAGCTAGAGCATTTATAACATGACCCAAGTAACCCTCACGAACGGGTATTTGAGCAATTCATCTTTACAGAACTTCCCTCTTGTATCATCAAAGCATCACCCATTAATACAATCATATAATATATAAATACTTCATCTAATTAGGAAGACTAATCAGGAATAAAACTAAACAGAGTTGCATCTAACTAAGGAACATCAAAGACTAGATAAAGGAAAGAGAAGAAGTAACACAAATTAGAAATTCAATTTCTAAAAGTTTTAGATTTTGTAAAAAAAAATATTTTTAATTTTGGTAGACCCTCTTGTTTAGGATGATGGAAAATACAAAAGTAATGAACTTAGTGACACGCTAAAATGCTGAATTACATGCTTAACATGTATGTTAAACCAATGATCTAAAATAGATTAAAATAGTTAATATTGTCAATGGACATTTGGACTATTACAAATTCGAAACTGCACTTTTACCTTTCGGCAACACAGTTTCAAGATACTACTGCAATCTTCCTCTTCAGCAAATAAAGAACTTGTTGATTCTATGCTTAAAAGTTAGACATATGCTTTGGAAAATAATACTTGCAGAAAACTGAGTATGTATGAATTGAGTGATGTACTTCATACCTTAGCCAGATGAATCCCAGATGCAAATTTATCAAGAAGATGAAGAGAAGAGCCCAGAATCAGCCCCTTTTCTATATCGCCTTCTAGTGTATTTAAACTTAACTTTTCACAGGCTTAAAAGGTCGGAAACCCTAAGGAGAAAGAAATAGGGAAAACATGAAAAGCTGTGGGGTTTACTCTCTGCAGTTTCGAGGAAATAGGAACAAGGATTCCTTTTATTGTATGCAATTTGGAAGCCCTTTCGTCCTAGCGCGTGGGGCTTAATCATTCAGTTAGTTAGAGTCAAGAGATGGAAACTCAAAGCTGCGATGAATAGGATTTCCAATCCGGTGGGTGGGAGAAAGCAAATGACGCGTTAAAGCTTGTTTCAAATAATTTTATATAATATTTTTATCAAATGATGTTGACCCTAATTTAAACAAATGCTTTTACAAAATTAATTATAGTTGAAATTGCTCTAGTACTGATTAACAGTTCGTATTATCCCAACACTATTAAAAAAAAACAGGACGGAATATCGAATAAGGGTCGAATTGAATAATTAATTAAAATTATTTTAATATTATTTCCGGATTGTGATTGTTGTGTCTTAAAAAAAAAATGTTTCTATATCGTCATGATATTATTTATTTTGAGTATAGATTTTTATAATTTTACTTGTGGATTCTTCTTAAAAGGTCTCATATCAATAAAGATATCCTATATTCTTTTAAACGCATGATCCTTTCCAAATATTTCAAATATGAGACTTTAATTAAATCCTAACAATTCTCACCTCAAACAAAGGATCGCAATTACTCTCATGGTCCGGGTCTCCCCTCAAGCATTTGGTCACTTTGACCTACTCTGGACCTCCCCATGAGCATCCACATCCAGTCATCCTGACTTGCTCTAGACCTCCTCGTAAGCATTTGCATCTGGTCACTTTTGACATGCTTCACGCCACCCCGCAAGCATCCCGTCACCTTGACCTGCCTCGGGCCTTCCCTTGAGCATCTGGTCACCTTGACCTAGTCGCCTTCCTGCAAGTATCCGGTCACCTTGACCTACCCCGGGCCTCCCCACAAGCATCCGGTCACTCATGACTAGCTCCAGGCCTACCATGTTCTGGACCATTTGTTGCGCAAAGACGGGGACAACTAGGGCTGTAAATGAACCAAGCGTTCGTGAACAAGCTTGGTGTTCGGCTTGGTAAGAGCTTGTTTATGTTCGTTCAATATACATAAGATTGACTAAACAAACAAGCTTGAACAGCTCGTTAAGCTAAACAAACAAGCTTAAACACATATGTGTTCAGCTCGTTAATGTTCGTGAACAACGTTCGTGAACAATGTTTATGAACAACGTTCGTGAACAATGTTCATGAACCATATTCATTAATAAAGCTCTTTTCAATATGCTAAATAAATAATAAAATAAAATAAAATAAACAAATAAATTTAAATTATCAAGATCAATAACCAATCAAACAATCAAACAAGCTTGAATTGAGAGCTTGATAACATCTAAATGAACCAAGCTCAAGCCAAACTTGAATCAAGCTCAAGCCAAGCTTGAACCAAGCTCAAGCTAAGCTTGAACCAAGCTCAAGCCAAGCTTCAAACAAGCTCAAGCTCATAAAAAATAAACCAAACCAAGCTTGAACACTCATTTCAAAAGCTTGGTTCATTTTAAGCTCGGCTCGGCTCGGCTTGGTTACCTTATCAAACAAGCTTGAACACCCCAAAGCTTGGCTTGGCTCGGCTTGTTTACAGCCCTAGGGACAACACCTCTCAACCTCTAATGTGCGGAAGAAGAGGAAGAGAGAAAGAGATCGCGCGAAACAACAAGATAAAGATGTACAAAAGAAAAGGAGCAAACACGAGAAAGGAGAAGGAGGAGAAGAAGAAGAAGAGGAGGAGAAGGAGGAGGAGGAAGAGGAAGAGGAAGAAGAGTTATCATGGTTCGGCGGCGTGCTTACTCCACAAAAAAGGCCAAAGTTTTATTAGAATTCTCTCTACACAAGAGAATCATACTACATGATTCTTGTGATTGTTGTTGTATAATAGGTTTACAATGATCCTTATAAATAGTGCATAAACCCCAAACTCGGTAAACTCATAACAGAATTTTGTTATGAAAAATCGCAACAGAATTCTATTATGAAAAGCAGTAATAGAATTCTGTTATATAAAATAGTAACAGATTTTTCTTCTATGACATCGCACTGGCCTTCATTCAAATATGAGTCACCCGTCAACAATCTCCACCTTGGTGAATATTCACCTCTTCAAAGAACATAAGTATCTGAACAAAATTTCACCTGGATCTCTGGGTCTCGGCTTCCTTCCTCTAGCATCTAGAGATATGGATCAAGTTCAAGCAATGCTTGAACTTCTCTATGATCACTGGCTTTGTCAGCATATTTGCAACATTATTTGTAATGTGAACTTTCTCAAGTTAAATTTTTCCAAAAGCAAACACCTCTATGATATTGTGAAACTTTACGTCAATGTGCTTAGTTTTTACATGATACACTTGATTCTTCACTAAATAGATAGCACTTTGACTATCGCATAATAACTTGATTCGTCCTTGCTGAACACCCAGTTTTCTGACCAACCCTGTAAGCCATAAAGCTTCCTTCGCTGCTTTAACTGCTACCATGTACTCTGACTTCATAGTAAACAATGCAACAAGAGACTGTATTATAGATTTCCAACAAATAGGTCATCCTGCCATAATAAACACGTATTCTGTAGTAGACCTCCTATCTTCTAAATATAGTGCATAGTTTGCATCTACATACCAAACAACTAAAGAATTTTCCAGTTGTCTACTGAATATGATATCATAATCAGTTGTATTTCTCAAGTATCTGAAAATCCACTTGCACCCTATAGCTTTCTCTTCTTCAGGAAGTTCCACTAGATCCCACATTTGGTTCTTATGCAACGACTCCATCTCCTCCGCTATAGCACCCGTCCACTTGTCCTTCTGAAAGCTATGTATCACCTCCTGAAAAGATATAGGGTCTCCGCTACTAGTGATAAGTGCATAAGATACCAAGTCTTCAAATCTGTATATGGTGGGTAGTTTTTACGACTCATCTCATTCTGCCACTAGTTATAGTGAGATGCTTCATGTGCTTTGAGCTAGAATCATCGAAGCCATGAGTCTCTAGCTCCACCTGCACAACATTTTTCTTCATGTTGTTCTGTGGTGTTTCCTTTCCTTCTCCTGAGTACATTATAGCATAGTCTTCTCGTTAAACACCACATCTCTGCTTATCACCACCTTATTTGCCTTAGGATCCCAAAGCTTGAAGTCTTTAACTCATTTTTGATATCTAAGAAAAATGTCTGCTTTGACTTCACATCCAACTTTGATCTTTTCTCACTAGATATGTGCATATAGGCTAGACATCCAAAAAACTTGAAGATGAGAGTAATCTACCTGAATCCCTGTCCATACTTCTTCTGATACTTTGCCTTATAGTGATGCCCTTGGTGATCTATTAATGAGATATCATGTCATATTAACTAATTTTGCCCAGAAATTCTTTACTAGCTCTGTATTTAACTTGAAACATCTTGCCTTCTCAATGATTATTCTGTTCAACATTTTCGCCACCTCATTCTGCTGAGGTGTCCTATGAACCAAGAAATGTCTCATTATCCCATGCTACTCACAAAATTTCTGAAACTTTGAATCTGCGTACTCAGTCTCATTATCTAACCTAAGGCATTTGATCTTCCTTCCAGTCTGGTCTTCATTTCAGTTTTACACAATTTGAACTTTGCAAGAGTTTTTAACTTGTGTCGCATAAAGTATATCCAGACCTTTCATGAGTAATCATCAGTAAAACTTACAAAATACAGGTACCCTCCACGTGATACTACTGGCTGGTCCCTAGAGATCCGTATGTACGTAGTTAAGAATCTCCTTCGTCTTGTTTGTTGCCGTCTTGAATTGCACTTTGCTCTGTTTCCCAATAATATAAAATTTGCATAATTCATGTTTGCACGTCTTGACACCCTTCAACAAATCTCTCTTGTGAAGTTTTAGCATTCCACATTCACTCATATGCCCTAGTCGTATATGCCACAAGACAGTACTGTCTGATTTAAACTCCATCGAGGTGACTCCACCTACAACTATAGTCCCTATCAACTTGTAGATGTTCCTTGTTACCTTTTGTTCTTTCATTACTGTCAGAGCTCCCTTGCTAACCTTCATTACCCCGCTCACGGAATTGTAATTGCAACCAGTACCATCCAGTGTGCCTAGTGAGATTAAATTCTTCTTTAGATCTGGTGTGTGTCTGACATCACATAAAGTTTTGATCACATCATCAAACATCTTAATTCTGAAGTTCCCTATGCTAATAACTTTGCATGACGCATCGTTTGCCATCAACACTGAACCAGAATCCTGTAACGCCCCGCCCCTTCCTGCTTAAGCTGACGGGGGTTACTTATCTTCTCTTCTTAAAAACAGCGGAAGTCTTATCTATAGTATATATTTTTTTTCTTTTTAAACTTTTCTTTTACTTTTCAAATCATCATCGCTAACTACCTATCATATGAGTCACATAACATGCTTAACATAAATTTAACTCATAATACTAAAGAGCATGATAAAGTGTTATAGAGTCTTAAAAGAAACAACATGAACATAATTCTTATTAACTAGAAGCAGGTCTTTCTCTTTAGCCAAGTCACTACTACACACATCCTCCTTGCCCTCTCCTGCTGCTCCCTTAGTACATCCATTCTTTGCTCTTATATGTGGTACAAGGAAAGTAAGCTGTGAGCACTCAAGGCTCAGTAAGATCCTTTCCTACTCACGAAAACCGTATAGCATAAATAAAGCTTCAAGGCATAAAGCATAAAGAAAACTCATCATATCATGTATAGAAACATTATATCATAACATAATCATATGGTATCATGGCATATCCTAATAAAGTCATAATGTGCATCCTAACATAACATAATCATGATCATAACATATTCTAACATAATCGTAAGGTTCATCCTAACATAACATAACATAATCATAGGCATCATGGTGTATCGTCACATAATCATAATGTGTTATGCAAGATGACTTTCAAAAACATGATTCATGCAATAACATATGCAACATGTCCTTTGAAAACTTATTACTTGTATACTTAAACATATTCATAACATGATTAGGGCCCCGGCTTATACCACATACATAAATGCGCGCGTCCCATGTAGGTCCAAGGTAGCAAGTCTTGAACCCTACAAGGCATACATAACTAGGCCCGTTTCTTAGTCCATCGACCTAGGGGTACTTAGGAGCCCATCCCTAACGAGGCCCGTTTCTTAGTCCATCGATCACGGGGCGCTTATGGAGTCCACCCTTGGTACAAGCCATATAAAGTAAAGTAGCATGTCATACATATCATGATTCTTATCATTTATTGCACATCATATTTCTTATCATATCATACCATATAGAATTTTGGGCACACAACTCATCATAATGGTATGTAAAATTTGGGCACACAGCACATCATAAATACATGCATAGTTTGGGCACACAGCTCATCATAAATAGCATGTAAACTTAGGCACACAGCTCATCACATATATCATGCGTAAATTGGGCACACAACTCATCATAAATAACACACAGCATAGCATAAGGGTTTCCATCATGTATAGATCATATATGTGCATAATTAAACATAGAAGCATAGCAATCTCATAAACATGGCATATAAGATACATGGGAAACATAATTAGATTTCTAACCCTAATGTCTTATAGGGGCCGAAACATATAGATTGGGTTTTAGGTAAAAACTCCATACCAACATGTGAACCCTAAATAAGTATCATTTCCTATACTATAAGAAAAACACCATGAGCAAGTTTAGGTAGAGTTCTAGGTTTTCTTAAGATTACAACTTATCATGGCCAAACTTATCAAACACTCATTGGGTTAAAATTTATCATTCAAGCTTGTGAACCCTAAACAACTTCATAGCAATTATTTCAAGGAACAACGTGAGCATAGTTGAGTTAGGTTTTAAGTTTTCTAAGCCCTTAAACATGATATGGCCGAAACTTGTAGGACTTAAAACTAGGGTTCAAGTGTCCTAAAAGCATGAGAACTTTAAACAACTTTCATAGCAAATATTTCAAGGAACAACATGAGTATAGTTGAGTTAGGTTAAAAGTTTCCTAGGCCCTTAAACATGACATGGCAGAAACTTGTAGGACTTAAAGCTAGGGTTCAAGTGTCCTAAAAGCATGAGAACCTTAAACAACTTTCATAGCAAATATTTCAAGGAACAACATGAGCATAGTTGAGTTAGGTTATAAGTTTCCTAGGCCCTTAAACATGACATGGCCGAAACTTGCAGGACTTAAAGCTAGGGTTCAAGTGTCCTAAAAGCATGAGAACCTTAAACAACTTTCATAGCAAATATTTCAAGGAACAACATGAGCATAGTTGAGTTAGGTTATAAGTTTCCTAGGCCCTTAAACATGACATGGCCGAAACTTGCAGGACTTAAAGCTAGGGTTCAAGTGTCCTAAAAGCATGAGAACCTTAAACAACTTTCATAGCAAATATTTCAAGGAACAACATGAGCATAGTTGAGTTAGGTTCTAAGTTTCCTAGGCCTTAAAACCTTGTGTGGCCGAAAGTTATAGAGCATGTAACCAAATTTCCATGCAACAAACTAGCCTAAGAACATTAAGTTAGTTTCATATCATTTCATCAAGAAGGTCATGAGCATCTTAGACTTGTTTTAAACTCCCCTAGGCCTCAAATCTAAACATGGCCGAACCTTTATAGACATGAAATATAGTTCAAATCAACATACAATCATGGCATATCATAATAGCTTCATATCTTATCTTAGGGAGATCATGGCATGCTTAGTTTTAAGTTAAAGCTCTCCTAGGCCCTTAGTTCTACCATGGCCGAATATTCATGAGCATGAAACTGAAGTTCTAATCAACATACAAGTAGGAGAAAATGTTAACAAAACCATTATCATAGGGCACCTATCATAAGAACAAAGGAGCATGTTTTAGTTTAAGGCTTAAGCTTACCTAATTCTTTTGTTCATGCTTGGCCGAAAGTCTAGGATCATGAATCTAAGTTCTAACTAACATTCTAGCATAGAAACATGAAATAAATCCCTACCATAAAATACATGTCACAAGAAACATATCAAGCATGTCGAAATTTAGATCTTTACATTTCCTAGGTCCTTCCTTTGGTCTTATCTTGGCCGAAATTCTTCATGAGGTTTACTTAGATTTTTATGTAACCGAATCTTCATAGAACACACAAAAGCTATTGTACCATAGGTGAGGGAAACTTACCTCCTTTCGCTTGTGGTTTTCCTTAGAGAGAAAAGTATTCTAGGTGCCAAGGAAGGAGAAAGCTTCTTCTTCTTGTACCTCCTTTTGTTTCTTTTGCTTGGAAGGCTAGGATTTGAAGGCTTCTTCACGGAAGTTAGTTTTCTTGGAGAAGAACTTAACTTAGCCATTGGGATGAGGAGAGGAAAAAGTTCTTGGTTCGGTGAGGAATGAAGAAGGAAGAAGGAGGAAGAAAGAAAAGGACTTACTCTCTTGTTTTTCCTTCTCCTAAATCTATTTATTCCTTTGTTAAATGAAACATGTCTTCATTCATTCCCTCAACTCTTCTTCTCCATTATTCCTTTAATTCCCACGAAAATTGAGAGAGGGAGGGAAGTAAGCAATTCCTCTTTTGCTTGCTCCTTTTCTTAACCAAGAGGAAAAGAAGGTAAGCCACTTGGTTTTCTCTTGCTCTTTTGTTTAGTTTTCTTTTATTTCCTTCTCACCTTTAATTAAATTTCTCATCTCTTTCCATCCAAATATTACTCCTTATCCTAGTGGTTATCATGCATCAATTCATCTCCATCATATGTGGGAGGTTCAAGGTTCAATCCTTGACCTCACCTCTTCTTATTCTATATTTTTTTTGTTCTTATTTTCCCTTTTCTCTTATTCTTTTAATTTCTATGCTCTAAGGAAAAATAATACTCATATACCTATCTTATAATTTCGTGGGTGTTACAAATCCGCTGCTCTATAGGTGTCAAACCAATCCTTGTTTAAAGTCATGTGATATGAACATGTAGAGTCTAAAATCCATGCATATGTCAACTGCTCCGAACTTGACATAACTGATAGAATATCTTCATCACTGCTTTCTGAATTTTCCTCTTCAACTATGTTTGTAGACTTTGCCGAACTATCTTTGTTCTTTGTAACATATTTCTTTATCTCTGGACAATCTCTTTTGATACTCTATAGGTGTCAAACCAATCCTTGTTTAAAGTCATGTGATATAAACATGCAGAGTCTAAAATCCATGCATATGTCAACTGCTCCGAACCATAACTGATAGAATATCTCCATCACTGCTTTATGAATTTTCCTCTTCAACTATGTTTGTAGACTTTGCCGAACTATCTTTGTTCTTTGTAACATATTTCTTTATCTCTGGACAATCTCTTTTGATATGATCTTTGCCTCCATATTTGTAATACATTGTAACGACTCAAATTTCCTCATTTTGAGCTCCAAAAATAATTCAAAAATATTATGAAATGTTATAGAAAAATTCTAGAGATTTTTAGGAATTTTTAGAGTATTTTTACACAATTTTTGGAGTTCGTTTGGTATTTTTACCAAGAGGAAGAAGTAAAAAAAATAATAATAATAATATATGTTGAAACCGGGGTTTGAACCCAAGATAACGGACCCGAACCCGAGTCTTAACGAACTCAGCCCAACCATCTGGTCTACGGATGTTTTGTCAATTATATATGGAGCCATATATATTTAAGTAGTAGTTAGGAACAGTAAAATAAATTGGAAATAAAAGTGCGAGGCGAATCGAAGCCGAGATCATTTGGTTAAAATCTGACTAACCAAGTGTGCTGCGGATATTTCGTAAATAAATTTATAAGGAATTGGTCTTAAGCCATAACTGAATTAGAAAATCCTGTGACCTAACCTTTCCCCTCTCCTCCTCCCTTCTGCGCGCGACGGTGTTTTGGCTCGAGGAAGACGAAGCCGACGGAGCTAGGGCTCAACTCCGGTGGCCGGCGAAGGTTCCCTTCCGGCGGATCTTCGAGACCACCTCGGCAGGAGGGCCTGTAGGCACGAGGAAGCGGACAGGAAACTCAAGCTTCGCCGCAAACCCTAGATCTCTCCCCTTCTGTTGTAAGTCCAAGAAACCGAGATAAGTCGCTACTCACCTGCGGTAAGAGTTGTTTGAGTTCAGATTTGTGTCTTCCTTGTTGTTAATTGATTCAGTTGGAGATTCTTAATGGATTTCTGTGAGAATTGGGATGTTGCAAATTTTCTCTTTGCTTTGTTTCAGATTCGAGAGATGTTGTTTAGAATTGATGATTGTTTTGCTTTCCTGTGTGGTTTTGATTCACGGATTAATTGGTTTCCCCAACGTTTCTTGCTCTATCCTTCAAAAGGTTTCTCCGAATGAGGTTGGGCTTTTACCAGAGCGGTATATATTTGATGATTTAGGTAGAGATTTATGATGTTTTGCTTCTTCCTAATTTTCTGGAAGTTTTGAAGCAGATCATTGATAGATTAAGGTTTGATTAGAGAAGTTTTTCATTTTTCTTATTGCTGCTGATTAGTGGAATGATTGCTGATGGAAATAAGACCAGGGATGGAGATGTATGTTTTTGTTATTGGTTCTGGAAACTTGGATTGGGTTTATGGGGACTAAGTTTTTGATTGATGATGTACTGTTGGAATTTTCTCTAATGCTGTTGTACGCAGATTTTGATAGAATTAGACATAAGAATGAAGATGTTGTGTTCTTTGATGGTTTATGATCCATTTCTGTGGAAGGCTAAGGTAGTAGCATAAATGTTGATTGAATTTGTTTTCTCTTGATGCAATAAAGGTTCGGACAGATTATGGTAGAGTCAATCCCTGATATTTTCGTATCATTAAATAGCTAAAGTTTTCTAAAGGTTCGGACAGATTATGGTAGAGTTAATCCTTGATATAACGAGTCATGTATAAAGGACTTATAGGAATGAACAATCCGGTTCTATGAATTTTGATTTGCTTGAGAGATTATAGTGTAGAAATTTATTAGTTAAGAATGCAGAATTCCGAGTAGCATGTTATGTAGATTCTTAGATAAGCTTAGTATGCAAATTTTATTAAGCTTAGTATGCAGATTTTAGATAAGCTTAGTATCAGATTTTGTTAAGCTTAGTATGCAGATTTTAGATAAGCTTAGTATGCAGATTTTAGATAAGTTTAATATGTAGATTTTAGTTAAGCTTAATATGCAGATTTCTGTTTAAACTTGTATGCAGATTTTGTCTAAGCATTGCAGTGTTTGAATTTGTTTAAACATTTCAGTTTTGTAAGAAGCATTCTTTTATAAGAAAAGTATAAGAAAGATAAAGAAAAGAAAAGAAAAGGCCGAGGCCTTAAGTAGATCCCAAAGTCAAGACTTTAGGGATTTTTGGCACATAAGGTGTCTATTAAAATGCCAAGGCATTTAAAGAAGAAGTAATTAAGATTATAAGTATTTTACTTTTAAGAAGAGGCTAGTACCCGACTTCCGAGGTTGTCGTTAAACAAATCCAGGTGTCCAATTCCGAGGTCTTGGCCCTGGTAGACCGAGGTCTGCTCTTTTAGGATTGGTACCCCAACCTATTAGGGAACGCGCATAAGATGGTACTACGCTTGGGCCCAAGAAGAAGTTGATTATTATTTTGAAGTATTATAAGTATAAGTTTTTGAACAAGTAAAACGAGTTTCACATAAACATAAAGTATTAAAGATTAAGTTTAGAACAAATGAAATAAGTTTCATATAGTTCTAAAATCAACAAGTTTAGTTCTTTACGCTAGCATGATTGTATAGATTTACTTTACATGTTTAGCCTTTCAGTATGTTTCTTTCACTAGTAGATGAGCATGAGTAGATTTTCTTTTGAGCATTCAGTTTTAGATTTCAGTATATCCTCATGCATATCGAGATTTTGTGAGTTAGATAGCGCTTACTAAACAAATTTTGCTTATAGACTACACTTCCTCTTACTGCAGATACAGGAAAGGAAAAGATAGAGAAAGGAAGACGACAAGGAGGTGGTCGAAGGATGTGTGATGCCAGGACTATGGAAGCCTTGGGACTAGGAAAGAAGTTTTAATTTTAGTTTCCGCATTTTAGTTATTGTAAACATTTGAGTTGTATTTTAAGTTCATGTCATTTGAGATTATTCTGTTTAGATTGCATGTAGGATGAGTTCAGCAGATATTTGTGTGTTTGATACTTATTTAATTGCGTGGGTGTTTGATAAATGTTCCAGCCGCTTGTGGCTGATGTATACTATGCTTGTATCTTGGTTTATGGTCACCGGTACAAGGGAGATTTTGTCAAAAATTTTCGGTAGGGTTTCCATGTGATTTTTAATCATACCGGTTAAGTAGAGTTAGTAGTTAAGTAACGGTCACTCTTAGGTAGTAGTAGTAGTAAGAAGGGTGGTTGTTACATACATGATCACCTTCTTCCTTATCGACCTAGAACGAGCCTTGTTGTCATACCAGATCTAAGTCGAGATTTGCTCCTACCACGCTCTTGGTTGCTATTTACCACAAGTCCTTCTCCCTGAGAAACTTCATCGCTTGTTTTCTTCCTTTGGTCAAATCCTAGCAACGCACCTGTGATCTCCTCCAATTTGAGAGTTTCCTTGCTCCACGTCAAAGTACTAATCAAATTCTCGTATGTAAGAGATGAAGGTAGAGAATTCAACAACATTAGCACATTGTCTTCATTTTCGATCTTCACATCAACCCGCTTCATATCACTCATAATCTAGTTGAATATGTTGATGTGCTTCCTTAGATCAGTTCCTTCTGTCATCTTTAGCCCGAATAATTTCTGCTTGAGATACAACTTGTTTGTCAATGACTTTGACATGTATTGACTTTCTAGCTTTTGCTAAACTGCCACCAATGACTCCTCTTCCATGACATGATACATCACATCATCCGTAAGGCCAAGCCTAATTGTTGTCATTGCCTTCGCTAAAGCTCTTCCTAATCCAACCTCTCCATGCTTTCCGGTTTCCTTTCTCCTAGCACTTTCATCATGCCTTGTTGCACCAACAAGTCCTTGACTCTTCTTTGTCATAATCCGAAGTTTACAGTTCCATCAAACTTCACCATATCAAACTTCGCAGAAGTCATCCCCTATATGTTAAAGAAATCCATCAAAACCTGTATCTCTGATACCAATTGTTGCACAAAGAGGGGGGCAACACCTCTTAACTTCTAATGTGCGGAAGAAGAGTAAGAGAGAAAGAGATCATGCGGAGCAACAAGACAAAAATGCACAAAAGGAGAGGAGCAAACATAAGGAAGGAGAAGAAGAAGAAAAGGAAGAAGAGTTACCGTGTTTCGGCGGCGTGTCTACTCCATAAAAATAGTTGAAATTTTATTAGAATTCTCTCCACATAAGAGAATCATATTACATGATTCTTGTGATTGTTGTTGTACAATAAATTTACAATGATCTCTATAAATAGTGCATAAATCTCAGATTCGGTAAAATTATAACAGAATTTTATTATGAAAAATCGCAACAGAATTCTGTTATGAAAAATCGCAACAGAATTCTATTATATAAAATAATAACAGAATTTTATTACGAAAAAACTTCATAGATTTTTCTTCTATAACATTCATCGTAATGACCTTCGTACAAATATGAGCCACTTGCCAACAGTGATGCAATGGTAACTTGTAGTTTTTTCATACACTTAGATTCAAAAGTTATGAAGCACAATAAATTCGTGTTTGAACCACGAGAACCACCCGTTATTGTATGGATTGTTACTTATACTTTTAAATTTAATTTGATAGTTGATGAAAATTTTTCGTAAAATTAAAATTGATTAATTTAATTTAACTTGATAGTTGATAAAAAATTTTTAATTTAATTACTTTAAATTAATCAGCTTGCAAGACCTCAACTCCTGAATTATAATAAAAAAAATACTTTACATCATTCTAAATTAGTCAAACTACTTCATCTCTAATATAATCAAATTTACTATTCTAACGTAGTTAAAACTACCTCAACTTAATTAAGAATATTTAATTTTAATCAAAACGATAAATTTTATTATAAATATTATAAACAATTATTTAACATAATTTTACTCACTATTTCTGTGTTTGATTAATCAGAATGCCTCGTAATTAAGGGAAGACAAATTTACTTTAAATATTGATCACTACATTAACATTATTCTAAATTAGTCAAACTACCCCAATTCTAATCAAACTTACTATTCTAACGTAGTTAAAATTACTTCAACTTAATTAACAATATTTAATTTTAATCAAAATGATAAATTTTATTAAAAATATTATAACATTAAATAATGATTTTTATCAAAACTACTTCAAATAATTATTAACATAATTTTACTCATTATTACTGTGTATTTGATCTATTAAAATTTCCGTTAGTTAGAGAAAGACAGATTTATTATAATAAAATATAGATCAATTCCCATGTATATCCTCAGAAAAAATTCTTTTTAATTGCTTATAAATTGACCTGTAATTTATCATCCTTCCCATAACATTAAGATAAGTTATAAAAATACCTGATGGGAACATAATCATTTTTTATATAAATTAATATAATTTTAAGTAAAATTATCTAATAATATTGGAGCAACTAAAATATTTCTTTTTTTTTTTTCCATAAATAACACACTTTCTTTGCAAATTACTTTTGTTTTTATTTGACTATTAGTATTCGTTAAAATAATTATAAGTTTAATCAAAACTAATATACTTATTTTACATTGTTATAAAAGTTTTGATATTTTTTTAATGTTTCTTTTGAAAAATGAAAGGGTCCTCTTTCAATATAAAATATTTTTATTCCGCCATTAAAAATCATAATTCGATGATGTCCGGCGAGTGCCAATAAAGCAATCGCCATGCCACGTGGATGCTGAAGTCATCGAACTTACCAGGCAAACCGACGTTTGCATGATGCGGTAGAGCCGCCGCCGCCACACACTCGACTTCCCTGTTCACACTACGCCAACGCGAAGTCAAGCTCCCACTGTACATGCAGCTTTCCAAATGTCTGTTCAGAAGCCCCAAGTCTTAGCCTCTTACTCCGGGATGAGAAAAGTATTTTGATTACACTAACACAGTAATTTATAATTATACTAATAAATAAATGATAAACATATAATAAATAGTAATAAAAATAAGGTTAAGAATTTATATATTTCTGGTTAAAACGTCGGGGCTTACCGACTGTCTTTAGAGAATTTATTATCGTCCACGGTGCAGAGGCTCTCTGACAAAATCCAACCAAGATCCGACAATCGCTCGCGTCGTTCGTAGGTGTACTCCAAGACGAACGCCGCACTCGGACTCAACCTCAAATCACAGAATCAAGTCTCAGAACTTGGAAAGAAGAAGAAGAAGGAGAAAGCATAGAGCAGAGGAATACTTTGCTTTTTTCGGAGTGAGTTGAGAAGGAGCAGAGGAAGTGTATTTATACACTTGAAGCAGTGCAGAGGAAGTGACGCACGCTTTGCTTCTGCTTCCTCATCTTATGTGCGGGTGCGCTGCTTCGCATCCTCACGCGATGCGGACAGAATCGAACAGATGCCGTCGTGCTGCTTCGCTTCCTCGCGCGGACAGAACTAAACCACCAGGTGCGAGGGACAAAATCAAACCGGACCAACAAAAATAAATCAGGTCACCAAACTGACAAAAATAGATCAGGCCACTCACAAGCACGAGACTCACGAACTGAGGATTTACACCCCCTTCTCTCAAAGATTTATTTACAAGGTCAATCAGGAGTACTTTCTCTAGATAAATTTTTCTTCATATTTTTAATGAAAATTGAAGTTTTGATGGAAGTTTGACTGATTGACTCACACATGTCATGAATTCCAATACTAACCAGTCTGATAGTAATCATTTATTTATTTACTTGGAATAGGTCGCCGGAACTCTATCGCATAACTATGAGTTTAATGTGGATAAGCGACTTGACCATCCTCATTTATTGTAATTTGACAGACCCAGTAAACTTCTCTGTATGAACTGGGTGATATTTTTTGTGAAGCTCAGATTCAGATGATAAAGAACAATTTTGATTTGAAATTTTTGATAAAACCATATTACTTGGGTTGATGACTGGTAGGGGAAAGGAAAGGCTCTGAAAATCAATACAAATGATCATGATCCCTCTCTAATTTTATAGGCCATCTCCCCTCTGCCCCTGTCTCCTCTCATCGTTCAATCCACCCGGTAAACCAAGCATGAAAGTATATTTTAATTTCTTCATTTTTCAAGATGTTCTTTCAGAGCGTGCCTATACAAAACTAGCAAAAGTGTTGTATGTAGTTACCATCTGTCGAAGAACCAACCCTTTAATTTTCCTCACCAGCATTGAGTTTCTCTGAAAATTTCTTGCTTTGTTTCTGTGCAATGCCCTTGTATTGGCAACACGTTTGCTTGTGTTGCAGAACAACATCATCTCTTCCATGGCTACTATCTACTGCTTCTGAATGAAGATTTCCTGCGATTGTTTTGGAGCTAAGTTTGTAGCATCTCATGTGCGGCTTATTCACTACCTTATCATTTTTCTTTCCAAGGATTAATTTATCTAGTGTACTCGAATTACATTGATGACTTTGCAGGCAGCTTTTCTCTGGTAAATGACTGTTTATCAATTCAAGTTGGGCAAAAATCAAAAGGGTGCCCAAAAAGCGACCTTTCCTTTTTTTTTAAAAAAAAAAAAGAAAAATCAAATGATTGCCTCACATTTTATCTTGAAATTATCCAATGACTCAGTATTGTTGTAGAAGTTACCGGATAATTTCTACGTGTAGTAGCTATCGGATAGTTTTTATAACGTGTAGAACCTACCTAGTAGCTACTATAATGTGTTTAGAGTGAATTTAAGATTTAGGATTTATAACGTGTAGAAGCTACTTGATAGTTGTTATAACGTGTAGAAGTTACTCAGTAACTGCTACAACATGTTTTGAGTGAGTTTATGGTTTAAGATTTATACTGTATAGAAGCTACTCAAGCCGCTACAACGTGTAAAAGCTACTCGATAGTTATTACAACGTGTTTAGTGTGAGTTTAAAATTTACGATATTTGAACACTATTATATCAAAATATTATTTACCAATTTGGTTAAAACTATTTAAACTTCATCAAAATCATTTAAGAACAATTATAGAAATTATTTTGATATATAGTATTCATATATCCTAAATCTTAAACTCCAAATATTAAATCTTAAATTCATACTAAACATGTTGTAACAGCTATTGGGTAACTTTTATACAGTATAAATTCTAAATTCTAAACTCACCTAAAATATATTGTAGCAACTACCTGGTAGTTGTTATACATTACTACTTAGTAGCTTCTATAATAATATTGGGTCAAAGGATAATTTCGAGATTTTTTTTTTTGAAAAAATAGGCATGCTTTTGATGATTTGTAAAATCTGAGATGCCTTTTGATTTTTGCTCATTCAAGTTTTTTTTGAGGACAAGAATCTTATCTAGTCATTGTAAATTAAACTAATCATGTGACTTGCTTTCCAGTTTGTGTGAGTTTCCTTTAGTTTCAGACAATTTTAAAACTCAATTCTTTCTATTTTCGGAAGCTGATTTGAAGCGTGTAGGGGAAGTTTCACTCAAAAACAGCTTGTTTGAGTTTTTCTAAACCTAAAGTGTTCATTTTAGAATCTTTAATACAGTTAGTAGGAATCAAATTGTTCACAAGGAAACTATCAAAATTGCCACGAAAATACTAAGTCTCCGATAAATTACATATTCCATAACATAAAAAAAATGAAATCATCTGTTCAACATATTTCTGGGTTATTATTATTTCAATGGCAAAACTAAACATCAAATACAACTGAACCAAGTATATATAGACATTGTTCCTACGGAAGGAACATCAGCAAACAACTCCCTTAGATGTCTAAGAGAGAACCCTAAGAACATCTTGCTTAATGAAACTTACATACAATCGTAAAATGTGTCCATGCTCTCTGACTTCATTTCTAGAGCCTCCTTACTCCTTTTACATTCAGCAATTTTTCCTTCCAAATATTTCAACTTGCAATCCATCATCTTTATCTCCTCATCTAGCTCATCCCTTTGGTGGATTACAAAATCCATTTGTTCTATTGTGACACTTTCATGCATGGGGTCATACCATTTGAAATAGCCACAATCGCCAGCCATCTGCAAAAGAACAAACAAATAATTCCTAGGAAAAGTATATTGCAAGATTTAAGATAAATGCAAGTCATACTTTCCATCTTTTGCATCGCCAAAACCTTCTACCAGGGGTATTTTCTGTCCATGATGTGAACAAGTTGGCTGACAGTTGATGCGTACATACGGGGCGATCAGCTTGAGCAATTGAGGTTACAAATGCTTCTTCCACTTCTTCATTTTCCATATCTGAATGGAGCAGTAGACAAATACTGAGAATGTGAAAAGAAACAGTGTCTATTGTTGTGATTAACTATGTGCAACTGCTACTAGAAATGTAGCATACATCAGCAAATATTTATGTCCTACTTTGCAAAGATTATCATCTCTTCGGGAAATCATTTCTCATATATCATATGGCAATTATTTTTATGGTTATCCGAGATGCCTAGATGTTTTGAAAAAATTATGGAACTAAAAATGGTAAATGACATTTCCATCTTATTTTCTAAGAAATCTATTCACAAAAAGGTACCAAAAACATAATGCCATGTTCAACTGTAAGGTTGGGTTGGTTAGTCTCACCATCCAAGGGCTTCATTTCAATGATCTCTTTAAGTCGGATTACTACTTCAGCCATTAGAGGTCTCCTACTGGCTGATAAGGTTGTGCAACTCAATGCTAGCTGAAGAACCTTCCACACAGAGCTAGGGTCATAGCATTCGTTCATACTTGTATCAACAAAATTTGCTTCCCTGGCAATTCTTTGAGATATCCAGTCGACAATGTGATGTTGCTCTTCTCCATGAACTATTGGAAGTTGGCCAGAAATCATTTCCAGAAGGATTATCCCAAAGCCATAAACATCACTTGCTTTACTGACGCGGCCATTTAGTAAATACCTGAAAAAAAAGAAACTAAGGTGAGAATTGAATTGAAACAGGAAGAAGAACTATTATTACTTCCTCCGACACACCACACAATCTTCTTATTTCTAACATAGAAATACTAACTAAACATAATTGGTAGTCATAGAATGCAATAAAGTGTTATATTAGTCTAATCAGGACTATTTATGCGGTTACGACATTATTTGACTACCTCTTGAAAGTATGGTGGAGAAAAGAACATACTCTGGATCAATATACCCTAATGTTCCAATCACTGTTGTGGTTACACTAGTGGCATTCTCATTCCAAGTCCTGGAAATTCCAAAATCTGTTATTTTAGCCTCTAAATCTGCACCCAAGAGAATGTTTGCGCTCTTCACATCCCTATGAACTATTGGTGGGTTGCATCCAGTATGCAAATAGTCCAATCCTAAATAAGTATAGAGAATTCATGTCGACTTAAGAGAAATATGCACAAATCCAAAATAAAGTAAAAGAACAAGAAGCTTTATAGTTTAAAACCTAGTGCAACTTGGTATGCAATTTGGAGCCTCTGCTCCCATGTCAACACAGGAAACCCAGATTTACCTACAATTGAGAGAACATAGAAATAAGAAATATCATAGTCATTGCTGAAGTATTTTTGAACCCCAAGTTTATGCATCTATAGTTGGGAAAAGAAATCTGATGCTCGAACCACACTCGTGCAATATTGAAGATTTGTGTTCATTATAACAGCTTTGAATTTTAGGAAAAATAAACAATTTCTACCCAGATGACTGAACATTCTTCCTAGACTCAATAAAAGCATCTTGCATTTCAGCAATAAATAAGTAAAAGAAACTGGCAACAAAACAAGATCTGCTATTCCGTGTTGAATATGATTAGGTAAACATTTTCTTGAATGTTTATCATTTTACTACAAAATTCAATATACACACAACTAAGCAAGAAATATACTCCTAGATCAGCATCACACATCTTATCATTTCTTTCTATGAGTCTTAGTTACACTAGGCAATCTGTTGATTCAAATTACAGTCTTAGAAATGTCATAGTGCAAAACCTCTCAGATGGTCTTGAAGGTCTCCTCGAGGCATGTACTCATAGATAATAGCAAGGTTAATTCCATCCATGCAGTAGCCAATTAAAGAAATTAGATTCTTGTGGCGAACTTGTGTTAACCTCAACTGCAACACAATACAAATTGTTATCATGCATATTATTACATTTCTCAAAGTTCATTTTATATTTAATTCACTTTAATCACCAGTGGTCAATTACAATGGGGTATCTTAGCGGATTTTGTTTTTAGCATCATCTCCTAATTTGGTCGCTGGATTTCCATTTAAAGGTACAAATTAATCTATGGCCGAGAATACTTCAAAATTTGAAAGTTTTGTATGATGAATTATATACCTCAGCGAAGAACTCCCTGTCAGCCTGTTGTGATGAATGTGTTTGTAGCTTGATTGCAACATCAGTGCCATCTTCCAAATGCCCATGATAGATTGTTCCGGATCCTCCTCTACCAATGATTGTCTCAAAGTTTAATGTCATTTTTACTATTTGTTTATAGGTAAAGGAGAGCTTTGGCATAATGATAAAGTTGTTGTCGTGTGATCTGGAGGTCACGTGTTCGAATCTTGTAAACAGCCTCTTGCAATGCAAGAAAAAGCTGTGTACAATAGACCTTTCTCTGGGACTCTGTATTGATGGGAACTTTGAGCATTGGGCTGTCCTTTGTTCATATGTGCACAAGTGAGCATTACTTTGAAAACTATTATCTGTACATTCCGTAATTCTTTCTGCAGCCAATTATTCCATACAAAAACCACATTCACATAACCAAATTAGAAATGGTTCCATCACATTTTCATTATTAAAACAATGATTAGTCATATGCCTAACTAGCTTTAAACTACTGATCACATTAGGAAATATGTAAAAGAAAGATCATTTATCTGTTTTTTTGTTCTCCATATTATGAGCACTACCAATTGAAGTAAAAAAAAAATGGTTGGAATTATGATGAAACACGATGCTAGAGGTCTTCTCATGACTGATCTTGAAAGGCTCAAACTCAACAATACTCCTATATCATTTCAGAAAACTAATTTATGAAGGGTGAATTGATATTAGAAATTTCCTGTAGTTGTTGACAATTGAACAGAGCACAAGGGAGACAATTAGAGAAGGGCACAAATTGTATTAACCAGAGGCTTTCGAGTTATTTAAATGATAAAAAAAATATTCTTTTTTTTGTGGGATAGAATTGTCGGTCTTGTATTTATTTCTTTAGTGGAAACTTCCATTTATAATTTGTATGCCTTTGTTAGCATATAGATATAAGAATAAGTGAGTGTTTTTTCTCAAGCACAAACCTGAAATGTCTGATTCATCGCTAGCTTGTTCGTGCAAATTCTCATTTATTTTTATATCTTCTTCCTGAAAAGAAGCATAAGAATAAATTTTGAAATTGATATAATGGTAGAACTTCAACTCATGTTTAGCTTAGAAGAATAATTTTGATATTTCAATAATTGTAATCCACTAAATTTATTTGCACAATACCAATGGGGTTCAACCACCATTTTATGAAGAAACACAATAGGGGTTAGACTAAGTTACGAAAAAACTACCATGGTTAACATGTACGAAGATCAAAAGTACATGTTATCAAGAACGAGGATCAAAGTCCAAACCAAGCGCATGCAAAAAAGATGAGCATATACCTTAACCCGCCTAAAAACTTGTGTGAAATGGATGAGTGGAATAAGCGTCAAATATTTTGTTATTTTTTCTTGTGCCCCTCTGAGTTCATTCTGAATCCGCTTACCATTGACCATAAGATAGATAGAACTTCGTTGCTGACAGCTATCAGCGAGGTCATGACACTGAAGCAAAAGCTCTTCCATCTTCTGAAATGCTTGCATGGAAGCATCACCAAGCTCCCTGTCATCAAGCATCTCCAATTGTCCTCCTATCAATTCTAAGTAGCCTGCTAATTCCTTAAATTCCTTCTTCATCATTTGTGCATCAGTAGCTGCCTTTATAACTTTACCAATCAGGGAGATTGTTGTGGCCACATCACTTATAGTCGCCATATTCGCTACCAGTAGCAACTTGTATGTCCTACAAAGGATGACTCCACTTGTTATGTATTTTGACACCTACTGAAAAGTCTTTTTTTTTTTTTGAAAGAAAAACGAGGTTAGATGACTTAGATCCTGTTCAAATCATATAATATATAAATACTTCATCCAATTAGGAATTAAGACCGATCAGGAATAAAACTAAACAGCATTGCATCTAACTAAGGAACATCAAAGAGCAGATTAAGGAAAGAGAAGAAGTACTGCAAATTCGAAATTCAGTTCTTAAAAGTTTCAGAATTTGTAAAAAATTTATTTTGGCTGACCCTCCTGTTTAGGAGGATGGACAAAATTCAAAATTAATGAACTTAGTGACACACTAAAATGCTGAATTACATGCTTAACATATATGTTAAACCAATCATCTAAAATAGTTAATATTGTCAATGTATATTTGGAGTATTACAAATTCGAAACTGTACTTTTCCCCTTCAACATATACAACTTCAAGATACTACTGCAATATTCCTCTTCAGCAAATAAAGAACCTGTTGATTCTATGCTTAAAAGTTAGACATATGCTTTAAAACATAGTACTTGCATAAAACTGAGTATGTATGAATTGAGTGATGTACTTCATACCTTAGCCAGATGAATCCCAGACCAAATCTCAGATCCAAATTTATCAAGAAGATGAAGAGATCAGCCCTTTTTCTATCTCGCTTTCTAGTGTATTTAAACTTAAACTTTTCACAGGCTTAAGAGGTTGGAAACCTTACTCTGCAGTTTTGAGGAACTCAGAATTCCAAGTCAACGTGGAAAATGGTGAAATAGCGCGTGGGGTTAATCATTTAAAGCAAAAAAATAAAAAATAAATCAATATCATGAGTTACAGAGATGGAAAGTCAAAGCTCGAATGAATAGTTTGTTCCAATCCGGTGGAGAGCGCAAAGGACGCGTTAAAGCTGGTTTCAAAATAATTTTATATATTTTTTTATCAAATGAAGAGTCAAGTTTGTTGACCTTAACTCCTTGAGGTATCTCTTGGTTTGTGAAATTTGTCCCTTTGAATGAATTTAATGGTTAACGTATGAGGTGTTATCATAATGAAATTTAGGGTTTGAATCTCAGTAAAATTGAAGTAACTATTTCTCTTATGTGTTAGTTACTATTTCAAAGACTAGCTGTGTTTGGTAGCCTGTAATCTACCTTGTAATGTAATCCAGATTACATTACAAAGTCGATTATTTTGTTTGGTTTGATTTAAAACTTGTAATGTAATGTAATCTGGATTACAAAAGGTAGTGAAAATTTGTAATCTGGATTACAAAGCAAATGCTATGTAATCCGATTACATTACGAGGTCATTGTTTCACCAAAGTTTAAATGCCGAATATACCCCTAGTCTGTTGTCGACCGCCGCTCGCCACCGGTCGCAGACCTTCGTCGCCGGCCGCCGCCGCCGGTCGCTGGCCGCCGCCGGCCGCCGCCGCCGGCCGCCGGTCGCCGCCGCCGGCCGCCGGTCGCCGCCGCCGGTCGCCGGCCGCCGGTCGCCGGTCGTCGCCCGCCGCCGTCTGTCGGCCGTCGCCGGTCGCCGCCGGCCGCCGGCAATCGGCCACCACTGTCACTGTCAATCGTTGGCCGCCGATCGCCGTCCGCCACCATTGCCCGCTGGTCGTCGCCCGCCTGCCGTCGCCCATCGCCGCCGATTGGCGAAGACGGTGGCCTGCTGCGGCGACCGACAGTGGCGGCGGTAGCTGGTTGCCGATGGCTGCCGCAAACTCCGATAGAGGTGTGGCGACCGCCGATATAGGTCACAGGACATTTTTGTCATTTTATAATAATATAAATTACATTCCTTATAAAAAATAATGGATACCAAACAAAAGAATGTAATCACCTTTGTAATCAAAGATTACATACATTACATTACCAAACGTAGTAATGTAATCAAGATTACATTACAAGCTAGATTATATTATACCCAACCAAACGTAGCCGTAGGGCATGAGGTGTTGATTTTACCCCAATTGGTTTGTGAAATTTAAAAAGTTAAAAAAAAAAAAACTTAACCATTACGGGCACGAGATTTAAAGGTTTTTATTGGAAAGGGAATACTGATTTTAAATCGGTTTTTTCTTCCGAAATTAACAATATAGGTGGGCTTATTTAGAATAAAGATATGTAATTTGATAATATCAAATATAGAGTGCAGTCAGTTTTATATTGTTATATGATATTGATAGATATATTAGAAAAAAAAATTATTTAGAACTCTAATAATTGAATATCCTAATCTCAACATGTGATTTTTTACAAAATTAATTGAATGTGATTTTTTTCATAATGGTGTCCTTTATTTTTATTATTAATTAATCATCGCGCACATCCACGAAAGATCCAAATTCTTAATTAAAAAATGATAATAGAGTATTTCATTCGCATGTTTTCTATTTTTATTTTCTATAAAATATATTTTTTTAAAAAATAATATTTGATTTATATTTTTTATATTTATTTTTTTAGAAAAAGAGATAATATTTTTTGAAAAAATAGATATTGTCTTGATACGGTGATGATGAAGGGTCCCATCCCGCTGCCACGGTGGAGATCACTGGAGGTCAAAGTTAAGACGGTTAATGCGTAGATGACATCGACCGATCGGACGAAGCATGCCCCGACCGAGGGAAAATTTTAGGACTGTTAGATTCGATAGAGGGGGGGTGAATATCGATTCGAAATATCGAGTATAAGCGCAGCGGAAAAGTAAAGTTGACACAAGGTTTTTTACTTCGTTCGGAGCCTGTGACGACTCCTACTCGAAGGCCCGTACTCCTTGAGTACTTTCGTTGGGCAATTCACTAGCAATTCGGATAATTACAATTTTAAATACAAAAAGATGCTAATGAAAAGAAAAAACAAAGCTGTACCGACAGACAAGGTATTTAAAAGAGCGGGATCGTGTCGTCGGAGCTTTGTGAGCGTCGTTGGAGCGCAGAGCAGCAGAGCGAGTAATCTCAAAGTTCTCAGATTTGAAAGGTTGATTTGAAGCTCCTGCCTGGGGCTTCTTTTATATGTTGCTCCGGGCGCCTGGATTCCTTCCGGGCGCCTGGAATGTGACGTAGC
Organism: Zingiber officinale; assembly: GCF_018446385.1. Classification (NCBI taxonomy): domain Eukaryota; kingdom Viridiplantae; phylum Streptophyta; class Magnoliopsida; order Zingiberales; family Zingiberaceae; genus Zingiber; species Zingiber officinale. The sequence goes on from NC_055999.1 coordinate 70,529,152, forward strand.
TGCTCAAACAGAGATGCTCCACGTGGCGACGCGCGAGTTTGGATGAAGTTTGCCTCCCGGGCGCCCGGATCCCTTCCGGGCGCCTGGACCTCCGGGCGCCCGGACCCTGTTTTCCCGCAGAATCCGTCCCTGCAAGACAAACGTTAGTCCGGAGGTAAATTTACCCTGCAACACAGATTGTTAGCAAAAGCAAAGTGAGTATGAATTAGCAAAAAAGGAGTATGACTTAGATTCCGTCTTTCCGAGACCGGAATCTAGTCACGATCTCAACTTAGACATCCGAAATGGATCTAAGCCGGATCGACGCCTAATGTTCCCTTCCCGGGAATGCGTCCTCGCAGTCACTCCCCTCCAGTGACTTACCTTACTTACCTGCCAGACGTCCGGTCAGCCCTTCGACCCGTCTGGACTTCTCGCCAGCGTCGACCTAGCTGGACTTCTTGCCAAGCGTCCGGTCAGCCCGTCGACCCGCTTAGACTTCTCGCCAGCTATCCGGTCAGCCCGTCGACCTAGCTGGACTTCGTGCTAGACATCCGGTCAGCCCGTCGACCTGTCTAGACTTTTCCTGCACACTCGATCAAAGTGTCAGACAACAACAAAACTAACTTAACATATTTGTCATTCATCAAAACCTGGGTTAAATCGTTAGTGCTAACAGCACCAACAATCTCCCCCTTTTTGATGGAATGACAACCTGGTTAAGTTAGTGAAAACATATGCAAGAAACAACATACATTTATATGGTTTTAAAGTTAGTCTGTATTTTCAAATTGGTTTAGCTAACTTAACCACCTAACCCTCCCCCTTTGGCATTCATAAAAAAAAATAAGCAAGGGTAAACAATCATATTATAGAGTTAATGTAAAAAGTAATCAAATTTTGAAACATATCTAAGTTTGGTTCAAAATTGAAAGATAAAAGTACAATTTTTAACAGCAAGTTAAAAAAATAGTCAAGTTGACTTGGGGGAGACAAGTTTAATTTTGAAAAGTATAGGTTTAAAGTTAATCAAGTTTAACTTTTCAAACGTGTAAAATTTTTCAAATCCGATTTTTCAAATTTACTTTTCAAGTTTAAGTAACATTTACTTGTCAAAAGGTAATTTCTACTTTTCAAATTTGATTTTTTAAAACAAAGCAAAATTTTTAATTTTTCAAAAGACAAGTAAAAATTTTATCCAAAATAAGTTGTTAAGGCTAATTTGATAAAAGCTAAGTTTGGAAAGTTTCAAGCATATGTTACAAAACTGAATAAGTTTAGATTTGTAATAATTTTCAACTTTAAAATCAAGTTTAAAAATTAGGAGGGATTTTTAAACTTCCAATTTTTCAAACACTCAGTTAAATTTTAACCTTTTTGAAGACTGGTGTTCAAAAATAAGTTAGTTTTAAAATAGATGTACAAAAACATACAAAATTTTAATTAATTTCTCCCCTTGAACTTGACACTTAAAATTACACAACTGTCTAACCAATTAGGTACTAACTAACTATCAAAGGATAGTAGTTTTCACTTGGTTAGTCAGATTAAGTTGATTATAAGCATTCAGTGTTTGACTTGACTGATGAACTTAATCTGATTAATGTCTGATTTATATTTAACGTCCAGACTTATGCTGATGCTCTGAAATAAGCATCTTAAGTCCAAACAGTTGGCCTATGCATCTCACCCCTTTCTATGTTTGTCAAACACAAGCAAGGTAAACCTAAGTGTTAGGACCAAAAGTAGCTAGAGGGGGGGGGGGGGGTGAATAGCTCGTCGCTTGCTCGGTGTGCTTCGTTGCTTGTTTCTTGAAGGATATGCAGCGGAAATACAAAGAAACAATCACACAACGCTAACACGGTTGGTTTACTTGGTATCCACCTCACAAGAGGTGACTAGTCCAAGGATCCACACCTACGCACACACCCTCCACTAAAGAAACTCTCCTTTATGGTAACTACCAAGGGCGGAGAAGCCCTACAAGACTTAATACAAGAAGAGGAAAGGGTAGTAAAGAAATACAAGCTTACAAGCTTACAATGAAAGCACAAACCCTAACCCTAGTTTCTTCTTCTTGCTTTTATCCGCCTCTTGACTTGGGAGAGCCTCCAAGAACCTTCAAGAACTGGCGATCTCGAGCTTGAGAAGAGTTGTGGAGGAGCTGGTGAAGATCTGAGTTGAATCGGTGAAGTTCTGCCGAAGGAAATGAACGCCTGCGGCTTAAATCGACGCTAACGGTCGAATCCCGATCGATTGGAATGCTCCCAATCGATCGGGGAGGCTTTGGATCGATCCACGGATCGATCCAGAGCGCCTCTGTGCTCTGGAAAAACTTCTGGATCGATCCACGAATCGATCCAGTGCTTATCGCGCGAAGTAGCAGCGTCCCAATCGATCCACTGATCGATTGGGACCTCTGGATCGATCCACGGATCGATCCAAAGGGGTTCTGTTCGCGGGGACTCACCGGATCGATCGGTGGATCGATTCAAACCTGCTGGATCAATCCATGGATCAATCCAAACCTGCTGGATCAATCCACGGATCAATCCAAACCTGCTGGATCAATCCACGGATCAATCCAAACCTGGTTTTTGCCCAAAACCACGCCCAAAGCCCCCTAAACCAACATCTAGTCAACCATGACTTGTTGGTACATAAGACCTAGCATCCGGTCACCCTTGACCAGCTAGGACTCTCTCACCAAGTGTCTGGTCAATCCCTTTGACCCACTTGGACTTTTCTCTTCTTGCCAAGTATCCGGTCAATCCCTCTGACCTACTTGGACTTTTCTTCCACGTGCCAAGTATCCGGTCAATCCCTTTGACCTACTTGGACTCTCACCAGATGTCTGGTCAACCTTGACCCATCTGGATTTCTCATGCCTGGCTTCACTCACCAGGACTTTCCCAATTGCCTAGCTTCACTCACTAGGTCTTTCACCTGGCTTCACTCACCAGGATTTTTCTCCTGCCTAGCTTCACTCACTAGGTCTTTCACCTGGCTTCACTCACCAGGATTTTTCTCCTGGTCAAGTATCCGGTCATCCTTGACCTACTTGACTCTTCTTCAATCCCTTGCATTGTCAAACATCGAAATCCAAACCAAGACTCAAGCTTGGTCAACCAGGTCAACCTTGACCTGAGGAATGTTGCACCAACAATCTCCCCCTTTTTGATGTTTGACAATACCACAATAACACTTACAATCCCACATGTAAGTTAGACTAATCCCATAGCCTCATTCTTCATGCCACTAGGTAATGAAAGCAGAAATTAAGCTCTTCATTCTCCCCCTAAGAGGGCAAACTCCCTCTTAGGTAATGAAAGCCTAACTTACTCCCTTTCACAAGTCCTTTCATTCTCCCCCTATTGGCACACATCAACCCAGCCCTGAGCACACATCAACCCATGTCTCAATATTGGGCACACATCAACAAATCCATTGTTGAAAGACTCTCCCCCTGAAGAGTTGCTCATCGTAATCACAACTTCACTTATTGTGATCAACACGATAATGAAAGTCCCATACTCTTCATTTTTCCTACATTCTCCCTCAATGTAGACAAAGGCCCAACCTTGAGCCTTTTTCAATCACTCGAAAAACCACTTGAAAATATGAGGATATCCACTCCCCATTTCAAGTTCAAATGCTCATTCATGAGCATTTTCTCTACAGAAGGTTAACCACCTTCCAAGGTTTATGAAAAATAATTTTCATGTCTTTAAAGAGTCCCTCCCCCTAAAGACATGGTGGTAACTTCTGTCATTGCACCAACAATGACTTGGAATCCCTAAAACTTTAGGAAACCCAATTTTAGAAGTTTTGAGGTTCAAATATTCAAAATTTGAAACAAACCTCAAACTAAACTTCAACTTAGCCTTCCTTAACCAATCCATCCTTGTTTTCCACACGAAAACACCCTTTTTATGTATACAAATGTATTTTCAGGGGTTTGGAGTGGTTTCCTAGACTAAAATAGGTTCAAAATGCTGAAAATAAGCTTTCCCAGCCAAAATCAGTATCTTCAATCGATTGGAGTTGGGTTCCAATCGATTGAACCCTGCTGAATCGATCCACTGATCGATTCAGTCTTCTTGTATCGATCGGCTGATCGATCCAGCGAGCTTCTGCTCACGAGAATTGCCTTCTCAATCGATCGGCTGATCGATTGAGGCACTCCAATCGATCCACTGATCGATTGGAGGTCTGAAATTGCTGAAATTCAATTTCAGCCAATTTCAGAAACCCCTAGAAAATTCTACAAAATTCCAAAAATCGTAAAAATTTGTGTAGACATTATTTAGGGTATAATTTATCATGGAAAAATAGTTTTCTATGAAAATACATCATATTTTCAAAGATTGACACAAACTTGAGAACTTGCAAAAACTTTAGTGTTTTCTTCAAGTTTGTGTCTAACTATTCAATGGTGATTACTATCAAAAGATAGCCTTCACCAAGGTTTTCCAAAATTATTTTAAAAACATTTTCAAAACCAATATCCCACCATGTTCCTTGGGCTTAATGCACATGACTTGGTACATTAGCTTTCCCAATGATGGGAACACACATAACTATGTGTTTTGATGAACCTAAAACTCAAAAGAATGCACTAAATCAACATCTTGAGTTTTATTCATCTTCCTAACATCTCACTTGTATCTATTGTGCACAAAACACATACAAGTCATCTTATAGGTCTTTGTGAGATGTAAATTTTGGTTTTGCCCTAATCTAGGGATCATGCATGTCTATCTAGGCATTTTAGAGATATTAGACATCCACCCGGATGTCACTTGTTAATAAGTGTTGTTAGATGCCATTTGTCCTTAATTACAAGGAATTAAACTTAATGTATGATTATGTTATGGCATACATCAAAATGAAATTACTTTCAAAAGAAAGTTCCTATACTACATGATGTATGTATGACATGGCATGGTATTTTTGTATTTTTCATGATAAGTCATGAATGCAAAATACAAATAAAATATGATGTCATGGCATGTTATGGGCAAACAATCATGGCAAAGTTTAGCATGAATAAAAATATACTTAGATTACCTATCTAAGTATCCTTAATCACTTAGCTAACTCAAAATATACTACTTGTTTTTAACTTAACAACGTTAAACCTAGATTGCCCTAAATGCTCCAAAGAAATGCCAAAACCTAAATTGACATTTCCATTTCTCTTGATTTGTTTATACCACTTAAAAATTAAGCAAGTCCTCAATTGTGGGCATATTCCATTTTTCTTCAAGAGTAATCTCATAAATCAAGGCCCGGATTGCCTTAAATTTCCAAGAGAATACCAAAATCCCAACTTGGTATTTCTCAAGGTTTTCCTAATTTGTGCCATTTTAAGATAAAATCAATTTTTCACCACTAGGCACATTTTACTCTTTCAAGGAGTAAATAATAATTCCATTCCATTTTCAAAGGTTAACAAAAACCTTGAAAATGCTCCTTGAGTGTCAATTTCCTCAAAGTTGGGTTAACTACCCTTCTAATCGGAGTTGACACTCTCTAACCCATCTATGGGGTAGAGAAGATGCTCCTAGGAACCCAACACCTATTGGTGCTCCTTGGATGCTCTAGGTATTCACTAGGGATTACTTCCCTAGATACCTTCCTAGTGACTTTGTTGGGCTTCTTAAAAGCCTTGGTCACATTTTCTAGGTCAACTCTAGGGATAGCCTCCCTTGTGACCTTGTTGGTGACTTTCTTAGACTTCTTAGAAGCCTTAGTCACTTTTATTTCAAAAACACTCTTAGGGATGACCTCCCTAGTATTTTTGACTTGACCACTAGACCTAGGGTTTGTTCCATAACTGTATGGAACTCTATGGTAAGAGGGAGCATCCTTCTTAACCTTTGGTTTGTATCCCAAACCTCTATGGCCATTGGATAACCTTTGTGCTCCTAGCCCTAGGTATTGCTCATTTTGCCCTTTTAGGATATTTTCCATCCTTTTTAGGGTCTTTTCCATTTTATCAAGTCTTGACCTCAAGACTTGATTTTCTATCATTAAATCCTTAGGTTTTGGTCCATGAGCATTTTTTATCTTGGGCATGTATCTATTTTCCTTAGTGTTCCCGCCCAAGTGTCTATCTACCTTCCTAACCTTAGGTTGGGTAGTTTTGGCATGTAGGGCCACATGCTTTTCCTTAAAGCCCTCATGCTTTCTATTCTTATGGTAAATTGCATTAAAATGATAAAAATTAGAACTATCTTGCTTTTTACCATAATGTAAAGGGGTAGGCTCAATAAAAGATACCTTCTTCTTTACCTTGGAGGCTCCCCCTTGACTAGAGCCTCCTTGAACCTTGACCACCTTCTTCCCCTTGGGGCATTGACTTCGGTAATGCCCCTTTTTATTGCAAGAGAAGCATATAATATGCTCCTTGCTCTTCTTTGTGTTGGGAATGATCTCCTTGGGCTTCACCTTGCCCTTTTGTGCCACTTGGCCCTTCTTCTTGGCCAATTTAGGGCACTTGGTCTTGTAGTGCCCATGTTCCCTACATTCAAAGCATATAATATGATTTTTATTATTAATTGAAATATTTATACCTTTGCTTGTAGGGGTGGCATCTTTTCCTTTGGATCCGGAGGTAGAAGCTTCCTCTTGATCGGACTTTGATTCTCCTCCATTTGATTTTCTTGACTTGTGGAGGTAGAATCTTCTTCCTCCTCTTCGTCTCTTGACCCGGATGTAGAAGTTTCTCCTTCTTCTTGATCCGGCGTCACCAAGGATTGCTCCCCCTCAATCCTAGAGGTGGAGGCTTCATCATCTTGAATATGAAACAAGGAGTATGCTCCCTCCTTGTTCCCTTCGTTGCATTCCCTTGAAGATGAAGCTTCTTCTTCGGAGGTTGAGCATTTCTCAACCTCGGAGTCCTCCTCTTGGTCTTGCTCCAAGGAGTCACCCTCTCTGGATTCTTCTTGCTCTTGTATAGTGGAGGGGATCTCTTCATGAAGCTTGGCCAATTTACTCCATAGTTCCTTTGCATCTTCAAATTTTCCAATTTTGCAAAGAATGATGCTTGGCAATAAATTGACCAAAAGCTTGGTCACTTTGTCATTTGCCTCGCACCTTTGGACTTGCTCCGAGCTCCATTTGCTTTTCTTGAGAACTTTGCCCTTTGAGTTTGTTGGAGTCTTGAAGCCTTCCATAAGAGCAAACCATTGCTCTATCTCCATCATAAGAAAATTTTTGATTCTTGATTTCCAAGAATCGAAGCTTGTGGATGAATATGGTGGAGCCACCCTTGTGTCAAATCCAAGTCCATCTTGGAATTGCATCTTGAAGTTGAGCTTGATAAAATCTTGAACTTGAAGAATTTGCTCCAACTTCTTCACCCTCTAGCTTTTCTTGTTATGCTTAACCCTTCCGGCGATGATTCCGGTGAAGAGCGGCCTTGCTCTGATACCACTTGTTAGGACCAAAAGTAGCTAGAGGGGGGGTGAATAGCTCGTCGCTTGCTCGGTGTGCTTCGTTGCTTGTTTCTTGAAGGATATGCAGCGGAAATACAAAGAAACAATCACACAACGCTAACACGGTTGGTTTACTTGGTATCCACCTCACAAGAGGTGACTAGTCCAAGGATCCACACCTACGCACACACCCTCCACTAAAGAAACTCTCCTTTATGGTAACTACCAAGGGCGGAGAAGCCCTACAAGACTTAATACAAGAAGAGGAAAGGGTAGTAAAGAAATACAAGCTTACAAGCTTACAATGAAAGCACAAACCCTAACCCTAGTTTCTTCTTCTTGCTTTTATCCGCCTCTTGACTTGGGAGAGCCTCCAAGAACCTTCAAGAACTGGCAATCTCGAGCTTGAGAAGAGTTGTGGAGGAGCTGGTGAAGATCTGAGTTGAATCGGTGAAGTTCTGCCGAAGGAAATGAACGCCTGCGGCTTAAATCGACGCTAACGGTCGAATCCCGATCGATTGGAATGCTCCCAATCGATCGGGGAGGCTTTGGATCGATCCACGGATCGATCCAGAGCGCCTCTGTGGATCAAAACTTCCGATCGATCCACGGATCGATCCGGCCATTCTGATCGCAGTAGGCCCCAATCGATCCACTGATCGATTGGGACCTCTGGATCGATCCACGGATCGATCCAAAGGGGTTCTGTTCGCGGGGACTCACCGGATCGATCGGTGGATCGATTCAAACCTGCTGGGTCAATCCATGGATCAATCCAAACCTGCTGGATCAATCCACGGATCAATCCAAACCTGGTTTTTGCCCAAAACCACGCCCAAAGCCCCCTAAACCAACATCTAGTCAACCATGACTTGTTGGTACATAAGACCTAGCATCCGGTCACCCTTGACCAGCTAGGACTCTCTCACCAAGTGTCTGGTCAATCCCTTTGACCCACTTGGACTTTTCTCTTCTTGCCAAGTATCCGGTCAATCCCTCTGACCTACTTGGACTTTTCTTCCACGTGCCAAGTATCCGGTCAATCCCTTTGACCTACTTGGACTCTCACCAGATGTCTGGTCAACCTTGACCCATCTGGATTTCTCATGCCTGGCTTCACTCACCAGGACTTTCCCAATTGCCTAGCTTCACTCACTAGGTCTTTCACCTGGCTTCACTCACCAGGATTTTTCTCCTACCTAGCTTCACTCACTAGGTCTTTCACCTGACTTCACTCACCAGGATTTTTCTCCTGGTCAAGTATCCGGTCATCTTTGACCTACTTGACTCTTCTTCAATCCCTTGCATTGTCAAACATCGAAATCCAAACCAAGACTCAAGCTTGGTCAACCAGGTCAACCTTGACCTGAGGAATGTTGCACCAACACTAAGGTGTTGGTGAGATGCTCAAACACTAGTCCTATGGGTACATGCTTTCTAAGGATTCAAAAACTTGTCTAAGGCCAAAACTATTTTTGAAAATCTAAAAAATTCTTCTAAAAATTCTTTTAAGGCCAAAACTATTTTAGATTAATAAATTCTTCTAAAAATTCTAAATTTGTTGAACCAAATATTATATCATCTACGTATATTTGTGCAATAAATATGTCTGTATTTAATGATTTAACAAACAATGTTGGGTCAATTTGACCTTGGTTGAATCCTTTAGATGTTAAGTACGATGTTAGCCTTTCATACCATGCCCTGGGTGCTTGTTTAAGTCCATATAATGCTTTCTTTAACTTAAAAACATAATCAGGGTGTTCTAGACTTTCAAACCCAGGAGGCTGACCTACATAAACTTCTTCTTTAATTAGTCCATTAAGAAAAGCAGACTTAACATCCATTTGGTATAGTTTAAATCCCTTGTGGGCTGCATAACTTAGTAACATTCTAATGGATTCTAATCTGGCTACTGGGGCATAGGTTTCATCATAGTCAAGTCCTTCAACCTGACTAAACCCTTTGGCAACTAGCCTAGCTTTATTTCTAGTGATTTCCCCAGTTTCACTTAACTTGTTTCTGAATACCCATTTTGTTTCTATTATTTTCTTATTCTTAGGTGGTGGTACTGGGTCCCAAACTTCATTACGCTCAAATTGGGCTAGTTCTTCTTGCATAGCTATAATCCAGTCTGGGTCTAGTAGGGATTCATCCACAGTTTTGGGTTCAATTTTTGAAATTAGAGAAATTTGACTTAGGTTTCTAAAGGATGATCTGGTTTGAACTCTCAAGTCTGGGTCACCAATTATTTGATCAGTTGGATGGTTAGGATTTACTCTTATAGTTCTAGGGGGTTCATTTTCTTGAGTGTGTTCATCTTCTTCATAGTCTAGGGATTGATTGGTTTCTTCAGAATTATTAATTTCAGTAGGTTGAAGTTGAGTTTGTCCTTGGGTTTCTTCAAATTTTACATTTGTGGTTTCCTCGATTTTTAGCGTTATTTTATTATATATTCTGTAACCCCTACTGTTTAGAGAATATCCTACAAAAATTCCATTTTCTACTTTAGAGGTGAATTTTCCTAAGTGTTCTCTAGTATTTAGGATGAATGCTGGACACCCAAATACTTTAAAATATTTTATGTTAGGTTGTTTGTTATAAAATATTTCAAAGAAGGTTTTATTATGTCTTTTATTTAATGTTGTTCTATTTTGCACATAGCAGGCTGTGCTAACAGCTTAGGTAGTTTATATTCATTTAACATGGTTCTAGAGTCTTCTAGTAAGGTTCTATTTTTTCTTTCTACAATTCCATTTTGTTGGGGGGTTTTAGGACATGAAAATTCGTGATGGTAGCCATTTTCAAGACAGAATTTGTTAAAATTATGATTTTTAAATTCTCCCCCATTGTCACTCCTAATTCTTTTAATTTTAATATCTTTTTCGTTTTCAATTTGTTTGCAGAAATTTATAAAAATTTCATCTTTATGTTTTAAGAATTTTACCCAAGTAAATCTAGAATAATCATCTATAATTACTAAACAATATAAGTTTCCATTTATAGATTTGACTCCATGGGAGTCAAAAAGGTCTAAATGTAGAAGTTCTAATATTGAGTTAGTTTGTGGCTGATTTGTTTGTTTGTGAGTGGATTTAGTTTGTTTACCTTGTTGACAAGCATTACATATGGTTGAATCTAAGTTAGGTAATTTTGGTAAGCCTCTCACAAGTCCATTTAGTTTACTTATATTTCTAAAGTTGGTGTGAGACATCCTTCTATGCCATAACCAAGTTTCTTCTTTTTGTGTTAAATAACACTTAATGGGAGAAGTGGTTAAGTTGATGGCATAGATGTTGTCTTTTCTAAAACCTTTTAGGCTTATGGTAGGATTGTCTAGATGTTTGATTAAACACTCTGTGGATAGAAATTTAACCTTATACCTAGTATCACACAATTGACTTATACTTAGAAGATTACATTTAAAATTTTCAACAAGTAAAACATTTGTAATTATAAAGTCTATTTTTAATTCAATATTACCTATACCAATTACCTTGAGTTTGCCGTTGTTTCCAAAGGCAACTGTTCCTAAGCTTTTGTAAGTGAGTTGAGTGAACTTGGTGTGATCTCCAGTCATATGTTTGGAGCAACCACTGTCCAAAATCCACTTGGTTTCCTATGGTAAGTGGGATTTAACGTTAGTCTTTTTATTTTTGAGCAGACACTATTTAAGTTAAGTTTTAAAATTAATTTTGAAGTTTAAAATTAAAATTTTGAAATTAATTTTTAAGTTTAAAATTAAAATTTTGAAATTAATTTTTAAGTTTAAAATTAAAATTTTGAAATTAATTTTAAAGTTTAAAATTAAATTTTTGAAATTAATTTTTAAGTTTAAAATTAAAATTTTAGCCTTATTCATCTCACCCGATCTATATTATCAATCAGGGAATCCTATGATTTTGCGAGATGAAATTGGATTTTTAATTATGGAGTTTTGGTTTAACTTGTGTTAGATTTAGATTTAGCTTTGGTCTCCACAAATAGACATTTTTCGGATAAACTTCTAAGCTTGGTGAGTCACATGGACGTCATTAGTAGTAACCAACCTTTCGAGATTTTCCGAATAGTCCTATCCATGAAGCTTAGTACTAAATCTTGGTCTAACTGGTTAGGATTCATTTAAGGGTAGCTTCGGTCAGTTCCACTTGGCCAAATGCACCAGATCGAAACCATATCTTTCTAGACATGCGATGCCCAAGTTTCCCTAACGTACTATCATCCAAAAAACTTTACCAGTACCATGATTCAAGTTAAACTTGGTCTCTTTTTAACTAATCCTAATTACCCTGCCGGGTTAGTTAATTTTGGGTTACCCTGTCGGGTAAGTTAGTTTTGGAGGTGCCAGCTATTCTGGAGCCTCCCCCTGAATTATTGGCCATTAAATTTAGGTTTGTGTCGATTCCTTTTATAGTCATGGTTAACTTGGTGATAATTTTGTTGATTTTTAAAGTGTTTAAATTTTGATTTAGGTTTGTATTTTGGATTTTGGTTTGGTTTATTTGATTTTATATAATGTATTTTTTCTTTAGGTATATAATATTGATTAAATCCTATTTGCGTGGTTAAGCACGCTTTCGGAACCCAAGCTAGATTGGTTGATTCGTATTGGGTTATTAATGATTTGAAGGTTTTATTTGAATTCGACTTATATCCTAGTCCGGTTTTATTATAGCATGCTTTTTGATTATTTAGGATTAAATCTAGATTTTTTGATCTTGTTGTGAATTTTTCTAACATTTCTTTTAAATTGTTAATCTCATTTTTTAATGATAAATTCTCCTCCTCAAGTGTTAGATCTTGAGTTGGATTTGTATTTTCTTTTTGTTCCTTGAGGTTTTGATTTTCCTCAAGAAGTGATTTGTTTTCATTTTCTAGTTTAATTAATTTACTATTTAAACAGGAAATAATTCTAAAAAACTTTTTGTTTAACTTAAAATATACCTCATTCGGGCCTTCGGAAACGAGTACGGACTCGTGGCTTGTTTCGGGTTCAGACCCGTCTTCATCTTCCGACTCGTCTTCTGTTTCAGCTTCGCGAGCCATCAGTGCGAGGTGGCTCTGATGTTTCTGCTCTTCTTCCTCTGATTCGTCCGAGGAGTCGTCCCACGTTGCTTTGAGGGCCTTCTTTTTGTTTGGCTTCGGTTTGTCGAACTTCAGTTTTGGGCATTCGTTCTTGTAGTGTCCCTTTTTGTTGCAGCCGTAGCAGGTCACGTTCTTTTGTTCTGAGGGAGAACTAATCTTTTGAAGGTCTTTTTTGTTGAAGCTCTTTTTTCTCCTGGTGAACATTTTTCTTACCAAGTTCACCAGGTGTTCTTTGTCTTCGGAGTCTTGGTCGGAATCTTCTTCATATTCAGGCTTACTCTTCTTTTCTTTGGAGGAACCTGCAAATAAAGCTATACCTTTCTCGGCTCCAGCATTAGTTTGTTCATGTAATTCTAATTCACAGAAGAGCTCGTCTAATTTTAACTTTGAAAGATTTTTAGAAATTTTGTAGGCATCTACAATTGATGCCCACAAACTATTACGTGGAAAAGCATTTAATGCGTACCTTATTAAGTCTCTATTTTCCATCTGGTGGCCTATCGCATGAAGCCCGTTGAGAATGTCCTTGATCCTCGCGTGAAGCTGATTCGCCGTTTCACCTTCCTGCATTTTTATATTAAAATTTTTATTTAAAAGCAGGTCTCGTTTTGTTACCTTGGCGTCGCTCGTTCCTTCGTTCAATTTGTCCCACAGCTCTTTAGCATTTTTATGTGGACCGACTCTGTTCAGTTCTTCTCTTGTTAGTCCGCACTGTAGAGTGTTGATCGCTTTATTTTCTGTTGACGCCTTTTTCTTCAAATCTGCTGTCCAGTCTTCAGGATCCAGTATATTCCCTGAGGTGTCTGCTGGAATTTTGTAGGGTCTCGTAACGCTCATCCACTGGTCGAAGTCTGTTTTGAGGTAAACCTCCATGCGCTTCTTCCAGTACGGAAAATCGTCCCCGTTGAAGAGTGGAGGTCGTACTGTGCTGAAGCCTTCTTGTTGAGACATCCTGTGCACAAGTAAATAACCAAAAAATATCCCAAGACCTGGTCTTGGATTAGTAGTGTGGGCAGAAAAAAATAGTATAAAAATCTAGATTGGTGTTGCACCAATTTAGATTTAATTTCAACAAAAAATATTAAAAAAAAATGATAAACCAGTTTGGATTTAAGTGTAAAACTGAAGACCGGAAAAAAAAGAGAAAAAAAAATTTCACCCCCAGTCTGATTGGTGGTTACACCAAATCAGAGCGGTACCTGCTCTGATACCACTTGTAGGACCGTTAGATTCGATAGAGGGGGGGGGTGAATATCGATTCGAAAATATCGAGTATAACCGCAGCGGAAAAGTAAAGTTGACACAAGGTTTTTTACTTCGTTCGGAGCCTGTGACGACTCCTACTCGAAGGCCCGTACTCCTTGAGTACTTTCGTTGGGCAATTCACTAGCAATTCAGATAATTACAATTTTAAATACAAAAAGATGCTAATGAAAAGAAAAAACAAAGCTGTACCGACAGACAAGGTATTTAAAAGAGCGGGATCGTGTCGTCGGAGCTTTGTGAGCGTCGTTGGAGCGCAGAGCAGCAGAGCGAGTAATCTCAAAGTTCTCAGATCTGAAAGGTTGATTTGAAGCTCCTGCATGGGGCTTCTTTTATATGTTGCTCCAGGCGCCTGGATTCCTTCCGGGCGCCTGGAATGTGACGTAGCTGCTCAAACCGAGATGCTCCATGTGGCGACGCGCGAGTTTGGATGAAGTTTGCCTCCCGGGCGCCTGTATCCCTTCCGAGCGCCCGGACCTCTGGGCGCCCGGATTCCTTCCGGGTGCCCGGACCCTGTTTTCCCGCAGAATCCGTCCCTGCAAGACAAACATTAGTCCGGAGGTAAATTTACCCTGCAACACAGATTGTTAGCAAAAGCAAAGTGAGTATGAATTAGCAAAAAAGGAGTATGACTTAGATTCCGTCTTTCCGAGACCGGAATCTAGTCACGATCTCGACTTAGACATCCGAAATGGATCTAAGCCGGATCGACGCCTAATGTTCCCTTCCCGGGAACGCGTCCTCGCAGTCACTCCCCTCCAGTGACTTACCTTACTTACCTGCCAGACGTCCGGTCAGCCCTTCGACTCGTCTGGACTTCTCGCCAGCTATTCGGTCAGCCCGTCGACCTAGCTGGACTTCTTGACAAGCGTCCGGTCAGCCCGTCGACCCGCTTGGACTTCTCGCCAGCTATCCGGTCAGCCCGTCGACCTAGCTGGACTTCGTGCCAGACATCCGGTCAGCCCGTCGACCTGTCTGGACTTCTCCTGCACACTCGATCAAAGTGTCAGACAACAACAAAACTAACTTAACCTATTTGTCATTCATCAAAACCTGGGTTAAATCGTTAGTGCTAACCGCACCAACAAAAATGACTCGATCCACCGTTGCCTTTGACACATGGAGAAGTCAAACGACTGACGCTCAATGAATATAATGTGCAGAAGCCACCCGAGCGGCTTCCCCACTCGACAAGGCACAAATATTTGTCATTGGAGGACGAAACTATGGCCGAGCGGCTACCCCGCTCCGCTAGACAATTGAGCCCGACATCAACAGAGTTCAACTTCGGTCGAGCGGCTACCTCGCTCGGCCGGACAGCAGGTCTTGACAGTGGCAGAGTGGAACTTCAGTCGAGCAGGCACGCAAAGGAGTATCGAGGTTCTGGCCTATCGGACAGGACACTAGAGCGGTAAAAGGCTGGTCGAGCCCGCTTGGCCTAACGGTATAGTACATGGATATCCGTTGATATCCTTTTGGGAGTTGGTACCGCCGACACCGGGCATGGACAACTAGAAGATCATACGACGGAAGCTTCCACTATCACTTCAGAGATATACTCGGCCCGTTAAGGTACTGTGTCAGGGACACTTTGCTGACAAATTTTTTCAGGGAAAACTTTGAGAAGCGTACCCACCTTGGGAAGCGTGCACGCACACTATCGGAGCTCTTTATAAAGGGAGGTCTAAGCATCAGCGGAGGTATGTGATATTCACTATTTGTGCTACAGTCTTCTTGTTGCTCCACTTTCCACTTCATCGCCGGTGATTGAATTGAGTGTCTGAGGGTCAATGCCAGGGACCCTTTCCCTGGCTCGACACTGACGTAGTTTGTGTTGCAGGTCCGAGCGGAGTCCACAAGAGGTCTGCGTGAGCGCCACATCCCCAGCTTTCCGTCTCTTCGACTTTCAGACAGGAGGGCCCTCGCGACGCCTCTGCTTCCTCACTGATAAAATTCATCGGCCATGGGAAGTCTCGAGCCTTTCCCCTTGCCTCGTCCCCTTCCTCCCACCTTTGCCCCGATTCCCCTCTTCCACTCCTCTGGCCAATCGAGATCTTGTTAGGATGTATACTAAAAGCCTAGCTTTTGGTATAAACATTTATCTAGAAATAAGAATCACATTGGTCAATTATCTACATTTATGATAAATGTAGTTGTTCAATTAGTTTATATTGTAGATAACATGGTGTGTGGTGTCACACACAGAGGATCATGTTATCAGTAACTTATAAATTATAAACAGTAGCTCACGACCAAAATGGAAAGGAACAAACCATTGGAAGGTCGTAGTGTAATTAGGTATTAGTTTATCTTAACTATATAATTACACTAGTACACTTAGAGTGTATTGAGTAGGACAATTAAAGGTCGTTTCTTTTATACTGACTTTATAAAGGAACAAAGACCTCAGTTATTATGGAAGTGTGTGCTCTTAATCCTAATATAATAACAAGCACATATATTTGATATTTATTTCTTTAATTTATCAATGGGTGAGATTTAGTTCGATAAATCAATAAGCCTGATAAGTTGAGAAATGATATCACTTATAGTGTGTGTTGTTGATTATAGAAGGAAACTGTGTCCTAGTAATCTAGGTTGAGAATGTCCCCAAGAGGAGCTCATAAGGATTGTCATGTTAAACCCTGCAGGTGGACTTAGTCTGACATGACGATAAGGTTGAGTGGTACTACTTTTGGACTAAGATATTAATTAAATGAGTTGTCAGTAACTCACTTAATTAGTGGATATTCGACATCTTAAACACAGGGAGACTAACACACTCATAATAAGAAGGAGCCCAAAATGTAATTTGGGATTGGTGTGGTAGTTCAATAATAGTTCTCTAGTGGAATGAATTATTATTGATAAAATTAAGTTGTATGTTCGGGGCGAACACGGGATGCTTAATTTTATCGGGAGACCAAAATCAATTCCTCCTCTCGGTCCCTATCGTAGCCTCTTGTATAGAGAGATTTATACCCACTACATACCCACCTTCTTACTCATTCAATGGGGCCGGCCAAGCTAGCTTGGAACCCAAGCTAGGGCCGGCCAAGACCAAATGGATGAGCCAAGATTGGTGGCCGGCCAAAGCTTTGGTCCCAAGCTTAGGTGGCCGACCACTAGAATATTAAAAAGGATTTTTATTAAAATTATTTCTTATGTGGATATCATGGTTTTAAAAGAGAGTTTAAAAATTAAAAATTTCCTTTTATAGCTTTCTACAAAAGATTAAGAGAAGAGATTAATCTCTTTCCTTATTTGTAGATTAAAAGGATGGTTTTAATTTTTGATAAAAACTTTTCTTATTTGTAAATCATCCACATGTTTAAAAGAGAGTTTAAAATTTGAAATCTTTCCTTATTTGTTGATTAAAAGGTGGATTTTAAATTTTAAGAAAACTTTCCTTTTTAACCATGTTCATGATTTAGAAGAGAGTTTAAAACATTAAATATTCTCTTTTATAAGTTTCTACAAAAGATTAAGAAAAGATTTGATATCTTTCCTTATTTGTAGATTAAAAGAGATTTTAATTTTTAGAGATAACTTTCTTTTTATCCACATGTTTAAAAGAAAGATTTTAATTTATTAAATTTCCTTTTTATAAACCAATCATGAAGGGATAAAAATTATTGGAGAAATTTTTATAAATTTCTAGAAACAAATTAGGAAGTTTTAATTTTTATTTTAATTAAAACTCTCCTTGTTTTAGGGAAAGAGGTGGCTGACCATTGCAATTGAAAAAAGAAAATTATTTTAATTAAAATAATTTTTCTTTTTCATGGCAAAGGAATTAAGGAAATTTTTATTTAAATTTCCTTATTTGCCAAGACCAAGGATTATAAAAGAGGGGGTAGAGGTGCCTTCATGGTGAACAACCTCTATTATTTTCTCCCTTTTTTCTTCCTTGGTGTGGCCGGCCTCTTCCTCTTCTTCTCTTCTCTCCATCCTTTGTGGCCGAACCTCACATCTTCCTTGGAGATCAAGTGGTGGCCGGAATTTAGCTTGGAGAAGAAGGAGAGAAAGCTTGCATCCCTTGGAGCTTGGTTGGTGGAAAAGGATCTTCATCTTTTGGAAGCTTTGTGCTTGGCCGAAACTTGAAGAAAGGAGAAGAAGGTGCTTTGGTGGTTTCTCATCTCGGAAGATCGTTGCCCACACAACATCCGAGGTTAGAAGAGTAATACGGTAGAAGACCTAGAGGTTTTTGCTTGCAAAAGAAAAGGTATACTAGTATTTAATTTCCGCATCATACTAGTTTTATTTCTTTGTAAAAATACCAAATACAAGAGGCATGCGATTCTAGTATTTCGAATTAGTTTTCGATGTTGTGTTCTTTTATTTTTCTTTTCCTTGTGATTTGATTGTTCTTTTTGGTTGACCTAAAGTTATTTAAGGAAATTAAATATTAGCTTTCCTTAAAAGGCTTTGTCTAGGCGGTGGTGGTTGTTCCCATATCCAAGAAGGCCATGTGTCTCGCCATGCAGTCCTGGAAGCAAATTTTGGAAATTAATATTTAATAGAATTAATAACCTAGGTGATTTGGATCGAACGTGTTAAGTTCCGCAGGAGATCCAAGTCTAAACCTAAAAGAACAAATAAATTAAACTTTGGATCAAACGTGATAAGTTCCGCAGGCGATCCAAGTTTAATTTAAAAGAACACATGGTAGCTAGGAAAAGGTTCAGACCTTTGTACAAAATTTTTGTACAGTGGAACCGTTAGGCTTTCCGAGTAGCAACTAACAAATCTCTCCACCGTCGCCTCCTCGGCCGACCACCGTTCAGTGCCAAGCCTTCCTCTTCTGAAGCTCTCGGTTTCTCCTCACCTCACACCGCAGATCCGTGCCCTAACTCACTGAATCGCCACTCCACACCAGTCATCTCCAGCCAAGAGAGGGAAATCCGAGCCCTAGATTGGTTGGAGTAGGTTGTGATAAGCTTCCAGAAGGTTACTTCATCCTACTGGTCAGATATCGAGCTACTACCAGAGATCTTTTCTTTGTTGATCTCAACAGCTGTTAGATCTAGCCGCTGGAGAGGGAACCGCCGATTGGGTAAGTCTACTGGTTTGGGTTATAGATTCTTAGAGATTAAGGTTTTGATCTCATTAAGGAAAATTGTTTAACTGTGATGGATGTCCTGGCAATGGTTTCTTGGTAGTGTCGGCCGCAAGTTTTGGCAGCAACATCTTTCGACAAGCAATTTTCGGCAGTTGCTCTACCTGGCTGTGGATCAATAGGAGAGGCTTTGGGTTGAGGGTAAGGAGTTAGGAATTTGTTTCTTTCTATAGCTTAAACCCGAATTAATGTTAGTATGGTTAGGGATAGTTGGTCATGTGGTTTTGGTATATTGAGGTTAAGATGTTGGATCTAATATAAGCTTTGGGATAGATCCGACTTATTTAGTTAACCACGATTAATGGATGAATTCAGAAGGATAATTAATGATCATATTGATTAGGGTTTTCCTTAACTAGTTTTGGGGATTTTATTTATCCATTTAATTTATAAGAACTTAGCCAAATAAAATACATTGATACAAAACTCTGTTGAGACAGGATCACGATGTGAAATTTATTTCGGATACGATCTCCATTTTTTAGGCAAGTACCTTTGACTTATCTATTTTGATATGCGTAGTAGGTTATATCTCTTATGATCGGTTGAGCTAGAGGGGGGGGGGGGGGGGGGAATGGCTCACTTCGTTTTCTTCGTGACCACAGCGGAAATTTGAAATCAATGCTAACTCTTGTATTTACTTGGTATCCACCCCCTCAAGGAGGTGACTAGTCCAAGGATCCACACCACCGGTCACTCTTCCACTATCAAACTCCTTCTCGGAATTACATCGAAGGTGAAAAAACCTTACAAGATTTGAAAATCTCCCTCTCCAAAGTAAAGGATTACAATCACTCTCTTGAAGAAGAAAATAAAGATTAGAAACTTGAACTTGCTTCTTCTTCGCAGAGTGAGTCTTGAGACAGTAGCGAGATGGAGAGCTTAAACTTGAACACTTTCTAGATCTTGAGCACTTGAGAGATTTTTCCCTTGGAGAGCAAATGGAACAGTATGTTTTCTTCGATTTTCTTGTTCCTGTTGCTTTCAGCTTTTTAAACGTCGAGAAAACTAGCCGTTTCTCACATAATCGTCGCCATGAATCGATTGAGTTTATATTCTAATTGATTCACAACTATTCGTTGAAAGCCATCGTGTCAAGATTAACGGTGTAGATCATCTTGTTCAAACTTCAATCGATTGGGGCATTTCTCCCAATCGATTGAATTCATGAATCGATTAACGAATTGATTCAGATGCAAAAACGCAGAATCACAGAATCGTAGAAACTCTGTGAATCGATTGACCGATCGATTGGTTACTCCAATCGATCGACTGATCGATCCAGGACCATTCTGTGCGTTACGCAGAAGTCTTACCGATCGATCGACTGATCGATTAGTTTACTCCAATCGATCGACTGATCGATTCAGTGTCATTCTGTTCTTCGCGCGAGCTTAGTCTATCGATCGGCCGATCAATTGGTTTCCTCCAATCGATCGGCTGATCTATCTAGGAACTCCCTATATCACATCCATGCGTCTCAATCGATTTATCAATCGATTGCTAGTTTCTCGATTGATCATAAATGGATTAATACATATTTAATTTCACAAATACCTCATGCCAGATGAACGTCTGTTCCCCTGGACTTTCTTGCCTTGCATCCAGCCTTCTGACCTGCAAGTACTTCTTCTACCAAGAATCTGGTCCTCGATCTTTTTGGACTTCTCTTGCCTTACATCTGGCCTTCTAACCTGCAAGGACTTCTTCTGCCAAGAATTTGGTCCTCTACCTTCTTGGACTTCTCTTACCTTACATCCGGTCTTCCGACCTGCAAGGACTTCTCCTGCAAACTCACAATGCATGTTAGATCCAACGTATTAACCTAAACTTAAACAATTATCAACATATTGAAACTTCCAGGGCATAATTTCACCAATAATCTCCCCATTTTTGATCTTTGACAATCTATTTAAGTTTAGGCTAATTTCCAACATTTGGTAAATAGTAATTGCATGAAATTCATTTAAATTAAGCATAAGCAGTAATAGCGAACACATATATAACAGAGCATGAATTTCATTCTTAATCAAATTAAGCATAAACTTCAAACATATATCTCCCCCTTTGCCAAATATCAAAAAGAAAAACTAGAAAGACTCCCCCTCAATGGGTGCATTAAACAAACATAAGATACTCGAGGAGTACTCCCCTAAAACAAAAACAATAGGGTAAGCATGCAAACCATAGACAAAAAAGCATAACTAACAACAGTAGTGTCACAAACCATATGTCCAACAACAAGCCATATCATGGATACAAAACACGAAATGGTGGTGAAGATGCACACCATAGACTAAGAGACAAAAAAGCATCCATACAGGAGGGAGACACGATAAATCACAACGGAACATAGAACTCAATCATGTCGCCCTCAGAAGGAGCAGGAAGGTCAGCCGCATCAGTAAGAGCAACAGGACTCCGGGAAGCAGCAACAGGATCAGGGGGCACATCATCTGCTAGTGGAGGGGGCTGAGGAGAGCGGCCTGATATCCAAGAGCGCACTAGCTCAGTCAAAGAATCAACACTCCTCCGTAAAGTGGCAATCTCGGTGCGCATCTCAACAACAGCCATGGACAACTCCTCAAAGTGAGTGTCCATGGTCTCCTCAAGCGTCTGAAGCTGAGTGGCCACAATAGGTCCTGGAGAAGCAAGTGCCTCCACATCCACCTCAGGATCAGTAGCCTCCGGTGCCAGTGCCTGGCCTGCTCCCCGAGGTCGATCTCGTGGTCCCTCACCAAGAGCACACTGGTCAATCCATCGAACGCCATCCGACCCAGCCTCAATACCAGTCTTCGTGAAAGACCGTGCAGAGATGCAGGAATACGAGACTGTCATATGCTCTAGCTTCCCGCAAGATACCTTTACATGCATGGACTCTAACCAGTCGGTAATGATATTGCCAAAAGGCATATGAACTGTCTGCTGTACAGGTTGAGTGAAATGGATGATGCAGTGAAAGATATTCAAGGCAATGTTGACATCTAGGCCGTCCCGCATGGCATACAGTAAAAACATGTGAGAGGGTCTGAGAAGGGCCAAAGCACGAGAGACGAAAGGCAGAAGACAATTAATAATGATTTTGAATAAGACATTGTCTAGGGAAGATAATTCAAGGGATGAGAAAGTGGTGATATGCGCAAGTGGATCATCTGGACAGGGATGACCAAAAAGAGCTTGATGCATGGAAGCAATGGTGATATGCTCGAATGGTGGAGGCAAGAGTTCTCTGGCAGGGTAGGATAAAATATGAAATCATTCGTTGACTGGCGACACCCTAAAAACTCCTGAAGAATCTGATAAGAAAAATCCAAGCTACGCTTGGCAATACGCGTGCGATAAAGAACTCCATCCGAGGTATGCAAGTTGTTATAGAATTCGGAGACAAGCCCGGGATTGACATTGCATTCACAATATACAATAGAGGAAAGTTGATAATGCTCTATTAAGGAGAACACTTCAAAGCAGGAGTCGTGATAAAATTTGTGATCAATGGAACGAGGGGGAATCAATTTGAAAGTGTTTCGGTTAAAGGCTTACTGCAAGGCAACATTTGAAAAGTGCTGATCAGTGGGAGGCTGAGGGTGAGATTGTAGCTGAGAGGAACTCTCACCTGACTCTCCAACCTTTCATTTCTTCCTGAAGGATGAGGAGGGAAAAGAAATTTGCAAGAGCAGAGGCAGCACGATGGAACAAAATGCAATGAAATGCACAGCAAACAAGGTAAGATTAGCCACATTCAACTCATAAAATCAAAGATTAGAGAGAAAGAGAAGGAAGTAGTGAAGGAGTTACCTAGGGTTTTGATTCAGCATCGCGATGTCTGCGACGAGGAGATGAGGGATTCAGGGACCACGAGCCTTGTTCGCCGAGAGAAGGAGAGCGGAAGTGGGAGAGGGAAAAATGGCACTCGGCGCCGGAGAAGACCGTCGGAGTTGACAGCCGACGAGGGTGAGTGTGTCGCCGGAGGAATCACCAAGTTAGGGCACGGGCCGAGTCGAGAGAGGGAAAGGTGGGAGTGTAAGGAGACCTAGGTCAATAGTATCTTTAAGTCAAATTTTGAACTCCCCGATCGATCTCTTGATTGATTGAAATCAAGTGGATCGATCGACTGATCGATTCATGGAGTTTTATGCGATTCGAAGAGCAAGTGAATCGATCGGGCGATCAATTGATATGCGTGAAATCGATCCAGTGATCGATTCAGCGACGTTCTGTGGGAGAGACAACAGCGTCCCAATCGATTGGGATTTCTACTGCATATCTGAATATTTTCAGAGTGAATTTGAAAAATGCACGAAAAATTTTACACTAAGTCAAAAATCATGAGATGATAGGTAGATACTACAAGTGTCGATTATGATCAGGGAAAAACAAATATTGAAGAAATTGATTCTTGTAGCCGCATATTGACATGTAATTGGAACTCATCTAAAAACGTCAATAATATTTATAGGTTTGTATCTAACAACACACGAGTAACGCTTATCCAAATACATCCTTCAACAGGATTTGAAAAAAAAAAGTTTGATATGTATTTCAAGTTAGAAATTTCCAATCATAATCTTTGGCTAAATGCACATGAATTGTACACTTACTTTCCCTATGATTGGACAAATGAATGTTGCATATGAAAACCACTTTTCTTGACCAAAATAATGCATCATAACAAGCATTATGACCAAGAGAAATGCCCCTAACCTCTCACCCCCATCGAAATCATATCAAGAGGACAATCCTATGTTTTTGTGAGAGGCATAATTAAGGTTAAGAGAACTTAAAGAGCTTTACCTATGAAGTGATCATGGAGGATGTGATTTAATCAATATAACACATTCCCAATTCCCTTCTAAGAAAACTAAATTCAACTTCGGGAAGAGGTTTAGTGAAGATATCGGCTAAGTTTGATTTTGACTCAATATAATTTAAAACGATGTCACCTCGAGTTACATGATCACGGATAAAATGATGTTTAACCTCTATGTGTTTCATTCTTGAATGATGGACGGGATTTTTGGTCAAGTTGATGGTACTCACATTATCACAAAGAACTTGAACATTGTTGCAGGTAAGTTTATAGTCCTCTAGAGTATGAGCCATCCACAATAATTGTGATATACACTCTCCCATGGCAATATATTCCGCTTCGGTTGTGGAGAGAGCTACACAATGATGTTTTCTACTTGACCAACTTACTAGAGAGGATCCTAGAAATTGACAACTACCACTAGTACTTTTTCGATCCAATTTACATTTGGTGTAATCGAAATCGATATATTCCACTAGGTCAAAAGTTTCGGTTCTAGGATACTAAAGGCCAACATTTTGAGTTCCCTTGAGATATCGGAGAATTCGCTTAACGACACTCAAATGCGACTCCTTGGCACAAGATTGATACCTTTCACATATACCTACGACAAAAAGTATATCGGGTCTACTAGCAGTGAGATAGAGAAGACTTCCTATAGCAATACGATACACCTTGGAGTCAACTTCTTTCCCCGCAATATCTTTATCCAATTTAGTACTAGTGGCCATGGGAGTAGATATTTCCTTTGCATTTTCCATTCCAAATTTCTTCAATAGCTCTTTGACATATTTAGACTGATGAATGTAAATGTCCTCTTTTGTTTGCTTAATTTGTAACCCTAGGAAAAATGTCAACTCGCCAACCAAACTCATTTCAAACTCACTCTCCATGTGATTAATGAATTCATTTAAAAAATCTTTATTTGTAGAACCTCAAATAATGTCATCGACATATACTTGGGCCACAAACATATCATTGCCACTATTTTTTAAGAATAAAGTTGGATCAATTTTTCCTTTATGAAACCCTTTTGATACTAGAAATGTTGACAATCGTTCATACCAAGCCCGGGGAGCTTGTTTTAGCCCATATAAGGTCCTTTAAGTTTATATACATGATTTGGACACTCCAAATTTTCAAACCCCGACGGTTGCTCAACATATACTTCTTCTTTTATAACACCATTTAAAAATGCTGATTTTACATCCATTTGATACAGCTTGAACCCCTTGTGGGCGACAAAAGCCAACATCATCCTAGTAGACTCCAATCTTGCTACAAGTGCATAAGTTTCATCATAATCTAATCCTTCTACTTGATTAAAACCCCTAGCAACCAATCTAGCTTTGTTTCTCACAACTATTCCCTTATCATCAAGTTTATTTCTAAAAACCCATTTTGTATCAATAATTGATTTGTTGGTTGACCTAGGAACTGAATCCCAAACTTGACTACTCTCAAATTGAGATAGTTCATCCTGCATTGCTAAAATCCAATCCGGATCAAACAAGGCATCATCAACTGTCTTTGGCTCTATTTGAGATATTAGGGCTACTTGACTTCCTTTATTTCTAAAGTACGATCGAGTTCTCACACCTTGAGTAATGTCTCCTACTACTTGATCTAAGGGATGATTTACATGAATCCTAGTAGGTCTTGATATTGATTTGTTATAATTTCGAGTTCAAGTGGCAAGGTTTCATTTTTCTCACAATCACTCTCTTGATTTTCTCCCCCTTGATCATTTTCTTTGTTTAGTGTTAATTTTTCTAACTCAAATTGTAATTCTTCATCGGTTGCTCTTATAGGATTCAAAGGAGGGTTTTCTTCAAATACAACATTTAATGATTCTTCAACTATTTTAGATCGTTTGTTGTAAATTCGATATGCCTTGCTATGACTTGAGTAACCTACAAGAATGCCCTCATCCATCTTAGCGGAGAACTTTCCCAAATGATCTTTGGTGTTTAGAATATAAACCTTACATCCAAATACCCTAAGATGCTTAATTGTAGGTGGTTTACCAAACCACAACTCACGAGGTATTTTTCCTAGAAACCTATGTATTAATGTTCAATTTTGCACATAACAAGCCGTATTAATTGCTTCGGCCCATAGGAAACTATGAAGTGAATATTCATTTAACATGCTCCTAGCGGTCTCTTGCAAGACCCTATTTTTCCTCTCAACAATTCCATTTTGTTGAGGAGTCCTAGGGGTGGAAAATTCATGTTTATAACCTTTTTCCATACAAAAACTTGTGAATCTATCATTTTCAAATTCACCTCCATGATCACTTCTTATCTTGTTTATCCTATGATTCTTTTCATTTTCTACTCTATTACAAAAAGCAATCAAGGTATCTAGAGTTTGATCCTTATGTTTCAAGAAGAACACCCATATATATCTAGTGTAATCATCCACAATCACAAAGTAATATCTATTACCATTTAAATAAATATATCTACTGCTATTAAACAAATCCATGTGAATGAGCTCCAAAGCATTTGAGGTACTTACAACGTTTTTACCTTTATAAGTAGCTTTGGTTTGCTTACCCATTTGACATGCATTACACATTTTGTCTTTTTAAAACTTCAACTTTGGCAATTCTTGCACCAACTCCTTCTTTGAAAGTCTTTTGATATTCCTCATGTTGGTGTGAGCAAGTCTCCGGTGCCAAAGCTAAGTCTCCTCCTCTTTAGACATGAGACACTTAGCAAACACATTAGTAGCACCAAATAGTTCAACTTGATAAATATTTTCTCTTCTATGGCCTATGAGAATATTGATGTTTAGTTCACTATGCTTGATTAGACATTGAGATGAGTTGAACTCGACTCCATAACCCGAATCACATAGTTGACTAACACTTAAAAGATTAAAGACCATGCCTTTCACTAATAACACATTTTTTATCATAATTTTTTCAGAAATTTTAATATCTCCTATTCCTATGACTTTTAATTCACCACTATTACCAAAGGAAACGGTACCTTTACTTTTGTGTCTAAATGATGAAAATTTTGAAGAGTCCCTTGTCATGTGCTTAGAGCATCCACTATCTACGAACAATGTTGTTGGATGCTCCCCCTTGGTGCATGTCTGTTTAAACACGATGAACCAAATGTTTTGGTACCCATACTTTGGGTCCAGTAGCATTAATAACAAATTGCTTGGGTACCCAAGCTTGAACAAACTTAACCCTTGAAGCATGATTTCTACTAAATAGAGACATGAATTTAATTTTCTTATGTTGTGATTCAAAACCTAATCCTGCTTTATTGTACACACACCCCTTTGAGCTCCTAGAATCATGTCTAAATATTTTGAGCTTGAAGTAAATTTTTCTAGAACACTTCTAAGATCATCAACTTGTAATTTCAAAGATGCATTTTCATTTTTAAGATCATCAAAATCATTTGTGTCATTTTCATGAAGCATGCAAATTTCACATGGCACAATTTCATTCTTAAGTGATTTCAATTCATTTTGTAATTTTTTAAACTTTCCTTTTGATTTAGCCAGTGCATTAGTTAAGCATGCAATGGTGGCATACATCTTATCAAGCTTGGGAGAAATTACCTCATCATCGCTAGATGATGACTCACTTGATGATTCCACATCCTCCCCATGGCTATCTTCATCTTCACTATCTTCAACATGGCTTAAGGCCATGAGAGCCATGTGCTTTGAGCTCTTCCTTTCATCTTCTTCCGATGAGGTTGAAGATGAGTCGTCCCATGTGGCTTTCAACGCCTTCTTCTTTTTCTTGATCTTTTTTTCTTGCTTCTTCAATTTTGGACACTCCATTTTGTAGTACCCCTTTTTTTTTTTGCATTCATAGCAAATTACATCAGTCTTAATCTTAGAATCCACAAGAGATTTACCTTTTCTCTTTTCGTCATTGAAAATCTTCTTGACATCCTTCTTGTCAAACTTCCTTGAATGTCTCATCATTCTTCAAACAAAGTTTTCCATTTCACTTGATGATAGCTCTTCATCACTATCACTATCACTATCTTGCTCAGATTCTGAAGATGACTCCTTCTCTTTCTTCTTTTCCTTGTGCTTCTTTTTGCTCTTTTCACCCGCAACCAGGGCTATACCTTTCTATTTGTGGCTTGTGTTAGCTTGCTCATGCAATTCAAGTTCACAAAATAATTCTCCAATTTTACTATTGACAAATCCCTTGAAACCTTATAGGCATCCACCATGGATGACCACAATGAATTTCTTGGGAAAGATTTTAAGGCATACCTTATGAGATCCCGGTTCTCCACACTCTCTCCAACTGAATGGAGACCATTTAAGAGTTCCTTGAATCTCCCATGTAGTGAACTTACCGTTTCTCCATCCTTCATTGTGAAATTCTGAAGTTGATTTATTAAGAGATCTCTCTTTGCAATTCTTGAATCCTTAGTACCTTCATTTATCTCAATGAGCTTATCCCATAAATCCTTGGCACTCTTGAAAGGTTCAACCTTGTTGAGTTGTTCCGAACTCAACCCATACTGAAGAGTCACAATTGCCTTAGCATTTGCCTGAGCCTTTATTTTTTGTTCAACGGTCCACCTTGATGATTCAAGCATTTTTACATTTTCAGTTGGCGCTGTGAATCCCTCCGTGATTGAGAACCACATGTCAATTTCGGTCATGAGATAATGCTCCATGCGACTCTTCTAATAAGCGAAGTTGCTACCTTCATAGAAAGGTGGTCGTGAAGTACTATGTCCCTCCTTCAATGACATCTTGTAGCTCTTAACTTGTGCTTTCTTGGCGGTGAATCCTTAAAAGAAAATCGATGCTCTGATACCACTTGTTAGGATCGGTTGAGCTAGAGGGGGGGGGGGGTGAATGACTCACTTCGTTTTCTTCGTGACCATAGCGGAAACTTGAAATCAATGCTAACTCTTGTATTTACTTGGTATCCACCCCCTCAAGGAGGTGACTAGTCCAAGGATCCACACCACCAGTCACTCTTCCAGTATCAAACTCCTCCTTCTCAGAATTACACCGAAGGTGGAGAAACCTTACAAGATTTGCAAATCTCCCTCTCTAAAGTAAAGGATTACAATCACTCTCCTGAAGAAGAAAATAAAGATTACAAACTTGAACTTGCTTCTTCTTCGCAGAGTAAGTCTTGAGACAGTAGCGAGATGGAGAGCTTGAACTTGAACACTTTCTAGATCTTGAGCACTTGAGAGATTTTTCCCTTGGAGAGCAAATGGAACAATATGTTTTCTTTGATTTTCTTGTTCCTGTTGCTTCCAGCTTTTTAAACATCGAGAAAACTGGTCGTTTCTCACATAATCGTCGCCATGAATCGATTGAGTTTATATTCCAATTGATTCACAACTATCCGTTGAAAGCCATCGCGTCAAGATTAACGGTGTAGATCATTCTATTCGAAATTCAATCGATTGGGGGCATTTCTCCCAATCGATTGAATTCATGAATTGATTAACGAATCGATTTAGACGTAAAAACGCAGAATTACAAAATTGCAGAAACTCTGTGAATCTTTCAGCTGATCGATTGGTTACTCCAATTGATCGAATGATCGATCTAGGACCATTCTGTGCGTTGCGTAGAAGTCTTACCGATCGATCGATTGGTTTACTCCAATCGATCGGCTTATCGATTCAGTGCCATTCTGTTCTTCGCACGAGCTTAGTCAATTGATCGGCTGATCGATCCAGGAACTCCTTGTATCATAGCCATGTATCTCAATTGATTTATCAATCGATTGCTAGTTTCTCGATTGATCACAAATGGATTAATACATATTTAATTTCACAAATACCTCATGCCAGATGAACGCCTGTTCCCCTGGACTTTCTTGCCTTGCATCCAGCCTTCTGACCTGCAAGGACTTCTTCTACCAAGAATATGGTCCTCGACCTTCTTGGACTTCTCTTGCCTTACATCCGGCCTTCTGACTTGCAAGGACTTCTTTTGCCAAGAATTTGGTCCTCAACCTTCTTGGTCTTCTCTTGCCTTACATCTGGTCTTCCGACCTACAAGGACTTCTCTTGCAAACTCACAATGCATGTTAGATCCAACGTATTAACTTAAACTTAAACAATTGTCAACACATTGAAACCTCCAGGGCATGATTTCACCAACAATATCTAGTGGTAATGATTATGTTTATATATGCCTTGGTATGTCACTACTTGTTACTTGTAGTATGCCCTTATTGTTGCATGTTCTGCATTATTGCTTATGTCCTCTTGATTCTTGAATTGTGTACTTACGTAGTGACAAACAATGCATTACTAGATATAGGTCTAGCTACTAGATATACTTGGCATGTGTACCTAGTTTATTACCTGGCATGTGTACCTTGGTTTATTACTTGGCATGTATACCTTGGTTTATTACTTGGTATGTGTACTTAGATTTATAGTACCTAGGCCATTGTTATGGACTTGGTTTTCCTTTTGGTATACATTATGTGTAGGTTGGTATTTTCAGGAGTTACATGTTTTAGTGTCTTGCACCATTTTTGCATGATTGCATGTTGAGCGATTGTCGACTCCATTGTTGTTGAGCACATCTCCAGTTACATGATCTGCATGTTGGTTAGTCCTAGGAAAACCGTACCGGCTCTACTGTAAAATTTTTTTGTACAAGTGTCGAACCTTTCCTTAAATAACCTATTGTGTTATTTAGAAGTTAAATTAGGAATTGCAGACAGAACTTAACATCATTGATTCCAAATTTAACTTATCTGTTCTTAATGGTTTAGATTTGAATCGCAAGCGAAACTTAACACTATTAATTCAAATCCACCTATGTTATTAATTCATTAAATATTAATTTCCAAAATTAGCTTCCAGGACTGCATGGTGAGGCACATGGCCTTCTTGGATATGGGAGCAACAACCACCGCCTAGACAAAGCCTTTTAAGGAAAGCTAATATTTAATTTCCTTAAATAACTCTAGGTTAACAAAAAAGAACAATCGAATCACAAATTCGACAAAGTAAAAAAAAAAACACAAACTCGAAAACAAATTCGAAAACTC
This sequence comes from Zingiber officinale, assembly GCF_018446385.1. Classification (NCBI taxonomy): domain Eukaryota; kingdom Viridiplantae; phylum Streptophyta; class Magnoliopsida; order Zingiberales; family Zingiberaceae; genus Zingiber; species Zingiber officinale. Next base: position 70,559,883 of record NC_055999.1, read on the forward strand.
TAGAATCTTATGCCTCTTGTGTTTGGTATTTCCAAAAATAACTATACAAAGAAAACTAGTATGATGCGGAAAACAATTACTAGTTATACCTTTCTTTGTAAGCAAAAATAACCTCTTGATCTTCTACTGTATTTCTCTTCTAACCTCGGACGTTGTGTAGGCAATGATCTTCCGAGATGAGAACCACCATGCACCTTCTTCTTCCTTCTAAATTTCGGCCACCATAAACTCCTCCAAAGATGAAAAGGTTCGGCCACCACCAAGCTCCAAGGGATGCTAGAAATATCGCCTCCTTTCCTCTTCTTCTTCTCCAAGCAAGATTCGGCCACCACAAGTACTCCAAAGAAGAGATGAGGTTCGACCACAAGATGGAGAAGAGAGAAAGAGGAGGGGCCGACCACACCAAGGGGGAAAAGAGAGGAAGAAAAATAGAATAGAGGTTGTTCCCCATGAAGGCTCCTCTACCTCCTCTTTTATAATCCTTGGTCTTGGCAAATAAGGAAATTTTAATAAAAACTTCCTTAATTCTTTTTCCATGAAAAGGAAAATTTATTTAATTTAGAAATCAATTTTATTTCATTATTTCAATGGCCGTCCACACTAAAAATCTCCAAGCAAATAAAATTTTAAACACAAATTAAAACTTCCTTATTTGCTTCCGGAAATTTATAAAAAAATTTCTCCAATAATTTTTCCCTTTATGGTGGATTATAAAAAAGGAATTATATAAATTAAAATCATTCTTTTAAACATGTGGATAATTTTCAAAAGGAAAGTTATCTTTAAAAAATTAAAATCTCCTTTTAATTTACAAATAAGGAAAGATATTAAATCTTTTCTTAATCTCTTGTAGAAACTTATAAAAGAGACATTTAATTTTAAACTCTCTTTTAAATCATGAACATGGTTTTAAAAAGGAAAGTTTTCTTAAAATTAAAAATCTACCTTTCTATCTACAAATAAGGAAAGATTTCAAATCTTTTCTTAATCTTTTGTAGAAAGCTTATAAAAGGAAAGATTTAAATTTCAAACTCTCTTTTAAAACCATGATATCCATATAAGAAATAATTTTAATAAAAAACTTTTTTTAATATGATGTGGCCGACCACCTAAGCTTGGGCTCCAAGCAATTGGCCGGCCACCTTAAGGCTCAACCTTTAGGCTTGATCGACCCTAAGCTTGAGCTTCAAGCTTAGCTTGGCCGGCCCCTATAGGTTGGGTAAGAAGGTGGGTATGTGGTGGGTATAAATCTCTATATACAAGAGGCTACGATAGGGACCGAGAGGAGGAATTGGTTTTGGTCTCCCGATAAAATTAAGCATCCCGTGTTCGCCTCGAACACATAACTTAATTTCATCAATAATAATTCATTCCACTAAAGAACTATTATTGAACTACCGCACTAATCCCAAATTACATTTTGAGCTCCTTCTTATTATGAGTGTGTTAGACTCCCTGTGTTTAAGATGTCGAATGTCCATTAATTAAATGAGTTACTGACAACTCACTTAATTAATATCTTAGTCCAAGAGTAGTACCACTCAACCTTATCGTCATGTCGGACTAAGTCCACCTGCAGGGTTTAACATGACAATCCTTATGAGCTCCTCTTGGGGACATTATCAACCTAGATCACTAGGACACAGTTTGCTTCTATAATCAACAACACACACTATAAGTGATATCATTTCCCAACTTATCGGGCTTATTGATTTATCGAACTAAATCTCACCCATTGATAAATTAAAGAAATAAATATCAAATATATGTGCTTGTTATTATATTAGGATTAAGAGCACACACTTCCATAATAACTGAGATCTTTGTTCCTTTATAAAGTTAGTATAAAAGAAACGACCTCTAATGGTCCTACTCAATACACTCTAAGTGTACTAGTGTAATTATATAGTTAAGATAAACTAATACCTAATTACACTACGACCTTCCAATGGTTTGTTCCTTTCCATCTTGGTCGTGAGCTACTATTTATAATTTATAAGGTACTGATAACATGATCCTCTGTGTGTGACACCACACACCATGTTATCTACAATATAAATTAATTGAACATCTATATTTGGTATATATAAATGTAGACACTTGACCAATGTGATTCTTATAAATGTATATACAAAAGCTAGGCTTTTATTATACACTTCAACAATCTCCTACTTATACTAAAAGACTATGCTGCCATAAATGCTGCCATACATCTGATTCCCAAATCTTTAACTTGCCCATCAAAATCTCTTGAATCAAGGACCTTAGTAAAAATATCTTCCAGGTTATCATCTGATGTAATCTAGGCGACAACTTTTCTTCGTTATACGAAATCTCGTATTGGGTAGTACTAGCGCTCTATTGTATTTACTTGCCTTATGGACTTATGGTTTCTTCGAGTTTGCTACTGCACCACCATTATCACAAAATTATAGTAATCTTTTGGACAAACCAGAAATCATATCTAAGTCTATCTTGAGGTTACTAAGCCATTCAACTTCTATGGCTGCCTCAGTGGCTGCCATATACTTAACTTCCATAGCGGAGTCTAAGAAAGCACCAATGCTTAACACTCCTCCATAGTTATGGCTTTACCTCCTAAAGTAAACACAAAACCCCGAGGTTGACTTACTATTATCCCTATTTGATTGGAAATCCGGATCCGTGTAACTCACAGGGAGCAAATCACTTGACTGGTAAACTTAGCATATAATCTTTAGTCCTTCTAAGATACTTCAACATATGCTTTCACAACAGTCCAATATCCCTGTTCTGGGTTACTTTTATATCTGCTAACCATTCTCACGAAAAAATAGATATCCGGTCTAGTGCATAGCATACATTAGGCTTCCTACAATCGAAACATAAGGAACTACCTTCATGCCTTTTATCTTCTTTGATATCTTTGGAGATATCTCTTTAGATAAAGCTGCTCCATGTCTAAAAGGTAGAAAAACCTTTCTTGGAGTTTTGCATGCTAAAACGAGCTCATTGTATGAAGCTTCGAATAAGCACAACATTCTTTTCTTTGCGATCCTTGATCCCAAGAATATGTGCTCACTCTCCTAAGTCCTTCATAACAAATTGCTTGGACAACCATACCCTTACTTCCGATTACACCTTGATATTGTTTCCAACTATCAAAAATGTCATCTATGTATAGTACAAGAAATACCACCACATTTCCATCACACTTCTTGTATACACAAGACTTATCCGGTAACTAAATCCATAAGACTGGATTACTTCATTAAACCGGATGAACCAAGACTTTGAAGCTTTACTTCAGTCCATAGACCGATTGAGCTTACATACTAGATGCTCTTTGCCCTTTGCAATGAACCTCTCTGGTTGCTTTATATGGATGCATTCTTCAAGACTTCCATAAAGGAAAGCTGTCTTGACATCCATTTGCCTAATCTCATAGTCTATATGAGCAGCAATAGATAAAAGAATCCGGATAGAGTTAAGCATGACTACCGATAAAAGGTTTCCCTTTTTCAACAAGCTTTGCTTTGAAAGTTTCCACTTTCTTTTCTAACACTTTTTTCTATTGTAGACATATTTTCACCCAAAGGCTTTTACACCATTTGGTGATTCTATAAGCTCCCAGAATTTATTAGAATACTAAATTCTATTTCTATATTCATCGTTCTTTGCCAAGATGCTGCATCTTTATCTTGGAGTGCTTTGTCATATGTCTGGGGATTGGGTTTATGTTAACCAGGGATCAAGTCCAAAGACTCTCCCAAAACATGAATCTTTTAGGTTGCTTAATAACCCTCCCACTACGACGAGGCACTGTCTATAATTGTGTATCATTTGTGATACGTGTTGCAGTTTTTTGTGATATTTCATCTTGTACAGTTGGTACTAGATCAGACGTGTCCTTTATTATTTCTTTAAGAACAAATTTTCTCATGGGCTTGTGGTTTATTACATAGTCCTTTTCTAAAAATTGATCATTGATGCTAATAATGACCTTCTGATTTTTAAGATTATAAACCTACTTTCGTTTCTCTAAGATAACCCACAAACAAGTGAATTCATGTCCAACTTATCATTGTCTCTCTTCAGCATATGTGCTGGACTACCCGAATCCGAATATGCTTCAAAATAGGCTTATGCCTATTCAGCAATTCTATATGAGTAGAGAGTTCTGACTTTGGAAGGTACTATGTTCACTTCCATTTTTAGAGTATATCCTTAAAACGAATTTGGTAATTTTCTAAATAACTCATCATCAATCTAATTATTTCCATAAGAGTCCTATATCTTCTTTCTACTACACCATTCTGTTGGGGTGTACCAGGTGCAGTTAGTTGGGATTGAATCTCTACTTTTGATAAATGACTCCTAAATTGTCCCAAGAGGTACTTGCCACTACGATTTTACCATAGTGACTTGATACTTTTACTTTAACGTTTCTCCAGATCAGCCTTGTACTCTTTAAACTAATCAAAGGACTTAGTCTTGCGGTACATCAAGTAAATGTATTTGTATCTTGAATAGTTGTCTATAAAATAGATGAAATATTCGATACTACCTCTTGTCTGGATAGTCATAGGATCACACAAATCAGAATGAACCAATTCCAACATATCTTTGGCTCCATACCCCTTAGATTTAAAAGCTTCTTAGTTATTTTTCCTTTAAAGTAAGACTCGCAGGTTGGAAAGATTTCCACTACCAATGAACCCAAGAGTTCATTGGTTAAGATCCTTTGAATCCTACTCAAGTTAATATAACCTAGCCTTAGATGCCAAAAATATGATTGGTTCATTTCCTAAGGTTGCTTTATCTTAAAGTAAGAAGATGTGTCATTAATTTCTATTTATTGCATTGTGGGAGTTATTGGATTTATAAATTTCCATCCAACGTACCAGAATAGATATCTTTTCTATTTCTCGATAACAACTTTGTTATCAAAATAGACACAATATTTATTCTTTAAATAGTTTAGAAACTGAAATAAATTTCTTTCTAAACTTGGTACTTAAAAGTAATTTCTTAAAATCCATGTTTTTTTCCTATCAAAGGATAAACATCTCCCACTATAACAGCTACTACTTTTACAGCAGTGCCTATGTGGACGGTGATTTATATAGTTGTCGGATTTTATGGAACCCCTACAATGAATTGCAGACATAATCAGTGGTTCCAGTATCTACACACCAGGTACCGGTAGATAACACCACTAAATATGTTTCAACAACTAATAAAATATACCGTTATTGTTCTCAGTTCTGAGAGGACAGTCTACCTTAATGTCCAAGTTTTCCAATCATTACAATTGGGACTACTAAGGCTATTCTATAGTATAACAACTAGGGGATTGACTAACATTTGAAATCCTAAGAATCACAAAAATATTTGGTCAAGACCAACATCTCAAAATCCCCGTGAATTTTGTATGCCACGTTAGTGTGGACGTATACAAATTCTAAAAAGATATTTCATCCATTAATTTTATTATCTCGTCAACCTATGACAAATAAAATTAATAGTTGGTCTATCTTTGATCAAATATTTGGTCAAGAATCTAAATTTAAAATAATATTGATTCCTCAAACAATACTATTTAAATTTACCAACACCTCAAAACACCGTGAGTTATGCATGCCACGTTAGTGTGGACATATACAAAATCAACATTTGTAAGAGGAGGGTTTTACCCATTGACTATCTTGTCAATATAACTTTTTGACAAATAAAATTACCTCAAACATCATGAATCTTGTATGCCACGTTAGTGTGGACGTATACAAATTCAAACATTTGTAAGAGGAGTTTATTAATTTTATTATCTTGCCAATCTAGTTTTATGACAAATCAATAGTTGGTTTCCCTTTGGTCACACAAGTGATAGTAGTGACTCCGTTGGGGAGGATACTATTAAATGTGTCTAAGTGTATACCATTACTTGATACTAAGTCCATTAAATAGAATTGTGCCCCTTCAGTTGGAGAAGATCACACACATCCTAAATAACTTCATATAACCATCCATTAAGGAAGTTTGATCTAGTGATCCGCAAACAAACTCATCCGTTGTGGAGGGAGGCACTCAAAGCCAACACGCAAGCTTGTTGCATCACTTACAAACCAGTAATGGAGACCATGAGATTAATATACTAATCCCTCTCCCACTTAGTTATTTAAGGTGAGGAATTTTAACCTAATCTAGCATTCATCATATGCACACACACATCACAGTAAATAAAGCAATAAATATGGAAATTAATTTTCCAACTATTATGACTTCTTCCCTCACTGTCCTCCGTGTGCTTCAACCCTAGCTGCTACCATCTTAAGCCACCGCTATCAGGTCGAGTCGTCGCATCAATCTTGCTTCTTATTCCGCTGCGCCTCTGGTGCTCCAAAAGTACCACGCCTCGCAAGCATCCGATCCATGACAAATGTAGAATTTTACATACATCGATCCTATATTTCATAAAGGAATATACATGTATTTAGATCGAACAAAAATGTAAAAACCTAATAATTAATACAGCTCCTGCTGTATTTAATTACATACAATCAAGCACACACAAAAATAATGTCCTTGACATGTCCAAGGGTCCAATCACACACAACATCTATAAGCCATAATAATTGGAGCCTGCAACCACAAAGTTAGCACATCCTACTATTATCCTGCCTAAATTATGTATGACATGTGCATAACCTAATTTGAAAACCAAACACACAGAGGCAAACCCTAGCTCTGATACCAATTGTTGGTTAGTCCTAGGAAAATCGTACCGGCTCCACTGTACAAAACTTTTGTACAAGTGTCGAACCTTTCCTTAAATAACCTATTGCATTCTTTAGAAGTTAAATTAGAATCACAGACGGAACTTAACATCATTGATTCCAAATTTAACTTATCTGTTCTTAATGGTTTAGATTTGAATCGCAAGCGGAACTTAACACTATTGATTCAAATCCACCTATGTTATTAATTCATTAAATATTAATTTCCAAAATTGGCTTCCAGGACTGCATGGCGAGGCACATGGCCTTCTTGGATATGGGAGCAACAACCACCGCCTAGACAAAGCCTTTTAAGGAAAGCTAATATTTAATTTCCTTAAATAACTCTAGGTTAACCAAAAAGAACAATCGAATCACAAATTCGACAAAGTAAAAAAAAAACACAAACTCAAAAACAAATTTGAAAACTCTAGAATCTTATGCCTCTTGTGTTTGGTATTTCCAAAAATAACTATACAAAGAAAACTAGTATGACGTTGTGTGGGCAACAATTACTAGTTATACCTTTCTTTGTAAGCAAAAATAACCTCTTGATCTTCTACCGTATTCCTCTTCTAACCTCGGACGTTGTGTGGGCAACGATCTTCCGAGATGAGAACCACCATGCACCTTCTTCTTCCTTCTAAGTTTCGACCACCATAAGCTCCTCCAAAGATGAAAAGGTTCGGCCACCACCAAGCTCCAAGGGATGCTAGAAATATCGCCTCCTTTTCTCTTCTTCTTCTCCAAGCAAGATCCGGCCACCACAAGTACTCTAAGGAAGAGATAAGGTTCGGCCACAAGATGGAGAAGAGAGAAAGAGGAGGGGCCGGCCACACCAAGGAGGAAAAGAGAGGAAGAAAAATAGAATAGAGGTTGTTCCCCATGAAGGCTCCTCTACCTCCTCTTTTATAATCCTTGGTCTTGGCAAATAAGGAAATTTTAATAAAAATTTCCTTAATTCTTTTACCATGAAAAGGAAAATTTATTTAATTTAGAAATCAATTTTCTTTTCATTATTTCAATGGTCGGCTACACTAAAAATCTCCAAGCAAATAAAATTTTAAACACAAATTAAAACTTCCTTATTTGCTTCCGGAAATTTATAAAAAAATTTCTCCAATAATTTTTCCCTTTATGGTGGATTATAAAAAAGGAATTATATAAATTAAAACCATTCTTTTAAATATGTGGATAATTTCCAAAAGGAAAGTTATCTTTAAAAAATTAAAATCTCCTTTTAATCTACAAATAAGGAAAGATATTAAATCTTTTCTTAATCTCTTATAGAAACTTATAAAAGAGATATTTAATTTTAAACTCTCTTTTAAATCATGAACATGGTTTAAAAAAGGAAAGTTTTCTTAAAATTAAAAATCTACCTTTCTATCTACAAATAAGGAAAGATTTTAAATCTTTTCTTAATCTTTTGTAGAAAACTTATAAAAGGAAAGATTTAAATTTCAAACTCTCTTTTAAAACCATGATATCCACATAAGAAATAATTTTAATAAAAAACTTTTTTTAATATGATGTGGCCGGCCACCTAAGCTTGGGCTCCAAGCAATTGGCCGGCCACCTTAAGGCTCAACCTTTAGGCTTGGCCGGCCCTAAGCTTGAGCTTCAAGCTTAGCTTCGCCGACCCCAATAGGTTGGGTAAGAAGGTGGGTATGTGGTGGGTATAAATATCTATATACAAGAGGCTACGATAGGGACCGAGAGGAGGAATTGATTTTGGTCTCCCGATGAAATTAAGCATCCCGTGTTCGCCCCGAACACATAACTTAATTTCATCAATAATAATTCATTCCACTAAAGAACTATTATTGAACTACCACACCAATCCCAAATTACATTTTGGGCTCCTTCTTATTATGAGTGTGTTAGATTCCCTGTGTTTAAGATGTCGAATGCCCATTAATTAAATGAGTTACTGACAACTCACTTAATTAATATCTTAGTCCAATAGTAGTACCACTCAACCTTATCGTCATATCGGACTAAGTCCACCTGCAGGGTTTAACATGATAATCCTTATGAGCTCCTCTTGGGGACATTCTCAACCTAGATCACTAGGACACAGTTTCCTTCTATAATCAACAACACACACTATAAGTGATATCATTTCCCAACTTATCGGGCTTATTGATTTATCGAACTAAATCTCACCCATTGATAAATTAAAGAAATAAATATCAAATAAATGTGCTTGTTATTATATTAGGATTAAGAGCACACACTTTCATAATAACTGAGGTCTTTGTTCCTTTATAAAGTCAGTATAAAAGAAATGACCTCTAATGGTCCTACTCAATACACTCTAAGTGTACTAGTGTAATTATATAGTTAAGATAAACTAATACCTAATTACACTACGACCTTCCAATGGTTTGTTCCTTTCCATCTTGGTCGTGAGCTACTGTTTATAATTTATAAGGTACTGATAACATGATCCTCTGTGTGTGACACCACACACCATGTTATCTATAATATAAATTAATTAAACATCTACATTTGGTATATATAAATGTAGACACTTGACCAATGTGATTCTTATAAATGTATATACAAAAGCTAGGCTTTTAGTATACACTCCAACACTGCACACACAACCACTCATGGGTTAGTAGTATATTAGGCAGGGTGTGTGTAGTCTTTGCTCTGTCAGGGCTCTCCTGGTCTGCTCATGGGTAGCGATGACTGCAGCGTGGTAGTGGGCGGAGATCCTTCCTCTTGACTATAACACAGGGAGATGAGAGCTTAGGCTCCCCTACTATGTTTGGGGTAGGAGGATAGGTGTACTCTGATAGCATTCTATCCACTCGGTCACTCAGGAGTAGTGATGGCAGAGTGCACAGTTGTCATGGTCCTACCCACTTGATCTCACCATCGCGTGTGAGGTGGCTGACTGGCGTCAGGGGTGACTATGTTATTTGCATCATTTGCATGGATTGCATTTATTGCTTGTTGATCCTGTCCGAATGCTGAATCGATAGACGCTGGGCACGTGGCGCTCTTCGAACTGATGACGTGGCTCTCTAACTGGCCGTATGGAGCTCCGGTGAACCTGCAAAGAAGTCGGGCCGGGAAGGGGTTCCCGGCAACGACCCTTCGACGCTCAAGTTAGGCAAGGGGAAACTATGAAGAGGTGGTCTTGAATCTCAGAGAATGCGTACCTCCGGCGAAGTATGAGGTTATATAGAGTTGTGAAGAGGCTCATGCACACACACCGAGGCGAATACGTGTCCTCTTACCATACCTTAGTATGGGCTTGTCAGAGGAGCTTACCTGACACCATACCGCTACAGTCCGAGCACCTCTCTGATGGGACGGCAAAACCTTCTGTCGTAAGATCCTGTGCATGGCTTGGTCTTCGACCATGCTTGTTGTCAGAAGGTCTTCGGACATGCTTGTTGTCAGAAGATGTTCCTTTGTCCTTGTCTTTTCTCTACTCACGCCGAGCAGCAAGCCGCTCGGCATTCCCATCTACGTCCGACCGGAAGGATCCGGTACTGGTCTACTCGGGATATTCCCGATCGTGTGCTCGGCTTAGAATATCCATGGCATTACTGCCTTATGCCTCGGCCGAGCGGACCACCTGCTCGGCCTGACGACCTTGTTCACCATGAGCGTCGGAACCCAACTCCTCGCCGGGTTGTCTTTGATTCTATTTTGACCCGTTCGGCCGGTTGACCTGACCCTGCCCAATCGGCCGAACCTCATCTTGCCCTTATACTTTTGATCTCTACGTGTCATTGACTTCCCTCAAAGGGGGTCCCCTGTCTGTACCGCCGGATCACTTGCCTCCCCATCAAGTCTAGTTGAAGGAGGCGATTAGTTCGACTGACTGGACTATAGATAACTCTGAGCGGCACATCAATGAAGTAATCTTCCGCTCGGCCCTAGTGGGGGTATCCATGGCATCAGTTGATATCATTCCTCGGATCTTCTCAGAATTTGCGCCAAATCCCCTCCATTAAAGTCACGCACGCGCGCTGCGCGCGATAAGGGCGCTCATTAAATGCGACCTATGTCGCGGTGCCACGTGGCAACCCCAATGCCGTCAGCGTACGACGGCGGTGTTACCTTCGATGGGACCGCCTTAGTTCGAAATGGATGGTAAGATGCGGGCTTTGGTTCCCGTGACCGGCAATCGATGGCTGAGGCCGCTCGGGCTTAACCCTATATAGCCTTCGCCTTCTCCTCCTCCTCGCCGCATTTGCATCTTGGCGTGCTCCGCAGCGTTTCTCTCTCAGCACTCCGGCGACCTTACTTTTCTATCTGCCAGCAATCTCCGGCGTCGTTCTTTCGATCCTCCGTCTCTTTGTAAGGTTCTCCTTCCTTTCCTCTCCGTTAATCTTGTGTTTTTTGTCTAGTTCGGATTCTCTGGCCGCTGTTTTGTTTGTCGTCCTCTTCTTTCTACTATCTGCCTTTTGTTGTTTCGTCCGCTCGGATAATGGCTAGCGCCTCCCAACCTCAACACCAAGCCCTAGGCCCATGGTATACTACCATGGAGTCGCTCTTCGATCGGCGCGACGTCGACATTCTGATAAATAAATTTAACATCCCTTCCGACCTTGAAATTATCTTACCCACACCCTCCGCTCGGCCACACAAACCGCCGCGCGGAGCTTTCTGTGTTTTTCTCGACCAGTTCATAGCCGGTCTATGATTTCCCATTCATCCCTTCATCGCTGAAGTCTATAATTTTTTTGGCATTCCGTTCGGAAGCCTAGTTCCCAACACTTTCCTCCTTCTATGCGGCGTTATCGTCCTATTCAAAATCCACAACATTCCCCTCAGACCAGAGGTCTTCTACTATTTCCACTATCCTAAACAGTCCGAGCTGGGCGCTTACATGTTCCAGGCTCGGCCTGACTTAGTCTTCTTCAATAAACTACCCTCTTCCAATAAGCATTGGAAAGAATTCTACTTTTATATTCGCCTTCCCGAGCGGGCCCCCTTCCGAACCCAATGGCAGGTCGGACTGCCAATCTCCCCAGAGCTCAAAAGGTTCAAGATCCGGCCGGACTATCTTCATGCCGCGAATATGCTAGCCGGTTTGAAGTTTGACATCACTAAGTTCCTGCCAGAAGGGGTGATGTACATATTCGGCTTGAGTCCGATCAGGACCTCTCTCCCGAGCGGCTTCGGTAAGAATTTTACTCGTACATTTGCCTTGATTGCTAACTGATTTTCTCCTTTTTTCTCTGCAGCGGACATTGTCATGGAATCCGTGATGGCCGAAATTTTGAAGAGGAAGGCAGCGGCGCTCGAGGCCGCGGCTGCCAAAGAGATGGAGTCACTCGGCATTCAGCCGGTCAGCTCCAATGAAGGGGAGAGCGACACGAATGCGGGGGAGTCGACCGCTCAGGCTTCTCTCCCGGAACAGGCGGTTGGCATAACTTCCAGCCGAGGGCCTTCCGCCCGGGAGGAAGGCTCCGCTCAAGAGGAGGAACACCCTCTTCGACAAAAAAGGCGCCGAGCGGAGACACCCCTTAGATCGGCTACTTCTGCGGTACAACCTTCCGAGCGGACCACCGCTAATTCCCGCGGCAAATCCCCAACGGTGGAGGCCATCTCGTCCGATCGAACCCCGTCCCAATTGGACGTGTCCGCGGACCCCCTTGAGGCCGTTCCAGTCAGCGTCCTTCCGCCCGCTCCACGCCGAGTTGAACGCTCGACCATTTTATCCCAAATGTCTGCGCCGGCCTCTGATCCGTCCCCCACTTCCGCTCATACGACTCCCGGTCGGCGCCACACCGTGAGGGTCTCCCTGCATCTGCCCACTGAAGAGTTGATGCCCGAAGCCGATCGACCAACCGCGCCCGAGCACATTATCACGATGAAGGGGCCCCTAGCTGAAATGTGGGCCGACGCTCGGGCACGCGTCACTATGATTCCGCTCAGCAACCTGGCCAATAGCCACATGCAACAGGCCACCGGGGTAAGTGCATTTTCTTCCTAAGCTTTTTATGCATTCTTTCCGATCGGCCCTTAATAATTCTTGTTTATGCCAGAGATGGGTGGAGGAAATTGCGGTCTCCAATCTCCTGGCTATGGTGGACGAGGAGCTAAAGATGTTGAAGGCTTCTGGTGGCCCGGTCCGCTCCCAAGGCCCCTCTTACGCCGAGCTGCAGAAAGAGCTCAAAAAGACCCAAGCCTTGCTGGCAGCGGAGCAAAAGAAAACGGCCGACCAGGCGCACACTCTGTCCGAGCTTGATTGGCAGGTCAAATCACTTGACCGAAAGATAAGCCTGGCGACCGAGCGGAAGAAGATGACCATTACCGACCTGGAGAAAAAGAATATCGAGGCTCGGGGCCTGGAGCAAAAAGTTAAGGAGCTGATGGATCAGCTGGCCAGAGAGAAGACGGCCCGATCGGACGAAGTGAAGAAGCTCGAGGCTGCTTTGCAAGAACATCAGGCAGCCGCCGATGCTTCCCGGGCGGCTCTGAAAGAATACCAAGATGCTGAGCCAGATCGGGTTGCCGCCTTGAGGCTTAATTACATCCGCTCGGTCGAATTCTCCGAAAAAGTATGCGAGCGGATGTATATTGCTTTTGAGCTCGCTATGATGGCCACCACAACATATTTGAAGTCCAAGGGGCAACTCTCCGATTCCGCGATCATCCCGGCTCAAGACCAGGCGGCACTCCTCAACACTATCCCGAAGGATCTTTACGATTATCTGGAATAAAAGTATATTTGTAATTCGGCCGCTCGGCCTAAGACTATCTTTTTTTGTAATTCGGCCGCTTGGCCTTAATTTCTCTAATGTTATCCTTTTGCTTGCTCTTTCTTTTGCTAAATAAAATGAGTGCTATCCGCTCGGCTCACCAACTATCACCGTTCATTTCATGTTCCTTCACTTCTACTCGTTATTCGCCTCTCATCCCACCTTTCCTGTGTTCGAAGGGGGTTTTTTACGAAGTATTTTGCATAGCTAGTCCGCTTGGCTAAATATATCCTGTTTCACAAACGGGATTTTCGCTGGATGTTCACGAAGTACTTTTGGTTACTTGACCGATTGGCCAAACGACTTAAAAGTCGATTTTCTTTATTGTCTTATGGCCAGAGGGTTTATAGTCGCCGGCGCGACTCTCGATTTTTAACGTCGGAGCTCGACGATCTTCCGGACGGAGGGTTTATAGTCGCCGGTGCGACTCTTGATTTTTAACGTCGGAGCTCGACGGTCTTCCGGCCGGAGGGTTTATAGTCGCCGGCGCGACTCTCGATTTTTAACGTCGGAGCTCGACGGTCTTCCGGCCGGAGGGTTTATAGTCGCCGGTGCGATTTTTAACGTCGGAGCTCGGCGGTCTTCCGAGAGGTTTATAGTCGCCGCGACTCGATTTTAACACCAGTCTCGTGCGTTTTGCGAGGGGTTTATACAAGTGTTTCGAATATCTGGTCCGCTCGGGTCTTCTTCCGGCCAGAGGGTTTATAGTCGCCGGCGCGACTCTCAATTTTTAACGTTGGAGCTCGACGGTCTTCCGGCCGGAGGGTTTATAGTCGCCGGTGCGACTCTCGATTTTTAACGTCGGAGCTCGACGGTCTTCCGGCCGGAGGGTTTATAGTCGCCGGCGCACTCTCGATTTTTAACGTCGGAGCTCGACGGTCTTCCGGCCGGAGGGTTTATAGTCGCCGGCGCGACTCTCGATTTTTAACGTCGGAGCTCGACGGTCTTCCGATTCGGTTGATGATGCCCAATAATTTTTCGAATCTTTTACTCCTGCTTTTCAAGTATACAACCGAACGGAAAATATACGACGTACATTACATTGGCGCACCTTTCACCCCGCCCGGTAAGGCTGGAGGTGGTTCGCGCTCCATGGTCGATCCAGTTGTCGTCCGTCTTCATCCTCCAGATAATAGGCACCCGAGCGGAGCTTTTCGATGACTTTGAAGGGGCCCGCCCAAGGAGCCTCCAGCTTTCCAACATCCCCGACCAGCTTTACTTTCTTCCACACTAGGTCGCCGACCTGGAATGCTCTGGGGATCACGCGCCGGTTGTAGTTTTGCTTCATCCTGTGCCGGTACGGCATCAGCCGGACGGACGCCTTGACTCGGTCTTCACCGATCAAGTCCAACTCCATGTTCCTCCGCTCGGCGTTGTCATCATCATAGTTCTGGATCAGGGCGAACTCGATGCCGACTTCAATCGGGATAACTACTTCACCTCCGTACACTAAATGGAAGGATGTGACGCCCGTTCCCTCCTTTGGGGTCGTGCGGATAGCCCATAAGACGCCTGGTAGCTCGTCCACTGAACTTCCTCCCATGTGGTCAAGTCGAGCTCGAAGAATTCTGAGTATTTCTCTGTTGGTTACTTCCGCCTGGCCTTACTCTGAGGATATGCCACGGAAGTGAAGTGTTGCTCAATGCCATAACTTTTGCACCATTCTTTGAGCTGCTTCCCGACGAACTGTCGTCCGTTATCAGATATGAGCCGGTGAGGAATGCCAAACCGACAGATTATATGCTGCCAGATAAACTTTTTGACCATTTGCTCGGTGATCTTCGCCAGCGGCTCGGCCTCCACCCATTTGGAAAAGTAATCGACAGCCACCAGTAAAAACTTCCGTTGACCGGTCGCCATAGGGAACGGACCCACGATATCCATTCCCCACTGATCGAACGGACAGGAGACTGTAGATGCCTTCATCTCCTCCGCCGGTCGGTGGGAGAAGTTGTGGTACTTCTGGCAGGAGAGGCACGTTGCAACGGTCCGAGCGGCGTCTGCTTGTAGGGTTGGCCAGAAATATCCGGCCAGCAGGATCTTCCTGGCCAACGATCGTCCGCCCGGATGTCCTCCACACGATCCTTGGTGCACTTCCTGGAGGATGTACTCCGCGTCCTCCGAGCTCACACACTTCAAAAGTGGGCGGGAGAAGGCCTTCTTGTAGAGTTGGTCTCCAATGAGTGTGAACTGACCGGCTCTCCTACTCAATAGCTGGGCTTCCTCCCGGTCGGCCGGTATCGCACCCGAGCGTAGAAACTCCATGATGGCTGCCCTCCAATCGTTCGGGAAAACGAGACCCTCCATCCAGTCGATATGCGCCACCAAGGATACTTGTTCAATTGGCTGCTGTATGACGACCGGTGATATTGAACTTGCCAGTTTGGCTAACTCATCTGCAGCCTGGTTCTCCGCTCGGGGTATTTTCTGGATAATGACCTCTCTAAAGTTGTCCTTGAGCTTTTCGAAGGCTTCTGCGTAGAGCTTGAGCCGAGCATTGTTGATCTCAAAAGTGCCCGAGAGCTGCTGAGCGGCCAACTGGGAGTCCGAATGGATTGTAACCCGACCAGCTCCTACATGCCGGGCTGCTTGCAAGCCGGCTATGAGCGCCTCATACTCTACTTCATTATTGGTGGCTTTGTAGTCCAGCCGGACGGATAGGTGCATCCTTTCTTCTTGGGGAGAGAGTAATAGCACGCCAATCCCGCTCCCGAGCCGAGTGGACGATCCATCCACAAATATTTTCCACATAGCTTCGGGCTCTGGCTTTTGCACTTCGGTGACAAAATCTGCCAAGGACCGCGCCTTTATCGCCGAGTGGGGTTGATACTGAATATCAAATTCGCTCAACTCCGTTGTCCATTTGATGAGCTGTCCAGACGCTTCTGGGTTCAACAACACTCTTCCCAATGGGCTATTTGTCCAGACGATGATTGTATGTGCCAAGAAATAAGGACGAAGTCTCCGAGCGGCGAGGACCAAAGCAAAAGCAAGCTTCTCGAGCCCAGTGTAGCGAGATTCAGCGTCTTTTAAAACATGGCTCAAGAAGTACACTGGTTGTTCTTCTCCGCTAGTCCTCACTAATGCCGAGCCTACTGCCTGCTCGGTTGAAGATAAATAGATACAGAGCGGCTCACCCATAGCTGGCTTGGCTAGCACGGGCAAAGAGTTCAGATATGCCTTCAATTCTTCAAACGCCCGATTGCATTCCTCATCCCAATGGAACTTAGTAGCTTTGCGCAGGATTTTGAAAAAAGGGAGGCTCCGGTCGACAGTCTTGGAGATGAATCTGGACAACGCAGTTATCCGACCGGTCAGGCGCTGTACTTCCCTTAGATTTCTTGGGGGCGGCATATCTTGCAGCGCTTTGACCTTGCTGGGATTTGCCTTTATGCCCCGCTCGGTCACTATATAGCCCAAAAAATGCCCTCCTTTCGCTCCGAACAGACATTTCTGAGGGTTGATCTTGACTCCATACTTCCTCAGCGTTCGGAAGGTCTCCTCCATGTCTGTAAAAAGATCGGCCACTCGGACGGACTTGATGAGAATATCATCCACGTATACTTCTAAGTTACGTCCGATCTGCTCCTTGAATACTTTATTCATCAAGCGCTGGTAAGTTGCTCCTGCGTTCTTCAATCCGAACGACATTACATTGTAACAGTAAGTGCCATCGGCTGTGACGAAGCTAACCTTTTCTTGATCTTCTCGGGCGAGCGACACCTGATGATAGCCTTGATAGGCGTCTAGCATGCATATTAGCTCGCATCCGGCTGTGGAGTCCACCAGTTGATCAATCTGAGGCAGAGGGTAGAAATCTTTTGGGCATGCTTTGTTGAGATCTCGGAAATCAATACAAACCCTCCACTTGTTGCCCGACTTGGAGACTAGCACCACGTTCGCCAACCAGCTCGGAAATTGCACTTCACGTATGTGGCCGGCCTCCAGGAGCTTCTCGACCTCCGCTCGGATGATGGTGTTCTGTTCGGCGCTGAAGTCCCTCTTCCTTTGCTTCACCAGCTGAGCGTCCGGTTGGACGTGAAGTTCATGTTGTGCTATACTTGGCGAAATCCCTGGCAGCTCATGCGTCGACCAAACGAAGACATCGCAGTTTCTCTGGAGACATTTGATCACCTCCTTTTTCTGGCTTGCCTCCATATCGGCCGCGATGAATGTGGTGGCCTCCGATCGGGTCGGGTGGATCTGCACCTCCTCTTTTTCTTCATAAACCAAAGAGGGTGGTTTTTCGGTTATGGCGTTTACCTCGATCCGTGGCGTCTTCCGAATGGAATTAGCTTCAGCTCGGACCATCTCGACGTTGCATCGCCGAGCCGCCAGTTGGTCTCCCCGTACTTCTCCAACTTTATCTTCGACCGGGAACTTGATTTTCTGGTAGAAGGTGGAGACAACCGCTCGGAACTCACTGAGCGCCGGTCGCCCCAAGATAACGTTGTATACGGAGGGAGAGTCAACCACGATGAAGTTTGCTGTCCGCGTCCTTCTGAGCGGCTCTTCCCCCAGTGAAATAGCCAGTTGGACCTGTCCGACCAGTAGAACTTCATTGCCCATAAACCCATAGAGGGGGGTTGTCATGGGCAACAGCTCGGCTCGATTAATTTGCAGTTGGTCGAAAGCCTTCTTAAAGATGATGTTGACTAAGCTGCCTGTATCGACGAAAATGTAGTGAATAGTATAGTTAGCTATTACCGCTTTGATGAGGAGGGCGTCGTCATGTGGCACTTCGACTCCCTCCAGGTCCCTGGGTCGGAAACTGATTTCGGGCCCGCTCGCCCGTTCTTGACTGCAGCCGACCGCATGAATCTGGAGCTGCCTGACGCTTGCCTTCCTTGCTCTATTGGAGTCTCCTCCGGTCGGCCCGCCAGCGATGATGTTGATTTCTCCGCGGGACGTGTTGCTTCTATTTTCTTCCTCTCGGGCGGACGGCCGAGGCCGCTCTTTAGATACCCGGGGATTGTCCTCGTGTCTCTGAAGATGATACCGCTCGGGAGACTGTCGTCGATTGGCTTCACGATGTCGCTGTCGCCTGTCGGATGATGGCAATCGACGGTGGCCACTCCGGGGCACGGGGTGCGCGATCAGGGGAAGGCTTTGACAATCTCTTGTATTATACATGTCGGTCCGGTGGAACGAGCAAAACATTGGGGTCCACACCTTCTTTTTAGGTTTGGGCCGCTCGGCAGATACCTCTTGAATGGCGTGGGATCTTGCATGTTGCTGAGGGCGGGCTGCTTCAGCTCGCGGTCCTCTGGGCGGCTGGTGAGCATTGTGCGGCTTCCGCTCAGCAGGGGGTGGCCGCTCGGTTGGAGCTTCCTTCCTTCGGGCCGCCTGGGCTTCCTCCACATTGATGCATTCATTGGCCCGGTGTAACATATGATCGTAGTCTCGGGGCGACTTCCGAATGAGTGAACGGAAGAAGTCACCGTCCACGAGGCCTTGCGTGAACGCATTCATCATCGTTTCTGAGGTGGCCGTTGGAATATCCATGGCCACTCGATTGAATCGTTGGATGCACGCTCTGAGCGGCTCCCTGGGCTCTTGCTTGATGGCAAATAGGCTGACACTAGTCTTCTGATAACGCCGACTGCTTGCAAAATGGTGGAGGAAGGCCGTACGGAAGTCCTTGAAACTTGTGATGGATCCGTCTGGCAGCCTCCGAAACCACCGTTGCGCCGATCCCGAGAGGGTGGTAAGGAACGCCTGGCACTTTACTCCATCTGTGTATTGATGTAGGGTAGCTGTGTTGTCGAATTTACCCAGATGATCGTCCGGGTCGGTGGTTCCATTGTATTCACCGATCGCCGGGGGCACAGTGCTTTGGTAGGGGGTCCCGCAGGATGGCTTCTGAAAACTGCCGATTGATCCGCTTGGGGGAGGCGTCTGTTCGGGGAGCCTTTCCTTTTTTGTTGTCTCACATGGGTGCCTCGTCGGATGAAGACCCTCGTTCGCGGTTAATTGTTGTGACTTCAGGAGGCGTACGAAATAGGGCTCGGTGAAAGGGAACCGTTGCAGGCGGTGCCTCCGCTCAGCCTGCCGACGCGGACGTCGCTTGTTGTTCCATCCGCTCGGCTTACGCTTTCTGCTTCTGTTGCTCCACGAGTTTAGCTGCTCTTGCCTCGATCAGAGCGTCGAGCTCCTCCTGGGAGAGCATCACGGTGTGCGGTCGTTCAGCTTCGTCCATCTCTTCCGCTCGGATGCAGGTGCGTTCCCACAGACGGCGCCAAATTGATCCTGTCCGAATGCTGAATCGATGGACGCTGGGCACGTGGCGCTCTCCGAACCGATGACGTGGCTCTCTGACTGGCCGTATGGAGCTCCGGTGAACCTGCAAAGAAGTCGGGCCGGGAAGGGGTTCCCGGCGACGACCCTCCGACGCTCAAGTCAGGCAAGGGGAAACTATGAAGAGGTGGTCTTGAATCTCAGAGAATGCGTATCTCCGGCGAAGTATGAGGACCCTTATATAGAGCTGTGAAGAGGCTCATGCACACACACCGAGGCGAATACGTGTCCTCTTACCATACCTCAGTATGGGCTTGTCAGAGGAGCTTGCCTGACACCATACCGCTACAGTCCGAGCACCTCTCTGATGGGACGGCAGAACCTTCTGTCGTAAGATTCTGTGCATGGCTTGGTCTTCGACCATGCTTGTTGTCAGAAGGTCTTCGGACATGCTTGTTGTCAGAAGATGTTCCTTTGTCCTTGTCTTTTCTCTACTCACGCCGAGCAGCAAGCCGCTCGGCATTCCCATCTATGTCCGACCAGAAGGATCCGGTACTGGTCTGCTAGGGATATTCCCGATTGTGTGCTCGGCTTAGAATATTCATGGCATTACTGCCTTATGCCTCGGCCGAGCGGACCACCCGCTCGGCCTGACGACCTTGTTCACCATGAGCGTCGGAACCCAACTCCCCGCCGGGTTGTCTTTGATTATATTTTGACCCGTTCGACCGGTTGACCTGACCCTTGCTCAATCGGCCGAACCTCATCTTGCCCTTATACTTTTGATCTCTACGTGTCATTGACTTCCCTCAAAGGGGGTCCCCTGTTTGTACCGCCGGATCACTTGTGATTGCTGCATTTTGGGTGCAGCATTTTGGTGATTGCATATGATTGACATGCATACAGGAGACATGAGGTATTTGGTCTGACGACCCTATATACGGATAGGATGTCCTGGTGAGTACAACTTCTCCCCTTGTTCATTTTTCGCATTTCCTGTTATAGATCAGGAGACTTTACTGCATGATTATTACTGATAGATATATCTTGCTATGCATGTCCGATCGATACCCGCTCAGTTCTTGAACTCACTCCGTTGATTTATTCCTTTTTTAGGTTGAAGCTGTTAGGAGGTTCCAGTTGCTAGTCCCCACGTCGTGTCGACATGGTTTTCTATTTCGGACTTGTGTTTCCTTGTTTTGTGACTACAAACTTATGATGTGTAGTTATTGAACTCCCGTATTTTATATCGAGTTTTTGGTACTCTGCCCATGTTTTCCGCTGTGATTATTTTTCGTTGTGGGTGGCATTTTCCTCATTGTAGTGGAATAGGTTTTATATTAAACTGTGTGGTTTTGATTTGTTGTGTAGTCAGTGGGAGGCTGATTATTTATAAACTACGTGGAATGTTTACATATTTTATTATATATATTTCGACCGTGTTGGCCGAGGATTGAGGGGCCCTGAGGGCTGTATATTCAAGTTGCATATTGTCGCTGGTATAGGGGAGATGCTGCCGAAATTTCACTGGCAGGGACTCCTCTGGGACATGACAATTTATTTGGTATCAGAACTCGGTTTTTTGAGTTAATATGGGTATTTTTAGGTTTATACAGATTTTCGTCGATTTTCATGTTTTAAAATTCTGATGTATTCTTAAATAAGGTCATATTTGGGGACTTGGCGGTGACGGAACATCTCCAGATGACAAATAGGTAAGATGATTAATTTTATAATTTTGGTACCCATAATAATACCTATGTAATGATTTAACAGATATGAAGTGAGCTACACGTGTTCCCGTGCTGAGACGTGGCGCAGGATGACCACGTAAGAGGACGTTGGAATCCCTGGCGACGGAGTCGCCAAAGAGGTCTGCTGAGATCGAGCCTGTTGGGTAAGGACATAATCCTCATGGTACTGCGAGCGCGTAAGACTCTTAGTTTCTGACGGTTCCTTCTCCAGAGGTACTCACCTCGACCGTACCCGTCGAACCCACCCCCACAGTATTCACTGTACCACGAGCAGTACCAATTACTCCTTATCCGGTACCACCACCTACCGTACTTCCAGTCGCTCCTACCTATATTGACCCTATAGTGCCACCAGCGGTACCTGCCCCAGCTTATGTAGCAGCACCAGGGGTACCTTCCCCCGCCTATCTAGCGGTACCACTTGTAGTACCAGCTCCAATGGTTCTGCCAGTTCCCTCGGTGATCTCTACCCACCCTACTGATATAATTGTGACACGAGCTCAGATTCCAGCTTTGGCAAAGTCGGTGAAAAGTCGATTCACGCTATTCAGCGGGGAGACCAATCCGAGCGTGGCTCGGTCTTGGATAGAGACTATGGAGCAGACTTTCTTTCATATGGCTTGCTCCGAGTGGGAGAAAGCAGAGCTGGCTGCTTTCCATTTACAGGATGAGGCCGATGTCTGGTGGAACATGCAACACTCGATCATAGGCGAGTAGCACATCACCTAGGCAAGATTTAGAGAGGCTTTTGAGAGCTGATATTTTTCATGGTCATATCAGATGACACGCCGTCAGGATTTTCTGAGTCTTCGGCAGAACAATTGTATAGTGACGGAATACAATGCTGAATTTAACTGGTTAGTCAGATTTTGACCAGAGTTAGTTGCTGAGGCTAGGTCATGTATGCTTCAGTTTGTTCAGGGACAGGATGGACATCTTCAAGTAAAGATTGCAGGTTTTGGTAATTCATCTTACATTGAGGCATTGGATATTATGATCGAGTCAGCTCAGCAGAGAACTAATGCAGACAAGAAAAGGGGGCAGATAGATCAGACTTCAGGAGTTTCTGTTCAGGGAGGACAGTTCAGTCAGACAGGGACTCAGCGAGGAGGACAGAAAGGCCAAGCTTTGCATCGCCAGCAAAGGACAGCCCCTGCAATAGCTGCATATGGCATGCTCGGACAGGAGCACCCTGGTGCTCATATGATATCACAGAGCTCTGTTTCGAGACCTCAGTATCTGACGCAGGGGTAGTACCAGTTGTAGCCTCAGCCACTAGTGCAGTATCAGCTGCAGCCCAGTCACTGGTTCAGTACCAGTCGCAGCCTCAACCCCTAGTGCAGTACCAGTCACAGCCCTAGCCACCGGTTCAGTATCAGACGTAGTCCTCATATCCATCTCTGGCTTAGTATTCGACATCGCCTCAGTGGCAGGCTTAGGCTCAGACGCTACAGCCTTTGGCAGCGCTACCACCTCCACTCCTGCCAGAGACTGGACAAATTCACACGGTCACCAGAGAGGATGCATAGCGGGCCGACGGATCCGTTTTCCATAGTACGGTTTTACTTTATGCATTTTTTGCTGATATACTAATTGATACTAGTAGTTCGCATTATTTTATTTCTCATACATTTATGACGGAGATTGGTAGACTACCTATCTTTAGATCGCGGTGATTGATTGTCGCCCTACCGTCTAGTGATACATTAGACGTCACTCAGGAGGTCAGAGGATGCCCATTAGACTTCGGTAACAATATACTCATTGTAGATTTATTAGTACTGAAAATGGTCGAGTTCGACATTATCCTTGGCATGAATTGACTGCCAGCATATCATGCCACGGTTGATTGTCAGATGAGGGTGATCACATTCTGACCTCTGAACCAACCCTCGTGGGATTTCACTCGCATTAGGGATGATGGTATATCGATCATTTCTGCGATTCAGGATCAGAAGCTATTGTTACATAACTATCAAGGATTTCTATTGTCTTTAATTAAAGCTAAGGATGACAGTAGTTCTCAGCTCTCAGACGTACTAGTGGTCCGAGAGTATCCGGATGTATTTCCAGATGAGCTACCAGGCTTGCCTCCCCGAAGGCAAGTGGAGTTTGCTATTAAGCTGATTTCGAGGACCGCTCCAGCATCGAAAGCTCCTTACCGTATGACACCAAAAGAGTTAAGTGAGCTAAAGGTCCAGCTCTAGGAGTTATTGGGCAGGGGATTTATTCACCCTAGTGTATCTCCGTGGGGTTCTCTGGTATTGTTCGTCAAGAAAAAGGATGGTACTCTGAGATTGTGCATCGATTATAGACAGCTGAATGCAGTGACCGTCAGAAATTAGTACCCCTTACCACAGATCGACGATTTGTTTAATCAGCTCAGAGGTACATCAGTGTATTCTAGGATTGATCTGCGATCCGGATATCATCAACTAAGAGTTAAAGATTTTGATATTTAGAAGACAACATTCCACACTAGATATGGACATTATGAGTTTTTGATAATGCCATTTGGCCTTACCAATGCTCCAGCGGTATTTATGGATTTGATGAATCACGTCTTTCTGGAGTATCTAGATCAGTTCGTTATCGTTTTCATTGACGGTATTTTGATCTACTCGCATTCTAAGGAGGAACATGCACAACATCTTCGCATGGTCTTGGAGACTCTTCAACAACATCATCTATATGCGATGTTCAGCAAGTGTGCTTTTTGGCTATCCTCAGTCAATTTTCTGGGACACGTGGTTTCTATCCGAGGTATTTCCGTAGACCCTCAGAAGATCGAGGCTGTCACCAGCTGGGAGCAATCGAAACCAGTTTAAGAGATCCACAGTTTCTTGGGATTGGTCGGATATTATAGATGGTTCATTGAGGGTTTCTCTCGCATTGTTATGTCACTAATACGCTTGACCAGGAAAGGCGTTAAGTTCACGTAGTCAGAAGCCTGCGGACCAGTTTCCAAGAGCTGAGCGGATATCAGTGTTGGCACCCATTTTGGTTTTGCCCTCTGGAGAGGATGGATTCGTGTTCTACACCGATGCTTCTCTACAGGGTTTGAGTGCTATTTTGATGTAGCATGGTAGGGTAGTTTCCTATGCTTCTTGTTAGTTAAAGGAGTATGAGAAGAACTACCTAGTACATGATCTGGAGCTGGCCGCTATTATCTTTGCTTTGAAGATTTGGCGGTATCATCTGTATGGTATTATATTTGAGATTCTCACTGATCATAAGAGTCTCAAATATCTTTTCACTCAGAAGGAACTCAATCTCCGACAGAGGAGATGGATGGAGTTCCTGAAGGATTATGACTGTACTATTAGCCACCACCCGGGGAAAGCTAATGTGGTTGCTGATGCACTTAACCGGAAGTCCAGAGGGACTTTAGCACGCCGTCGAGTTTTAGTCACGGACTTGATTCAGGGTTTCTCCGAGTTGGGCTTTGAGAAGCAGGAACAGACAAAGCAGCGTATTCTTGTTACCATGTTTGCTTAGTCATAGATCAAGATGAGGATCCGAGAGGCTCAGGCCGGTGATCAGCGCTTATAGTTCATTAGTTTGAGGTAGGTTATGTGTACTTCAATCTCACCCGGTTATAGAGGAGTTACTTTAGGAGGCTCATCGTTCCTGATTTACTATTCACCTAGGTGGAACCCGCATGTATCGAGATTTAAGGTGTTCCTATTGGTGGAACAACATGAAGAAAGACATCGCGGAGTTTGTAGCTAGATATCTAGTCTGTCAACAGGTGAAGGCTGAGTACCAGAGACCTGTCGATTTACTTCAGAGGATTCCTATCCGGATAATTTAGGGTTAGAGTTCCATTTAGCATTTATATGTTTGTCTATTGCTAGTACTTGCTATTGGTAAATAACAAAATTTGGGGACCAAATTTTTATTAGTGAGGGAGAATGTAAAATACCAAAAAGGATGAATAACCATAAGGAGATTTTCAAAAAATTTTAGAAATTTTCTGGGATTTTATCGGAGCTCGTATGAATAGTTTAAGAGGATGAATTTATAAGCTTGGGAAAAGCCTATTTGGAAAAACCATTTAGTGGGAGTTGATTGAGGAATTTAGCCTAGGTTTAATTAAAAATACCTAAGTTAATAAAAATCTCATTTTTATTTCCTTACCTTAATCCCGATTTCTTCCCCTAAGCTCTTGCCAACACCTCCTCCCCTCTTTGTGCCAGCTCTCTTTGTCTTCCCCAACTGATGCACCGCCCTCGCAATGCCTCTGCTTCCTCGTTGATAAAATCCATCGGCCAAGGGAAGTCTCGAGCCTTTCCCCTTGCGTTGTCCCCTTCCTCTCGCCTTTGCCTCGATTCCCCTCTTCCACTTCTCTGGCTGATCGAGATCTCTCCATCGTCGACTCCTCGGTCGAGCACCATTCAGTGCCAAGCCTTCCTCTTCCGAAGCTCTCGGTTTCTCCTCACCTCACAGTGCCGATCCATGCCCTAGTTCGCTGAATTGCCACTCCACACTGTTAGGATCCTTCGTACGCGGCTAGAGAGGGGGGTGTGAATAGCCGCCCCAAATCACTCGTTTCTTCCTACAATTTGTTAGCGCAGCGGAAAAATAAACTAGAAACGAAAGGAAGAATATCAAACCTTA
This sequence comes from Zingiber officinale, assembly GCF_018446385.1. Classification (NCBI taxonomy): domain Eukaryota; kingdom Viridiplantae; phylum Streptophyta; class Magnoliopsida; order Zingiberales; family Zingiberaceae; genus Zingiber; species Zingiber officinale. The sequence goes on from NC_055999.1 coordinate 70,585,986, forward strand.
ACACAGCGATGTACGAGGTTCGGAGATGATGCTCCTACTCCTCGGCGTGTCCGTAAGGTGGACGAACCCAATCAATCCGTCGGTGGATGAGTCCCCGGAGAACCGGCTAATACAATATACTCCTTGTGGGTGGAGAAACCTCGCCACAAACGTTTGCAACAGCAAACAAAGAGTACAAGAACAGTAAGAAAAGCAATACAATATGAATACAATAGCACTCTACCAATTGCTTGCTTTCTTGTCGACTGGAGGTGAAGCAGAAACTTCACAACCCAAACGCAGCAGCAAGTCGACGATTGGAAGCTCACGCGAAGCTTCGGAGGCGAGCTCAATCGAAGCTCAGTTGAAGCAGAAGCTTCAGCAGCAGTTCTCAACCCCTTTATACCTGCGAAGAAGACAGCGAAGACACTAGTCGTTGCAACGCAACGGCTAGAACCTGGACCGATCAGGCTTCAGCCTGATCGGTCCAAATCTGATCGATCGTGGGGACCGATCAGGCCCTGAGCTGATCGGTCCCCAGACCGATCAGCGCCTCGTCCCGATCGGTCGTGGAGACCGATCACACCTGATCGGTCCCCGGACCGATCGGGAGCTTCTTTCACTGATCACCTCGATCGGTTCGGGGACCGATCAGAACTCCAGATATGCTATTGGTGGAATCGATCGGTCACCGGACCGTCGAAGCTCATTTCCGATCGATGCAGACCGATCCAACTCTAGGTTTAGAGTGCCCTCTCTAACCTAGTTCGGAGAACGAGCCACCGAGCCCTCTCCGACTCAATATGCCAAGCTTCACTCACTTGGACTTCTCAACACGGATGTCCGATCACCCTTGATCTATCTGGATTTTCCTTGCCCGGCTTCACTCAGGGACTTTCCACCGCTTCACTCACCAGATTTCCACCGCCTAACATCCCAGTTAGGACTTTCTCCTCGGCTTCACTCACTGGACTTTCCAACCGCCTAATATCCCAGTTAGGACTTTCCCACTGCCTGGCTTCACTCACCAGGACTTTTCCACCTGCCTAACATCCCAGTTAGGTCTTTCCCTTGTGCCAAGCTCCCTGCTTGGACTTCTCCGTGCCAAGTCTCCATACTTGGACTTTTCCAGTGCCAAGTCTCCATACTTGGACTTTTCCCGTGCCAAGTCTCCACACTTGGACTTCTTGCGTGCCAAGCTCCCTGCTTGGACTTTTCTAGTGCCAAGTCTCCATACTTGGACTTTTCGCGTGCCAAGCTCCCTTCTTGGACTTTTCCCGAATCAGGTCAACCAGGTCAACCTTGACCTAAGGTTGCACCTACAATCTCCCAAACACCTATTCTTGTCAAACATCAAGAATAGAACTCTCTCACGAGTGTCAAACATCAACATGCAACTCAACTAGGTCAACCTTGACCTAAGGTTGCACCGACAATCTTTCCAAGTCAAACATCAAAATACAACTCGAGTCAAGTCACCTCGAGTCGGGTCAACCAGGTCAACCTTGACCTAAGGTTGCACCAACAATCTCCCCCTTTTTGATGTTTGACAAAACCCATAATCAAGTTAGGTTAACCCGATAACCTAACTTAGGTTTTCCAGTGCCATCTTCCAATGTCCAATGTTCTTTCCTTGAACATTCTCTGGACATTCTCCCCTTAGGTTAACCCGATAACCTAACTCATTCTTCCCTTAGGTTAACCCGATAACCTAACTTGGGTTCTCCAATAATTCTCCCCCTTTTTGACACACATCAAAAAGAATTCCAATGTTCTTCCTCGAACATTCCTTGATATTCTTCCCCTAGCTTAGGTTAACCCGATAACCTAACTTGGGTTCTCCAATAATTCTCCAATGAACACTCTCCCCTTTTTGACACACATCAAAAAGGAAAAAGGAGGGTATCAAGGTCAAGAGTTTCTTCCTAATGAAAGTCCCATACCTTTCATTGAAACTCTTAATTTCCCCCTTGATACTAAACTCAACAATCAACTTAGTGATAATCCCATATCACTAAACCTCAAAAGTCTTAAGGAGTAAAAACTCCCCTAAAAGTCAACTCCCCCTTGATTAATAGGTAAAACTCTCCCTAAAGGTCAACTCCCCCTTGACCATTGCACCAACAATGTCTTGGAGAGTTTCAAACCTTTAGAAACCCGAAACTCAACTCCCACAGCTGAAATTTCAGACCACAGCTGAAATTCAGAAACTGCACGCTGATCGGTCACCGGACCGATCAGGACCCCTGGATCGGTCCCCGGACCGATCCAGCTTCCTGGATCGGTCTGCCTCACTGCCTCTTACTGGATCGGTTTCTGGACCGATCCAAATTCACTCACAAATTTCAGAAAATTCGAAAAATTATGAAATTTTGAGGATACATTCCTCATACCATATACTATCAAGGAAAAATAGTTTTCTATGAAAATAGTTTCCATTTTTCAATCTTGATACAAAGTTCAAAAAACTTTGAAATAGTTCAAAGTTTAACTCAACTTTGTATCACAATGTTCAATGATGAATGCTATCACTAGGATGACTTCATCAAGGTTTTTCAAATCAATTTCAAAATGATTTTAAACCTTTTGAATTTAGGACCATAATCTTAGGGCTAGATGTACATGACTTGTACACAAGCTTTCCCTATGATCCTTAATTTCTTGAATTAGGATCATCTAGGTACAAGGACAATGCACCTTGATCCTAACTCATGATCCTAATATCTCACACACATCTAAAGTGTATCAAACACATCCATGGCAATTTTGATGTGAGATATGGGTTTAGGTATCTTAGACTAAGGTCTCATGCATTTTCTAAACACAAATTTGATCTCAATATCAAAATGTGTTTTTCATCCTTAAATCAATTCAATTGATTATTAATGCAAGAGATGATGACATGGCATAAAATGGTATCATAAATGACGACATGTGCCAATGTCATGATGTCATGGCATAAAGTTTGAAACTTAAATAAAGCATGACATACAAACTAGCCTAAGCATTATCATGACATTTCAAATGATAATAAGACTAAACATGATGTCATGACATGTGAGGGCAAACAATCATGGCAAGATTTAGCATAAATAAATATACCTAGATTACCTATCTAAGTATCCTTAACCACTTTGCTAACCTAAAATTTAACCCTTGATTGCCCTAAAATGCCAAAATCCTAATTTTGACACTTCTTGAACTCTAGATTAATTCATGCCACTTAAAGATCAAATTTATCCTCAAAACTTGGCATGTTTCATTTTTCCTCGAGAGTTCTCTAGATTTTCCCAAATTGTGCCAATTAAAATCATTCTTTTCCATAATGGCACATTTTACTCTTCCAAGGAGTAAATGATAATTCCATTTCATTTTCAAAAGTTCACAAAACCTTGAAAATGCTTCTTGAGTGTTAATTTCCTCAAAGTTGGGTTAACTACCCTTCTTATTGGAGTTGACACTCTCTAACCCATTTATGGGGTAGAGAGGATGCTCCTAGGAACCCAATATCTATGTGAGCTCATTGGGTTCACTAAATATTCACTAGGGATGACTTCCCTAGCAACCCTCCTAATGACCCTCTTAGGCTTTGAAGCCTTGGTCATTTGGGACTCATCAAGATCAACTCTAGGGGTGACTCCCCTTGTGACCTTGGTGATGGTCTTCCTAGCCCTAGGTTTTGTTCCATAATCGAATGGAACACTATGATAAGTGGGCTTGACCACTTGGGACTTAGGTTTGTGACCCAAACCTTTCTTGTCCTTGGACTTGGGTTTTTGACTCTTAAACCCTAGAGATGACTTCTCCATGTTTTTAAGAGCCTTTTCTAAGTTATCAAGTTTTGACCTCAAGACTTGATTTTCCCTCTCTAATACCTCAAGTGTTACTTTGTCATTTTCTCTTGAGATATTCCTAGGCATGTGTCTAGTCTTCTTGGGATTTCTACCTAGGTTTTCCTTAACTTTAGAAGCGTTAATCCTAGGGTTGGTATTTCTAGTGTTATCCTTACCTAGGCTAACATGTTTAGCTCCTAAGCACATGTATTGGTTCCTAAAGTTAACATGCTTATCATTATTAACAATTGCAACAAAACTACTAGCCTGAGTTTTATTAGAATTGCAATAATGAACCTTAGAGATTACCTTAGGGTTTGCCTTAGCCCCCCTTATTGATGTGCTTGATTTCTTGTCCTTGTGAGGTTGCCTCCCCCTCGGACATTGACTCCTATAGTGTCCCCTTTGCTTACATTGGAAGCACACAATGTGCTCCTTGCCCTTGCGTTTCGGGACTCCGGCTTCCTTGACCTTTGGCGCCGATGGAGTCTTTCTTACTCTCTTTGGACACTTACTCTTGTAATGTCCATGTTCCCTACACTCAAAACACATTATGTGTAATTTGCTTGAAATCATAGTGTTTGAGTTACCTAGGGTTGTGGATGGAGATGAGCTTTCTTCTTCAACCCTTCCGGAGGTAGAATCTTCTTCTTGCTCCGATCTTGAACAAGAGGAACTCTCCTCCTCTTCTTCCTTGGATGTTGAGTAGCCCTCAACTCCCAATTCGCTCCCTCCATGATGTGAGCTACTTGGCTCACTAGGCTCCTCTTCATGGCTTGAAGTGGAGCTCTCCTCATGGTACTTGGCCAAGTTATCCCATAATTCCTTGGCATTGTTGTAACCTATCTTACACAAGATGTTAGTAGGCAATGAAAATTAAATTATTCTCGTTACCTCTTCGTTGATTTCGAATTTATGAATTTGTTCTCTTGTCCACTCCTTCTTCTCAAGTGGTTTTCCTTCCTTGTCCACCGGAGGAATAAAACCTTCTTGTACACAAAACCAATTCATTATGTTAGTCATAAGAAAGTACTTCATCCTTACCTTCCAATACGCGAAGTCACCGCATTCGTAGAATGGTGGAATGGTGACATCTTCTCCGAGTAGATCCATCCTCTAGCTCGTGCTCCCCGGGTGTTAATCCGATGAAGAGCAAACCTTTGCTCTGATACCACTTGTTAGGATCCTTCGTACGCGGCTAGAGAGGGGGGGTGTGAATAGTCGCCCCAAATCACTCGTTTCTTCCTACAATTCGTTAGCGCAGCGGAAAAATAAACTAGAAACGAAAGGAAGAATATCAAACCTTAACACAGCGATGTACGAGGTTCGGAGATGATGCTCCTACTCCTCGGCGTGTCCGTAAGGTGGACGAACCCAATCAATCCGTCGGTGGATGAGTCCCCGGAGAACCGGCTAATACAATATACTCCTTGTGGGTGGAGAAACCTCGCCACAAACGTTTGCAACAGTAAACAAAGAGTACAAGAACAGTAAGAAAAGCAATACAATATGAATACAATAGCACTCTACCAATTGCTTGCTTTCTTGTCGACTGGAGGTGAAGCAGCAACTTCACAACCCAAACGCAGCAGCAAGTCGACGACTGGAAGCTCACGCGAAGCTTCGGAGGCGAGCTCAATCGAAGCTCAGTTGAAGCAGAAGCTTCAGCAGCAGTTCTCGACCCCTTTATACCTGCGAAGAAGACAGCGAAGAAACTAGTCGTTGCAACGCAACGGCTAGAACCTGGACCGATCAGGCTTCAGCCTGATCGGTCTGGGGCTTGCCTGATCGGTCGTGGGGACCGATCAGGCCCTGTGCTGATCGGTCCCCAGACCGATCAGGCATACACCTGATCGGTCCCTGGACCGATCAGGAGCTTCTTTCTTCACTTCTGATCGTCGCCTGATCGGTTCAGGGACCGATCAGGAACTCCACAGTATGCTACTGAGTGGAATCTGATCGGTCACCAGACCGATCAGGAAACACTGAGTATCACTGGATCGGTCTGCAGACCGATCCAACTCCTAGGTTTAGAGTGCCCTCTCTAACCTAGTTCGGAGAACGAGCTACCGAGCCCTCTCCGACTCCATATGCCAAGCTTCACTCACTTGGACTTCTCAACACCAGATGTCCGATCACCCTTGATCTATCTGGATTTTCCCTTGCCCGGCTTCACTCACCAGGACTTTCCACCTGGCTTCACTCACCAGGATTTCACCCTGCCTAACATCCCAGTTAGGACTTTCTCACTGCCTGGCTTCACTCACCAGGACTTTCCAACTGCCTAATATCCCAGTTAGGACTTTCCCACTGCCTGGCTTCACTCACCAGGACTTTTCCACCTGCCTAACATCCCAGTTAGGTCTTTCCCTCGTGCCAAGCTCCCTGCTTGGACTTCTCCGTGCCAAGTCTCCATACTTGGACTTTTCCAGTGCCAAGTCTCCATACTTGGACTTTTCCCGTGCCAAGTCTCCACACTTGGACTTCTCGCGTGCCAAGCTCCCTGCTTGGACTTTTCTAGTGCCAAGTCTTCATACTTGGACTTTTCGCGTGCCAAGCTCCCTGCTTGGACTTTTCCCGAATCAGGTCAACCAGGTCAACCTTGACCTAAGGTTGCACCTACAATCTCCCAAACACCTATTCTTGTCAAACATCAAGAATAGAACTCTCTCACGAGTGTCAAACATCAACATGCAACTCAACTAGGTCAACCTTGACCTAAGGTTGCACCGACAATCTTCCCAAGTCAAACATCAAAATACAACTCGAGTCAAGTCACCTCGAGTCGGGTCAACCAGGTCAACCTTGACCTAAGGTTGCACCAACACACACTAGTCATCTCCGGCCAAGAGAGGGAGACCCGAACCCTAAATTGGCTGGAGTAGGTTGTGATAAGCTTCTAGAAGGTTACTTCATCCTACTGGTCAGATATCGAGCTACTACCAGAGATATTTTCTTTGTTGATCTCAACAGCCATTAGATCTAGCCACTGGAGAGGGAACCACCAATTGGGTAAGTCCGTTGGTTTGGGTTTTTGATTCTTACATATTAAGGTTTTGATCTCATTAAGGGAAATTGTTTAACTGTGATGGTTGTCCTGGCAGTGGCTTCTGGGTAGTGTCGACCACAAGTTTTGGAAGCAACATCTTCCGGCAAGCAATTTTGGCAACTGTTCTACCTGGCTGTGGATTAATAGGAGAGGCTTTGGGTTGAGGGTAAGGAGTTAGGAATTGGTTTCTTTCTTTAGCTTAAACCCGAATTAATGTTAGTATGGTTAGGGATAGTTGGTCATGTGATTTCGGTATATTAAGGTTAAGGTGTTGGATCTAATCTAAGCTTTGGGATAGATCCGACTTATTTAGTTAAACAAGATTAATGGATGAATTCAGAAGGATAATTAATGATCATATTGACTAGGATTTTCCTTAACTAGTTTTGGAGATTTTATTTAGCCATTTAATTTATAAGAACTTAGCTAAATAAAATACATTGATACAGGACTCTGTTGAGACAAGATCATGACGTGAAGTTTATTTCGGATACGATCTCCATTTTTGAGGTGGGCACCTTTGACTTATCTCTTTTGATATTGTCATTTGATATGTGTAGTAGGTTATATCTAGTGGTAATGATTATGTTTATATATGCCTTGGTATGTCACTACTCGTTACCCATAGTATGCCCTTATTGTTGCCTGTTCTGCATTATTGCTTATTTCCTCTTGATTTTTGCATTGTGTACTTACGTAGTGACATACAATGCATTACCGGATACATGTCTAGCTACTAGATATACTTGACATGTGCACCTAGTTTATTACGTGGCATGTGTATCTTGGTTTATTACTTGGCATGTGTATCTTGGTTTATTACTTGGCATGTATACCTAGATTTATGGTACCTAGGTCATTTTTATGGACTTGGTTTTCCTTTTGGTACACATTATGTGGAGGTTGATATTTTCAGGAGTTATATGCTTTAGTGTTATGCACCATTTTGTATGATTGCATGTTGAGCGATTGTCGGCTCCATTGTTGTTGAGCACATCGGCAGTTACATGATCTACACACATAACCACTCATGGTTTAGTGGTATATTAGGCAGGTTATGTGTAGTCTTTGCTCTGTCAGGGCTCCGCTGGTCTGCTCATGGGTAGCGATGACTGCAGTGTAGTAGCTGGTAGGGATCTCTCCTCTTGACGTTGACACAGGGAGATTAGAGCTTAGGCTCCCCCACTATGTTTGGGGTAGGAGGATAGGTGTACTCCGATAGCATTCTATCCACTCGGTCACTCAGGAGTAGTGATGGCAGAGTGCACAGTTGTCATAGCCCTACCCACTCGATCTCACCATCGCGTGTGAGGTGGCTGACTGGCATCAGGGGTGACCATGTTATTTGCATCATATGCATGGATTGCATTTATTAGTTGTGATTGATACATTTTAGGTGCTGTATTTTAGTGGTTGTATATGATTGACATGCATACAAGAGACATAAGGTATTTGGTCTGACGACCCTTATATCCGGATAGGAGGTCCTGGTGAGTACAGCTTTTCCCCTTGTTCAGTTTTCGCATTTCCTGTTATAGATCAGGAGACTGTACTGCATGATTATTACTGATAGATATATCTTGCTATGCATGTCTGATCGATACCCGTTGAGTTCTTAAACTCACTCTGTTGATTTATTCCTTTTTCAGGTTGAAGCCGTCAGGAGGTTCCAGTTGTTAGTCCCCACGTGTGTCGACATGGTTTTCTATTTCGGACTTGTGTTTCCTTGTTTTGTGACTACAGACTTGTGATATGTAGTTATTGAACTCGTGTAGTGTATTTTATATCGAGTTTTTGGTACTCTTCCCATATTTTCCGCTGCGATTATTTTTCGTTGTGGGTGGTGTTTTCCTCATTGTAGTGGAATAGGTTTTATATTAAACTGCGTGGTTGTGATTTGTTGTGTAGTCAGCCGGAGGCTAATTATTTATAAACTGCGTGGAATGTTTACGTATTTTATTATATATGTTCCGACCGTGTTGGCCGAGGATTGAGGGGCCCTGAGGGCTGTGTATTCAAGTTTCAGATTGTCGCTGGTACAGGGGAGATGCTACTGAAATTTCACCGGCAGGAACTCCTCTGGGGTGTGACACACTCAACCAGTAAGAGCTCGACATGCTCATGCTGTTGGACCCCATGGTTATTTTGATGTGATCAACCAAGTTAGGTTGGGTCCTGTTTGGTTTTGATCCTTGTGTCTAAGTGTGCAAGTGCATAGGAGCATAAGAAGTCGAGCGGAAGATGCAGCTAGTGAGAAGGATGACACGGGAAGGGAGTCGACGGGCTTGGTGTATCTGAGGGACGAAAGGGCTACGAAAGAATACATCGGTGGACGAGAAGAACATACGTGACGTTCAAGGAACAAGAAGCCAGAGCGGAAGCCTACTTGAGGAGAATGCCAAAAATTGGGTTCGGGTGAACCCTATTCCGGTGGTCAAAATCACCCAGGTGATCGCAGCAGCAAAGGAGCAAAATGGAGCTGCAAGTGCTGTTGGAGGCACCTTCAAAGGCTGTTGAAGGCATCTCTGTGCCTTCTGTGGAAGGCGCTTGCCATGGATGGAAGGCGCCTTCGATGAACAGTGCGAAGGTGCCTTCTAAGGCTATGGAATGCGCCTTCTGCAAGTCAAACTAGTCGTTTGTAAGTGGATAAAGCTTTATTCACTTGCAACGCTGGAGGCACCTTCCAAGCCCTTTGGAGGCCCCTTCAAGCTTCAGATAAGATTTCCTAGGGGCAATAAAAAGACCCCTGTAACTAGGAAATCAATAACAACTTGAGAATAATTTGTGAATAACTACTGTAATCATTTCCTAGTCTTTTCTAAGGTTTTCAAAGAGTGTATGAGGCTTCTCCGTCTACACAAAAGGAGATTTTTCTAGTAGAGTTTTGCAACCGCCTTGGATTAACAACCACGTAGGTTGTAACCAAGTCAAATATGTTTGCCTCTTCTTTTTATTAGTTGATCATTTTTAAGATTATAATTATTGTGATAGTGCTACTAATCTTAGTTGGAAAAATAGAGAAAGGTTTTTACTTTCTTTACAGACGTTGCATCCTCTTACCGACCCCGTTGAGCCAAAAAGTGGTATCAGAGCCTAACCGCCTCAGAAAGACTAACCGCCGACTGAAGCATCAAATCAAGATGATGGCCGGTATAAGCATTCACCGACCAAAGTTCGAGGGAGACTTAACACAATGGAAATATCGGATGAAGGTATTCTTCAAAACAGATTTCAAAATTCTTTTAATAATGAAATATGATTTTATAGTTCCAAAAGACAAAGAAGAATATCATTGGACGAAGAAGGAACAAACCGACTTCGTGACGAACAGTAAAGCAGAATTCCATCTGCTCAACGCTCTTCCACCCTAGGAAGTAAATCAAATTGGAGATTACAAATCATCAAAGGAACTTTGGGAGAAGTTCCTGGAACTGCACGAAGGAACTTCCGAAACAAAGCTTGCGAGACGGGATGTGCTCCGGAATCAACTGATGAACCTTCGGATGGAAGAAGAAGAGTCAGTAGCACAACTACACGGAAGAATCAAGGCACTGATCACCGGACTAACAAACCTCGGAGAAACGGTAATGAATCGGGACGCACAAAGGTATGCTTTAAATGTGTTCCCAAGAACATCCGAATGGACAACTATAGTAGACTCCTACTATATATCCAAGGATCTCGAGGTAAGTACTTTAGAAAGTATTTTCCCTACTTTAGAATTACACGAATCTCGGTGTACATGACAAAGAAAAGGACTGAGTCAGAACGTTGCCCTGAAGGCAAGAACCAACGATTTAGACTCTGGAGAATCAATTAATGAAAACGAAGCAGCACTAATGGTAAGAAAGTTCAATAAATTTATTAAATCTAATAAATTTAAATCACAGATGAAAAAGCAGTATCGAAACAAAAGGATCGTCTGATGCTACAATTGCAACAAAGAAGGGTATATCAAAGATGACTGCCCGAAACTGAAGAACAAAGACAAGGAAAATAATAAGAAGCCAGCTCAGCCCAAATATAATCTCAAAGCCATGTGGGACGAGTCGTCATCCTCCAAATCTGAAATTGAAGCATACGCCAGACTAGACCTAACTACAATCCATCAAGAAGAAGATGAGACTAGCTCAGAGATGAGCATAGATGAAAGGGGAGGATCATCGGATGAAAGTAGAGATGAAGGGGGAGCATCAGAAATTGAGGTAAGTGAGGTACGTGCTTTCTCTCCCAAGCAGTCCTTTAATTTTATTAAAAGTCTTACTAAAGATCTAGTGAAACTAGAAAAGGAAAATGCTAAGTTAAAATTAAACTTAGCAAAGACATGTCCTCTAGAATTGTATGATAATCTAAAATTAGAAAATAGAAATTAAAGAATTAAAAAAATGACCATGCATGCTTGAAACCAAATAACTTTCGAAAATCAAAACTTATAATTTACGGTAGATTAAATTGGTATATTAGACATCACCAAGGACAACTTAGAAAAATTCTCAGAGAATATGTACCCCTCAAATTCTTAGTTAACCTAAAAGGAAGGAACATATATTGGATTTCAAAGTCTTACTTAGATTAAATATTTTTTCTAAGGCTTTCAGAAAAGATTAAATGTTTAAATTCTTTAAAAGGCTTTGTCTAGAAGTGGTTGATGATCCAATAATCAAGAAGATCTAGTGCCTCGCCACAGCCTGCAAGCCGATTATTGACTTAAATATTTAATTGACAAACTGATAAGCTTGAGAAATTAATTAAGATAATGCTTTCAATATTTGTTAATTTTTGAAAAACTCCATAACTTAGAAATTTCTTTTACTTGTTTTGTTAAATCAAGTTTTATCCTAAAACTTAAATTTTCATATTTTTATCCTATTTTTTTATGTGATCAAAGGGGGAGAAATATGTACAAGTTGATGAGGAGTAGGGGAGTTATTATTATTTTTTTTTCAAATTCTGAATTCAAATCAGTTTATTTTATACTTAGTGTTGCAATTTTTTTTATTGCAAACTTTATACTTAAAATTTTTTTTTATTACTACTTGTCTGTTATTACCCTAACTTAAATTTGGGTTGATGCACATCAAAAAGGGAGAGATTGTTGGACCCCGTGTTTATTTTGATGTGATCAACTAAGTTAGGTTGGGTCCTGTTTGGTTTTGATCCCTGTGCCTAAGTGTGCAGGAGTTTAGGAGCACAGGAAGTTGAGCGGACGACACAACTAGCGAGAAGGATGGCACGGGAAGGAAGCCGACGGGCTAGGTACATCCGTGGGACGAAAGGGTTGCGAAAGAGTACACCGGTGGACGAGAAGAATGTACGCGACGTTCGAGGGATGAGAAGCTGGAGCGGAAGCCTGCTCGAGAAGAAGACCGAAAATTAGGTTTGGGTGAGTCCTATTCCGGTGGCCGAAATCACCCAGGAGATCGCAGCAGCAAAGGAGCAAAATGGAGCTGCAAGTGCTGTTGGAGGTGCCTTCAAAGGCTGTTGAAAGCGCCTCCGTGCCTTCTATGGAAGGCGCCTTTGATGAGAGTGCGAATGCGCCTTCCAAGGCTATGGAAGGCGCCTTCGGCCAGTCAAACTAGCCATTTGCAAGTGGATGTTGGTGCGGGTAGCACTAACGGTCTAACCCAGGTTTTGATGAATGACAAATAGGTTAAGTTAGTTTTGTTGTTGTCTGACACTTTGATCAAGTGTGCAGGAGAAGTCCAGACAGGTCGACAGGCTGACCGGATGTCTGGCACGAAGTCCAGCTAGGTCGACGGGCTGACCGGATAGCTGGCGAGAAGTCCAGCTAGGTCGACGGGCTGACCGGATAGCTGGCGAGAAGTCCAAGCGGGTCGACGGGCTGACCGGACGCTTGGCGAGAAGTCCAGACGGGTCGACGGGCTGACCGGACGTCTGGCAGGTAAGTGAGGTAAGTCACTGGAGGGGAGTGACTGCGAGGACGCGTTCCCGGGAAGGGAACATTAGGCGTCGATCCGGCTTAGATCCATTTCGGATGTCTAAGTCGAGATCGTGACTAGATTCCGGTCTCGGAAAGACGGAATCTAAGTCATACTCTTTGCTATTAATTTGTTGAACTTTAATTGTGCTAACAATCTGTTTTACAGGATATATATATTTGCCTCCGGACTAACGTTTGTCGTGCAGGACGGATTCTGCGGGAAAACAGGGTCCGGGCGCCCGGAAGGAATCCAGGCGCCCGGAGGTCCGGGCGCCCGGAAGGGATCCGGGCGCCCGGGAGGCAAACTTTATCCTGATTGCGCATCGCCACGTGGAGCATCTCGGTTTGAGCAGCTACGTCACATTCCAGGCGCCCGGAAGGGATCCAGGCGCCCGGAACAACATATAAAAGAAGCCCCAGGCAGGAGCTTCAGAATCAATTCATCTGAGAACTCTTCTACTGCTGGTCTTGCTGCTCGACGTTCAGTGCGACGCCAACAACGCTCCGACAAAGTGCTCCTTCGGTTTTTATTTAATTTCCTTGTCGGTATTGCTTTATTTTCACTAGCATTTCCTATATTCATTCTGTAATCATATTTCGACTTGTTAGTGATTGCCCAACGAAAGTGGTCAAGGACCACGGGCCTTCGAGTAGGAGTCGTCACAGGCTCCGAACGAAGTAAAAAATATCTGTGTCTATTTTACTTTTCCGCTGCGTTTATACTCTAAATTTTCGAATCGATATTCACCCCCCCTCTATCGAATCTAACGGTCCTACAGATAAATCTTTATCCACTTGCCACACTGGAGGCACCTTCCAAGCCCTTTGGAGGCGCCTTCAAGCTTCAGATAAAATTTCTCAGGGGCTATAAAAAGACCTCTGGACCTAGGAAATCAATAACAACTTGTGAACAACTACTGTAATCACTTCCTAGTCTTTTATAAGGTTTTCAAAGAGTGTAAGAGGCTTCTCCACCTACAGAAAAGGAGATTTTTCTAGTAGTGTTTTGCAACCACCTTGGATTAACAACCACATAGATTGTAACCAAGTCAAATCTATTTGCCTTTTCTTTTTATTAGTTGTTCATTTTTTGAGATTATAATTATTGTGATAGTGCTACTAATCTTAGTTGAAAAAACATAGAAAGGTTTTTGTTTTCCTTACAGATGTTGCGTCCTCTTACCAGCCTCACTGAGCCAACACGTGCAAGCCCGGCCGACAAAGATGATCAAGCAGTAGCAATAATAGGCGTTAGCCGATCGGTAAGCATCACAACCTGCAACATCGGTGATAGGCAGACGAGCGGGACAAGAAGACTGAGTGGATCAAATATCCGTATGGGTGCAGAATAGAAGGCCGACTGACACATAGGGGTAAGTGCCACCCGAGCTGATCCCCTTTCATCGTGTCTTATTCCAAACCCCTTCGGAGATAGCCCAGGCGAATTAAGAAAGGGGATCGTCTTCGGATGATGCTCCCGTTTAGGACGCATGGAAGGGCAAGGCACCTCGAAGCAGCGCTTCGCTCGAACGGATCAACTGGCAGTTCTCAGAAGGGATCTTACAAGACTTTTTACCAATACACTATACCCCGCTGGTGATCGAGACGTACAACGGATCGATCTATCCAGATAATCAATTGGATAGGTTCGATAACGAGGCCACGCTGCACCAATATACAGATGGAGTAAAGTACTGAGTCTTCCTCACTACCCTCTCCGAGTAGGTGTAGCGTTGGTTCCGAAGACTACCAGACGACTCAATACAGAGCTTCAAAGACTTCCAAGCCGCATTGCAACACCACTTCGCCAACAGTCGACGCTATCAGAAGATGAGTGTCAACCTCTTTTACCTAAAGCAAGGGTTCAAGGAAACGTTCTAGGCCTACATACAGCGTTTCAATCAAGTAGCTATGGACATCCCCTCGGTCTCGTCCGAGACAATAATTAATGCCTTCACCCAGGGGCTCGTCGAGGGAGACTTCTTCCGATCGCTCATTAGTTAACCACCTAGGGACTTCGACCACATGCTCAAGAAGGCCAACGAGTATATAAACATGGAAGAAGTCCAAGCGGTCAGAAGGAAGGAGGCACCAACCGAGCACCAACCATCAAGTAGCCATCAGCCACCTAAGGGGCCAAGGGCTGAAGTAGTTCAACCACACCAGGAGACCAGGGAACATACCGTACAACATGTGACGTCTGGTCGGTCGAAGGCATCGAAAGGGAAAATGTGGACGTCGATATTATGCTCCTTTCACCAGTCGTCGACCCACAACACACGTGATTGTTGTGGTCTGACACCAATCGTCAGCTGATCGACTCCTAGAGGATACCATCGCCGATCTCCTTCTCCCGATCGACGACAAAGGCATCGATCTATGGGGTGACGAGAGGATGAAAGAAGGATGCCCAAGCGGCATCATCAACATTCGCAGGATAACACAGATCCCTCTTGAGTCCCGACTGAGTGGGATAGACATGATTGCCGGGGGGAGATAGGCATAATTATCGGAGGGCCAACCGGTGACGACTCCAACAGAGCCAGGAAGTTATACGCTCGACGGCTGGAGATCCACGCAGTGGACTATAGCAGGGAGAAGGCCGAAGGGCCCAAGATCAACTTTGGCCCTAGCGACTTGGAGGGAGTGGAGATCCCTCACAACGACGTGCTGATCATCTGAGCGATTTGCTAATTATACTATTCGCTGAACTTTTGTTGATACAAGGAGTTCGGTGAACATTATCTTCAGGAAGGTGTTCGATCAATTATAAATTGATCAGAATGAGTTGCTGCCTATGACGACCACACTCTACAGCTTCATGGGCAACGAGGTACTGCCGCTCGGACAGGCCCGACAGGCCATCTCACTCGGGGAAGAGCCACTGAGGAGAACCAGGACCACAAACTTCATTGTGGCAAACGCACAGTCGGCCTACAACATCATCCTGGGCCGACCAGCCCTCAATGAATTCCGGGCATTGGTGTCTAGCTATTGTCAAAAGATCAAGTTCCTGGTGTACGACTGTGTGGGTGAAATCAAAGACGATAAGCTAGCCACTCAACGATGCTACGTTGAGATGGTCAAGACCGAAGCAAGAAGCACTCAGAAGAATCTGCGCTTGGAGGTGAAGGTCGTCAACAAGAAACTACATGGGTTGGTCTACGAAGAAAAGGAGAAGCCCAAATTCACTCAACCCGGGCAGTGACGACCATATTAATTACGGTTTATCGAGAAGCTAAGAAGAAGGCAGAGTGGCCGAATAGCGCTGATCAGCACCAACCCTACAGGGCAGAATGAGAGGTGTGCGAGTGAATTTGTATTTTTGTATGTTTCTTGAACGCAGGGCAAAATATAAATAAAAAGCGAAGAATGCCTCTTGAGAAATGTCTCCATCAATGATTGAGCGGCGACCTTAAATCCGGGTTAACAGCAACGGTCGAGCGGCGACCTTAAATGCTTGTCTCCATCAACGGTCGAGCGACGACCTTAAGCGTGTGTCTTCATCAACAGTCGAGCGACGACTTTAAACTCTTGTCTCCGCGAATGATCGAGCGACGACTTTAAACCCAAGTTTACATAAACAGTCGAGCGACGACCTTAAACACTTGTCACCAACAACGGTCGAGCGGCGACCTTAAACGCTTATCTCTATCAACGGTCGAGTGGCGACCTTAAACGCTTGTCTCCATCAACGGTCGAGCGGCGACCTTAACCTCTTGTCTCCACCAACAGTCAAATGGCGACCTTAAACACTTGTCTTCATCAACAGTCGAACGGCGACCTTAAACACGTGTCTCCACCAACGGTCGAGCGGTGACCTTAAACGCTTGTCTCCACCAATGGTCGAGCGGCGACCTTAAACACTTGTCTCCATCAACGGTAGAGCGGCGACCTTCAACGCGTGTTTCCACCAACGATCGAGCGGCGACCATAAACTCTTGTCTCCACCAACGGTCGAGCGATAACTTTAAACTCTTATCTTCACCAACAGTCAAGCGGTGATCTTAAATCCTAGTCTCCATCAATGGTCGAGCTGTGACCTTAAACCTGGGTCTACATCAACGGTTAAGCGGTGACCTTAAACCCCAGTGTTCACCTAATCTTCCTCAATGGTCGAGCGACGACCTTAAATCCATGGCTCGATGAGCAGGCAAGCGTCGATGAACCGCCGACCGTGAACCCGGGCTACTCAAAAGCTCGATGTCTTCAAGATATAGTGGTCGTTCGACACTATTCTTCAAAATGATCTTAAGGCCAATCGGAAGTCCGCAGGATCATAATGGAACTCCGAATACAAAAGGATCGGTTGGCTGGATAGACTAATCATGGACGATCCGAGTGACGAGGCCACGAGTTCTTGCAATACTAAAAAGAGTTGAAAAACATACAAGGAGATAAAGCTTGTCTGAACGGACAAGAATTCATTAAGACTTCAAAATTTTAGAAGAGACTTCAAAAAATTTTACAAGAGCCCTCAGTCTCACTCAAGGTAGTCCAAGATGTCGTCAAGCAACACTGTAGTGAGTGTATCCCATCTGATGATGCTGCTGGTCAAAGCTGCCGGCAAGTGGCCTCCCTCACGGAGTTGGTCGATCGTCCCATCAATGGCTAGATCGAAGAGGCGTAGAGCCCGATCGACGACCTTCTCGTTGAAAGCATCCGAGCGGAGGTAATTCTTCTTCATAGCCTCGAAACGGCTAGGCTCGGCTCCTTGGTAGGTCTTCAAGGCCGCTCGGGAAGCCTCTAGCTCATGCTTGGCGATGGCCAGCACAGTATCCTTGGAGGCGAGTTGACCACGTAGGGCAGTTTCTTCGGCCAACTGGCTGTTCCGCTCGGTGACCAGGAAATCCTCAACTTCCTTGAGTTTTTGGGCGAGGGCCTAGGCCTCCTTATTCTTCACCTCGAGGCCTTCGATGGCCCGATTCTTCCTTGCGTTGGCCGACTCAATTTATTGTTGAAGGTGGTGACCTGTTTATTGAGCCGATCTAGCATCGTAGTCTACCCGATGCTCTTGGCCCATTCGGCCTCGAGTATTTTGTTGCTTTTCGCCAGATCGGCTCGGAGGTTGGCCACCTCAGCGTTTGTTTGCTCTTGAGCGACGGAGGATTGGACACTCGACGCCTTCATTTTCTTCACTTCCTCCTCCAAAAATGCGAGCCTTTGGTACATGGCTAGGCTCTCCACTCAGTACTGCAAACAAAGCAAATATAAGCACCGATCAGAAATAAACTATGCAAATGAAAAACTTACCCCAGCAGACATCTGGGTGTGGTTGTTCGTGAGTGCCCCTAGAGGCATCATCGCCACATGCGCTCGGGCATCTTCCCATATTTTGGCGAGCAGCCCTTGGATGATGATATGGTGTTCGGGAGCTCGGGCATCGACGCTGGATTTATGCCACTCCTCGTTGGCAGATGCAGAATCGTTGTAATGTGGCGTTGGCTGCTTGGGGCTGATTGTGAAGAAATGGTCCGCCTGGACGACTGTGATGAAGAGGTCGGACTGATGCCTGACTTCTTGGTCTTTGATTTTGGTGGCAGGAAGGCCACCGGCGGTGCAAAAATCATCCCCTGAGGCATACCGGATAGGTAGGGCGTCCAATTCGACGACTCAGGGGCAGTGGACTCTTGGACGGGAGCAAGGGTTGACATCTCCACTCGTTCGGCGGACTGCACCCCGGAAGTGGCGGAGCGCGATGAAGGCTCCGCCCGGCGCCTCTTACGACTGGTGGCGAAGTCCCCTCCACTTCAATGACCAGCTTCCATTCAGAAGGTTGTGAGCCACCAATTGCCTCGCCACTAGCCAAAATGGGAGCTGCCTCGCTCTCATCTTGTGGCTCCTCTTGTGAGACGACCGGCTACAGGCCATGGCTCCCCAGTTCTTCCACAATGGCTGCATTGATCGCGACATCCGCGAACTTCACCTTTTCGGCCAGACGTGCGTGCAACATGACTTCGGCTGCACAAAAGGAAGAAAAATTAGTTAGAATAAAAGAAAGGAGTAAAGTGGTCGCATACCTAGGCTGAACGGAAGCTGAGTGTGGATCGGACTCAAGCTGAAGATGTACAGGACACCCTCCAGCAGTAGCTTGTGGATGTCATATTTCTAACCAACCAACATTGAGGCTGCGTTGAGGTAGTTCAATTGGCTCTTGTACTTCTTCAATGGAGGCTGAGTCGCCACGTCGAGTTGCCAGTTTGTTGGGAAGTCTGCCCGCTTAGGAAAGCGTACAAAGAAGAAGTATTCCTTCTAGTGTTTGTTGGAAGTCGACATTTTGTTAAAGAAAACCAAGCCCAATCGGGCTTGGAAAAGGAAGTCCCCGGCTCAGACGACTTGGGATAATAAAAGTAATGAAAGAGCCGGGGAGTAAGGGGAATGTCGTGTAGGCAAAAAAGAACCACATGCCCGCACAGCAGCCGAAAGGAGTTCGGCACCAGTTGATGAAGGGAGACTCGAAAATATTTACAGATAGAAGAAAAGAAGGGGCGGATGGGAAACCACAGACTGGTGGTAAAATGGTCCCTAAAGAAGCAAATACAGCCAGGCGACGGAGAATTCGACTGATCGGAAGGAGAAGGAAGGATGACTTCATATTTGGGAGGAAGCTCAACAGCGGCTTTCAGACTATCAGCGTTGCCGGCGTCAAACCGGGACTCGGTAGAAGTATACCAAAGCCCTAGGATGCTGACGGGAGGCTGCGATGAACTTGCCATTGCAAAACAAGAAAGAAAGAGAAGGAGTAAAGTGGTGGAATGGTCGCCGGAACACTAAGACGTCGAAAAACTCGAGAACAAGGAAGAATAGACGTCGGAAGATGTGAAAACAAGGGGAGATGGGGAGAAAGCTTATTGGAAAGGTCGCCAGAGGAGCGAAAAAGAAGGATGCCTTCGGAGCACAGGAGCATCGTCGAAGAATTCGCTTCAAGTGCGTAAATGCGGCGACACACACTGGCTTATAAGCCTCGGGGTCGGCCGACTGGAGTCGTTCGATCTAGGTCGAGGAAACCCAGGCCAAGATCTCACCGTTGAATTTGATCCACCAAACATCACATCATAGCGGATATTCGCCTATCATGTCAGGCGTGCAGCGGTAGTGGGCAGGACACGTGGCACATCACCACATGTCAGCATTTAATGACGGTATGAGAGTGCGCTCAGCTTTAATGGGCAGAGATTTGCACGATTTTCCAGAAATTTGGATGATGTTAGCCTAGCTCGTGCTCGCCTGAGACAGTCCCAGGAAAAATTTCACAAGTACAAACCTTTGTTGTGCCGATTGGATTGAGGGAGCATACCTACGACCGAATGACAAGCTATTAGTAGGTCGATCGACAAGGAGCGGTTACATCCCGATCAGAAACCACATAGTGTCGAAGCCCGGTTGAGTGGAAAATTGCTCAGACAACTGTCCAGTCAGTTGGACTTGCAACCTCCTTCAACTAGACTTGAGGGGGAGGCTTGTGATGCTGTGATGATGAAGGGCCCCACCCCACTGCCATGGTGGAAGTCACAGGAGTTCAAAGTCAAGACGGTCAATGCGTAGATGGCATCGGCCGGTCGGGCGAAGCATGCCACGACCAGGGGAGAAGGCCTCGATCCCCCGCTGCCTTCGACACATGGAGGAGTCAAACGACTGATGCTCAATGAAGACAATGTGCAGAAGCCGCCCGAGTGGCTTTCCTACTCGGCAAGGAACCAATATTTGTCATTAGCGGACGGAACTATGGCCGAGCGGCTACCCCTCTCTGCTAGACAGTCGAGCCCGACATCGACAGAGTTCAACTTCGGCGGAGCGGCTACCCCGCTCGGCTGGATAGCAGATTTTGACAGTGGCAGAGTGAACTTCGGTCGAGCAGACACGCGAAGGAGTATCGAGGTTCTGGCCGACCGGATGGGGCACCAGAGTGGTGGAAGGCTGGCCGAGTGGCTAGCCCACTCGGCCTAGCGATACAGTATATGGATATCCGTTGATATCCTTTTGGGAGTTGGTGCCGCCGACATCGGGTATGGGCAGCTAGAAGATCGTACGATAGAAACTTTTACTGTCACTTCATAGATATGCTCGGCTCGTTAAGGTACTGTGTCAGAGACACTTTACTAACAAGTCTTTTCAGGGAAAACTTTGAGAAACATGCTCGCCTTGGGAAGTGTGCACGCGCGCTACCGAAGCTCTATACAAAGAGGGGTCCAAGCATCGACGGAGATATGCGATATTCACTGTTTGTGGTACAGTTTTCTTGTTGCTCTACTTTCCACTTCATTGTCGGTGACTGACTTGAGTGTCGGAGAGCCAACGTCGACCCCTTTCCTGGCTCGGCACTGACGTAGTTTGTGTTACAGGTCCGAGCGGAGTCCACAGGAGATCAGCGTGAGCGCCACATCTTCAGTTTTCCGTCTCTTTGACTTTCGGACATAATCATGTCTAAAAGTTATTTTTTAAAAAAATATATGTATTTTTTAGAAAATAAAAATAAAAAATGCTTAAACCTACCACCTTTTAAGATTTCTAAAAAGAATACCCATAATAGTCAATATTATTTTAATAACACAGGTGAAATTATTTTGACATTGGTTCCAAAACTATTATAAGTTTAATCAAAATTAATACAATTATTTCACATTATTATAAAAGTTTTGATATGTTCTTAATGTCGCTTTTAAAAAATAAAAGGGTCCTCTTTCGATATAAAATTTTTTATTTCACCATTAAAAGTCATAATTCGACTATGTTCCGCAAGTGGCAATTTGGAAAACGCCATGCCACGTGGATGATGACGTCATTCAATTTACCGCAGTTGTGGAAACCCTCCGCTCACTCGACTTCCCAGTCCCACACTATGCCAACGCGGAGTTAGACCCTACCCCGGGCCGGATCTGGGCCGGGCCGGGGCCCGTAATCGGGTCAACGGGCAGGTTGCCCGTTGACTCGGTTCGCCGGATCAAACTGGAACCCCGGACTGGTTCCAGTTCAGTTGCTGTAAAATCGGCAAACCGTCGGTTAATCGGCGCCGATTCAGCCCGTCGATTCAGTCGCAATTTTTTTTTAATGGCTTGAACCGCCGGTTAACCAGCGGTTCATAGCCTTTGGGGGGTTTGAATAATTTTTTCAATGGTTAGGATCATTTGACCATTTTTTGATCAATAACTATGATTTAGTGTCCGTTACTATCAAAACTCTATAAATAGAGAGCTCATTTCATCATTTTCATACACATCTTTTCTACTCTCAATCTTAATCTCAATTTCGTATTCTCTACATGCTTTCGTTTCCAATTTTCAATTACAATGGAAGAAGACCGCGGAGGTGTATCATCTCGAGCTCGGAAGGGAAAACAAATAATGAATCCGCGGGAGGAGGACCCCAACATTCAATCCACCGATGATGAGATCGAGCATCTTCCGAATCTAACACCCGAAACACAAAGAAGTACCAATGTAATTACTTCTAAGGTTCAGGAACTTCCTCTTCTAAAGTCTTCTATTTTTACTAAACATTTTGAGAAGGTCACTCTTCCATCGGGAGAAATACGTGCAAAATGTAAGAACTGCAATGCTTCCTACAAATTCCAAGCCGGCGGCGACTATGGGTCATTGAAACGACATGTAGAAACGAAGCACCTGACGGAATATGGACTCGACCGTTCTCAAACACAATTATCAAGATTTTTTTCAACTAGCGGTAGTACCGATTCCGGTTTATTTTTATATTCGGATAATAAATTAAGAGAATCATTAGCTAAATTTGTTTCCGTAGAACATCTTTATTTTAGTTTTGGATCTAAATGCGCATTTAAAGATTTTTGTAAAGAATCTCTTAATCCATGTGCTAAATGTGTTCCTAGGACTACACTTACTCGTACAATTAAAAAATTAGTAAAACAAGGAAAAAAGAATTTAATTGATGAATTTAGTAAATTAGATAATAAAGTTTCTTTATGTTCCGATATTTGGAGTGATCATTGGTAAACACATTCGTATATGAGTGTGACTTGACATTGGATCGATAACTCTTGAAACCTCCAAAAAAGATTGTTAGCTTTTAGAGTTTTTGATGAATCATATAATGCTCATAACATCGCACAATTATTATATATGTTTAATTTTAGAAGAATATGACTTAACTCATAAAATATTTTCAATATCATTAGATAATGCTAGTTCCAATACCGCTTGTATAGACGATCTAAAATTTATTTGTCAACTTATTATTGGCGGTTTATTTTTTCATATTCATTGTGTATGTCATGTTTTAAATTTATGTGTTCAAGATGGTTTAAAAATTTTAGAAAGTTATATTAAACAAATTAGAATTGCAATTTCTTATTTATGGTCTTATCCATTTATAATGAAACAATGGGGCAAGTTTTGTAAAATTAATGGAATGAGACTTAAAAAATTTTCACGTAATGTACCAACACGTTGGAATTCAACATACCAATTATTACAAGATTCATTTCAATATAAAGAATTATTATGTTCATTTTTTGCACAAAATACTAAAACTAATATATATTTATTTTCACAATAATGGAATATTTGTAGTAGTATTTGTGAAATTTTAAAAATATTTAATGATGCAACCAAACAACTTTTCGGTGTTTATTATCCCACTGCTCAATTACTTTTAGAAAATTTTTCTAATATAGTATTAGTTTTAAATGAACATATTAATAATGAATCTTTATCTCCTTGCATCTTAACTATGAAAACTAAATAGGAAAAATATTTTTATTTAATTCCTAAAATTTATTTAATTGCATTTGCTTTAGATCCTAGATTTAATTTAGAAGTTTTACAAGAAATGTTAACTTTATATTATGAGACTTTAATTCTAATTAAAGATTCTTCTTCCCTTAATCTAGTTAATATTATATATAATGTTAGAATTTATTTATATGATATTTATAATTAATATTATATAAAATATGGAACACAAATTAATATTTATGAAATACAACAAAATACTAGTAGTAATTTAAAACTTACAAAAGCACAACTCTTATTAAAAGAACGGACAAAACCTTCAGGAGGATCCTCAAGTTTCACACAGGAACTTGATAATTATTTTATGACTTCTTTTGATTTTAATGAAACAGATAGCGAAAATTTTGATAACTTAAAGTGGTGGTCACAGAAGGCTCAAAGCTTTCCCGTTCTCTCCGTGATCGCTAAAGAAATATTAACTTGTCCAGTGCCAACTGTTGCTGTGGAGCAGACGTTCATTGCCGGCGGCAACATATTAGATGAACGACGATCAACTTTGTCTCCCAACTTATTGGAAGCCCAATCATTACTGGACGATTGGACCAGAGCGGAGAAAAGAATCCAAGGAATGCAACTTTCAGATGACGAAGTTGAAGATTTTGATACTGAAAGAACGAATACAATAAGAACGGAAAATGAAAGTGAGTGAAAATGTAAAAGAATAAAAATGTAAAAGAACTACGTGGGCTTTGATTCCTTTAAGGGGATACATAGGCAACTTAAATAAGTGTAAGCTCTTTTTTCCAATAAATTTTAATTTGTAATTTATAATGTTTAATTTTTAGTTTTAATTTTTTTTTAACATAATAATCTTGAACCGTGACCAACCGTGAACCGGCGGTTCTGAACCGTGAACCGTAACCGTCTTGAGCGGTTAAGGTTAAGGATTGACTTGTATGGAACCATCGAACCGATGGTTTTGAACCGTCGAACCGTCGATTTCGAACCATAATCAAATCGACACGGAGGAGTCTGTCCAGCTCCCACTCCCACCATCTTCTCTTCTTCAAACGTCACCCGTAACTGGGTGGACTATAAAGGCGATTACTGGGTATGTAACGAATTATGCAGAGGGATGTGAGTGACGTAGATGGGATCTATCCCTCCTATATGACGGGGGTGACATCGATATTCTTGATAGAGTGAGACCACTAAGTGCATGACCATGCCCAAATGAGTCAATATGAGATATTGAGCTCATTTGATCAAGTGAGTCTACTTGGAGTTCAAGATTTAGATTGATTAGAGGATGACATGGTCTATGTCTCATATTGATCAATCTAGATGTCTAGGATAGAAGGACACTTGTCATATATTGTGAGGAGTCACAATTAGTAGTCACAAGGTGATGTTGGATCTCAACATTCTTGTAACTTGGGTAGTAATGATGTATTGTTAGATACCGCTCATTACTTATGCTTCTAAATGAGTTTAGGAGCATTGCCAACATTACAAGAACTTATAAGGTCACACACAAAGGACAATTAGATGGAGATTAGGTTCATATAATGAACCAAAAGGATTATATTCATGTGATGAATCAAATTGGATTAAGAGTAATCCTAATTGAACTAATTGAGTTGGACTCAATTTGATTCATGTGTTCAATGAGTCTAATTTAGATTATGACTCATTAAATCAATTTAATTAAATGAATTAGATCTATTATATTAAATTGGCTTGAATCAAATGGTTGGATTTGATCAACCATGGGAGTTATAATGTCAAGTTTGACTTGACTTGAGAGGAAGATGAAAAGTCAAGTTTGTCTTGACTATATGCCACCTCATTTGTGAGTTGGCATTAAGTGGCCAATAATGGTGTTACAAATCATCGTGTTTAGCACATGTGTGTGCCACCTCATGGAGGTTACAAATCTCCTCTTTAATGGCCACATTAAATGAGAATGGAGGTTACAACTCCAATAGTGGCCTGCCACTTATGGTGGAATGAATGGGTTAATTTTCATTCAAGCCAATTCATTCCATCTTCTTCCTCATCTCATCTTCTTGCTCTCCCTCTCCTCCTCCATGGCCGAACAATCTAAGGTGCTAGCACACCTTTTGTTTGGTCTTCTCCACCTAGTTTGTTCGTGTGGATACGCATAGAGGATCGTACACTTGACGATCTCGAGATCTGGCGAACCTTTGGACGAGCGGGTTGCGAAGGGCTTCGCTACAAAGGTATAAGATCTTCTCCTTTGTAGATTTAGTGTAAATCTAAGTTAGAAACTCGTACACATAATGTTTTTGAAATTTTAATCTTCGCACGGATCCGTGGCATGGGATTCGAGGTTCCCGCAACGCGAAAAAGCGATTTTTGCGGCCCGAAATTCCCAACAGTGGTATCAGAGCCACGTGCGAAGCGTGCACGAGTTTAGTTTGCATTTTTATGAAAAATGTAGGTTCTGTAATTTTCTGTAAATTTAGGTTTTTTATGGTTTTTATGGGTATTTTTCTCGTAGAAGCGAAGCACAAGTGTTTAGACACTTGTAGGCTTCGACTACCAAGAAGATTTTTCCGAAACGGCAAGGTTTCTCCCCAAATCCTTTTGGGATAGCGGAATAAGGAACTGTAGGATCGCTTAGGAACACTCGTGATGGTTATATCGCGGGTAGGGGTGCTGCCCCTGACCCCGCAAGGGGATTCGTTTCGCGATTGCGCCTGAAAACCGCTAATCGGGACAGCCGGGAATTTTTACTCATAAAAATTGTAAAAAAAATAGTATTAAAATTACAGAAAATTATGGAAATTACATAATTTAGAATTATGTATAATTTGTGATGGTCATGGCCCAAAAAGACCCAATTTGATTGGTATATTTGTGTTGTAATTCATAATACGGCCTGCATGTCGTCATGTGATTGTGCGTGTTGTATATGTGATTTGCGACCTGCGCGTCGTGCCTTCCTTCATTTATATTCTTGTTGTAAATAATTTAGACTCGAATGTAACTCGAGTTTCACCCTTTTGTAATGTACAAAATGAGCCGGTGGGCGGTCCACTCGAGACGGAGCTACGAGGAGGGCGCGAGCAACACAAGGTGGTCAAAGGGAGGAGCTTGGAGAAACTATTGACCCTAGGTTGACCATCTGATCTTCTCATTGGCTTGAGAAGATCGTAGTAGGGCCATGACTAATCACAAATAGTATAATTAATTGCTTGTGTGTGTATTTGATGCATGCTAGTAAAGTAGTTAATTAACGCCTTAACGATTAGATTAGATCTAAATCGTGTACAAGATGCAGCCTACGATTAAATTAGATCTCAATCGCGTCAACTCTAAAATGTCTACCGTGCCGTGATACCTATCACTACCTTGATCACATGTGTTGTTGAATCTGCCAAAGCAGAGCAACACATATTATCTTGGTAGGGTACGGAGGGACAATCTTGGTCCCGCCTATCAACGCATGGGTTAGTAGAGACTCAATTTGATTGAGTACAACTAGTTAAATCGAGTTTAACTGTAGGCATTCTTCCAACGGTTGGAAAGATAGGACATAAATCACATTTATATTAGTTCTTGGGCGTATTAGCCAAAGCTAACTCAAGTTTTAATATAATTGCGGATAATGATCCTATAAACAAGAGTTGCATAGAGATGTAATTCGTAAATCGTTACCTACCGATCATACTAAATCTTGGGCGTATTAGCCAAAGCTAACTCAAGGGTTAGTATGATGTGGATCTTGTCCCACATGAATTATAGAATTCAGTGAGAGCATCATTTAATTAAAGGCCTAATTAAATGATTACTAGAATATGATGTTTATTTATTTTCTGTATTTTTCTGTTGTAGATAACCATGACGTCAAACATGAATACCTTCTCTCTGCGTTCTGTCCTTGACAAGGACAAGCTCAAGGAGCAAATTTCTTGGACTGGTACAGGAATCTGAGAATAGTTCTCACCCAAGAACGTAAATTGTACGTTCTGGAGCAGCCCATTCCGGAGGCTCCTCCTGCCAATGCCACACGAGCTGACAAAGATGCTTATAAGAAACATCAAGATGACGCATTAGATGTGTCATGTATTATGCTCGCAACCATGAACTCTGAGCTTCAGAAGCAACATGAGTTAATGGGTGCTTATGATATGGTTGAACATCTTCGTCAACTATATCAAAGACAAGTGCGGCATGAGAGATTTGAGATCTCTAGGGCATTATTTCAGTACAAGATGTCAGATGGGGCTCCCGTAGGTCCATATGTACTCAAGATGATTAGGTACATAGAAAACCTACAGAGCTTGGGATTCTCACTTGGCCAAGAGCTGGCCACTGACCTGATCTTGCAATCCTTGCCGGATAGCTATAGTCAATTCGTTCTAAACTACAATATGAACAAAATTGACAAGCCATTGCCCGAACTGCTTAGTATGTTACGAACTGCTGAGCTCAACCTTAAGAAGGTTAAGCCCAACTCTATTCTGATATTTCAGAAACACAAGGGCAAGGGCAAGCCTAAAGGTAAAGGAAAGTCTCAAGCCAAGGGCAAAGGCAAGGCACTGAAGCCTAAAGGGGGGGTCGCCAAGGATGCTACCTGTTTCCACTGCGGTCAGACAGGGCACTGGAAGAGGAACTGCAAGGTGTACCTGGAAGATCTTAAGAAGAAGCGAAGTGAGACTTCCACTTTAGGTATATATGTTATAGAAGTCAATCTATCTATTTCTTCATCATGGATATCAGATACCGGATGTGCTTCTCACATTTGTACTAATGTGCAGGCACTGAGAAATAGCAGGGCATTGATGAAGGGCGAGGTGGACCTACGCGTAGGCAATGGAGCACGGGTTACTGCTGTTGCTGTAGGGACTTATTTTCTATCTCTACCCTCTGGGATTGTACTAGAGTTGGATGATTATTATTATGTGTCTGCTTTAACTAAGAATATAATTTCAGTTTCTTATTTAGACAAGAAAGGTTTTTCATTTATTATAAAGAACAAATGTTGTTCAGTTTACTTAAATGAAATGTTCTATTGTAGTGCACCTCTGATGAACGGACTTTATATTCAAGACCTTGAGAGCCCTATCTATAACATAAATACCAAGAGGTTCAAGTCAAATGACTTGAACCAAACTTATATCTGGCACTATCGCTTAGGTCATATAAATGACAAATGCCTATCCTAGCTCCATAAGGATGGTTTGCTGGACTCATTTGATTTTGAATCATATGAGACATGCGAATCATGCCTACTAGGCAAGATGACCAAGACTCCCTTTAGTGGACACAGTGAGAGAGCAACTGACTTGTTAGGACTTATACATAGCGATGTATGTGGTCCTTTCAATGTCACTGCTTGAGGTGGTTATAGGTACTTCATTACATTTACTGATGACTTCAGTAGATATGATTATGTGTACTTGATGACACATAAGTCTGAATCCTTTGAAAAGTTCAAAGAATTCAAGAATGAAGTACAAAACCAGCTTGACAAGAGTATTAAAATACTTCGATCAGATCGAGGTGGGGAATACCTTAGCCATGAGTTTCGTGACTATCTAGCTAAGTGTGGGATTCTATCCCAACTCACTCCTCCTGGAACACCACAGTGGAATGGTGTATCTGAAAGGAGGAATCGTACCTTATTAGATATGGTACGGTCTATGATGAGTCACATAAATCTTCCTACATTTCTTTGGGGCTATGCTCTAGACACGGCAGCCTTTATACTCAACCGAGTTCCATCCAAGGCTGTAATAAAGACACCATATAGGACATGGACTGGGAGAGATGCCCAGGTGTCTTTTATGAAGATTTGGGGTTGTGAGGCTTACGTTATACGTCAAGTCTCGAACAAATTGGGACCCAAATCTGACAAGTGCTATTTCATTGGATATCCCAAGGAAACGAAGGAATATTACTTCTACATTCCCAGTCAACACAAGATAGTTGTGGCTAAGACTGGGGTATTTCTAGAAAGAGATTTTGTTTCTAGAAACACTAGTGGGAGTGCGTTCGATCTTGAAGAAGTTCAAGATGTGGACCATAGCACTGAAGCCTCGATGGAAGTTGAACTGGAACCACAAAGTGTTGTGGATGATGTTGTTCCACAAGGAGTTGAGGAACCACAACCAGTTTAAGTAGACCTACCTCTTCGCAGATCTGATAGGGTACGTCGTCAGCCTGAGAGATACTCATTTCTCTTGTCTGACCATGATGACATTGTGCTCATTGAGGATGAGCCTACCTCCTATCAAGAAGTTGTGATGAGACCAGATTCTGAGAAATGGCTAGAGGCCATGAGATCCGAGATGGAATCCATGTACACTAACCAAGTATGGACTTTGGTTGATCCACCTGAAGGGGTCAAACCCATTGGGTGTAAGTGGGTCTTTAAGAGAAAGATTGACATGGATGGACTTATTTATAAGGGTCGCTTGGTAGCAAAAGGTTTCAAGTAAATTCATGATATTGACTATGATGAAACCTTTTCTCCAGTAGCGATGTTTAAATCCATTCGGATCATGCTTGCTATTGCAGCATACCATGATTATGAGATCTAGCAGATGGATGTCAAAACTGCGTTTCTAAATGGAAACCTGCTCGAGGATGTGTACATGACACAACCTGAGGGTTTTGAAGATCCACAGCATAATGGCAGAGTATGCAAGCTGCATAGGTCCATTTATGGACTAAAGCAAGCTTCTCGGAGTTGGAATCTTCGATTTGATGATGCAATCAAACAATTTGGTTTCATCAAGAATGAAGATGAACCTTGTGTCTACAAGAAGGTTGTAGGGGACATAGTTGTCTTCCTCATATTGTATGTTGATGACATACTACTCATTGGGAAAGGCATCCCTTTGTTGTAGTCTGTCAAGACTTGGTTAGGGACTTGTTTCTCAATGAAGGACTTAGGTGAAGCATCCCACATTCTAGACATATAGTGTTGATACAGTCTGACCTGGATGTTGTTTTGCTGTTGACACTGATTTAAGTTTGTATCAGATATTTAACTCAGATTAATTACTAATCTAGGTTGACTTGGTTGACCTGATTGAGAAAGTCCTAACTGGGATGTTAGGCAGTTGGAAAGTCCTAGTGAGTGAAGCCAGGCAGATTGGAAATCCTGGTGAGTGAAGCCAGGTGAAAACCCTAGTGAGTGAAGCTAGGTGCAAGTCCTGGTGAGTGAAGCCAGGCAAGGGAAAATCCAGATGGATCAAGGGTGATCGGACATCTGGTGTTGAAAAGTCCACGAAGGAAGCTTGGCATGCGAAGTCAGAGAGGGCTCGGTAGCTCGTTCTCTAGGACCAGATGAAGTCGGAGAGGGCTAGGGAGCTCGTTTCTCCGGACTAGGTCAGAGAGGGCTCGACCCGGACTGAGTCAAGAAGCTGGATCGGTCGGCAGACCGATCCAGTGAAACCTTGGACACCTGATCGGTCTGCAGACCGATCAGGAATCGATCGGTGGCTACTGAACGATTACTGACCGTGATTTTACTGATCGGTCTGGAGACCGATCAGGAGGCTGTAAGCGCTTGGGAAGAGCGACATCTGATCGGTCTCGGGACCGATCAGATTAGTGCCTGATCGGTCCGCAGACCGATCAGAAGCTGTGCGCATTTGGAAAGAGCGACATCTGATCGGTCTGGGGACCGATCAGATTAGTTCCTGATCGGTCTGCCAGACCGATCAGCGATGATCCAGAAAGTGTGGATCGGTCTGCAGACCGACCCACGGTATTGTTTGTTTTGCATGCACTTTTTCTGATTGCCGTATTTGTTTTCACCCATCTGTTTTTAACCATCTGCTATGAGTCTTTTTAGCTTGCAGCTTGCAGGTTGCAGGTCACACTCTCATGGTTGAATTCAAATTAAGCTTCATTAAGAGAAGAAGACAAGTGCTCTTTTCACTGTGATTTGCTGCAACAGATGCATTTGAGGCATCAACGTTCACTGGCGAATCTGATTGCGATTGGGCTGCGCTCAGTTTGACCTCTACTTATTGGTTCGTATCCAGAGACGCCAGTGATTTCCATTGGCATGGGTTCGGAGAACCAGATGAGGAGGAGAGGTGATTGGCTACGCCTTGTTGGCAGCAGCGATTCTGCAGGCGGCGGTGATTCGAGCCAGTAAAGCAGAGAGACATAAGAAGGAAGAAGAGAGGTTCAGAAAAGGAACTGTATTCTCTGTTTTCTTTTCGATCAATCCTTTGAGAAAGCAAGTTGGTGAAGCTGTGAGCTCCTTGCTAAGAAGGTCGTTATGCGCTCTCTGCTCTGTTTTTTTTTCTCCGCGTGGCTGCAAGCTCATCTGATTATTCTTCTCAGCCACTGTAAGTCTTGTGCTTAATTCTATAATCAACTGAGACTCTGTTGAGAGGTTGCTCCACCGAGAAGGAGACATCTTTAGCCGGATTTTGTCCGGGGTGTGATCTACCGAAAGATCAAGGAGTCGTCCTCCTTACGGACACGCCGAGGAGTAGGGGCAAGTTATCCCCGAACCTCGTATATCGTTGTGTCTGCTGTGTGTGTTTTTCTTCCTTCGTTTTAGTTTTCTACTTCCGCTGTGCTAACAAGTTTTTCTTTAAGAAAGATTGTGTTTAAGTTTTCAAAGAGACTATTCACCCCCCCTCTAGCCATCTAAGATCCCAACAAGTGGTATCAGAGCAAGAGGCTCTTTGATTCGGATTAACACCCAAAAGAGCAAACAAGGATGGCTATGAAGGAAGGCTTTAGCACAAATCGACCACCCTACTTCGAAGGAGCAGATTTTCAATATTGGAAGGGCCGCATGGAGTATTACCTCAAGACCGACATTGCCATGTGGTTCTCAGTCAAGGAAGGTTTCACACCACCAAAGGATGAAGAAGGTAAGGAACTCGATTCGTCAAGGTGGTCTACCGAACAACTCCGCAAAGCACAAGCCGATGCCAAGGCTATGGTCACCTTGCAATGTGGAATCGCCAAGGACCAACTCGTCAAGGTAGGTCCGTTCTCGAGTGCAAGAGACCTATGGAACAAACTCATCGAGCTCCAAGAGGGAACTCGAGATTCTCAGATTGCCAAGAGGGACCTATTCTTGAATCGGCTTCAAAATCTAACCATGAAGGACAATGAAACGGTAAGTGAACTTCATGGGAGATTCAAGGAGATCATTAACGGTCTACACTCGGTGGACGAACGAGTGGAGAATCGCGATCTAGTAAGGTATGCTCTAAAAGCTTTTCCTAGGAATGCCTTGTGGTCATCTATGGTAGATGCCTACAAGGTATCCAAGGATCTTTCCATTGTTAAACTAGATGAATTTTTCTGTGAGATGGAACTTCATGAGCTTGCTAACAAAGGTCAAAAAGAGAAGGGTATTGCTTTATTTGCAGGACCAAAGAGCAAGGATGGAAGAAGGAAGAAGGAAAAGAAGAAGGAAAAGGAGATTTCCTCATCCACCTCTTCCTCCGAATCCGATGATGAAAGTGGATCATCATCAAGTGAGATGGCGAACTTCGTAAGAAGGATTATGAGAAGAAGTCGAAGATACAAAGGAAAAGGTAAAACTAATGATCAAAATTTTGATAAATCTAATGTTATATGTTATGAGTGTAGCAAGAAAGGAGACATTCGGAGCGAGTGTCCGAAATTAAAGAGGAAGGAGGAACGAGCCAAAAAGAAGGAGAAAAGAGTCAAGAAGAAGAAGACTCTCAAGGCCACTTGGGATGAGTCCTCATCAAGCTCATCGGAGGAAGAAGAGAAGATGGAAAAGAGCACACGACAATTAGCACTCATGGCAAGGGAGGTTTCGGACTCCGGAAGTGAGGGAGATTCGAGCGACGCTTCAACCGCGGCTTCATCATCGTCGAATGATGAAGAGGTAACCTCTTCTCATATAGAAAAGTGTTATAAGACTATCACTCACTTATCTACATTGCTTAAAAAGTCAAAAACAGAAAATAAATTGTTAAAAGAAGAAGTAAAAACCTTAAGGACCCTTAGGGAAGATGAGGTCGATGACCTACATCTAGAAGTCCTTGAGGATGAGAACAAGGCTTTAAAGGGTGAGGTTGAGAAACTCAAGAAAATGCTTGAGAAGTTCTCAACTAGCTCTAAGACTCTAGACATGATTCTAAATGCCCAAAGGGCAGTCTACAACAAGGCCGGGCTAGGGTATCAACCCAAGGAGTCGAGTTTCATTTCTCTAATGTCTAGAACTCAAAATAGTAGATCACATGTTTCTAGGGCTCATGGAACTAGGAAAGGTATGACCAAGGCATGGGTTCCTAGGACTTTCGTTGTAGAAGCATTAGGTCCCAAGATTTGGGTACCTAAAACCTCTATCTTCCGTGTCTTGTAGGCATTGGTCGAGGGGGAGCATCTATCAACTTGGTTTGTTGATAGTGGATGCTCCAAGCACATGACCGGGGACAAATCACTGTTTACAACCATTCAAAACAAAAGTAGAGGTAATGTGTCTTTTGGTAATAATGGTAGCCTTAAGGTTGTAGGAGTTGGAGACATTCATATATCCGAATGTCTCCATATCAAGAATGTCCTTCTAGTCAAGGGGATGACTTTTAATCTCCTAAGTGTCAGTCAATTGTGTGATACGGGTTACACAATTGAATTTCATTCAAGTCAATATTTGGTTAAACACATTGACACACTTGACACGGTACTAGTAGGCACAAGGGTTGATAATATTTATCAAGTATCGTTTAAAAGTGCTACTAATGCTTTGATTAAGTGTTTCATGTCGAAAGAAGAAGAGTCTTGGCTATGGCATAGAAGGTTGGCACATGTAAACATGAAGAACATCCGGAAGTTGGCCAACCAAGGATTAGTGCGAGACTTACCCAGCATCAAGTACCACAAGACCAAACTATGTGATGCATGTCAAAAGGGTAAGCAAACAAAAGTTGTTCATAAAGGTAAAAGCACTGTAAGTACATCTACTGCTTTAGATTTATTGCACATGGACCTATTTGATTGCAGTAGTGTAATATCATTGAATGGAAGTAGATATTGCTTGGTAATCGTTGATGATTTTACTAGATACACATGGACTTTCTTCTTGAAACATAAGGACCAAACTATAGATATTTTTATTTCTTTTTGTAGAAGAACTGAAAATGAAAAATCGACAACAATTAAAACCATTAGAAGTGATCATGGTGGGGAATTTCAAAATCATAGGTTTTTAGAGTTTTGTCAAGAAAAGGGATATAGGCATGAGTTCTCTACTCCAAGGACCCCACAGCAAAATGGGGTTGTGGAGAGAAAGAACCGAGTCCTACAAGAGGCTGCACGAAGCATGCTCAATGAGTACTCACTACCGAGCTACTTATGGGCTGAAGCTGTGAATACAGCTTGCTATGTGTAAAATCGAGTTTTAATACATAGGTTTTTAGGAAAGACTCCTCATGAACTTTGGTTTGGGAAACCGCCTACAATTAAACATCTTAGGGTATTTGGTTGTAAGGTGTTTATCTTGAACACCAAGGATCATCTTGGGAAGTTCACGGTTAAGGCTGATCAAGGGATACTGGTCAGGTACTCTCTTACCAGCAAAGCCTATCGGGTCTACAATGAGAGGACTAAATTGATTGAAGAGTCCTCGGATGTAGCTTTCGAAGAAATCCCTGATAATCAATCAAGGAATGTAGAAGAAATTCAATTCGAACTTAGAAGGCTAGGTTTGAATGATCCAAACATGGAAAGAGTCGAAATTGACTCTGATGATGATGAGCAAGGGCAACAAAGAACTCAGGCAGACCCGTTGCCTGATACTGAGTCCTCGCCTGTGCCGAGTGAGACCACTCATGAGGCACCGCCAACACCAAGGCAGTCTAGGTTAGCCTCTAGTCATCCCCAAGACCAGATTGTGGGAGACATCCAACAAGGGGTTAGGACTAGATTATTCTTTAGAAATGAGTCCAATGAGGTTGCCTTAATCTCAGAGATTGAACCAAGACTAGTTGATGAAGCATTGCACGATCCTGATTGGATCATAAATATGCAAGACGAATTAGGTCAATTTGAAAGGAGCCAAGTATGGGATTTAGTTCCTAGACCTAGGAAGACCACCATTATTGGAACCAAATGGGTCTTCAAAAATAAATTAAATCAAAAGGGTGAAGTTGTAAGAAACAAGGCAAGACTTGTAGCCAAAGGCTATAGCCAAGACGAAGGTTTTGATTATGATGAGACATATGCTCCCGTGGCCCGATTAGAGTCCATTCGCCTGATGCTAGCGTTTGCTGCACATAGAGGTTTCAAGCTCTATCAAATGGACGTTAAATCGGCTTTCTTAAATGGTCTCATCAAAGAAGAGGTCTATGTTGAGCAACCACCGGAGTTTGTGAGTACCGAAGCTCCAAACCACGTATACAAGCTCAAGAAAGCTCTTTATGGGCTTAAACAAGCACCTCGAGCTTGGTACGAAAGGCTGTCAACTTATTTACTAGAGAAGGGATTTGTAAGAGGTCAAATAGACCCAACACTATTTCTATGTAGAGATGGTGAAAACATTTTTGTAGCCCAAGTATATGTCGATGACATAATTTGTGGCTCAAATAACAAGGGCTATTTGAATGAATTCATTTCTCACATGGAAAGTGAGTTTGAGATGAGTCTAGTAGGAGAGTTGACATTCTTCCTCGGACTTGAAATCAAAATAACTCGAGATGGAATTTATGTCCATCAGACAAAATACACTCAAGAGATGCTTAGAAAATTCAATATGAGTGACTCTAAGGAAGTGTCCACTCCAATGGCGACAAACACTCGCCTTGACAATGATGAGAGTGGAAAACCAATTGATCTAACGCAATATAGAAGCATGATTGGTAGTCTTCTATATCTCACAGCTAGTCGACCGAACATACTCTTTGCTATGGGCATGCGCGCTAGGTATCAAGTCTGTGCCAAGGAATCTCACTTAATTACAGTTAAGAGAATTCTGAGATACCTTAAAGACACAATTAGAGTAGGTCTTTGGTACCCACGTACTGAGTCTTTTGACTTGATAGGTTATACCGACTCCGATTATGCTGGGTGCAAATTGGATCGGAAAAGTACTAGTGGGGGCTGCCAATTTTTAGGTTCATCTTTAGTTAGTTGGTCAAGTCGGAAGCAACATTGTGTTGCTCTCTCCACGACCGAGGTCGAATATATTGCCATGGGAGAGAGTGTATCACAGTTGTTGTGGATGACACACACCCTAGAGGATTATGGACTTTCTTATAAGGGTGTACAAGTGCTATGTGACAACATTAGCACGATCAACCTAACTAAAAATCCAGTCCATCATTCGAGGACCAAACACATTGAAGTGCGTCATCACTTCATAAGAGATCACGTAGCTAGGGGAGACATTGCACTCACATATGTTGAGTCAAAGTCAAACCTAGCTGATATTTTCACCAAACCCCTTCCGGAGAATGAATTTAGTCATTTAAGGAGGGAGTTGGGAATGTGTTTGGCTCCTTAGGTCATTAGAGCTTCA
The DNA here is from genome assembly GCF_018446385.1 of Zingiber officinale. Classification (NCBI taxonomy): domain Eukaryota; kingdom Viridiplantae; phylum Streptophyta; class Magnoliopsida; order Zingiberales; family Zingiberaceae; genus Zingiber; species Zingiber officinale. The sequence continues at coordinate 70,622,995 of NC_055999.1, forward strand.
CCATGATCAATAAGGACTAGTAAAATGACAAGAGTAATTGGGACAATAATTTGGGCAACTTGGGAACATCTCACACAAACTATAAGGTTTAACAAAATATTTTTGTTTGCTAGAAATGGGGTGAGATGCTAGGAACAACCAAATTATTCAAAATGTATCATGCATCCCTTGAATAATTAGGTTGAAGAGACATTAATTGAGTATGGGGAACACCATTACATAATTCATGTGTAATTGGTTCCTTGATCTTACTCATATATTCCAATCAAGGAATCTTGATTGGACCTTTGTCTAAAAAGTGTCTAACTATGGGTGATTTGTTGATTGATATTTTTGATTGATACTTAACATGCCTTGATTGAAAATTAGGACAAGTTGTTTATATTTTGACAAATTTGAACCTGATCATAGAGATGAGTTTAGCAAAAATATGTTTTGAACTCTTAAGGACCAAGAAGACAGAACTCCATATGGTTGGAGTTAGTGTGAGGTTTTGTTTGATAAGAGTCTGAAACTTTTGGATTATGAACAAGTTCAGGCCATAAGAAATCATATTTCGAATATATTAGTGTTTGGTGATTCCTAAGTTCTAGGGTATGTCTTAGGGAAGTTCTGAATTCTTGAGTTTCGGATTCTTCAGACTTCATGGCTCAGTATTTCAGTTACTGAAATTACTGAAATCGGGTTATCAGACACTGATCGGTCCACAGACCGATCAGGAAAGTCTGGATCGGTCTGTCGACCGATCCAGAACGAAGCCAAACTCTCTGTTTGGTATCTGATCGGTCCAGTGACCGATCAGCGCACGAAGGAAGCCCCCTGATCGGTCCGGGCACCGATCGGGATGATCCCTGATCGGTCCACTGACCGATCAGGTGTCGCCGATTCACTCGGGTGGATCTGATCGATCAGGATTTCTCCTGATCGAACAGTCGTCTGATCAGGGAATAGATCGATCCCTGGTTTTAACTCCTCCCGACTCCCTCCTTTCCCATTACATACGAAGCCCTAGCCGACTCTCTTTTCCCGTTTCTTCTTCCCCTTGATCGCCGAACCCTAGACGACTCCCTCCTGCCTCAGCACTTCTTTCTTTCTCCGAAAACCAGAGAAATGGCTCCAAGGTAACTTAATCAGCTCTATTTCTCGTTAGTACTTCATTTGTTTCATTTCTCACTGCTTCAGTGATTTGGGGTGGTGCTCGGGTTGTGCTCCTTTGCTTCATCTGTGTCATGTTCCTAACCCCTTAGGAAGAAACCAGTAGGTGAGGGTACTTCCAAGTCCAAAGATAAATCCAAGTCCAAAGAAACCTCCCGTCCTCAACCAGCTGTCTCCGGTAGATTCCTGAACCAAAATTTTGAGGAAGCCTTTAGACTAAGAACCTTCAAATTACTTCCGTGTAGATCTGTAGATCGTAAATTCATGGACAAGTTTTGCCCAACTGTGTCTGAAACTATTTCCTACTACAATCTTGACTCACTTGTCTACTTAGAACGGGATATCAACTATGACTTGGTCTCTGAGTTTTATAACAACCTTCATAGGATTCCTAATGAAGCAGGTTATAAAACAAGAGTTGCTAAGCGGACTCTTGATTTCAATTTCGTATCCTTCTTTGAGTATCTCGATTATCGGAGGTGTTCCGGTAATGTCTTCTCGATATTTCCTGATCTACCAGACCCCCTACCCTCACCTTTTGATGTCACACCTGACTCCGTCTATGAGTATTTCTTCAGGCAACCTAGACCGGGTGGCCTTGATGAGCTAGATGTTGACTTTCCTACTTTTGCAGCCTTGAGATTATCTCCTCAAGACTACATTCTGTTTAAAATTGTCATAAACTGCCTTCTGCCTATCACATCTAAACCATTGTCTGAGATCCGACCATATCATTGCCTGATGCTTTATGGATTGCGTCGGCGTCTCGACTTTGACATCGTATCTAGCATCTACTCTTCGATCATCTCCTATAGTGAGCCGAGCGGCTACACTGTTTATATGCCTTATGGGCATATAATTATAGACTGGCTCGAGACCCTTCAGGTTGATGTCTCTAAGGGTAGAATAATCAAGATGGTCAGACAGGATTGCAGGCTTGGGAAGCGGGCATTTTCCAAGTCTGGAATCATAGGACAAAATGGGGGCGTCCGGTGGAAGGATGGGAGGGCACTAGGTGAGTTACCACGGGGACCTCCACGACAGGTTGCTCCTATTGCTGCTCCTCCTGCTGCTGACGATGGAGAGGTCGATCCTGATCTGCGCTGGCAGATTGCCGAGCTGGAGAGTCGCTTTGATCGACACGATGAGCTACAGGCTGCTGAGCTCCATGGACTGCGTGTTCGGATCGACCAGCGCTACGATGACTTGCGCAGTCAGCAGCTGGTGATGCAGCAGCTACTTCTGGGCTGGATGGCCAACTACCCACCTCCGCAGTGATTCTCGGGCCATCCATCTTCGAGCTCCAGCATGCCGCCTCAGGATTACGTGCCTCCCGCAGATGATGATAATGTTCCTCATGTTGAGGACATTGATTGATACATTCATTTTGACTGTCTATGTTTTTGGATGCTGCTTGTTGGATATTTTATGTCTGACCTGGATGCTTGTTCATTTCATCTATGTATGCTATTTATTTTCTTTCTTTATGTCTTGCTCCTTATTGGTTTTTAATATGCTACTGATATGCCTTGTTTTGTATGTCTCTTATTCATTTATCACTGTCTCATAATACACTTAGAGGTAATTCTAGGTGCATTAAGAAAAAGACAGTATGGATTAAGGGGGAGCTCTTTAAGTTATCTTACCTTGTTCGCTCCTTTTCGGTGTTTGACAAAGGGGGAGAAGATAACTAAGTTTAGAAATGAATGAAAGGTTGATTTTAGGGGAGAGGATGACTTTGAGTCTTTTTGAATCCTCTTACCTAATTCGCACCTATTCGACTAAGTTAAGTTTAGTGATGAATTGACTTCATCGAGTCAATATGAAAAAGGGGGAGAAGATAACTAAGGTATATCCGTCTTAGGGGGAGGATCCTGATTTCCTTAAAAATTATGGATATATGAGCATTTCTGATCTAAACTTAAATCGTGTTGTCAAACAACAAAAAGGGGGAGATTGTTGATACGATCGACACGGATGTTGTTTCTTTGTTGACACCGATTTAAGTTTGTATCGAATATTTAACTCAGTTAATTACTAATCTAGGTTGACTTGGTTGACCTGATTGAGAAAGTCCTAAGCGGGATGTTAGGCGGTTGGAAAGTCCTGGTGCCAGGCAGATTGGAAATCTGGTGAGTGAAGCCGGTGAAAACCCTAGTGAGTGAAGCTAGGTGCAAGTCCCGTGAGTGAAGCCGGGCAAGGAAAATCCGGATGGATCAAGGGTGATCGGACATCCGGTGTTGAAAAGTCCAAGAAGGAAGCTTGGCATGCGAAGTCGAGAGAGGGCTCGGTGGCTCGTTCTCTAGGACCGGATGAAGTCGGAGAGGGCTAGGGAGCTCGTTTCTGGACTAGGTCGGAGAGGGCTCGGCAGCTCGAGTCAAGAGGCTGGATCGGTCGGCGGACGATCGGTGACTGGACACCGATCGGTGCGGCGACCGATCAGAATCGTCGATGGCTGCGGCGATTCGATCGATCAAATCGATCGATTCTCGTGATTTTACTGATCGGTCTGGAGACCGATCAGGAGGCTGTAAGCGCTTGGGAAGAGCGACATCTGATCGGTCTCGGGACCGATCAGATTAGTGCCTGATCGGTCCGCAGACCGATCAGAAGCTGTGCGCATTTGGAAAGAGCGACATCTGATCGGTCTGGGGACCGATCAGATTAGTTCCTGATCGGTCTGCCAGACCGATCAGCGATGATCCAGAAAGCGTGGATCGGTCTGCAGACCGACCCACGGTATTGTTTGTTTTGCATGCACTTTTTCTGATTGCCGTATTTGTTTTCACCCATCTATTTTTAACCATCTGCTGTGAGTCTTTTTAGCTTGCAGGTTGCAGGTCACACTCTCATGGTTGAATTCAAATTAAGCTTCATTAAGAGAAGAAGACAAGTGCTCTTTTCACTGTGATTTGCTGCAACAGATGCATTTGAGGCATCAACGTTCACTGGCAAATCTGATTGCGATTGGGCTGCGCTCAGTTTGACCTCTACTTATTGGTTCGTATCCAGAGATGCCAGTGATTTCCATTGGCATGGGTTCAGAGAACCAGATGAGGAGGAGAGGTGATTGGCTACGCCTTGTTGGCAGCAGCGATTCTGCAGGCGGCGGTGATTCGAGCCAGTAAAGCAGAGAGACATAAGAAGGAAGAAGAGAGGTTCAGAAAAGGAATTGTATTCTCTGTTTTCTTTTCGATCAATCCTTTGAGAAAGCAAGTTGGTGAAGCTGTGAGCTCCTTGCTAAGAAGGTCGTTGTGCGCTCTCTGCTCTGTTTTTTTTTCTCCGCGTGGCTGTAAGCTCATATGATTATTCTTCTCAGCCACTGTAAGTCTTGTGCTTAATTCTATAATCAACTGAGACTCTGTTGAGAGGTTGCTCCACCGAGAAGGAGACATCTTTAGCCGAATTTTGTCCGGGGTGTGATCTACCGAAAGATCAAGGAGTCGTCCTCCTTACAGACACGCCGAGGAGTAGGGGCAAGTTATCCCCGAATCTCGTATATCCTTGTGTCTGTTGTGTGTGTTTTTCTTCCTTCGTTTTAGTTTTCTACTTCCGCTGTGCTAACAAGTTTTTCTTTAAGAAAGATTGTGTTTAAGTTTTCAAAGAGGCTATTCACCCCCCCTCTAGCCATCTAAGATCCCAACATATAGATCTATAGAGATAGATCTAAGAGGTTGCTTGGCCTAAGTCGGAGTACATATATTGACAAGGTACTCCTTCGGCTTGCCATGCAGAACTCCAAGAAGGGATTTCTACCGATGTCACATGGCGTGAGTCTTTCGAAGGCTCAAGGTCCCTCTTCTAGAGAGGAGAGAGATCGCATGGATCAGATCCCTTATGCCTCAACCATAGGATCTATCATGTACGTCATGCTATGTACTCGTCCTGATGTCTCGTATGCTTTGAGCATGACGAGTAGATATCAGTCAGATCCAGGTGAAAGTCACTGGATAGCGGTCAAGAATATTCTTAAGTACTTGAGAAGGACTAAAGAATATTTCTTGATATATGGAGGCGATGATGAGCTAGCTGTAAAGGGTTACAGTGATGCCAGCTTCCAGACCGACCAGGATGATTATCAATCGCAGTCAGGATTCGTGTTTTGCGTAAATGGTGGTGCTTTGAGCTGGAAGAGTTCGAAGCAGGACACAGTAGCTGATTATACAACAGAGGCCGAGTATATTGCTGCATTAGAAGCAGCAAAGGAGGCAGTTTGGATCCGCAAGTTCATCACTGAACTTGGGGTGGTTCCTAGCATCGCTGACCCTATTGAGCTCTATTGTGACAACAATGGAGCAATTGCGCTGGCTAAGGAACCTCGCTCACACCAGCAGACCAAACACATACTACGGCACTTCCATCTCATTCGAGAGATTATCAACAGAGGAGATGTGAAGATTTACAAAGTACACACAGAGGCTAACATTGCAGATCCCTTGACTAAGGCTTTGGCACAGAGAAAGCATGATGGTCACACTAGGTCATTGGGCTTAGAGCCCACACTGATTGGCACTAGTGCTAGTGGGAGATTGTTAGTTAAAGCCCTAGAGCCAATCATTTGATGATTGTTGTATGAACTCATTGTATCATATTCTTATATATAAATAAAGGCATTTGTTTTGGTTATTATACTTGTATTGGTGCCAAATAACTAAGTATAATAGCGTCCTTGAGTAGAGGGTTCTTACCTATATCAATCGGTTAGTTGAATCGATAGTGAGATGATATAGGGAACACTACTCTTAATCATTCCTAGTCGAGTATTAACATTCAGGGACAATGTTAATGCGACGAGACTAACATGTAGGTCAACTCGATGACTTGATCTCACAAGTCATGGATATGGAGATATCAAGTTGACACATGGGTATGCATTGGAGAATGTATACTGAATGACCCGCCATGAGAAAGTATCATGGATCGTTATATGAGTGTCATATACTTTCTCATGTGGCTATTAGTATGACTACTAGTTCTTGGACCTGAAGTCACCATGGATCCCTACATAAGGAGTTATGTACTTTGGTTTCGTCAAACGTCACCCGTAACTGGGTGGACTATAAAGGTGATTACTGGATATGTAACGAATTATGCAGAGGGATGTGAGTGATGTAGATGGGATCTATCCCTCCTATATGACGGGAGTGACATCGATATTCTTGATAGAGTGAGACCACTAAGTGCATGGCCATGCCCAAATGAGTCAATATGAGATATTGAGCTCATTTGATCGAGTGAGTCTACTTGGAGTTCAAGTAGATTGATTAGAGGATGACACGGTCTATGCCTCATATTGATCAATCTATATGTCTAGGATAGAAGGACACTTATCATATATTGTAAGGAGTCACAATTAGTAGTCACAAGGTGATGTTGGATCTCAACATTCTTGTAACTTGGGTAGTAATGATATATTGCTAGATACCGCTCATTACTTATGCTTCTAAATGAGTTTAGGAGCATTGCCAACGTTACAAGAACCTATAGGGTCACACACAAAGGATAATTAGTTGGAGATTAGGTTCATATGATGAATCTGCTGGTTGCTACTCGGAAAAATCCAATGGCTCAACTGTACAAAAAATTTGTACGTGATCTGAACCTTTCCTAGCTACCATGTGTTCTTTTAAGTTAAACTTGTATCTCCTGCGGAACTTAACACGTTTGATTCCAAGTTTAACTTATATGTTCTTTTAGGTTTAGATTTGGATCTCCTGCGGAACTTAACACGTTTGATCCAAATCACCTAAGTTATAAATTCAATTAAATATTAGTTTCTAAAATTGGCTTCCAGTACTGTATGGCGAGGCACTTGGCCTTCTTGGATATGAGAGCAACCACCACCGACTAGACAAAGTCTTTTAAGGAAAGTTAATATTTAATTTCCTTATATAACTCTAGGTTAACCAAAAGGAACAATCAAATCACAAGGAAAAAAGAAAAAGAACACAACATCGAAATTAAATTCGAAAAATAAGAATCGAATGCCTCTTATATTTGGTATTTATACAAAGAAAAATTAACTAGTATGATGCGGAAATTAAATACTAGTTATACCTCTTCCTTGTATGCTAAAAACCTTGAGATCTTCTGCCGTATCCCTCGCCTCCTCTTAGACGTCGTGTGGGCGACGATCCTCCAAGACGAACACCACCCGGAAAGCTTCTCCTCCTTCTCTAGAATTCAGCCACCACCACCACAAAGGAGTAAAAGAGAGCAAAGGGAAGAGAGGGAGAGGGGCCGACCACTTGATGATCTCCAACAACACAATATCAATTGTTATGTTTTTTTCAAGGCCTCCCCTTCCCCCCTTTTTATATTAGTTTCCCAACGGAAAATTATGGAAAGAGTTTTATAAAAATAAGACTCATTCCTATTTCCTTTTAATTTTTTCTTTTTCTTTCCTTTTAATTAATCAATCCTATATTGATTTATTAATTAAACAACTATTTGTTGATGTTTAGTTATTTGACCGGCCCCTTGCTTGGGCACCAAGCAAGGTGGCCGACTACTTATTAAAAGGGAAAGAAAGAAAATTTTTTTATAAAATTTTAAAAGAAGAAAACTTCTAATAAAATTTTACAAAATCTTTTTTTTTTCTAATGTGGATATCAAAAGGAAAGTTTTAAAATTTAAAACATCTCTAATAATATTTCTTTTTAAAAGAAAGTTTTATAAATTTTACAACTCTCTTTTAAAACCTTGTGGCCTAATTTAAATTAGGAAAATTTTATAAATTTTTAAAATCTCTCTTTTTACAAATTGTAAATATCTGAGGAAATTTAAAAAATTCAAAAACAACCTTACTAATTTAAATATTGCGGCTGGCCCCCTTGCCCAAGGCAAGGGTCGACCACTTCTAGAGAATATATGGTCGGCCATTGCTTGGTCACCAAGCAATGAATCGGCCCCTTCTTGGACACCAAGAAGGCTTTTCTTTGGATGGACTTGAGACTTTCTTGAGGCTACAACAGGGACCTAGAGGAAAATTTGGTTTTGGCCTTCTGATGAGCTCGAGTATCCCGTGCTCGCTTCGAGCACACAACTCAAGTTCATCGATAATAACTCATTCCACAAGAAAGTTATTACCGCACTACCGCACCAATCCCAAATTACATTATGGGCTCCTTCTTATAATGAGTGTGTTAGTCTCCCTGTGTTTAAGATTACGAATGCCCACTAATTAAGTGAGTTACTGACAACTCATTTAATTAATATCTAGCTCCAAGAGTAGTACCACTCAACTTTATTGTCATGTTGGACTAGGTCCACCTGCAGGGTTTAACATGACAATCCTTATGAGCTCCTCTTGGGGACATTCTCAACCTAGATAACTAGAACACAGATTCCTTCTATAATCAACAACACATACTATAAGTAATATCATTTCCCAACTTATCGGGCATATTGATTTATCGAGCTAAACCTCACCCTTTGATAAGTCAAAGAAATAAATATTAAATATACATGCTTGTTATTGTTAGAGTGTATACTGAAAGCATAAGCTTTTGTAAACATTTATTTTGAATAAAGAATCACATTTGGTCAAATTATCTACATTTAGTTGTAATTGTTCAATTAATTTATATTGTAGATAACATAGTATGTGGTGACACATACAGAAGATGATGTTATCAGTACCTTATAAATTATAAACAGTAGCTCACGACCAAAATGGAAAGGAACAAACCATTGGAAGGTCATAGTGTAATTAGGAATTAGTTTATCTTGACTATATAATTACACTAGTACACTTAGAGTGTATTGAGTAGGACCATTAGAGGTCGTTTCTTTTATACTGACTTTATAAAGGAACAAATACCTCAGTTATTATGGAAGTGTGTGCTCTTAATCCTAATATAATAACAAGCACATATATTTGATATTTATTTCTTTAATTTATCAATGGGTGAGATTTAGTTTGATAAATCAATAAGCCCGATAAGTTGGGAAATGATATAACTTATAGTGTGTGTTGTTGATTATAGAAGGAAACTGTGTCCTAGTGATCTAGGTTGATAATGTCCCCAAGATGAGCTCATAAGGATTGTCATGTTAAACCTTGCAGGTGGACTTAGTCCGACATGACGATAAGGTTGAGTGGTACTATTCTTGGATTAAGATATTAATTAAATGAGTTATCAGTAACTCACTTAATTAGTGGACATTCGACATCTTAAACACAGGGAGACTAACACACTCATAATAAGAAGGAGCCCAAAAATGTAATTTAGGATTGGTGCAGTAGTTCAATAATAGTTTTTTAGTGGAATGAATTATTATTGATAAAATTAAGTTGTGTGTTCGGGGCGAACACGGGATGCTTAATTTTATCGGAAGACCAAAATCAATTCCTCCTCTCGGTCCCTATCGTAGCCTCTTATTTATAGGGCACTATACCCACCTATACCCACCTTCATACCCATGATGTAGGGGCCGGCCAAGCTAGCTTGTGGATCAAGCTAGGGCCGGCCAAGCCTTGGTTCATGGGTGGCCGACCCTAGCTTGAACCCAAGCTTAGGTGGCCGACCCCCATTAAATTTAAAAGAATTTTAATTTTAAATTTTTCTTATGTGAAAGATATAATTTATTGGAGAGATTAAAAATTAAAATATCTCTTTTAAAAGGATCTACAAAAGATTAAAGAAAGAGATTAGATCTCTTTCCTTATTTATAGATTGGAAAGATATTTTATTTTTCTTCTTTGTAAATTATTCACATGTTGAAAAATTAAAATTATAGAAATTTCTTTTTATCAACCTTGAAGGGATTTTAAAGGGAAATTTTATTTTTTAAAATTTCCAAAGACAAATAAGGAATTTTAATTGTTGATTGAAATAGCCTTGTTTGCTCTTAATGATGTGGCCGGCCATGACATGAAGGAATAGGAAATTTAGTTTAATTTTTATTAATTAATTCATGTCAAGGAAAATTAAGGAAATTTTATTGTAATTAAATTTTTTTATTTACCAAAGCTAAGGAATATAAAAAAGGGGGTTGGGGTGCCTTCATGACACACAACTTTATTATTCTTCTCCTTCTTTTCTTCCTTGGTGTGGCCGGCCCCTTCAAGATCTTTCTTCTCCTTGTTGTGGCCGAACCTCTTCTTCCTCTTGGAGATCAAGTGGTGGCCGGTTTTCTAGCTTGGAGAAGAAGGAGAGAGAGCTTTCATCCATTGGAGCATTGGTGGTGGTTTCTCTTCTTCCTTGGAGGTGCACTTGATTTGGCCGAACCTTGCAAGGAGGAGAAGAAGGTGTTTTGGTGGTTTCTCATCTCGAAAGATCGTTGCCCACACAACGTCCAAGGTTAGAAGAGGAATACGGTAGAAGACCTAAAGGTTTTTTGCTTGCAAAAGAAAAAAGTATACTAGTATTTTATTTCCGCATCATACTAGTTTCATCTTCATGTAAAAAATACCAAATACAAGAGGCATGCGATTCTAGTATTTTGAATTTATTTTCGATGTTGTGTTCTTTGTTTTTCTTTTCCTTGTGATTTGATTGTTCTTTTCGGTTGACCTAAAGTTATTTAAGGAAATTAAATATTAGTTTTCCTTAAAAGGCTTTGTCTAGGCGGTGGTGGTTGTTCCCATATCCAAGAAGGTCATGTGCCTCGCCATGCAATCCTGGAAGCTAATTTTGGAAATTAATATTTAATGAAATTAATAACCTAGGTGATTTGGATCGAACGTGTTAAGTTCCGCAGGAGATCCAAGTCTAAACCTAAAAGAACAAATAGATTAAACTTTGGATCAAACGTGTTAAGTTCCGTAGGCGATCCAAGTTTAATTTAAAAGAACACATGGTAGCTAAGAAAAGGTTCAGACCTTTGTACAAAATTTTTGTACAGTGGAACCATTAGGTTTTCCGACTAGCAACCAACAATTGGTATCAGAGCTAGGGTTTTGCCTCTGTGTATTTGGTATTAGTTTAATTATGCACATGACATACATAATTTAGGCAGGTTATGTTGGATCGAGACGCGCTAGAGGGGGGGTGAATAGCGCTCGTGGCTATTTTCAACGATTATCGGAATCGTAAGAGTTAAAACGCAGCGGAAATTAAAAGAGACACAGACACGAAGGAGTTACTTCGTTCGGAGCCTAAGGCGACTCCTACTCGAAGGCCCGCGATCCTTGATCGCTTTCGGTGGGCAACAACTATAAGTTCGAAAGTATACAAAGATGAATTACAAGTAATGCAGTAAATAATCTTATACCGACAATGGAAAATACTAAATTGAAGCTTCGGGTTGTCGGTGTCGAGTTGCAGCACTTCGGGACGAGTTCGTTAGCAGCTAAATGCAGAAGGAAGACTTGGATGTTCTCTCTTCTAGCTGCTGGTCGAATCCCCTTTATAAATAGTGTTCAAGGCGCCTTAAACCCCTCCAAGGCGCCTCCAGGCTGGCCGCATCACCCGCGTGGATCAGAACCGACCTGGTCGAATTCTATCCTGTTCAAGGCGCCTCCAACCTCTCCAAGGCGCCTTCATCAACTTGTTTAAGGCGCCTTAAGCCTATCCAAGGCGCCTTGAAGCTTGCTTCGCAGCCAGCTTATGTTTTGCACCCGAGGCGCCTCCAAGCCCCATGGAGGCGCCTCGGACACTGTTCATCCGAGAGTAATTGTGCACTTTTGCCCCTGCAAGATATGTTAATCCCAAAAATACCCTGCAGCACAAAGTTAGCACAAAACAATAATAAATATGAAGATGATAAAGAATATTATGACAGTCTCCGGACTGTCCGGGTCTGACTTCAGATTTCCTTCCGGAAACCCTAGGTCGACCCGACGCCTACTGTTCCCTCTACGGGGAACGCGTCCTCACCTACTCCTCTCAGGAGATTTACCTGATGCCAGTGCGATCCTCCAGATCGACTGGACTTTTGCTCAGCACTCGACGCTTCCGGACTTTCTGCTGGACATCCGCTTCCCGGCTAGTCCAGACTTTCACCTGGTTCGCGACACCAGGACTTTTCACCTAGGGTTACCACCCCCTAGGACTTTTGCCTGAAGCCATCGACCTGACAAGACTTTCCGCATAGGGTTACCACCCCCTATGACCTAGGGTTACCACCCCCTAGGGTTTTCACCTGCCTAACCGCAGCTAGGACTTTTGCCTAAGTATCACTTAGGACTTTCCTGCAAGCTCCATGAACTTTGTTAGATAACACCACCACTTAACTTTGAGCCCTTTGCCATAATCAAAACTCAGGTTCGATCATCTGGTGCTCACTGCACCAACAGGTTAATAGTAGGATGTGCTAACTTTGTGGATGCAGGATCCAACTATTATGGCTTATAGTTTTTTATGTGTGTGATTGGACCCTTGGACATGTCAAGGGCATTTATATGTGTGTGCATGATTATATTATAAAATGCAGCAGGAGCTGTATTTAGTTTTTATTAGGATTTTATTTTTGATCTAGTTACATGTACATTCCTTTTATGGAATATAGGATCGATGGATGTAAATTTTTATTTTATGTTCGATCTAGTTTACATGTACATTCCTTCGAGGAATATAGGATCGAAAAATGTAAAATTCTATTTATGTCGCGGATCAAATCTTGCAAGGCGTGGAACCTTTTGAGGACCAGAGGCGCAACGGAACAAGGAGCAAGATGGATGCGACAGCTAGACCCGGTGGCGGTGGCCAAGAATGACAGCGGCTTGGGATGACAACACACGGAGGACAACAATAGATAAAAGTCATAATAGTTGAAAATTAGTTTTTCTATTTATTGCTTTTATATTGTGCTGTGTGTGCATGTTAGTATACATGTTTAGTAGGCTAACATAGTTAAAATTCCTCATTTATAAATAACTAAGTGGGAGAGGGATTTTAAATAAATTCCACGGTCTCCATTACTGGTTTGTAAGTGATGCAAACAAGCTTGCGCGTTGGCTCTGAGTGCCTTCCTCCATATCGGATGAGCTTGTTTGTGGATCACTAGAACAAACTTCCATTTTGGATGACTATAGGAAGTTAATTAAGAGTGTGTGATCTTCCCCATCGGAAGGGGCACAATCTTATTAATGGACTTAGTGTCAAGTAATGGTATACACTTAGGCACGTTTAATAGTATCCTCCCCATCGGAGTCACTGCTATTATTCGTGTGACCAAAGGATACCAACTATTAATTTTATTTGTCAAAAAGTTAGGTTGACAAGATAATAAAATTAATGGGTTAAACCCTCCTTTTACAAATGCTGAATTTGTATACGTCCACACTATCGTGGCATACAATATTTGCGGTATTTTGAGGTGTTGGTTAATTTAAAATAGTATTGTTTGAGAAATCAATATTATTCTAAATTTAGAGTTCTGACCAAAAGTTATTTGTGATTCTTAGGATGACTTTCAACCCACTGTCCATTATACTACAACAGAATAGACTTACTGGTCCTAACTACATAGATTGGAAAAGGAACATGGACATTGTTCTTACTGCTGAAAGCTATAAGTTTGTACTGACTGAGCCTTGTCCTGATGCACCCACTGGAAATGGGTAAAGGCGGATGAGATGGCGCGGTGTTACATTTTGGCTCCAATGTCAAATGTATTGCAACATCAGCATCAAGATTTACCAACAGCTTATGATATTATGAACAATCTCAAGGAACTCTTTGGTCATCAGGATCGGGCTTCTAGACAAGAAGCCATGAGAAAGATAATGACAGCCACCATGCAAGAGGGTACTCCTGTGAGAGATCATATCCTAATGATGATGGCTTATCTGAATGAAATACAGATCCTTGGAGGAGAAATTGATGGGGAAACCCAGATCGATATGATCCTCCAAACACTACCTAGAAGTTTTGAGCAATTCCGCCTGAATTACAATATGAATAAAAGGGTATATTCATTGGCGGAACTACTGACAGAACTTTAGGCAGCAAAAGGTTTGTTTCATCATAATTCTCATATTCACTATGCTGAAAATGGTTCTACTTCTAAACCTAAAGGAAAGAAGAAGAAGAAACAAGTTGGTTCAGCAAAGAAAGTGAATAAATCTCAGAGTACAGGACCTAAAACTGGAATGAAGAAGCAGAAGGGCAAGTGCTTCATCTGCAAGCAGTCAGGGCATTGGAAGGCGGACTGTCCTCGTAGGAATCAGAACAACAAAGGTATATCTCATGCTCTAGTTGTTGAAACATGTTTAGCGGTGTTATCTACCAGCACCTGGTGTGTAGATACGGGAGCCACTGATCATGTCTGCAATTCCTTACAGGGGTTCCAGGAAACCCGATGACTAACTGAAGGAGAGATTACCGTCTACATGGGCAATGCTACTAAGGTGGCGGCTATTGCAGTGGGACATGTCTACTTATCTTTTAATAGGAATAGAAATTTGGTTTTAAGAAATTGTCTTTATGTACCCAATTTTAGAAAGAATTTAATTTCAGTTTCTAAACTGTTTTTGGATGGATATTCAGTTTCCTTTAGTAACGATGTAGTTATTAAGAGAAATAAAGTGATTATCTGTTCTGGTGCATTAGTTGGCAATTTGTTTACTTTAAATCCAATTTCTCCCACAAAGCAAAACATGGAAATTTATAACTCATCTTCTAGCTCAAATAAGAGAAAAGAACCTTCGGAAATGAACCAAGCATATCTTTGGCATCTAAGGCTTGGTCATATTAACTTAAGTAGGATTCAAAAGCCGATGGACTTTTGGGTTCATTAGAGTTGGAAAATTTTTCAACTTGTGAATCTTGCTTGGAAGGTAAAATGACCAAGAGGCCTTTCAAGGCTAAGGGGTATAGAGCCAAAGAAGTGTTAGAATTGGTTTATTATGATTTGTGTGGTCCTATGTCTGTCCAGGCAAGAGGTGGTTTTGAATATTTTGTCTCTTTTATAGATGATTATTCAAGATATGGATACATTTACCTAATGCGCCGCAAGTCCGAGTGCTTTGATAAGTTCAAAGAATACAAGGCTGATGTGGAGAAACGACTAGGTAAAAGTATCAAGACACTACGGTCTGATCGTGGTGGCGAATACCTCTTAGGAGAGTTTAGGAATTACTTATCAGAGGCCGGGATTCAATCCCAACTGTCTGCACCTGGTACACCTCAACAGAATGGTGTGGCAGAACGAAGGAATAGGACTCTTATGGAGATGGTTAAATCGGTGATGAGTTATTCAGAATTACCAAATTCATTTTGGGGTTACGCTCTGGAAATAGCAGTGCACATTCTGAACTTAGTACCTTCTAAATCAGTTTCTTCTACTCCCACAGAATTGTGGAATGGGCGAAAGCCCAGTCTAAGACACATTTGGATTTGGGGTAGTCCAGCACATGTGCTGAAACCAGATGTTGATAAGTTAGAATCTCGTACAGAAGTTCGCGTGTTTGTGGGGTATCCTAGAGGAACGAAAGGTGATTTATTTTATAGTCCTAAAGACTAGAAGGTCATTGTTAGCACCAATGCCCAGTTTTTAGAAGAAGACTATATAATGGATCACAAGCCCAGTAGCAAAGTTGTTTTAGAAGAACTTAGAGAGGGCACGTCTACCTTAGTACCAACAATACAAGATGAAGTACCACAAGAGACTGCAACACGTGTCACACATGATGCACAACCACAGACAGTGCCTCGTCGTAGTGGGAGGGTTGTAAGGCAGCCTGATAGATTCATGTTTTTGGGAGAGTCTTCGGACTTGATCCCGGGAAAACATGAACCTGATCCCCGAACATATGACAAAGCACTCCAAGATATAGATGCAGCATCTTGGCAAAAGGCAATGAATTCTGAAATAGAGTCTATGTACTCTAATAAGGTCTGGGAGCTCGTAGAACCACCTGATGGTGTAAAAGCCGTTAGATGCAAGTGGATCTACAAAAGGAAAAGAGGGACAGACGGGAAGGTAGAAACCTTCAAAGCTAGGCTTGTTGCGAAAGGGTACACTCAGAAAGAGGGAATCGATTATGAGGAGACCTTTTCACCGGTAGCCATGCTTAAGTCTATCCGGATATTCTTATCCATTGCTGCTCATATGGATTATGAGATTTGGCAAATGGATGTCAAGACAGCTTTCCTTAATGGAAGTCTTGAAGAGAACATCCATATGAAGCAACTAGAAGGGTTTATTGAAAAAGGCAAAGAGCATCTAGTGTGCAAGCTCAATCGGTCCATTTATGGACTGAAGCAAGCTTCAAGGTCTTGGAACATCCGGTTTAATGAAGTAATCCAGTCATATGGATTTATTCAGTGTCTGGATGAGTCTTGTGTATACAAGAAGTGTAACGAAAATGTGGTAGTATTTCTTGTACTATACGTAGATGATATTTTGTTAATTGGCAACAATGTCAAGGTATTATCGGACGTAAGGGTATAGTTGTCCAAACAATTTGATATGAAGGACTTAGGAGATTGTGCACACATTCTTGGGATCAATGTTATAAGGGATCGCAAGAAAAGAATGTTGTGTCTGTCCCAAGCTTCATATATAGATACAATCCTTGCTCGTTTTAGCATGCAGGATTCCAAGAAAGGTTTCTTACCTTTTAGGCATGGAGTAGCTCTATCTAAAGAGATGTCTCCGAAGACATCAAAAGAGATAGAGGACATGAAAGCAGTTCCTTATGCTTCGGCTGTAGGAAGCCTAATGTATGCAATGCTATGTACGAGACCTGATATCTGTTTTGTCGTGGGCATGGTTAGCAGATATCAGAGTAACCATAGACAAGGACATTGGACTGCGGTAAAGCATATATTAAAGTGTTGGTGCAGGAAGCATCCGACGATCGAACCGATGTTTTGATTATGTCAAAGGGTTCAAGTTAAGTTGTTTTGTTATCTAATGAGCTTAAACAAGTGTGCAGGAAAGTCCTAACTGCGGTTAGGCAGGTGGAAAATCCTAAGGGGCGGTAATCTTAGGTCCTAGGGGGTGGTAACCCTAGGTGGAGGAAAACCCTAAGGGGTGGTAACCTTAGGTCCTAGGGGGTGGTAACCCTAGGTGGAGGAAAACCCTAGGGGGCGGTAACCTTAGGTCCTAGGGGGTGGTAACCCTAGGCGGAAAGTCCAGTCGGTCTGGAGGATCGGACTAGCATCAGGTAAATCTCCTAAGTGGAGTAGGTGAGGGCGCGTTCCCCATAGAGGGAACAGTAGGCGTCGGGTCGACCTAGGGTTTCTGGGCGGAAACCCGAAGTCTGACCCGGACAGTCCGAAGACTGTCAACTCAATTGTTTATATATTATCTTTTGTGTTCTAACTCTGTTTTGCAGGAAACTAACACTTTTGTGCAGGGTTAGTACTGACCGGGATTGGTCAACCGAACCTTGGGATCGGTCGACCGAACCTCCAAGCTGCCAGACCAGATCGCTAGAAGTTGGACCAGGTTCGACCAGGGATCGGTCGACCGGACCTCGGGATCGGTCGACCGAACCTGGGATAGGTGTCGACTGGATCAAGCTGAGGTGTACGGGTCAGAGGAGACTGATCGGTCGATGGAACCTTGGGATCGGTCGACCGATCCCAGGGATAAAGTTTGACCAGATCGAAGCTGAGCGACGGATGGACGGATCAGATGCGGTGGAGATCATCTGATCGGTTGACCGAACATTGGGATCGGTCGACCGATCCGCTTCGAGTCAAATCTGATCCCGAGACTTGGGAATCTGGATCAGACCTTGCAGAGCTATAAAAAGGGGCCTCGAGGTGCAGCTCAGAACATCGAATTCCGAACAAGAAAACTGCGCTCTTCCGTGTACTGCTTCTAACGCCTCAACAACGCTCTGCTACTCCAACGAATCAACTCCAAAGTTCACTATTCTTCTTGTTCGTTGGTATAGTTTCTTTATTGGACTAATTGTACTCCAGTTTGTAATCATTCCGATATTATAGTTGTTGCCCACCGAAAGCGATCAAGGACCGCGGGCCTTCGAGTAGGAGTCGCTATAGGCTCCGAACGAAGTAAAACACCTGCGTCTCTGTGTGCTTGATTTTACTTTCCGCTGCGTTTCTACTCTGCATTTCAAATCGATAAAATAGCCACGAGCACTATTCACCCCCCCTCTAGTGCTTTCGATCCATCAATTGGTATCAGAGCGGGGTCATTTTGAATCGGTGCAACCACCATTCAAAATAATTTTTCGTGGTATTTTCAGTTGTTTTTTAAATTAGAATTTGGCTCTATAGCTATATTCTAAACCGTTTCTCGAATCGGTTTTCTGCTCGAGGTTGGTGCAACACCACCCGAGTTCGTGATCTATTTTTATACCGCACTACTAAGCCAGGACCAATTCCTGGAACTTTCTTGTTGTTATTTTTTTTAGTTGATCTGGAATGGCTCCTCAAGAAGGCTACAGCACAGCCCGTCCCCCGCTATTCACCGAAGACGACTTCGGGTACTGGAAGGGTCGGATGGAGGCATATCTCCAGACTCATTTTGAAGTCTAGATGATTGTCAAAACCGGACTCCAACTACCAACTGATAGCGCTGGTAAACCACTTCCATACGAAGATTGGGACGCATCTCTAATTAAGAAGGTGGAAGCAAACGCCAAGGCGACCTGCACCCTCCAGGGTGGCCTAACAAAAGAAGAACTCAACCGCGTCGGCCCCTTCAACAGTGCCAAGGAGCTGTGGGAGAAGCTCATTGAACTTCATGAAGGAACGTCTGACACTAAAGTAAGTAAAAGAGACCTAATTTTTAATAAATTATTTAATATCAAACTGCAGGAAGGTGAGACAGCTGCCCAACTCCACGCCCGGATTCAAGATCTGCTCAACGGTCTTCATGCAATTGGACAAAAGGTAGAAAACCGGGACATCATAAGGTATTCTCTAAACGCCTTTCCGAGGAACACCTTGTGGGCATCCATGGTAGATGCCTACAAGGTTTCGAAGGACTTGTCTACTATTAAGTTAGATGAACTCTTTGCATAATTCAAACTTCATGAACCGACTAATGCACGCCCGACCGGGAAAGGGTTGGCTTTGGTTGTAGGAACAGGAAGAGTACGCAAATCAAAGATAAAGCGCAGAACCGAACCTAAGTCAGAAGAAGAAGAACCAGATTCGGAAGACGATGACGAGCTTACAACCGAAATAGTCAACCTGGTAAAGAAACTCTACAAAAAGAAGGGCTTCAACAAAAAGGATGTGAGAAAGGCCATCCAGTCCAAAGAAGCCCAATCAAGCTCGAAGGACAAATTCGAAGTGACCTGCTACGGGTGCAATCAGAAGGGGCACATCAAGGCAAACTGCCCGAACCAAAAAGATCCAAAGAAACCAGGGAGGAAGAAGGCCTTGAAAGCAACGTGGGACGAGTCTTCCTCCGAGGAATCCGACGACGAAGAACTCGAGCAAACGAATTTTCTCGCACTGACAGCCCGGGACTACACCAACGAATCCGGAAGCGAGGACGAATCGGAAGCCGAGTCCGAAAGAAGCCACAGATCCGCATCTGTTTCCGAAGGGCCAAACCCCTCTGTAAGTACAAACCGTTTATATAACTTAATTAATTATTTAATGCATAAAGTAGCTAAGTCAAAAATTCGAATCAAGTCGCTTCTAAAGGAGGTAACACTCCTTAAAGAAACAACTAATAACGAATCCTTGACTGATCCAGCTCAGACTGGAACCTCAACTCAAGTTCAAAGACTTGAGGAAGAGAATTCCAACCTGAAAAATCAAGTCAAGGATTTGAAGACAACCCTAGAACGATTTTCCCTGGGATCCAAGAATTTTGACTTGATTCTTGGAACACAAAGGGAAATCTACAATAGAACTGGACTAGGATACAAATCGAAAAAGAAATATAAGTCATACTTATCTCTCATATAAAGAACAAATAGAAAAATGGTCCAAGCATGGGTTGCCAAGTCCAACCTGATCAATCAAGTTGGACTGGGACAATATTGGATTCCCAAGGATCAAATACATTACCTCGATAGACCATATCGAGGCTATGATCCAGGGGGAGCTAAAATGATTAAAATTAAAAATTAAAACTAAAAAATTAAATTAATTAAAATCAAAAATTAAAAAATTAAAAATAAAAAATTAAATTAAAAATTCGAAATTAAAATCAAAAATTAAATTAAAAATTAAATTAAAAATTCGAAATCAAAAATTAAATCCAAATTCGAAATTAAACTAAACATTCTAAATTTAATTGAAAATAGAAGGAGGATCCAGAATAGCTGGCACCCGCATCTAAACTACCCGACTGGGTAACCAAACTTAATCTACCCGAAATGGGTAAACAAGAATAGTCTACCTGGCAGGGTAATTAAGGTTAGATAAAATGGACTAGGTTTAACTTGAGTCACGGTACTGGTGAAGTTTTTGGATGATAGTACGTTAGGGAAGCTTGGGTATCGCATGTCTAGGAAGATATGGCTTCGAACTGGTGCATTTGGCCAAGTGGAACTTACCGAAGCTACCCTTAAATGGATCCTAACTAGTTAGACCAAGGTTTAGTATTAAGTTCAATGGGTAGGACTATTTGGAAAACCTCGAAGGCATGGTTACTTTAATGAGTTCCTTGTGACTCACCATAGCCCAGAAGTTTATCCAAAGAATGCTTACTTGTTGAACCCAAAGCTAAACCTGAATCTAACACAAAGTTAAACATAATTCTAAAATTGAACCTCAATTCATCTCACAAAAATTATAGGAGTCCCTGATTGAAAATTTAGATCGGCTGAGATGACTAAGGAATTCATTAATTCAAAATTAAATTCATTAATTCAAAATTAAATTAATTAATTAAAAATTAAATTCATTAATTCAAAATTAAATTCATTAATTCAAAATTAAAATTCATTAATTCAAAATTAAATTCATTAATTCAAAATTAAATTAATTAATTCAAAATTAAATTCATTAATTCAAAATTAAATTCATTAATTCAAAATTAAATTCATTAATTCAAAATTAAATTAATTAATTCAAAATTAAATTCATTAAATTAAAATTAAATTCATTCAAATTAAAATTAACTTAATCATTCATTCAAATTAAAATTAACTTAATTATTTTTCAAATTAAAATTAACTACTTTTTCAAAATTAAAAAAAAAATTAACTTAAAATATTTTTCAAACTTAAACATTCTTCAATAGAATTAACTAATTATTAACACAGATTGGGTAGGATGCAAAATTAAGGACTTACTTCAATCAAACTGTCTTTTGATCCATCAACTACTTTATGTGTAGAAATTGGATCAATGGGTGTTGGACAGTGGATGCTCCAGACATATGACTAGAGATAGGTTGAAGTTCACTAAGCTAAAACTAAAGAACCTAGGATCAGTTGCATTCGGCAATGATGGAAAACTGAAAGTAATCGGAAAAAGTACTTAACTCCGATTTTATTATTCGAAAAGTGTTATTAGTTGAAAATTTTAATTTTAATTTATTAAGTATAAGCCAATTATGCGATACTGGTTACTCAGTTAATTTTACCAAGTCCGAATGTATAGTCAAACATATTGATAATCCAAAAATCATACTTAAGGGCACTAGGAAAGATAATGTCTACACCATTGATCTACCAACACCCTCGATAAAGTGTTTTCTAACACAACAAGAGGAAACTGAGTTGTGGCACAGGAGATTGGGTCACACTCACACAAGACTCATTTCAAAAATGAGTCAAAATGGACTAGTCAGAGGATTACCCAAATTAAAAGTTATTGAAAATTCAATCTGTAATGCGTTTCAACAAGGAAAACAAACCAAGTCAACCAATCTAGGTAGAACTACTTGTTTACTTGAGCTCCTTCACCTAGACTTATTCGATTCACACGGAGCCAAGTCACTAAGCAAGAACCAGTATTGCTTAGTTATAATAGATGATTTCTCCAGGTTTACCTGGGTAAAATTTCTAAAAACAAAAGATGAAACCTTTGAAATATTTAGTAATTTTTGTAAATTAACAGAAAATGGAAAAGACACTAAAATTAAAAGAATAAGAAGTGACTATGGAGGAGAATTTGAGAATCACAACTTTACTGAATTTTGTGAAATAAATGGATATAAACATGAATACTCCTGCCCTAGAACCCCTCAAAAAAATGGTTTAGTAGAACGTAAAAATAGAACCCTACAAGAAGCTGCTAGAACCATGTTAAACGAATATAAACTATCTAATCAATTCTAGGTTGAAGCAGTTAGTACAACATGTTACATTCAAAATAGGATTTTAATTAACAAAATTCAAAATAAAACACCCTATGAAATTTATTATAATAAAATTCCCAACTTAAACTATTTAAAAGTATTTGGGTGTAAAGTCTTCATTTTGAACACTAAAGACTACTTAGGGAAATTTACATCAAAAACAACCCCAGGAATATTTTTAGGATATTCAACAATTAGTAGAGCATATAGAGTGTATAACAAAAATACCCTAAAGGTAGAAGAGACAATAAATATAATATTTGATGAAGAAAATAAGTTACCCAACACAATAAATGACACTGAAAATACAGAAAATATTAACCCAATAAACAGAGAAGATGATGAAATTCAACCTGAACCTATTGAATCTGAAGAACAAATCACTAACTCAAATGATATACGACCAACTAGAACAAGCACAAATCACCCATCTGACCAAATTTTGGGTGACCCAACTGTAGGAGTCAGAACTAGATCATCTTATAGAAACCAGAGCCAAATAGCCTTGATTTCAAAAATTGAACCCAAAACCATAGAAGAAGCCCTACCAGACCCAGATTGGACTCTAGCAATGCAAGAAGAATTGACCCAATTTGAAAGAAATCAGGTCTGGGAATTAGTGCCGAAACCCGTTAACAAATCCATAATTGACACTAAATGGGTTTTTAGAAATAAATTAAACGATCAAGGTGAAATAGTTAGAAACAAAGCTAGGTTAGTAGCTAAAGGATTCAGTCAAGTAGAAGGGTTAGATTATGACGAGACCTATGCTCCAATAGCAAGACTTGAATCCATTAGGATGTTGCTAGCCTATGCAGCACACAAAGGATTCAAGCTATTTCAAATAGACGTAAAATCCGCATTTTTAAACGGATTTATTAAAGAAGAAGTGTATGTAGGGCAACCCCCAGGATTTGAAGATTTAGAACAACCAAATTATGTCTTTAAATTAAAAAAGGCCCTATATGGACTAAAACAAGCACCTAGGGCTTGGTATGAACGTCTGTCCAATTACTTAATATCAAAAGGATTTAAACAAGGTCAAATAGACCCAACCCTTTTCGTAAAAACCCTAGAAAATGACATTTTTATAGCCCAAATTTACGTTGACGATATTATTTTCGGTTCCACAAACTCTAGATTTCTAAAAGAATTCACCAAACTTATGGAAAATGAATTCGAAATGAGTCTGGTAGGAGAGATTAATTTCTTCTTAGGTTTACAGATTAAGCAAACTAAAGATGAAATTTACATTTATCAAACTAAATATGCTAAGGAATTAATTAGAAAATTTGGCATGAAAAACTCAAAAATAATCAATACACCAATGGCTACAAATGCTAAAATTGACTCAGACTTAGAAGGTAAATCAGTAGACTTGAAATACTATCGGAGTGCGATAGGAAGTCTA
Organism: Zingiber officinale; assembly: GCF_018446385.1. Classification (NCBI taxonomy): domain Eukaryota; kingdom Viridiplantae; phylum Streptophyta; class Magnoliopsida; order Zingiberales; family Zingiberaceae; genus Zingiber; species Zingiber officinale. The sequence continues at coordinate 70,646,699 of NC_055999.1, forward strand.
CTGTACCTAACTGCAAGTCGACCAGACATTATTTTTGCAGTAGGTATGTGTGCACGATACCAATCTTGTGCAAAAGAGTCTCACTTAACCCTTGTCAAAAGAATCCTTAGGTATGTTAAGGGAACCCTAAATGTAGGACTATGGTACCCTAGAACTGGCACCCTTGACCTAAACGGCTACTCTGACTCAGACTATGCCGGATGCAAGCTAGATAGAAAAAATACAAGTGGTAGCTGTCAATTTCTAGGACAATGCCTAGTAAGTTGGTCAAGTAGAAAGCAACACTGTGTTGTTTTATCTACCACTGAAGTTGAATATATAGCCTTAGGTGAATGCACATCTCAGTTGCTGTGGATGATGCATACCCTTAAAGAATCAACTGGAGTATCATAAAACTAAAATCTCAATTGATAATATAAGCTCAATAAATCTAACAAAAAACTCAATTCATCACTCAAGGACTAAACATATAGAAGTGAAACACCACTTTGTAAGGGATCACGTAGCTAAGGGTGATATTGAACTGAACTATGTTGAGTCAAAATCAAACCTAGCTGACATCTTCACAAAGCCCTTACCTGAACTTGAGTTCAACTCACTTAGAAGGCAAATAGGAATGTGCTGGGTAGAATAGATATTAATTTTTCAAAACTCACTGTCTTACTTCAAAACTCGTTCTTTTATTCTTTTTAAAATCTAGGAAAAATAATGATTTTAAAATCCCATCTTCTTAGAATTTTCAAAAATATGACTTAACCTGGGATCTACCCTAGAAATCTTGTTCCCCTAGATTTAAGCCAGAGCATCTCACAAACACCTAGGTATACCTTGCTTGTGTTTGTAAAACATAGAATGGTGTGAGATGCATAGGGTACAGCCTGGACTCAAGAATGCTTATTACTGTGCATCAATATGAGTCTTTGCGTTAAATACTTTATTAGCAGTAATTAAGTCAAGTCTTCCAGCCTTAGTCAAATCTAACTGGACTAAATGACTTTACTTGACTAACCAAGTGAAAGTTGTTGCCCTCTAGCTAATCAGCAAGTAGCTAACGGTTAGACAGTTGGTGAAGGAAATGTTAAGCTTAAGCTTGCTTACACTTTAGGGCTCTGTACCTTACCAAAACAATTTAAATAATTTAACAACTATTTAACTTGATTCATGCTTGGACTATAAGACCCTAAGAATTTATTAAGACATTAATCAAGGGGGAGTGAATTTTTCTTTTCAAGCTAGTTTTCCTTTAAAATAAAAATTATCTTTGACTTGGTTTTAAAAATTATTTTTGACTTGACTTAAAAATATTATGTTTGACTCAGCCTTAAAATAGAATTAACAGTACTTTTAAAGCTTGGATTTTTAGATAATCAATTTTCAAAACTAAGCACTATAATTATCCAAATCCTTTACTAAGTTTTTTTTTCAAGAAACAGTTTCTCAAAGCTAAGTACTTAAGTTAAGCTTTTATGAAAATCCTTTTAAAGTTAAATACTCAAGCAAAGTTTTTACCTTTAAGTGTTTGTCAAAAAATTTTCAAATAACAATTAGTTTTTGTTGAAAATGAGTTATGTATTTTCAAAACAATTGCAAATTGAGCTAAGTGTTTTTCAAAGTAATGATTTTCAAAATGCTAAATTTTGCTAAGTTTTTGTTGAAAACACTAAGTAGTTTCCAAGACATTTCCTAACTTAAGTAAAATAATTCTTTTTGAAACACTAAGACATTAAATAAATGGCTACTCTTCAGGGGGAGCTTAAACTAATTATTCTCTTCTCTTCCTGATATTCTTTTTGATTTATGTCAAAGGGGGAGAGAAAAATTAAAGTTAAAGAGATTAAGAATTAAGAATTTAAACATAAAGAGGAGCATAAGTTTTACAAATTTTTATACATTCATGTTTAAATTTCTTATTCTTAATAATTTCATATTTTAATTTTGTCATACTTTTACTTAACTTTGAACTGTGTTGTCATAATCAAAAAGGGGGAGATTGTTGGTGCAGGAAGCATCCGACGATCGAACCGATATTTTGATTATGTCAAAGGGTTCAAGTTAAGTTGTTTTGTTATCTAATGAGCTTAAACAAGTGTGCAGGAAAGTCCTAACTGCGGTTAGGTAGGTGGAAAATCCTAAGGGGCGGTAACCTTAGGTCCTAGGGGGTGGTAACCCTAAGTGAAGGAAAACCCTAAGGGGCGGTAACCTTAGGTCCTAGGGGGTGGTAACCCTAGGTGGAGGAAAACCCTAAGGGGCGGTAACCTTAGGTCCTAGGGGGTGGTAACCCTAGGTCCTAGGGGGCGGTAACCCTAGGTCCTAGGGGGCGGTAACCCTAGGTCCTAGGGGTGGTAACCCTAGGCGGAAAGTCCAGTCGGTCTGGAGGACCGGACTGGCATCAGGTAAATCTCCTAAGTGGAGTAGGTGAGGACGCGCTCCCCGTAGAGGAAACAGTAGGCGTCGGGTCGACCTAGGGTTTCCGGGAGGAAACCCGAAGTCAGACCCGGACAGTCCGAAGGCTATCAACTCAATTGTTTATATATTATCTTTTGTGTTCTAACTCTGTTTTGCAGGAAACTAACACTTTTGTGCAGGGTTAGTACTGACCGGGATCGGTCAACTGAACCTTGGGATCGGTCGACCGAACCTTGGGATCGGTCGACCGAACCTCCAAGCTACCAGACCAGATCGCCAGAAGTTGGACCAGGTTCGACCAGGGATCGGTCGACCGGACCTCGGGATCGGTCGACCGAACCTGGGATAGGTGTCGACTGGATCAAGCCGAGGTGTGCGGGTCAGAGGAGACTGATCGGTCGACCGAACCTTGGGATCGGTCGACCGATCCCAGGGATAAAGTTTGACCAGATCGAAGCGGAGCGACGGATGGACGGATCAGATGCGGTGGAGATCATCTGATCGGTCGACCGAACGTTGGGATCGGTCGACTGATCCACTTCGGGTCAAATCTGATCCCGAGACTTGGGGATCTGGATCAGACATTGCAGAGCTATAAAAAGGGGCCTCGAGGTGCAGCTCAGAACATCGAATTCCGAACAAGAAAACTGCGCACTTCCGTGTACTGCTGCTAACGCCTCAACAACGCTCTGCTACTCCAATGAATCAACTCCAAAGTTCACTATTCTTCTTGTTCGTTGGTATAGTTTCTTTATTGCACTAATTGTACTCGAGTTTGTAATCATTCCGATATTATAGTAAAACACCTGCGTCTCTTTGTGCTTGATTTTACTTTCCGCTGCGTTTCTACTCTGCATTTTAAATCGATAAAATAGCCACGAGCGCTATTCACCCCCCCTCTAGCGCTTTCGATCCATCATAAAGTACCTGAGAAGGACTAGAGATTATATGCTAGTTTACCAAGCAGACGATTTGCTCCCTATGGGTTACACGATTCAGATTTCCAATCAGATAGGGACAACAGTAAGTCTACATCAGGCTATGTGTTTACTTTAGGAGGTGGAGCCATTGCATGGAGGAGTGTTAAGCAGAAATGCGTTTCAGACTCAACCATGGAAGCAGAGTATGTAGCAGCCTCTGAGGCGGCTAAAGAAGCAGTATGGCTCAGGAACTTTCTAATGGACTTAGATGTGATTCCTGGTTTGCCCAAAATTATCACAATTTATTGTGATAATAGCGGTGCAGTTGCAAACTCGAAGGAACCACGAAGCCCATAAGGCAAGTAAACATATAGAGCGCAAGTACCACCTGATATGAGATATCGTGAAGCGAGGAGAAGTTGTCATCACCAAGATTGCATCAGCAGATAACCTGACAAATCCTTTCACTAAGGCCCTTCCGGCAAAAGCTTTCGATCGGCATGTGGAGGGAATGGGAATCAGATGTATGGCAGAAGATATGGCAGCTTAGTCATTAGTATAAGTGGGAGATTGTTAGAGTGTATACTGAAAGCCTAAGCTTTTGTAAACATTTATTTTGAATAAAGAATCACATTTGGTCAAATTGTCTACATTTAGTTGTAGTTGTTCAATTAATTTATATTATAAATAACATAGTATGTGGTACCACATACAGAAGATGATGTTATCAGTACCTTATAAATTATAAACAGTAGCTCATGACCAAAATGGAAGGGAACAAACCATTGGAAGGTCGTAGTGTAATTAGGAATTAGTTTATCTTGACTATATAATTACACTAGTACACTTAGAGTGTATTGAGTAGGATCATTAGAGGTCGTTTCTTTTATACTGACTTTATAAAGGAACAAATACCTCAGTTATTATGGAAGTGTGTGCTCTTAATCCTAATATAATAACAAGCACATATATTTGATATTTATTTCTTTAATTTATCAATGGGTGAGATTTAGTTCGATAAATCAATAAGCCCGATAAGTTGGGAAATGATATCACTTATAGTGTGTGTTGTTGATTATAGAAGGAAACTGTGTCCTAGTGATCTAGGTTGATAATGTCCCCAAGATGAGCTCATAAGGATTGTCATGTTAAACCCTGCAGGTGGACTTAGTCCGACATGACGATAAGGTTGAGTGGTACTATTCTTGGATTAAGATATTAATTAAATGAGTTGTCAGTAACTCACTTAATTAGTGGACATTCGACATCTTAAACACAGGGAGACTAACACACTCATAATAAGAAGGAGCCAAAAAATGTAATTTGGGATTGGTGCGGTAGTTCAATAATAGTTCTCTAGTGGAATGAATTATTATTGATAAAATTAAGTTGTGTGTTCAGGCTAACACGGGATGCTTAATTTTATCGGAAGACCAAAACCAATTCCTCCTCTCGGTCCCTATCGTAGCCTCTTATTTATAGAGTACTATACCCACCTATACCCACCTTCATACCCATGATGTAGGGGCCGGCCAAGCTAGCTTGTGGATCAAGCTAGGGTCGGCCAAGCCTTGGTTCATGGGTGGCCGGCCCTAGCTTGAACCCAAGCTTAGGTGGCCGGCCCCCATTAAATTTAAAAGAATTTTAATTTTAAATTTTTCTTATGTGAAAGATATAATTTATTGGAGAGATTAAAAATTAAAATATCTCTTTTAAAAGGATCTACAAAAGATTAAAGAAAGAGATTAGATCTCTTTCCTTATTTGTAGATTGGAAAGATATTTTATTTTTCTTCTTTGTAAATTATTCACATGTTGAAAAATTAAAATTATAGAAATTTCTTTTTATCAACCATGAAGGGATTTTAAAGGGAAATTTTATTTTTTAAAATTTCCAAAGACAAATAAGGAATTTTAATTGTTGATTGAAATAGCCTTGTTTGCTCTTAATGATGTGGTCGGCCATGACATGAAGGAATAGGAAATTTTGTTTAATATTTCTTAATTAATTCATGTCAATGAAAATTAAGAAAATTTTATTGTAATTAAATTTCCTTATTTACCAAAGCTAAGGAATATAAAAAAGGGGGTTGGGGTGTCTTCATGACACACAACTTTATTATTCTTCTCCTTCTTTTCTTCCTTGGTGTGGCCGGCCCCTTCAAGATCTTTCTTCTCCTTGTTGTGGCCGAACCTCTTCTTCCTCTTGGAGATCAAGTGGTGGCCGGTTTTCTAGCTTGGAGAAGAAGGAGAGAGAGCTTTCATCCCTTAGAGCATTGGTGGTGGTTTCTCTTCTTCCTTGGAGGTGCACTTGATTTGGCCGAACCTTGCAAGGAGGAGAAGAAGGTGTTTTGGTGGTTTCTCATCTCGAAAGATCATTGTCCACACAATGTCCGAGGTTAGAAGAGGAATACGGTAGAAGACCTAGAGGTTTTTTGCTTGCAAAAGAAAAAGGTATACTAGTATTTTATTTCTGCATCATACTAGTTTCATCTTCATGTAAAAAATACCAAATACAAGAGGCATGCAATTCTAGTATTTCGAATTTATTTTCGATGTTGTGTTCTTTGTTTTTATTTTCCTTGTGATTTGATTGTTCTTTTCGGTTGACCTAAAGTTATTTAAGGAAATTAAATATTAGCTTTCCTTAAAAGGCTTTGTCTAGGCGGTGGTGGTTGTTCCCATATCCAAGAAGGTCATGTGCCTCGCCATGCAGTCCTGGAAGCCAATTTTGAAAATTAATATTTAATGGAATTAATAACCTAGGTGATTTGGATCGAACGTGTTAAGTTCCGCAGGAGATCCAAGTCTAAACCTAAAAGAACAAATAGATTAAACTTTGGATCAAACGTGTTAAGTTCCGCAGGCGATCCAAGTTTAATTTAAAAGAACACATGGTAGCTAGGAAAAGGTTCAGGCCTTTGTACAAAATTTTTGTACAGTAGAACCATTAGGTTTTCCGAATAGCAACCAACAATTGGTATCAGAGCTAGGGTTTTGCCTCTGTGTATTTGGTATTAGTTTAATTATGCACATGACATACATAATTTAGGCAGGTTAATAGTAGGATGTGCTAACTTTGTGGATGCAGGATCCAACTATTATGGCTTATAGTTTTTTATGTGTGTGATTGGACCCTTGGACATGTCAAGGGCATTTATATGTGTCTGCATGATTGTATTATAAAATACAGCAGGAGCTGTATTTAGTTTTTATTAGGATTTTATTTTTGATCTAGTTACATGTACATTCCTTTTATGGAATATAGGATCAATGGATGTAAATTTTTATTTTATGTTCGATCTAGTTTACATGTACATTCCTTCGAGGAATATAGGATCGAAAAATGTAAAATTCTATTTATGTCGCGGATCGAATCTTGCAAGGCGTGGAACCTTTTGAGGACCAGAGGCGCAGCGGAATAAGGAGCAAGATGGATGCGACAGCTAGACCCGGTGGCGGTGGCCAAGAATGGCAGCAGCTTGGGATGACAACACACGGAGGACAACAATAGATAAAAGCCATAATAGTTGAAAATTAGTTTTTCTATTTATTGCTTTTATATTGTGCTATGTGTGCATGTTAGTATACATGTTTAGTAGGTTAGCATAGTTAAAATTCCTCATTTATAAATAACTAAGTGGGAGAGGGATTTTAAATAAATTCCACGATCTTCATTACTAGTTTGTAAGTGATGCAAACAAGCTTGCACGTTGACTCTGAGTGTCTTCCTCCATATCGGATGAGCTTGTTTGTGGATCACTAGAACAATCTTTCATTTTGGATGACTATAGGAAGTTAATTAAGAGCGTGTGATCTTCCCCATCGGAAGGGGCACAATCTTATTAATGGACTTAGTGTCAAGTAATGGTATACACTTAGGCACGTTTAATAGTATCCTCCCCATCGGAGTCACTACTATTATTTGTGTGACCAAAGGATTCCAACTATTAATTTTATTTGTCCAAAATTAGGTTGACAAGATAATAAAATTAATGGGTTAAACCCTCCTTTTACAAATGCTGAATTTGTATACGTCCACACTATCGTGACATACAATATTCGCGGTGTTTTGAGGTGTTGGTTAATTTAAAATAGTATTGTTTGAGAAATCAATATTATTCTAAATTTAGAGTTCTGACCAAAAGTTATTTATGATTCTTAGGATGACTTTCAACCCACTGTCCATCATACTACAACAGAATAGACTTACTAGTCCTAACTACATAGATTGGAAAAGGAACCTGGACATTGCTCTTACTGCTGAAAGCTATAAGTTTGTACTGACTGAGCTTGTCCTGATGCACCCACTGGTGAATCTACCCAAGAGGAGATTGAATATCATAAGAAATGGGTAAAGGCGGATGAGATGGCGCGGTGTTACATTTTGGCTTCAATGTCAAATGTATTACAACATCAGCATCAAGATTTACCAACAGCTTATGATATTATGAATAATCTCAAGGAACCCTTTGGTCATCAGGATCGGGCTTCTAGACAAGAAGCCATGAGAAAGATAATGACAGCCACCATGCAAGAGGGTACTCCTGTGAGAGATCATATCCTAAAGATGATGGCTTATCTGAACGAAATACAGATCCTTGGAGGAGAAATTGATGGGGAAACCCAGATCGATATGATCCTCCAAACACTACCTAGAAGTTTTGAGCAATTCTGCCAGAATTACAATATGAACAAAAGGGTATATTCATTAGCGGAACTACTGACAGAACTTCAGGCAGCAGAAGGTTTGTTTTGTCACAATTCTCATATTCACTATGCTGAAAATGGTTCTACTTCTAAACCGAAAGGAAAGAAGAAGAAGAAGAAACAAGTTGGTTCAGCAAAGAAAGTGAATAAATCTCAGAGTACAGGACCTAAAGCTGGAATGAAGAAGTCGAAGGGCAAGGGCATTGGAAGGCAGACTGTCCTCATAGGAATCAGAACAAAAAAGGTATATCTCATGCTCTAGTTGTTGAAACATGTTTAGCGGTGTTATCTACCAGCACCTGGTGTGTAGATACGGGAGCCACTGATCATGTCTGCAATTCCTTGCAGGGGTTCCAGGAAACCCGACGACTAACTGAAGGAGAGATTACCGTCTACATGGGCAATGCTACTAAGGTGGCGGCTGTTGCAGTGGGACATGTCTACTTATCTTTTAATAGGAATAGAAATTGGGCTTTAAGAAATTGTGTTTATGTACCCAGTTTTAGAAAGAATTTAATTTCAGTTTCTAAACTATTTTTGGATGGATATTCAGTTTCCTTTAGTAACGATGTAGTTATTAAGAGAAATAAAGTGATTATCTGTTCTGGTGCATTAGTTGGTAATTTGTATACTTTAAATCTAATTTCTCCCACAAAGCAAAACATGGAAATTTATAACTTATTTTCTAGCTCAAATAAGAGAAAAGGTTCAGACCTTTGTACAAAATTTTTGTACAGTGGAACTATTAGGTTTTCTGAGTAGCAACCAACAGTTGTTATATTAGGATTAAGAGCACACACTTCCATAATAACTAAGGTCTAGTTCTTTTACTAAGTCAGTACAAAAAGAACTTATCTAAATGCTCCTACTCAATACACTTAAAGTGTATCAGTGTAATTTATTAGTCAAGATAAACTAATACTTAATTACACTACGTCTATTCTGATGGTTTGTTCCTTTCCATCTTAGTCGTGAGCAACTGTTTATAATTTATAGAGAACCGACAACATGATCTTCTAAGTGTGACTCCACACTCCATGTTATCTACTATATAAATTAATTGAACAATTACATTTAACAAATAAATGTAAACATTTGACCAATGTGATTCTTTATTTCAAAAAAATGTGTACAAAAGCTAAACTTTTAAGTATACACTCCAACAGAACCAAGAGGATTATATTCATGTGATGAATCAAATTGGATTAAGAGTAATCCTAATTGAACTAATTGAGTTGGACTCAATTTGATTCATGTGTTCAATGAGTCTAATTTAGATTATGACTCATTAAATCAATTTAATTAAATGAATTAGATCCATTATATTAAATTGGCTTGAATCAAATAGTTGGATTTGATCAACCATGGGAGTTATAATGTCAAGTTTGACTTGACTTGAGAGGAAGATGAAAAGTCAAGTTTGTCTTGACTATATGCCACCTCATTTGTGAGTTGACATTAAGTGGCCAATAATGGTGTTACACACCATCATGTTTAGCATATGTGTGTGCCACCTCATGGAGGTTACAAATCTCCTCTTTAATGGCCACATTAAATGAGAATGGAGGTTACAACTCCAATAGTGGCCGACCACTTATGGTGGAATGAATGGGTTAATTTTCATTCAAGCCAATTCATTCCATCTTCTTCCTCATCTCATCTTCTTGCTCTCCCTCTCCTCCTCCTTGGTCGAACAACCTTAGGTGCTAGCACACCTTTTGTTTGGTCTTCTCCACCTAGTTTGTTCGTGTGGATACGCATAGAGGATCGTACACTTGACAATCTCGAGATCCGGTGAACCTTTGGACGAGCGGGATTGCGAAGGGCTTCGCTACAAAGGTAAAAGATCTTCTCCTTTATAGATTTAGTGTAAATCTAAGTTAGAAACTCGTACACATAATGTTTTCAAAATTTTAATCTTCGCACGGATCCGTGGCATGGGATTCGGGGTTTCCGCAACGCGAAAAAGTGGTTTTTGCGGCCCGAAATTCCCAACAGTCCTTGTCGAATTTTATAGTCAGTATCCTTTCTCTCCCTGTTCCCTTTTCATCGTTCCATCCTCCCACGTAAACCAAGCATGAAAGTAGATTTTAATTTCTACATCTTTCAAGATGTTCTTTCATATACAATGTAGCAGAAATCTTGTATGTAGTTAGCATCTGTGGTAGACTCAAGTTTCCCTCACCAGCATCTAATTTATTTATACAAGTTTGTCCAAATAATAATAGAAAGATTAAATATGATATACAATTGTAAGTATAGTAATAAATATAATAAATTTAGAAGTATTATTTTTGCTATTTGATTCATGTCGATCTTAATTATGATATTGATCTTAATTATGATGTCAAATATAATAAATCTTAATTGATTGAAATTAACTTAAAATTATTTTCCATTATTATCATTACCTCGCGACAAACTTAACGGGAGTGCTTGAATGTTGAGTTTGAGTGCTAACTTGATAAAATGTTGTCTGGATAATGCCTTGGTAAATATATCAGTAATTTAATCTTCAGTAGAGATGTAAGAAGATGAAAGTTGTCGAGTAGTCACACGCTCACGAATAAAATGAAAATCAATTTCTATATGCTTGGTACGAGCATGAAAAACAAGATTTACCGCAAGATAAGTAGCTTCAATATAATCACACTAGATTTTGGGCGTAGCAGTTGGGGAAAAGTGTAATTTCGAAAGGAAATATTATAGCCAAATAATTTCTGACGTTGCATTAGCTATAGTTTTATATTCAGCTGCAGTACTTGAGCGAGAGACTATAGGTTGCTTTTTTTGAAAACAAGGAAACAAGATTTCATCCAAGAAATATGACATATCCATTAGTAGAACATCTATTTTCGGGAGATCCAGCCCAATCTACATCACTATAGGCAATCAATTCTCATGAGGACTGACGATATAAAAGAAGACCATGTAGAATAATGCCTTTGAGATATTGAAGAATTCTCTTAACACCTTACCAATGGTGTTCATTAGGAGCATACATAAATTGACAAGTATGATTGACAGCAAAAGCAATATTGGCTCATGTAATGGTGGCATATTGTATAACATCAACAATACTTCAGTAGATCTGGAGTTAGCCATTGAAGAGGAGGATGAAGGTGCAGTGAAACCTCATTCAATGATTGGTATGGAGATAGGACATGAACCATCCATTTTATCTCGTTGTAGAAGTCCAATAATAGATTTGCTCTGAGAGAGAAGACAACTTTCAGAATGTGAGAGAAACTCTATGCCAAAGAAAAAATGAGCATTGCCAAGATCCTGAATAGGAAAATCTTGACAAAGAAGATGAAGTAAAGTAGTAATACTGTTTTGATCACTACTAGTTATTAAGATATCATCCACATAAATCAGAACAAATATTAAAAATTCCTCATTATATTTGTAGAATAGGGAACAGTTAGTTTTTGAGCCAAAAAATTCCTGAGTATGAAGCTAGATAGATAGACGATGAAACCATGCATGAGGTACTTGCCGAAAACCATATATAGATTTATGAAGTTGACACATGTGTTAGAAGTTGCGGGTGGATGAATCCAAGTGGTTGCTCCATAAAAATAGTTTTATTAAGGTGTCCATAAGGGAAAGCATTGGAAACATCTAATTGTCGTATCGGCTAATTGGAGCTAATAGCTATAGATAGTAGCAATCTAATAGTTGTAATTTTAACGATTGGACTAAAAGTATCATTGAAGTCAATACCTTGTTGTTGATTAAAGCCATTAGCAACAAGGCAAGCTTTATAACATTTAATAGATCCATCTGGACGATACTTAATTCGGTAAACCTAATTAGAGTGTACAATATTCATAGATAGAGTACGAGGAATTAAGCTCCAAATTTCATTGTGAAGAAGAGCATCAAACTATGTAGTCATTGTAGCACGCCAATTTGGATCTTTAACGATCTGTGTAAAGCTAGAAGGTTCAATAAAATTTGAAGAAGCAATAAGAGCATGTGGAAGAGGATAACAACTAGAAACTGGTTGACACCATGCATAAATATTGAAGGATCGAGATGTGCTAGAGGGGGGCGGGGTGAATAGCGCTCATAGCTTTTTTCACTCTTTTAAGAAAACATTCGATCGAGTAAAATGCAGCAGAAATGAAAGAAAGGAAAAAAGCAAACAAATGTTAACACTTTTGGTTCACTTGGTTCGGAGCCATTGACAACTCCTACTCCAAGGCCCGCAATCGTCAATCACTTTCATTGAGCAATCCACTATAGTTCGGAAAATATTTACAAAGATGAGTACAACAAATTTAAGTACAACAAAATGAAATTTATACCACAACTTTAAGGATCAAGAGGGTTGTGCTTTCGGTTGTCGGAGTTATGTTGCTCGGTCACCGGAGTCGTATCACGGAGTCGTAGGATCATCTTTAGACCAGCACGTAGGAGAAAGATTGCTAAAATAAAGTATTTTCAATGCACTGCTCGTGGTCTCCTTTTATGGTCTGTTGAAGGCACCTTCAACCCCATTGAAGGCCCCTCCATCTCGGATTTCTATCCCCAAATCCACGGTATCAATAAGCTCTGTTTTATGCGAACTTCATCCGTTCGAAGGCGCCTTCAAGCGCATGGAAGGGGCCTTCCATCCCAGCTCCAAGGCACCTTTAGGCTCTTAGAAGGCGCTTTCGCACCTCTCCGCATGAGCTTTCAGCCAAGCCTCCCAAAGCGCCTCCAACAGCCCCAGAGGTGCCTTGAACACTATTCATTAGAGCCTTTTATGTACTTTTCTCTCCCTGCAAGATATGTCAGTCCAAAATACCAAACATACCCTACAAAATAAAGTTAGCACAATAAAATATGAGTAATAAATTATTTGACAGTCTCGAGACTGTCGGGTTTTGACTTTCAAATTTCTCGAAAAGCTTAGGTCGAACTGACGCCTATTATTCCCTTAACAGGGAGCATGCCCTCACCTACTTCTTTCAGGAGAGTTTACCTTTTGTCAGACCGGTCCTCCAGACTGACTGAACTTTTGTTCAGCGTCTGAGACTTCCAGATTTTATGTTGGATGTCTGCTCCATGATCCGTCCAGTTTTCCACCTGATGTCCGTGACCCCCAGGATTTTCACCTAGAGTCCTTGACTCTAGGATTTTGCCTAAAATCCTCGACCCGCCAAGATGTCACCCAAGCCCCTGAACCAGGACTTCGTTGCCTAACCGCAACTAGGACTTTCCACTTACCTAACCACAACTAGGACTTTCCTCCTGTCTAGTATCAAATAGGACTTTTCTGTAAACTCAGTAAACTTTTTTAGACAACAAAAAACCTTAACTTTAAACCCTTTGCACAGCTGGGTAACATGGTTTCGCAGGGCATAGCACAGCTGGGGGCGCATGGTTTCGTGGCCGAGAGGTCCAGGGTTCGATCCTCGGGGTGTCATTGCCTGGGGTTAGCGTCCCGACCATGTGCTTTCAACTGTGTACCTGTATTTACCTCCCTCCATATCCATGGGACCAGCTCTAGGGGGGTCGCTGATGTGGCAGTTCTATATTTTTAAAACCCTTTGCCATAAACAAAACTTAGATTCGATCATTTGGTGTTTTTTGCACTAACAAATATAACTTAGAGGAAGCATTCACTGAGGAGTATCATCATCAAAGCTACTCAGAGATGAGTGGTCAGATGGATTGGAATAAGAATTAGAGAGTGAATCACCACTAGCCACTGAGTCTACTGGAATTTATGGAGATAGAGCAGGATCTAAGATATCATCCCTCCTTGTACTTTCAATATGTCCTGATGAAGTAATATGTGAGGATTCATGTATATTACTCGGTGATATTAGATAGGTTTCTTGATTATCTGAATGAGGATCTGAGGTATCAACTGTAAACAAGAAAAGAGATTCATCAAAAGTAACATGTCAAGAAATATATGTTGGCGCAACGGGGTTGGCAAGAAGGGGGTGAATTGTCTATCAAAATAAAACAAACACCTTTCCCATTCTTTCAACTCTAATTAAAAGCAACTATAATAATAAATAAAAATAACAACTTAAAGACGAAACACCAGATTCACTTGGTTACAACCTAGGTGGTTGTTAATCTAAGACCAATGAAATCACTAAAAGAAAATCTCCTTCATTCAAGGCGGAGAAGGCTATTATACTCGTTGAAAGCTTAGAAAGTTGCTAGGAAATTAAAACAAGAGTTGGTTGTGTATTTCCTAGGTCCAAGGAAAACACATTGTTGAGAGCGAGGGTTTAACTTGCATTTAGAGAAAGCTCGTAGCCAAGGATAACATGCGCAACCAAAGATAAAAAAGAAAGAGTAATTTGGAGGATGATTATAAAGTCTCTCCAAGGGACACTTGTTTTGAAGTAGTGGAGTGGGTAAATGATTGATAAGGTAGACTACGGTTTAGACGACATCATCCTAAAATTTAAGTGGAACTAAGGCATGATTAAGAAGAGCTAAGGCAGTTTCAACCACATGACGATGTTTTCTCTCGGCGGATCTATTTTATTCAAGAGTGTGGGGACAAGAGATTCGATGGATGATACCAGAGGAAGTGAGATGACGATGAAGCGCTTGATACTCTCCACCCTAATCAGAATGGAGGGAGAGTATTTTACAATTAAAGAAACGCTCAACATGCTTTTGAAAATGATAAAAAATATCTAAGAAATCAAATTTCCTTTTTATAGGAAAAATCTAAGTGAACTTGCTAAAGTTATCAATAAAAATAACATAGTAAAGAAAATCATGATTAGAATGAATAGGAGCAATACCCCATATATCAAAGTGAATTATTTCCAATGGAAAACTAGAGTTCCGAGTAGAGGATGCAAAAGGTAGTTTATGAGATTTTACTTTTACACAAGCTTCATATAAATGAGATGATGATGCTAAAGAAGTCGGTAAACCAAAATGATTAATAATATCCTAAACAAGGCGTAGAGATGGATGACCAAGATGTGCATGTCAAGAGAATTTGTCCGTGCATTCTCTAACAAAGGTTTGAGAGAGGTGGGTTGAAGATGATAAAGACCATTTTTAGCATTCCCTTGGAGTAGAATAGTTCCTGTCATAGGATCCTTCAGAAGACAATGATGAGGATGAGATTCAAAAAACACATTATTATCAAGAGCAAATTGACGTATGAAAAGTAAATTTTTAGTGATAGAAGGAACACGAAGAGTATTGTGCATGCGAAAAGTACGACCATATGAATGAAAGGATGTGTTTCCAATGTGAGCAATTTGCAAACTTGAGCCATTGCCTATTTATACCATGTCGGGTCCATGATAAAGCGAAGCTTCTGTAAGAATATCATACTCCGGTATAACATGATGAGTCACTCCATAATCCGGATGTTATCCTAGGGTTTTAGGAACCGATGACATTGCATTAGGGGGATGGAGAGTGAGAATGCTCTAGAATAAGATAATTGAGTATTAGATTGCCAAGATGAGGGAGGGGGTCGATTTGATGATACAGGTCCTCCTTCAAAATTTGAATCATATCTTTTATAACAATTTTGAGCATATGACTATAGTTGAAGCAAATCTGACAACATCCTTGACCTCGACCTCAACCTCCGCCTCTGAAACCTCCAATATGATTTTGATGACCATATTGGGGAGGAGACTGATTATATTAAGTAGGTTGGAGCTTTTCTAATTATGTGTGCCGATAAAGATAGAGAATCTGACATCCTTTGAGATTGTATTTATAGAAGTCTTTCATGAGAGGATAGCATACCATGAAGAGTTTCGAGTGACACTTGATCCATGCGAGTCATCACATTAGGAACAAATCTATCATACTAAGGACCCAAACCTACAAGAACATGCATTAATAGTTCTAGATCAGAGACCGGATGCCCAATTACAGTTAGGTTGTTGGCAATGATCTTGACTAATTACATATAATTATTGATAGAGGCATCTTCTTGTTGGTTGCTATACCTGGATTCCGTTTAGTTTCCCCTGTACAAAAATTTGTACAAGCACAGAACTTAACCTAGCTACCCATGTGCTCTACTGAAGTTAAACTTGGATTGCAAACGATGCTTAACATTATTAATCCAAGTTGCTCTTCAGAAGTTAAACTTGGATTGGAAACGATACTTAACATTTTTACTCCAAGTTTAATCGATGTGATCTTCCTAAGTTAAATCATATTACAGAAGTTGATTAAACATCTATTTCAAATATTGGCTTCCAGGTTAAACATGGCGAGACACTAGGCTTTCTTGGTTATGAGATCATCCACCACTTTCTAGACAAAGTCTTTCAAAGAAATTGGATATTTAACTTCTTACAGTAACCCTAGGTTTAACTATAGAGACCACAATAGAAACACAAGATCAAAACGTAAAATTGAAATACAAAATCGATAGCATGAAATCGAAACATAAAATCGCTAGCCTCTTGTGTTGGTGTTTCAGAATCCATGTAAAGAAAACTAACTAATTAATTCGAAGCGGAAACCATTAATTAGTTATATCTTTCTTTGTAGCTAAAGACCTCTTGATCTTCTGTTGTATTCCTTTTCTTCTCTTGGACGTCGTGTGGGCGACGATCTACCAAGATGAAATCCACCCGAACCACTTCTTCTCCTCCAAGACTCTGAGCCACCAAGGGATTCCAAAATAGGAAATTTCCTTCTACTTCTTATCCTCTAAGAAACCGGCCACCAAGTGCTACTCCTCCTATTCTTCTTCCTCTCCAAGCAACCGGCCACAAGGATTTTCAAATCCTTGATACCGCCGGCCCTAAGGAAGCAAAAGAGGAGACAAGGAGAAAAGTGCCGCCGACTCTTATGGGAAAGAAAACAAAGAAAGAAGAAGAAAGGGGAGGGCTGGCCACAAGGAAGAGAGGAGAGGAGGCAAGGCTTAGGTTGTGTCTCATGAGGCAACCTCTCCTTCTCTTCTATAATCCTTGGTCATGGCAAAAAAAAGGAAAGTTTTAAAAATAATTAAAACTTCCTTATTTGTGGCCTTCCTTTATAAAAGGAAATTTTAACAATAATTAAAATCTCTCTTTTCTAAATTTCTTATTGTACATGGCAATAAAGAAAAGTTTTAAAATTAATCTCTCTCTTTGAAAACATGTAGACAACTACAAAAAAGGAAAGATTAATTAAAACTTCTCCTTTTAAATCATGGTTACAAAAAAGGAAAGTTTTATCAAAAATTAAAATATCTCTTTTAAACATTATTGATATCTACAAATCAGGAAGAATTTTAACAAAATTAAAATCTCTCTTTAATCTTTTGTAAATAGGTATAAAAGGAAATATTTTAAAATTTTAAAACTCTCTTTTAAAACCATGAGGATGGCTATAAAAGGAAATTTTAAAATTAAAATTTCTCTTTTAAATTCCTTCATGAATGGCTACAAAAGGAAAGATTTTAACAAAATAAAATCTTCCTTTAATCCTAGTGGTGTGGCTGGCCCCATGCATGGACACCAAACATGGTTTTGGCCGGCCACCTCTTAGGCTCTAAGTTGATGCTTGGCCAACCCCCTTGCTCCAAGCAAGGATGTGTTCGGCCCATTACTTTGGTAAGAAGTGGACTTGGTGGATACAAGGCTTTATAGAGGCTACAATAGGACCGAGAGGAGGAATTGGTTTTGGTCTTCGATGAGCTTGAACTTCCTGTGTTCGCCCCGAACACCCAACTCAAGTTCATCAATAATAACTCATACCACTAAAGATTTATTATTAAACTACCGCACCAATCCCATATTACATTATGGGCTCCTTCTTATTATGTGCATGTTAATCTCCCTGTGTTTAAGATATCGAATGTCTATTAATCAAATGAGTTACTGACACTCACTTAATTAACATTTAGCTCCAAGAGTAGTACCGCTCAACTTCATTGTCATACCGGACTAGGTCCACTTGTAGGGTTTACATGACAATCCTTATGAGCTCCTCAAGGGGACATCATCAACCCAAATTACTAGGACACAGTTTCCTTCTATAATCAACAACACACCATATAAATAATATTATTTCCCAACTTATCGGGCCTATTGACCCAACTGAATAAATCTCACCCATTGATAAATTAAAGAAATAAATACTACGTATATGTGCTTGTTATTATATCGGGATTAAGAGCACACACTTCTATAATAACACAAGTCCTGTTCTTTTATGTAATCAATATAAAAGAACAACCTCCAATGGTCCTACTCAATACACTCATAGTGTACTAGTGTAATTTTATAGTCAAGATAAACTAATACCAAATTACACTACAACCATTCCAATGGTTTGTCCCAATCCATCTTGGTTGTGAGCTACTATTTATAATTTATAAGGAACTGATAACATGATCTTTTATGTGATACCACACACCATGTTATTTACAATATAAATTAAATGGACAACTACATTTAACATAAATATACACATTTGACTAATGTGATTCTTATTTAAAATAAATGTTCATACAAAAAGCTAGGCTTTTAGTAGACATCCTAAAAATCTCCCACTTATACTAAAAGACTATGCTGCCATATATCCTGTCATAACTCTGATTCTCATCCCCTCAACATGCCCATCAAAAGCTTTCACTGGAAAGGCCTTAGTGAAAGGATCTGCCAGATTATCATCTGATGCAATCTTGGCAACGACAACTTCTCTTTGTTTTACGATGTCTCGTATCGGGTGGTACTTGCGCTTAATGTGTTTACTTACCTTATGGGCTCGTGGTTCCTTTGAGTTTGCTATTGCACCATTATTATCACGATAAATTATGATAAGTTTGGGCAAACCAGGAATCACATCTAAGTCCGTCAAAAAGTTCTGAGCCATACAGCTTCTTTGGTTGCCTCAGATGTTGCCACATACTTCAGCTTCCACGATGGAGTCTGAAACGTATTTCTTCTTAACACTCCTCCATTGTTATGGCTCCACCTCCTAAAGTAAACACAAAACCCGAGGTCGACTTACTATTGTCCCTATCAGTCCGAATCCGTGTAACCCACAGGTGTTAGGATCGATGGTCGCGGCTAGAGAGGGGGGGTGTGAATAGCCGCCCCAAATCGTTCGTTTCTTTCTACAAATCAAGGTTAGCGCAGCGGAAATAAACAATAGAAACGACAACGGAGAATAGCAAACCACAAACTCGTCGATGTAACGAGGTTTGGAGATGAAACTCCTACTCCTCGGCGTGTCCGTAAGGTGGACGAAGCCTATCAATCCGTCGGTGGATGAGTCCCCGGAAAACCGGCTAATATAAACTCCTTATGGGTGGAGAAACCTCGCCACAAAAACTTACAACAACAAGAAGGAGTACAAGTACAGCAAGAAGCAAAATACAATACAACTGTAAAACCTTCGCTTACTTGCCTTCTCTTCGACTGGATGAAGCAGCAGCTTCAAGCGATGTCTACAACAGCAGAAACCAGCCGATGAAGCTGACACGAAGCTTCAAGCAGAAGTGAGCTCAGCAAAGCTCAAATCACAGCAGTGAAGAAGAAGCAGAAGCTTCGGACCAGAAGAAGAGTAAGAGAGAGTGTCCACTGTAGAAGCCCTCAGCCCTTTTATAGCCTGCATCCACCTGCGAGAAGAACAGAGGCCAAAGACAGCAGAAGAATCTAGCCGTTGTCTCTCAACGGCTAGGGCCAGACCGATCAGGCATCACCCTGATCGGTCTGGGGCTGATCTGATCGGTCGTGGGGACCGATCAGGCTCTATGCTGATTGGTCCCCAGACCGATCAGCATGCTTTCACAGAGAGTTGCCCAACTCTCTATGCGTACCCTGATCGGTCCCGGGGACCGATCAGGCTTCCTGCTGATCGGTCCCCAGACCGAT
The DNA here is from genome assembly GCF_018446385.1 of Zingiber officinale. Lineage (NCBI taxonomy): Eukaryota > Viridiplantae > Streptophyta > Magnoliopsida > Zingiberales > Zingiberaceae > Zingiber > Zingiber officinale. The sequence goes on from NC_055999.1 coordinate 70,666,550, forward strand.
CAGTAAGCTCATAGAGGCACACTGATCACTTTCTGATCGGTCTCCAGACCGATCCAGGTCTTGGTTTTTGCCCAAACCAAGTCCAAACCAATATCCGGTCAACCTTGACCTCTTGGTACATCATTCTTAGCATCCGGTCACTCCCTTGACTTGCTAAGACTCCCCACCAAGTGTCCGGTCAATCCCTTTTACCCACTTGGACTTTTCTCTTCGTGTCAAGTATCCGGTCACTCCCTTGACCTACTTGACCTTCTCAACACTAGATGTCCGATCACCCTTGATCCATCTGGATTTTCCCTTGCCCGGCTTCACTCACCAGGACTTTCACCTAGCTTCACTCACTAGGGTTTTCACCTAGCTTCACTCACCAGGATTTCCAATCTGCCCGGCTTCACTCACCAGGACTTTCCAACTGCCTGGCTTCACTCACCAGGACTTTCCCACTGCCTGGCTTCACTCACCAGGACTTTCACCTAGCTTCACTCACTAGGGTTTTCACAACTGTCTGGCTTCACTCACCAGGACTTTCCCACTGCCTGGCTTCACTCACCAGGACTTTCCACATCCGGTCCAGAGAACGAGCTACCGAGCCCTCTCTGACCTAGTCCGGAGAACGAGCTACCGAGCCATCTCCGACTTCCACTTGCCAAGTTCCCATACCTGGACTTTTCCGTGCCAAGTCTCCATACTTGGACTTTTCCCGTGCCAAGCTCCCTGCTTGGACTTTTCACCAGATGTCTGGTCAACTCACCTCGGGTCAACCAGGTCAACCTTGACCACGGGTTGCACCCACAATCTTCCAAGCTTGTATCCTTGTCAAACATCAAGATACAACTTTTCTGTTCACGTCAAACATTGTCAAACATAACTTGTCAAACATCAAAACATAACTCGAGTCAAGTCAACTCGAGTCTGGTCAACCAGGTCAACCTTGACCTAAGGTTGCACCAACAATCTCCCCCTTTTTGATATTTGACAAAACCCATAATCAAACCCATAATCAAGTTAGGTTAACCCGATAACCTAACTTAGGTTTTCCAATGTTCTTCCCTGAACATTCTCTAGACATTCTCCATTCTCCTTTCTACTCTCCCCCTTTTTGACACACATCAAAAAAAGTGAATCAAGTTCAAGAGTTTCTTCCTAATGAAAGTCTCATACCTTTCATTGAAACTCTTAATTTCCCCCTTGATACTAAGGTCCAACAATTAACTTAGTGATAATCCCATATCACTCAAGTCTTTAGGAGTAAAAACTCCCCCTAAAAGTCAACTCCCCTTGACTAATAGGTAAAATTCCCCCTAAAGGTCAACTCCCCCTTAACCATTGCACCAACAATGTCTTGGAGAGTTTCAAACCTTCAAAATACCAACTCCCGAGCTGAAATTTCAGACAACCAGTCGAATTTCAGCAATTTGGCACGCCCTGATCGGTCACCAGACCGATCAGGCTCCCTCTGGATCGGTCCAGTGACCGATCCACACAGACCTGGACCGATCAGGGAACCTCCTGATCGGTCCACGACCTCTGATTTCTGATTTCTGAATTTTTCTTCTCCCGAAATTCAGAAACCTCTAGAAAATCACAGAAAATTCAAAAAATTGTGAAATTTTGAGGATACATTCCTCATACCACATACTATCATGGAAAAATAGTTTTCTATGAAAATAACTTCCATTTTCAAAACTTGATACAAAGTTCCAAAAACTTTGAAAAAGTTCAAGTTTAACTCAACTTTGTATCAACTTGCTCAATGATGAATGCTATCACTAGAAAAGCTTCATCAAGGTTTTTCAAATCAATTTTGAAATGATTTTAAACCATTTAATTTAGGACCACAATCTTTGGGCTAAATGTACATGACTTGTACATAAGCTTTCCCTATGATCCCCAATTAGAATTAGGCTCATCTAGGTACAAGAACTATGCACCTTGATCCTAACTCACCATCCTAATATCTCACACACATCTAAGGTGTATCAAACACATCCAAGTCAATTTTGATGTGAGATATGGGTTTAGGTTAGCTTAATCTAAGTTCTCATGCATTTTTCTAAATAACAATTTGATCTCCATATCAAATTATGTTTTAGTCCTTAAATCAATTTCATTGATCATTAATGCACGAAATGATGACATGGCATAAAATGATATCATAAATGAAAACATGTGTCAATGTCATGATGTCATGGCATAAAGTATGAAACTTAAATAAATCATAACATTTAACTAACCTAAGCATTATCATGACATTTCAAATGATCATAAATTAAATATGATGTCATGACATGGCATATGGCAAACAATACATGGCAAATAGCATATAAAGGTATAGAAAATACCTAATTCTAGCCTTAGTTGCCATTTTTGATAATTTTGATCATTTTGCCATAAATTCTATATTCCTAAGTGTAATAGACCTAAAATCAAATACAAAATATTTTTAGATCACTATGTGCCAATTAGATTGACTCTAGAAAACTCCTCAAATGAGATTGGTACATCCTAATCACCTTAGGAATAATTTTCCATTTCATTTTCAAAGCTTGATTACACCTTGAAAATTCCTAAAGTGCCACCTTTTGCCATGATTAGGTTAACTACCTATTCAAGTAAGGTTGGCACACCCTAACTAATCTAGCGTGATGGAATCACGCTCCTAGGAACCCAATACCTATTTGAGCTCATTGGGTTCACTAAGTATTCACTAGGGATGACTTCCCTAGCAACCCTCCTAATGACCCTCCTAGGCTTTAAAGACTTGGTCATTTGGGACTCATCAAGATCAACTCTAGGGGTGACTCCCCTTGTGATCTTGGTGATGGTCTTCCTAGCCCTAGGTCTTGTTCCATAATCGAATGGAACATTATGGTAAGTGGGCTTGACCACTTGAGACTTAGGTTTGTGACTCAAACCTCTCATGTCCTTGGGCTTTTTCTTTTGACTCGTAGACCCTAGAGTTGACTTCTCCAAAATTCTTAAGGGTCTTTTCTAAGGTGTCAAGTCTTGACCTCAAGACTTGATTTTCCTTTTCTAATACCTCAAGTTTTAATTTGTCATTTTTCTTTGAGGTATTCCTAGGCATATGTCTAGTTGTTTTGGGATTTCTACCTAGGTTCTCCTTAGCCTTAGATGAGTTAGTCCTAGGGTTGGCATTTCTAGTATTGTCCTTACCTAGGCTAACATGTTTAGCACCTAAGCACATATATTGGTTTCTAAAGTTAACATGCTTATCATTATTAACAATTGCAACAAAACTACTAGCATGTGTCTTATTGCAAGAGTGAGACTTAAATGTTACCTTAGGGTTTGCCTTCGCTCCCCCTATTGACGTGCTCGGTCTCTTGTCCTTGTGAGGTTGCCTCCCCCTCGGACATTGACTCCTATAGTGTCCCCTTCGCTTGCATTGGAAGCACACCATGTGCTCCTTGCCCTTGCGTATTGGGACTCCGGCTTCCTTGACCTTTGGCGCCGGTGGAGTCTTTCTAACCCTCTTTGGACACTTACTCTTGTAATGTCCATACTCCCTACACTCAAAGCACATTATGTGTAATTTATTTGAAATTGAAATGCTTGAGTTACCTAGGGTTGAGGATGGATGAAGACTTTCTTCTTCATCCCTTCCGGAGGTAGAAGCTTCTTCCTCTTGCTCCAAACTTGAAGAAGAACTCTCCTCCTCTTCTTCTTTAGATGTTGAGTGGCCCTCAACTTCTAAATCCATTCCTCCATGAAGTGAGCTACTTGGCTCACTTGACTCCTCTTCATGACTTGAAGTGGAGTTCTCCTCATGGAACTTTGCCAAGTTGTTCCACAACTCCTTGGCATCGTTATATCCACCTATCCTACACAAAACATCATTAGGTAAAGAAAATTCAAAAATTTTCAATACCTCATCGTTGACTAGGGATTGGTGGACTTGTTCCTTGGTCCACTCCTTCTTCTCTAGGGTTTCTCCTTTCTTGTCCATCGGAGGCTTAAAACCTAATTGAACACAACTCCAATTTTCAAGGTTAGTCATAAGAAAGTATTTCATTCTTACCTTCCAAAACGCGAAGTCGTCGCGATCGTAGAAAGGTGGAATTGTGACGTCTTCTCCAAATAACTCCATTCTCTAGCTCGTGCTCCCCCGGGTGTTGATCCAACGAAGAGCGACCTCGCTCTGATACCACTTGTTAGGATCGATGGTCGCGGCTAGAGAGGGGGGGTATGAATAGCCGCCCCAAATCGTTCGTTTCTTTCTACAAATCAAGGTTAGCGCAGCGGAAATAAACAATAGAAACGACAACGGAGAATAGCAAACCTCAAACTCGTCGATGTAACGAGGTTCGGAGATGAAACTCCTACTCCTCGGCGTGTCCGTAAGGTGGACGAAGCCTATCAATCCGTCGGTGGATGAGTCCCCGGAAAATCGGCTAATATAAACTCCTTATGGGTGGAGAAACCTCGCCACAAAAACTTACAACAACAAGAAGGAGTACAAGTACAGCAAGAAGCAAAATACAATACAACTGTAAAACCTTCGCTTACTTGCCTTCTCTTCGACTGGATGAAGCAGCAGCTTCAAGCGATGCCTACAACAGCAGGAACCAGCCGATGAAGCTCACACGAAGCTTCAAGCAGAAGCTCAGATGCAAATCACAGGAAGAAGAAGCAAGCTTCGGACCAGAAGAAGAGTAAGAGAGAGTGTCCTTTGAGAAGCCCTCAGCCTTTTATAGCTCGCATCCACTGCGAGAAGCAGAGGCCAAAGAGAAGAATCTAGCCGTTGTCTCTCAACGGCTAGGGCCGACCGATCAGCCTGATCGGTCTGGGGTTGATCTGATCGGTCGTGGGGACCGATCAGCTCTATGCTGATCGGTCCCGAGACCGATCAGATGCTTTCTGCAGAGTTGCCCAACTCTTCGATACCTGATCGGTCCCGGGACCGATCAGCTTCGCTGATTGCTCCTGATCACCTTCTGATCGATCAGATACCGTCTGATCGGTCTCCAGACCGATCCAGGTCTTGGTTTTTGCCCAAACCAAGTCCAAACCAATATCCGGTCAACCTTGACCTCTTGGTACATCATTCTTAGCATCCGGTCACTCCCTTGACCTGCTAAGACTCCCCACCAAGTGTTCGGTCAATCCCTTTTACCCACTTGGACTTTTCTCTTCGTGTCAAGTATCCGGTCACTCCCTTGACCTACTTGACCTTCTCAACACCAGATGTCCGATCACCCTTGATCCATCTGGATTTTCCCTTGCCCGGCTTCACTCACCAGGACTTTCACCTAGCTTCACTCACTAGGGTTTTCACCTAGCTTCACTCACCAGGATTTCCAATCTGCCCGGCTTCACTCACCAGGACTTTCCAACTGCCTGGCTTCACTCTCCAGGACTTTCCCACTGCCTGGCTTCACTCACCAGGACTTTCACCTAGCTTCACTCACTAGGGTTTTCACAACTGTCTGGCTTCACTCACCAGGACTTTCCCACTGCCTGGCTTCACTCACCAGGACTTTCCACATCCGGTCCAGAGAACGAGCTACCGAGCCCTCTCTGACCTAGTCCGGAGAACGAGCTACCGAGCCATCTCCGACTTCCACTTGCCAAGTTCCCATACCTGGACTTTTCCGTGCCAAGTCTCCATACTTGGACTTTTCCCGTGCCAAGCTCCCTGCTTGGACTTTTCACCAGATGTCTGGTCAACTCACCTCGGGTCAACCAGGTCAACCTTGACCACGGGTTGCACCCACAATCTTCCAAGCTTGTATCCTTGTCAAACATCAAGATACAACTTTTCTGTTCACGTCAAACATTGTCAAATATAACTCGTCAAACATCAAAACACAACTCGAGTCAAGTCAACTCGAGTCTGGTCAACCAGGTCAACCTTGACCTAAGGTTGCACCAACAACAGGGAGCAAATCATCTGCCTTATAAACTAGCATATAATCTCTAGTTCTTCTCAGGTACTTTAATATATGCTTTACTACAGTCCAGTGTCCCGGTCCTGGATGACTTTGATATCTGCTAACCATGTCCACAGTAAAACAGATATCTGGTCTCGTACATAACATTGCATACATTAGGTTTCCTACAGCCGAAGCATAAGGTGTTGGGACCGAAAAGTAGCTAGAGGGGGGGTGAATAGCTCGTCGCGTGCTTCGTGGTTGACGTTGCTTGTTTCTTTGAAGATGTGCAGCGGAAATACAAGAAACAAAAACATACAACGCTAACACTTGGGATTTTACTTGGTATCCACCTCACAAGAGGTGACTAGTCCAAGGATCCAGGAACACACACACACCTCCACTAAGAAACACTCCTTTTCGGTAACTATCGAAGGCGGAGAAGCCCTACAAGACTCTCAATACAAGAAGAAAGGAAAGGGAAACAAAATACAAGCGCAAAGCTTACAATGAGTACAGAAAACCCTAACCCTAGCTTCTCTTCTTGGCTTTGATCCGCCTCTTGACTTGGAAACCTCCAAGATCCTTCAAGAACTTGCGATCTGAGCTTTGAGAGCACTGTGGAGGAGCTGGCGGGAGATCTGAGATGAAAATAGTGGAGAGCTGCTAAAGGAGACGCTCGCCTGCAGCTCAAATACGACGCAACGGTCGGATCCCGATCGATTCGAAAACTCCCAATCGATCGGGGAGGCTTTGGATCGATTCATGGATCAATCCAGAGCACCTCTGTGCTCTGGAAAAATGCCTGGATCGATCCACGCATCGATCCAGCGCTTATCGCGCGAAGCAGCAGCGTCCCAATCGATTCATTGATCGATTGGGACCTCTGGATCGATCCACTGATCGATCCAGAGACTTTCTGTGCGCTGGGAAAAGCCTGGATCGATCCACTTATCGATCCAGCTCCTGGATCAATCCACTGATCGATCCAGCTCTTGGTTTTTGCCCAAAACCAAGTCCGAAGCCTCTCAAACCAACATCCGGTCAACCTTGACCTATTGGTACATCCTGCCTAACATTTGGTCACTCCCTTGACCTGCCAGGACTCCCCATCAAGTGTCCGGTCAATCCCTTTGACCTACTTGGACTTTTCTCCTCTTGCCAAGTATCTGGTCAATTCCTTTGACCTACTTGGACTTTCCTTCATCATGCCAAGTATCCGGTCACTCTCTTGACCTACTTGGACTTTCACCTGATGTCTGGTCAACCTTGACCCATCTGGATTTTCCCTCGTGCCTGGCTTCACTCACCAGAACTTCCAATCTGCCTAGCTTCACTCACTAGGACTTCTTTTCTGCCTGGCTTCACTCACCAGGACTTCTCTTCTGCCTGGCTTCACTCATCAGGACTTTCACCTAGCTTCACTCACTAGGATTTTCACTTCTGCCTGGCTTCACTCACCAGGTCTTTCACCTGGCTTCACTCACCAGGATTTTCTCCTGCCTAGCTTCACTCACTAGGTCTTTCACCTGGCTTCACTCACCAGGATTTCCAATCTGCCTAACATTCCAGTTAGGACTTCCCATTCAAGTATCTGGTCAATCCTTGACCTACTTGACTCTTTTTCAATCCACCTTGTATTGTCAAACATCAAAACCCAAACCAAGACTCAAGCTTGGTCAACCAGGTCAACCTTGACCTGAGAGATGTTGCACCAACAATCTCCCCCGTTTTGATGTTTGACAATACCACATGTAAGTTAGGCTAATCCCATAGCCTAAACCTTCTTCATGCCACTAGGTAATGAATACATAAGTTAAGCCCTTCATTCTCCCCCTAAGAGGGCAAACTCCCTCTAAGTAATGAAAGTCTAACTTACTCCCTTTCATTCTCCCCCTATTGGCACACATCAAACCATGCCCCATTTTTGGGCACACATCAACAAATTCACTTGTTGAAAACTCTCCCCCTGAAGAGTTGCTCATCGTTGTTCACAACTTCACTCGTTGTGATCAACACGATAATGAAGGTCCCATACCCTTCATTATCCTAAACCCTACATTCTCCCATTAATGTAGTCAAATGCCCATCCTAGAGTATTTTTAACTTAAACCACTTGAACAATGAGGATATCCACTCCCCATTAAAGTTCAAACGCTCAACCTTGAGCATGTTCTGAAAAGAAGGTTAACCACCTCCCAAGGTTCATGAAAAATAATTTTAATGTCTTTAAAGAGTCCCTCCCCCTAAAGACATGGTAGTAACTTCTGTCATTGCACCAACAATGACTTGGAATCCCTAAACCTTTAGGAAACCCAAATTTTGAAGTTGTGAGGTTCAAATATTCAAAACTTTGAAACAAACCTCAACCTAACTTCAATATAGTCTTCCTTAACTAATCCATCCTTGTTTTCAACATGAAAACTTCCTTTTTATGTATACAAATGTATTTTGAGGGGTTTGGAATGGTTACCTAGACTAACATAGGTTCAAAATGCTGAAATCAGGCCTTCCCAGCTAAAATCAGCAACTTGGATTGATTGGAGTTGGGTTCCAATCGATTGAACCTTGCTGAATCGATCCACTGATCGATTCAGGATGTGTAGATCGATCGGCTGATCGATCCAGCGAGCTTCTGCTCGCTAGAATTACCTTCTGAATCGATCCACTGATCGATTCAGGAACTCCAATCGATTCATGGATCGATCGGAGCTCTGTTAGTTGCTGAATTTCAAATTCAGCCAACTTCAGAAATCCCTAGAAAATTCTACAAAAATCCAAAAATCATGAAATTTTGTGTAGACATTATTTAGGGCATACTTTATCATGAAAAAATAGTTTTCTATGAAAATACATCATATTTTTCAAAGATTGACACATGCTTGAAAACTTGCTAAAAACTTTAGCGTTTTCTTCAAGTTTGTGTCTAACTATTCAATGGTGATTACTATCAAAAGCTAGCCTTCACCAAGGTTTTCAAAAGCATTTTAAAATAATTTTCAAAACCAATATCCCATCAAATTCCTTGGGCTTAATGCACATGACTTGTATATTAGCTTTTCCAATGATGGGAAAACACACAACTATGTGTTTTGATGAACCTAAAACTCAAAAGAATGCACTACATCAACATCTTGAGTTTTGTTCATCTTCCTAACATCTCACTTGTATCTAATGTGCACTAAAATACATACAAGTCACCTTATAGTCCTTGTGAGATGTGAGATTTTGGTTTTGCCCTATTCTAGGGATCATGCATATCTATCTAGGTATTTTAGAGATATTAGACACCCACCTAGGATGTCACTTGTTGATTCCACTTGTTTATACCATTTGTTTATACCACTTGTTGGTAAAAACATTTGTCCTTAATTTTAAAGAAATAAACATGATGCATGATTATGTTATGGCATACATCAAAAGGAGATAATTTTCAAAAGAAAATATCCTATAACTACATGATGTATGAATGTCATGACATGGTATTTTTATATTTTTCATAATAAGTCATGAATGCAAAATACAAAACTAAAACATGATGTCATGACATATAATGGGCAAACAATCATGGCAAGGTTTAGCATAAATAAAATATACCTAGATTACTTATCTAAGTATCCTTAACCATTTAGCTAACTCAAAATACACCACTTGTTTTAACTTAACACGTTAAACCTTGATTGCCCTAAATGCTTCAAAGAAATGCCAAAACCTAAATTGACATTTCTATTTCTCTTGATTTGTTTATGCCACTTAAAAATTAAGCATATCCTCAAAAGTTGGCACATTCCATTTTTCTTCAAGAGTAATCACATAAATCAAGGCCCGGATTGCCTTAAATTTCTAAGAGAATACCAAAATCCCAACTTGGTATTTCTCTAGGTTTTCCCAATTTATGCCATTTTAAAATAAAATCAAATTTTCCGCCATTAGGCACATTTTACTCTTTCAAGGAGTAAATAATAATTCCATTTCATTTTAAGGTTAACAAAAACCTTGAAAATGCTCCTTGAGTGTCAATTTCCTCAAAGTTGAGTTAACTACCCTTCTAATCGGAGTTGACACTCTCTAACTCATCTATGGGGTAGAGAAAATACTCCTAGGAACCCAGCACCTATTGGTGCTCCTTGGATGCTCTAGGTACTCACTAGGGATAACTTCCCTAAATACCTTCCTAGTGACCTTGTTGGGCTTCTTAGAAGCCTTGGTCACATTTTCTAGGTCAACTCTAGGGATATCCTCCCTTGTGACCTTGTTAGTGACTTTCTTAGACTTCTTAGAAGTCTTAGTCACTTTGGTTGCAAAGATACTTCTAGGGATATCTTTCCTTGTATCCTTGACTTGACCTCTAGACTTAGGGTTTGTTCCATAACTATATGGAACCCTATGATAACTAGGCACATCCTTTTTAGCTTTGGGTTTGTATCCCAAACCTCTATGGCCATTGGATGACTTTTGTACCCCTAAACCTAGGTTATGCTCATTTTGCCCTAATAGGATATTTTCCAATCATTTTAGGGTCTTTTCTAGTTTGTCAAGTCTTGACCTCAAAACTTGATTTTCCATCACTAAGTCCTTAGTTTTTGGTTTTCCATTTAATCCATGAGCATTTTTGTTTCTAGGCTTGTAGCTAAAATCCTTAGAGTTCTTGCCTAGACTCTTATCTACATTCTTAGCCCTAGGTGTAGTGGTTTTAGCATGAAAAGCTACATGATTTTCTTTAACTTTATCATGCCTCCTATTTTCATGGTAAATAGCGTTAAAATGATATAGGTTAGTACTAGCATGCTCTTTACCATAATTTAAAGGGGTAGGCTCAATAAAAGTTACCTTTCTTTTTACCTTGGATGCTCCCCCTTGACTTGAGCTTCCTCCATGAGCCTTGACCACCTTCTTCCCTTTAGGGCATTGACTTCGGTAATGCCCCTTTTGATTGCAAGAAAAACACACAATGTGCTCCTTGCTCTTCTTTGTTCCGGGGATGGTCTCCTTGGGCTTCTCCTTGCCCTTGGGTGCCACTTGGCCCTTCTTCTTGGCCAAGTTGGGACACTTGCTCTTGTAGTGCCCATTCTTCCTACACTCAAAACATATAATATTATTCTTATTTTTAATTGAAATGTTTATACCTTCTTGTGTAGGGGTGACACTTGCTCCTCCATGTGATGTGAATGTAGAGGCTTCCTCCTGATCCAATAGTGATGCTCCTCCATTAGATTTTTCTTGACTTGTGGAGGTGGAAGCTCCTTCATCCTCTTCTCTTCTTGACCCGGATGTAGAAGATTCTTCTTGCTCTTGATTCGGTGTCAATGAAGATTGCTCCCCCTCAATCTTAGAGGTGGAGGCTTCTTCATCTTCATCTTGTACATGGAACAAGGAGTATGCTCTCTCCTTGCCCTCTTCAATGCATTCCTTTAAAGATGAAGTTTCTTCTTGAACTTCTTATTCGGAAGTTGAGCATCTCTCAACTTCAGAGTCCTCCTCTTGATCTTGCTCCAATGAGTCACCCTCTTTGGATTCCTCTTGATTCGGTACAGTGGAGGGGATCTCATGAATTGATGCCAACTTGCTCCAAAGCTCCTTGGCATCCTTGAATTCTCCAACTTGAGCCAAAATAATGCTTGGCAATAAGTTGACCAAAAGCTTGGTCACTTTATCGTTTGCCTTGCTCCTTTGAACTTGCTCTTGACTCCATTTGCTTTTCTTGAGAGGCTTGCCCTTGGAGTTTGTTGGAGCTTCAAATCCTTCTATGAGAGCAAACCATTGCTCTATCTCCATCATCAAGAAATTTTCGATTCTTGATCTCCAAGAATCGAAGCTTGTGGCTATGTACGGTGAAGTCACCCTTGTGTCAAATCCAAGTCCATCTTGGAATTGCATCTTGAAGTTTAGCCTTTTGATGAAGTCTTCGACTTGTAGAATTTCTTCAACTTCTTCACCCTTTAGCTTTGCTTGTTTTGTTTGCCCCTTCCGGCGATGATTCTGGTGAAGAGCGGCCTTGCTCTGATACCACTTGTTGGGACCGAAAAGTAGCTAGAGGGGGGGGGGGGTGAATAGCTCGTCGCGTGCTTCGTGGTTGACGTTGCTTGTTTCTTTGAAGATGTGCAGCGGAAATACAAGAAACAAAAACATACAACGCTAACACTTGGAATTTTACTTGGTATCCACCTCACAAGAGGTGACTAGTCCAAGGATCCACGCACACACACACACCTCCACTATGAAACACTCCTTTTCGGTAACTACCGAAGGCGGAGAAGCCCTACAAGACTCTCAATACAAGAAGAAAGGAAAGGGAAACAAAATACAAGCGCAAAGCTTACAATGAGTACAGAAAACCCTAACCCTAGCTTCTCTTCTTGGCTTTGATCCGCCTCTTGACTTGGAAACCTCTAAGATCCTTCAAGAACTGGCGATCTGAGCTTTGAGAGCGCTGTGGAGGAGCTGGCGAGAGATCTGAGATGAAAATAGTGGAGAGCTGCTAAAGGAGACGCCCGCCTGCAGCTCAAATATGACGCAACGGTCGGATCCCGATCGATTCAAAAACTCTCAATCGATCGGGGAGGCTTTGGATCGATTCATGGATCGATCCAGAGCGCCTCTATGCTCTAGAAAAACGCCTGGATCGATCCACGCATCGATCCAGCGCTTATCACGCAAAGCAGCAGCGTCCCAATCGATTCACTGATCGATTGGGACCTCTGGATCGATCCACTGATCGATCCAGAGACTTTCTGTGCGCTGGGAAAAGCCTGGATCGATCCACTTATCGATCCAGCTCCTGGATCAATCCACTGATCGATCCAGCTCTTGATTTTTGCCCAAAACCAAGTCCGAAGCTTCTCAAACCAACATCCGGTCAACCTTGACCTGTTGGTACATCCTGCCTAGCATTTGGTCACTCCCTTGACCTGCCAGGACTCCCCATCAAGTGTCCGGTCAATCCCTTTGACCTACTTGGACTTTTCTCCTCTTGCCAAGTATCCGGTCAATTCCTCTGACCTACTTGGACTTTCCTTCATCATGCCAAGTATCCGGTCACTCTCTTGACCTACTTGGACTTTCACCTGATGTCTGGTCAACCTTGACCCATCTGGATTTTCCCTCGTGCCTGGCTTCACTCACCAGGACTTCCAATCTGCCTAGCTTCACTCACTAGGACTTCTTTTCTGCCTAGCTTCACTCACTAGGACTTCTCTTCTGCCTGACTTCACTCACCAGGACTTTCACCTAGCTTCACTCACTAGGATTTTCACTTCTGCCTGGCTTCACTCACCAGGTCTTTCACCTGGCTTCACTCACCAGGATTTTCTCCTGCCTAGCTTCACTCACTAGGTCTTTCACCTGGCTTCACTCACCAGGATTTCCAATCTGCCTAACATCCCAGTTAGGACTTCCCATTCAAGTATCTGGTCAATCCTTGACCTACTTGACTCTTCTTCAATCCACCTTATATTGTCAAACATCAAAACCTAAACCAAGACTCAAGCTTAGTCAACCAGGTCAACCTTGACCTGAGAGATGTTGCACCAACATAAGGAACTGCCTTCATCTCCTCTATCTCCTTTGATGTCTGAGGAGACATCTCTTTAGATAAGAGTACTCCATGCCGAAAAGGTAAGAAATCTTTCTTGGAGTTTTGCATGCTAAAACGAGCAAGGATAGTATTGATGTATGAAGCTTGGGATAAGGACAATATCCTTTTCTTGCGATCCCTTATTACTTTGATCCTAAGAATATGTCCACATTCTCCCAAGTCCTTCATATCAAAACACTTGGGCAACCATACCCTTACGTCTGACAATCACTTTGACATTATTGCCAATGAGCAAAATATCATCTACGTATAGTACAAGAAATACCATCACATTTTTGTTACTCTTCTTGTATACACAAGACTTATCCGGACACGGAATGAATCCATAAGACTAGATAACTTCATTAAACTGGATGTTCCAAGATCTCGAAACTTGCTTCAGTCCATAAATAGACTGTTTGAGCTTACATACAAGATGCTCTTTGCCCTTCGTAATGAACCCCTCTGGTTGCTATATACGGATGTTTTCTTCAAGACTTCCATTAAGGAAAGCTGTCTTGACATCCATTTTTCAAATCTCATAATCCATATCAGCAGCAATAGATAAAAGAATTTGGATAGACTTAAGCATGGCTACCGGTGAAAAGGTTTCCTCATAATCGATTCCCTCTTTCTGAGTATACCCTTTTGCAACAAGTCTTGCTTTGAAAGTTTCCACCTTCCCGTCTGTTCCTCTTTTTATTTTGTAGACTCATTTACACCCAATGACTTTTACATCATTTGGTGGTTCTACAAGCTCCCAGACCTGATTAGAATATATAGATTCTATCTCAGAGTTCATTGTACTTTGCCAAGATGTTGCATCTTTATCTTGGAGTGCTTCATCATATGTGCAGGGATTATGTTCATGTTCACCAGGGATCAAGTCTGAAGACTCTCCCAAAAACATGAATCTATCAGGTTGTCGAACAACCCCCCACTACGATGTGGCACTGCTTACAATTGTGCATCATTTGTGACACATATTGCAGTTTATTGTGGTATCTCATCTTGTACCGTTGGTACTAAAATAAACGTGTCTTCTCTTATTTCTTCAAGAACAATTTTACTCATGGGCTTGCGGTTCATTACATAGTCCTCTTCTAAAAATCGAGCATTGGTGCTAACAATGACCTTCTAATCTTTAGGACTATAAAATAAACCACCTTTCGTTCATTTAGGATAACCCACAAACAAGCGAACTTCTGTTCGTGATTCCAACTTATCAGTGTCTCCCTTCAGCATATGTGCTGGACTACCTCAAATCCGAATATGCTTCTGACTAGGCTTACGCTCATTCCGCAATTCTATGGGAGTAGTGGGTACTGACTTAGAAGGTACCATGTTTAAAATGTATACTACCGTTTTCAGAGCATATCCCCAAAACGAATTTGGTAATTCAGAATAACTCATCATCGATCTAACCATTTCCATAAGAGTCATATTCTTTCGTTCCGTCACACCATTCTATTGGGGTGTACCAGGTGTAGATAATTGAGAATGAATCCCAACCTCTGATAAGTAATTCCTAAACTCTCCTTAGAGGTACTTGCCACCACGATTAGACCGTAGTGTCTTGATACTTTTACCATGACGTCTCTCCACATCAGCCTTGTACTCATTGAACTTATCAAAGCACTCAGACTTGCGGAGTATCAAGTAAATGCACCCGTATCTCAAATAGTCGTCTATAAAAGAGATGAAATATTTGAAAACACCTCTTGCCTGGATAGTCATAGGTTTACACAAATCATAATGAACCAATTCCAACATATCTTTGGCTCTATACCCCTTAGCCTTAAAAGGTATCTTGGTCATTTTTCCTTCTAAGCAAGACTCGCAGGTTGGAAAGTTTTCCATCACCAATGAACCCAAAAGTCCATCGACTATTAACCTTTGAATCCTACTTAAGTTAATATGACCTAGCCTTAGATGCCAAAGATATGTTTGGTTCATATTCGAAGGTTGCTTTCTCTTATTAGAAGATGTGTTATTAATTTCCATTTGTTGCATCGTGGGAGTTATTGGATTTAGAGTATAAATTGTCAATCAATGTACCAGAACAGATAACTTCCTTTTTTTCTTGATAACAACTTTGTCATCAAAAGAGACAGTATATCCACCATAAATAGTTTATAAACTGAAATCAAGTTCTTTCTAAAACTTGGTACGTAAAGACAATTTCTCAAAATCAATGTTTTATTCTTATCAAAAGATAAATAAACATCTCCCATTGCAATAGTCGCCACTTTCGTAGCATTGCCCATATAGACGGTGATTTCCCCTTCATGTAGTCATCAGGTTTCCTGGAACCCCTACAATGAATTGCAGACATGATCAATGGCTTCTGTATCTACACACCAGGTACCAGTAGATAACACCACTAAACATGTTTCAACTAATGAATAGGATACACATTTATTGTTCTCAATTTTGCGATGACAGTCTACTTTTTGTTTCCAATCAATATAATTGGGACTTGTAAGTGTATTCTCTAATATAATAGCTCAGGGATTGATAAACATTTGAAATGCTAAAAATCATAAAATATTTGGTCAAGACCTTAAAATAATATTGATTCCTCTATATCATTTAAATTCACCAATACCTCAAAATACCGTGAATTTTGTATGTCACGTTAGTGTTGACGTATACAAACTCAAACATTTGTAAGAGGAGATTTTACCTATTAATTTTATTATCTTATCAACCTAACTTTATGACAAATAAAATTAATAGTTGGTATGTCTTCGATCAAATATTTGGTCAAAACCTTAGAATTTAAAATAATATTGATTCCTCTAACAATATCATTTAAAATTCTCCAACACTTCAAAACACCTTGAATTTTGTATGCCACGATAGTGTGGACGTATACAAATTCAAACATTTGTAAGAGGAGGGTTTTACCCATTAATTATCTTGTCAACCTAACTTTTTGACAAATAAAATTACCTCAAACACCATGAATTTTGTATGCCATGATAGTGTGGACGTATACAAATTCAAACATTTGTAAGAGGGGGTTTTATCCATTAATTTTATTATCCTGTCAACCTAGCTTTATGACAAATTAATAGTTGGGTTTTCTTCGATCACACAAATAATAGTAGTGACTCCGATGGGGAGGATACTATTAAATGCGCTTAAGTGTATATCATTACTTGATACTAAGTCCACTAAATAGGATTTTGCCCCTTCAGATAGAGAAGATCACACACATCCTAAATAATTTCATATAATCATTCATTAAGGAAGTTTGATCTAGTGATTCGCAAACAAACTCATCCGATGTGGAGGAAAACACTCAGAGCCAACGCGCAATTTTGAATGCATCACTTACAAACCAGTAATAGAGACCATGAAATTAATTAAATTCTTCTCCCACTTAGTTATTTAGAACGAGAAATTTTAACATGCACACAAGCACACACAGCATAAAAGGTAATAAATAAGATAAATAATTTTCCAACTATTATGGCCTCATCCAATGTTGTCCTCCGTATGCCACCAACCCTAACCGCCGCCAAAGGGGTTACATCATCACGTCCATCATACTTCCTTTTTCGTTGCGCCTCCGATGCTCAATTAGTGCCACACCTCGCAAGGATACGATCCGCGATAAAAATAAAATTTTATATTTATCAATCCTATATTCCACGAAGGAATGTACATGTAATCTAGATTGAACAGAATGTAAAATCCTAATAACTAATACAGATCCTGCTGTATTTAATAATTACAATCATGCACATATATAAAATGCCCTCGACATGTCCGAGGGTCCAATCACACACAATCACAATAGGCCATAATAGTTGGAGCATGCAACCACAGAGTTAATCTATTTGCACATCCTACTATTATCCTGCCTAAACTTATGTATGAAAAGTGCATAATTAACTGAAAACCAAACACACAGAGGCAAAAACCTAGCTCTGATACCACTTATTGGTTGCTACACCGGGATTCCGCTCTGTTTCCCCTGTACAAAAATTTATACAAACACAAAACTTAACCTAGCTACCCATGTGCTCTACTGAAGTTAAACTTGGATTGAAAATGATGCTTAACATTATTAATCCAAGTTGCTCTTCAGAACTTAAATTTGGATTAGAAACGATATTTAACATTTTTACTCCAAGTTTAACCAATGTGATCTTCCTAAGTTAAACCATATTACAGAAGTTGATTAAACATCTATTTCAAATATTGACTTCCAGATTAAACATGGTGAGACACTAGGCCTTCTTGGTTATGGGATCATCCACCACTTCCTAGACAAAGCCTTTCAAAGAAATTGAATATTTAACTTCTTACAGTAACCCTAGGTTTAACTACAGAGACCACAATAGAAACACAAGATCAAAACGTAAAATCGAAATACAAAATCGATAACACGAAATCGAAACATAAAATCGCTAGCCTCTTGTGTTGGTGTTTCAGAATCCATGCAAAGAAAACTAACTAATTAATTCGAAGTGGAAACCATTAATTAGTTATACCTTTCTTTGTAGCTAAAGACCTCTTGATCTTCTGTTGTATTCCTCTCCTTCTCTTAGACATCGTGTGGGTGACGATCTACCAAGATGAAATCCACCTGAACCACTTCTTCTCCTCCAAAACTCTCGAGCCACCAAGGGATGCCAAAACAGGAAATTTCCTTCTTCTTCTTCTCCTCCAAGCAACCGGCCACCAAGTGCTACTCCTCTTCTTCTTCTTCCTCTTCAAGCAATCGACCACAAGGATTTTCCAATTCTTGATGCCGCCAGCCCTATGGAAGCAAAAGAGGAGACAAGGAGAAAAGTGCCGCCAACTCTTATGGGAAAGAAAACAAAGAAAGAAGAAGAAAGGGGAGGGCTGGCCACAAGGAAGAGAGGAGAGGAGGCAAGGCTTAGGTTGTGTCTCATGAGGCAACCTCTCCTTCTCTTCTATAATCCTTGGTCATGGCAAAAAAAAGGAAAGTTTTAAAAATAATTAAAACTTCCTTATTTGTGGCCTTCCTTTATAAAAGGAAATTTTAACAATAATTAAAATCTCTCTTTTCTAAATTTCTTATTGTACATGGCAATAAAGAAAAGTTTTAAAATTAATCTCTCTCTTTGAAAACATGTAGACAACTACAAAAAAGGAAAGATTAATTAAAACTTCTCCTTTTAAATCATGGTTACAAAAAGAAAAATTTTATCAAAAATTAAAATATCTCTTTTAAACATTATAGATATCTACAAATCAGGAAGGATTTCAACAAAATTAAAATCTCTTTTTAATCTTTTGTAAATAGCTATAAAAGAAAATATTTTAAAATTTTAAAACTCTCTTTTAAAACCATAAGGATGGCTATAAAAGGAAATTTTAAAATTAAAATTTCTCTTTTAAATTCCTTCATGAATGGCTACAAAAGGAAAGATTTTAACAAAATAAAATCTTCCTTTAATCCTAGTGGTGTGGCTGGCCCCATGCTTGGACACCAAACATGGTTTTGGCCAGCCACCTCTTAGGCTCTAAGTTGATGCTTGGCCAACCTCCTTGCTCCAAGCAAGGATGTGTTCGGCCCATTACTTTGGTAAGAAGTGGACTTGGTGGATACAAGGCTTTATAGAGGTTACAACAGGGACCAAGAGGAGGAATTAATTTTAGTCTCCGATGAGCTTGAGCTTCCTATGTTCACCCCGAACACCCAACTCAAGTTCATCAATAATAACTCATACCAATAAAGAGTTATTATTGAACTACCGCACCAATCCCATATTACATTATGAGCTCCTTCTTATTATGAATGTGTTAATCTCCCTGTGTTTAAGATATCAAATGTCCATTAATCAAATGAGTTACTGACACTTACTTAATTAACATCTAGCTCCAAGAGTAGTACCACTCAACTTCATTGTCATGTCGGACTAGGTCCACCTGTAGGGTTTACATGACAATCCTTATGAGCTCCTCAAGGGGACATCATCAACCTAGATTACTAGGACACAGTTTCTTCTATAATCAACAACACACCATATAAATAATATTATTTCCCAACTTATCGGACCTATTGACCCAACTGAATAAATCTCACTCATTGATAAATTAAATAAATAAATACTAAGTATATGTGCTTGTTATGATATCGGGATTAAGAGCACACACTTCCATAATAACAGAGGTCCTGTTCTTTTATGCAGTCAGTATAAAAGAACAACCTCAAATGGTCCTGCTCAATACACTCATAGTGTACTAGTGTAATTTTATAGTCAAGATAAACTAATATAAAATTACACTACAATCATTTCAATGGTTTGCTTCAATCCATCTTGACTGTGAGCTACTATTTATAATTTATAAGGAACTGATAACATGATCTTCTGTGTGACACCACACACTATGTTATCTGCAATATATATTAAATGGACAACTACATTTAACCTAAATGCAGACATTTGATCAATGTGATTCTTATTTAAAATAAATGTTCATACAAAAGCTAGACTTTTAGTATACATCCTAACGCTTCTCATTACACAGACTATAATTGTAGACGAAGCTGGAGAATTCATGCTTGAGAGTGGGATGTAAAAAAAATGATCAAGAGCTTCCCAAACTTGACGAGAGGTGTTGAGGCCAACGAGCATGGAAAGTATATGCTCAGTAATTGATGAGATTAGCCAAGATATGACTAACCGATCCTTCTTAAACCAAATAGCATGAGATGGATTATCTTTTTGAGGTGGGGATGAAGTATCATCAACATGACCGAGTAAATCATGAACACAAAGTAAAGTAAGAAATTGTAATTTTCATACTGAATAGTTATCATGGTCAACCTTAACGAAAAAAGAAGGAATCATATGAAATGAAAAGATATATTGATTGTAATGCTGATCTTGATCATAATGTCAAATATAATAAATCTTAATTAATTAAAATTAATTTAAGATTATTTTCTATTATTGTCGTTATGAGTTTCCCTCAAAATTTCTTACTTTGTTTTTTGTGCTATACCCTTGTATTGACAACACGTTTGTCTATGTTGCAGTCTTGCAGAGCGACATTAGCTCTTTCGTGGCCACTATCGACTGCTTTGACTGAAGATTTCCTGCATTTGCTTTGGAGCTCAAGTTTGTAGCATTTCATGTGTGGGTTATTTACTACCTTATCATTTTTCTTTCCAATAATTAATTTATCTAGTGTACTTCAATTACATGGACAACTTTGCAAGCAGCTTATCTCTGGTAAATGACAGTGCTTAAGTGCAGCGATTTAAGTTTCTTTTGAGGATAAAAATCTTGTCTTGCCATTGTAAATTAAACTAGTCATGTGATTTGCTCTCTAGCTTGTGTGGCAACTTTTGTGTCCTCTATTTTCATGTATGGCACCTACAGTAAAGCCTTTTTTAATGAGAAATGAGGTTAGATGATTTAGATCCTGTACAAATCATATAATATATAAATATTTCATCCAATTAGGAAGACCGATCAGGAATAAAACTAAACAGCGTTGCATCTAAGGAACATCAAAGGACAGATAAAGGAAAGAGAAAAAGTAATGGAAATTCGAAATTCAGTTCTTAAAAGTTTCAGATTTTGTAAAACAAATATTTTGGCAGACCCTCCTGTTTAGGAGGATGGACAAGAAAAATAAAAAATAATGAACTCAGTGACACACTAAAATGCTGAATTACATGCTTAACATATATGTTAAACCAATAATCTAAAATAGATTTAAAAAAATAATATTGCCTATGGATATTTGGAGTATTACAAAGTGAGGGGCTATCCACACTCCCACATTAATTAAACACACTCCAGTTTCTAAATACACCCATCAATAATTTTTTTTATCATAAACTTTTCTAAATACACCCCATAATATTCATAGTTTACCCATTTTAAATACCATAAAACCCTAAAAGAAATATAGCCTAAAAAATCTACATCTCCAACTTTCCTCCTCTTCTTCTCTCTTGTCTCTTCATTGCATGACCTAGGCAATTTGATTTCTAGCAACACCATGAAACAATGGTGCTCAAATTTTATAGGTACTAGCTCGTTTAGCCTTTCATTGTGTTCTATATTTCATTATATAGTAAATTTTTATTTTTGTTAGATTTGTGTTTAGCTTTCATTTATAAGTGTAGAAAAACTTACTTGAATATGGTATTTTTTACATGAAAAAACTTTAGGGTGTTGGGTTGTTGAAATTGCAAAATGTATGATAGAGATATGATGAAAATCTTGAATTTCAATGGCGCGTCGTTCAAACCTGGTCCGTCGAACACATTGTTGTCTATTCAGTTACCATCGACTAAACGCACTAGGATATGTTCAACCATGGTCCACCAAACATAACCGAATGTGTTCAGTTTTTGTCTACCAAACGAAACACAAAACGTTCGACCTCTAGAAGTTGAACACCAACAGATTTGTTCGGTTGTGTTTTTCCTAACACACTGTGTTTTGTTCGATTTTGAGTGACCGAACAACACCGTTTCCTTTCAACAACATGTTGGTTGTATATTTAATTCACTTATTTCTTATGTGCAATAAAAATGTTGAAGACATTTTTAAGGAGGAATAAACCAATGACTTCTGAAAGAAAGCACCGGGAAGTGAGACTTGCATGAGAGGTATAATCATCACAAGAAGAGGTATAATTATCACAAGCACCCCAAGAAGAGGTACCACCACAAGTACCACAACAAAATTTACCTTCAGGAAATGAGAGTGAAAGAGAGCAAGCTCCCATTGGAGGGAACACTGAAGTGTAGGATATCTCCACAATGGTATAATATTGTCCACTTTGAGTCTAAGCGCTCATGGTTTTGCTCTTGGACTCTACCCAAAATGCCTCATACCAATGGAGATATTTGTTTCTTGTAAACTCATGATCTTTTCCATATGTTTTCAATGTGGGATTATGTTTACAACCTTGCAACTCCAACAATCCCCCCCCCCCTCCCCTCAAACAAAGAATCACAGGATCCCCCTCAAGTATCGAGTCACTCTTGACATACTCAGGGCCTCTCCTTGAGCATCGGGTCACTCTTGACCTACTCAGGGTCTCTCCTCAAGTATCAAGTCATTGACCTGCTTAGGGCCTCCCATACTTCTTCATTTAAGGTTTCACCCACATGGTTCAATCTTAGATCATGGCTGTGGCTTGTGCTTCTTTGGGCGATTAGTCCGATGAAAAACGATCTAGCTCTAATATCAATTGTAGGATCAAAAATAATTTGGATATCTCCATAATGGTATAATATTGTCTACTTTGAGCCTAAGCCCTCATGGTTTTGCTCTTGGGCTCTACCCAAAAGGTCTCATGCCAATGGAGATATATTTTTCTTATAAACCTATGATTTTTCTCATATATTTTCAATGTGGGACTATATTTGCAACCTTACAACTCCAACATGAAGATACTGAAATATTGCGTGAACCATTTCTATGTGGTTCACACGATTCATTACTATTGTGGGGTTTTAAAAAGAACGTAGTGTCAAAAATTTGGTTTGGTGAAGAGTGAGATGTGCCCAAATGTCGATGCCACACAACCAAATTATTGCAATGGAACTTCAATTTAGGAGTAGTCCAAACATGGAGGAGTCTATTGGATACATTTTGATGTTATTTAATGTTATATGTATATATTTTGAACTTTATGTAGTTTTTTGGATTATTAATATAGTTTTTGTATTTTTAATATTATTTTAACAATATGAGTACATTTGTTGCAAAGAATTGTTATTTAGAGTTTGTTATTTTGTATTTTAAAATTGTTTCTTCACTTGTCATGATATTGAGTTCATTTTTTGAGCCATAGTTGTTGTTTTTTTCATTGTCTTTGATGGGAAAGAACACTCATGCTTTGTCAAAGTGTATATGCTTTTAGATCTTCAATGTTTTAATGGCCTATAAAGCTTCCAATCAGTGGATGATACAGGGGTGCCTAGATGCTTAATCTACCACAAAGTCATAATACTTGCTCTTTTAAATGCTTAATCTACCATCTACAATTATTTCCATGTTGTAGCAGCTATGGTTGTGTAGCTACTACAACAATGACCTTCGAAAGTTTGCTACACAGTTGTAGTAGCTACGAATTTGTAGCTACTATACAATTGTAGCAATTATGATTTCATAGCTGCTACAACTGTATAATAAACTTTTAAGTTCGTAGCTACTACAACTGTATAGTTGCTACAATTGTATAGTAAACTTTCAAAAATCATAACTTTTGACTCAGATATCAGAATGAGATGATCTTTTTTTTGAATTATAGATCTCTGAATGAGATTCGATTAAAAAAAAGATCATCTAATTCTAATATCCGAGTCAAAAGTCATGATATTTAGAAGTTTCGTACACAATTGTAGCAGCTACACATATTGTAGTAACTACACAATTGTAGTAGCTATAGTTTTATAGCTGCTACAACTATATAGTAACTACTAAACCATAGCTATTACAACATAAAAAATAATTATAGTTGTAGCAGTTATATAGTAAACTTTCGAAAATCATAACTTTTGATTTGGATATCAGAATGAGACAATCTTTTTTTTGAATTATATATCTCTAAATGAACTTCGATTAAAAAAAATTATCTAATTCTGATATCTGAGTCAAAAGTTATGGTATTAGAAAGTTTGTTACATAATTATAGTAGCAACACATGTTGTAGCAACTATGGTTCATAGCTGTTACAACTGTGTAGCAACTAGCAGCTACGAAACCATAGGTGCTACAATATGAAAAACAATTATAACTGTAGCAACTACAAAACTGTAGCTGTAGCAGCTATGAAACCGTAGCTGTTACAACTGTGTAGCAAACTTTCAAAAATCATAACTTTTGACTCGGATATCAGAATGAGACAATCTTTTTTTTGAATTATAGATCTCTGAACGAGATTCGATTAAAAAAGGATTATCAAATTCTGATATCCGAATCAAAAATTATGTTATTAGGAAGTTTATTACATAATTATAGTAGCTACACATATTATAGCAACTACACAGTTGTAGTAGCTATGGTTTTGTAGCTGTTACAACTGTGTAACAACTAGTAATTATGAAACCATAGCTGCTACAACATGAAAAATAATTATAACTGTAGCTGTAGCAGCTACGAAATCATAGCTGCTACAACCGTGTAGCAAACTTTTGAAAATCATAATTGATCCGGTGATAAGGAGGGACCCGCTCAGCAGAGTGGTCAATGACATGGTGGAGGTCAAAGTCAAGGCGGTCAACACCTCCACATTATCGTCCGAGCGACAATTCACTTTCCCGAACGGGAAGAAGAGAGTCCGATCGGATCTCAGTACAGCTTGGTTCCGTACCGAGCTTCCGACTCTCAGAAGACCAAGTATCAGCGAATCTAGGTGCCGAGCGGCCAGTCCGCTCGGGCGTATCTAGAACCTCAGGACCAACAGGGGAGTCACCACCGAGCAGAGCTAGGACAGTGGAATGTTGGCCGAGCGGCTCCCCCGCTCGGCTCAAGAGCAAGGTCGGCCGAACAGAGGACGACAGGCCGAGCGACTTTCCCGCTTGGCCCACGGGCAGGATCACCCGAACGGATGGCGGCAGGCCAAGCGGCTCTCCCGCTCGGCCCGATAGCAAACAAAAGGAAGATCAATTGATATCTTTTTGGGAGCCAGTGCCACCGACAGACGGCGTGGTTGGAGGCATGGTCATGCAGAGGATCGTACGACAGAAGCTTCCACTGTGTTGTTAGAGATATGCTCGGGTTATTGAGGTATGGTATCAGAGACACTTTTCTAACACGTCTTATCAGGAAAATTTTTGAGATGCGTACACACCTCGAGAAGCGTGCACACTTGCTCCCAGAAGCTCTATATAAGGGGCCCCAAACTTTGATGGAGGTATGCATAATCTACTGTAGCTACTGTTACTCTGCTGCTCTCATTCTTCATCTTTGCTTTCCTGCTTCCACTTCACCGGAGACTTACTTGAGTGTCGAAGGGCCAACGCCGGGGAACTCCTCCTTGGTCCGACACTGACATTTTGTGGTTGCAGGTCCATGCCACTCGGAATCTACGTCCAGTCAACATGAGCGCCACGTCCCCAGCATCCACCGCCTCGACTCTCGGACATGATCAATAACTTTTGACTCGGATATCAAAATGAGATGATATATATATTTTTTTGAATTATAGATCTCTGAACGAGTTTTGATTTAATAAAAAAGATCGTCTAATTATGATATTTGAGTCAAAAATTATGGTGTTCAGAAGTTTGCTATACAATTGTAACAACTACACATGTTGTAGCAGCTATGGTTTCATAGCTACTATAATTGTGTAGGAGATATGAAACCGTAGTTGTTATAATATGAAAAATAATTACAGTTGTAGCTACTACATTAATTTAATCGTTCTTTTCATTTAACTTCTCGAAGTTATTTATGTTCAAAGCGACCTATTGCTCTCACTGTAGCATGCACACTAGTGAAACCATTTAAGAGTTATCATACCTTCAGTGAGTAAAACTTAGAAAATTTTAAAAAGTAACTAAAGCATAAAATCTATATTCGATTTCTCTGGATATCCATGAGAGTTATAAGTGGAACATCAGGTGAGCACATTTTACAGGGCGAAAATGAGCAAAAATGTCTCAGGTGAACAGTACTCGAGGCACCTCAGAAGCATTGGCTGAAGGCCTCACACAGGAGGGCGCAGAGATGCCTTCAAAGCATTTGAAGGCGCCTTGAGCTGGTGATGGAAGGTGCCTTGGAGAGCCTTAAAGTCACATTCGGTCGGATAACGCAGAAGACCTCAGTGACGATAAGAGCCAATTTTGTTGGGATAAAAGTTGCAGTTGAAGGCATCTCCAGTGGCGTTGAATGCGCCTTCAATCCCCTTTAAAAGGGCTACTCGACCAAGGTTTTAATATAACTCATTCACGACTTTTGCAAGCAATCTTTCGAGTTTCCGGTTGCTCTGACTTTGTCCTCTCGCTGTGCTGTGACATTGCTACATCCTACTATTATAGAGAAATCGTTCGACATCAAGCTCAATCTGAGAATCTTCACGTGTTGGGTAATGAAAGTATTGTTAATTGTTTAATTACTGCATCAAGGAAAGTGTAGGTCGTTACACTTGTCAATTTGATTTTATTGTACTCGATTCTCTCTTCTGATGTTTCAGAAGAAGTTTATAGTGATTGCCCATTGATATGTCCGAGAGACCTAGGTCTTAGAGTAGGAGTCGCCGAAGACTCTGAACTAAGTGAAATCGCTTGTGTTCTTTATTTTTTTTTCCTTTACTTAATCTTTTACTTTTCGCTACTCGTTTTCAAATTAAGAAAAAGACAAGTCTTTTAAAACCACGTAATTCACCTCCATCTCACGCTCGCAATGATCTTACAATGATAACCCAAGTGTTGTCTCACATATTATGTCAACTCGCATGTTATTCCATGTGCTATTAATTAGCTGGGGTAGTTGGGCAAGAGGATTTGGCATGTTAAGTGGAGAAACGTCGAATCACCCTGGGGGTGAGAGGGATGAGTAGGAGCATCAGATCGGCCGGGCCGAGAGGGAAGAGTAGGAGCATCAGATCGGTGGAGTCAAGAGGGACGAGCAGGAGCGTTGAATCGATAGAGCTTCTCGTTTTGGGTAGGCTAAGTTGAATAATGAAGCTTTTCGTCTCAGGTAGGTTAAGTCGAATGGTGAAATTTCTCGTATCGGATAAGCTGAAGTGAATGACGAATCTTCTTGGATAGACTGAGCTGAATGATGAAGCTTCTCATCTTAGGTAGGCCGAATAGAGATGGTCTTACTGATCTATCTTGATTTTGACTCATTTTAGTATGACTATTGACCTTCTTAATATACATGGAGACTTCTAATACTCTCCACAGCGACCTAATTTCAACAAGTGCTTTTACAACATTAATTATAGTTGAAATTGCTCTAATACTGATTAATAGTTAGCAGTATTCCAATACTAATAAAAAGACAGTATAATGAAAGAAGCTCTGAAATATTTTAACATTGATTAAAATTATTTTAAATACGACTCTCGAATTATAATGTAGTGTATGCATTCCTCAGTATTTCTCATGCACCTAAGATTCGAAACCCCAAAAAATACAATAAATTATGTTTGAATCAATGAGACGCTGGAGCATTGTATGACTGTCATTTGCACTTTTAAATATTTTTATGAAATTGGATCGACCATCTCTATTATTAATCGGACCTTACCATATGGATACCGGATTATTAAAAAAAAAAAAATTAAATACTGATCAGACTATTTTAAAATTATTCTAAATTGGTCAAACTACTCCAACTCTAATCGAAACTATTTTAAATTAGTTAAAATTACTCCAACTTAATTTAAAATATTTAATTTTAATCAAAATGATAAATTTATTAAAAATATTATAACAGGAAATAATAATTATAAGTTTAATCAAAACTAATATACTTATTTCACATTATAATAGTTTTGATATTTTCTTAATGTTCCTTTTGAAAAATAAAAGGTCCTTTTTCAATATAAAATGTTTTTATTTGACCATTAAAAATCATAATTCGGTGATGTCCACCTGGATGCTGACGTCAACTCAAGTTACCAGGCAAGCCGACGTTTCCATGATGCGGTAGAGGCAACCCTCCGCACCCTCGACTTCCCTGTTCACACTACGCCAACGCGAAGTCCAGCTCCCACTGCCCCACCACTCCAAGTCGAGTCAAACCTCTCTTCTCCTCTCTTCTTCCCCCAAACTCGAACCCTCCTCTCCCTCAATCCGATCGCCCAATTCCCTTCTTCCGGGACCTCCCACCTTCTTCTATCCTCTTCCCGCCGCCGCGGCTTCAGTCCCTCGGCGTCGGCGGCGCAGCGCATCGAGGCCGGAGCTGGGCATGGACGTCGGCGGAGGCGCATCCGGAGGCGGAAAATTAGTGTTTCCAGCTCGGTGAAAAACTTAGGGGAAACGAGGAATTGCGAGAAAAAGGTATGGTGGTTCTCTTTACTTATTTTCTTCCATCGATCGATTCGTTTGTGCTGATTAATCTGTGGATCTGGCATCGATGCTTCAGACTAAGAATTTTTGGAAATTGGTGGATTTAATTTCTCCATGATCATGCCCATGATATCTTGTCAGACGATAACTGATTTTTTTCCTCCTGGAGGAGTAAATAGTAAGACCAGACGGTTATTATGTCCGCTGTTCTCGTATTAGGTAAAACTATAATCTCGAAGACGAACCAAGTACAATAACGGATTGATATAGATGGAACTGATGATTAAAGATAGAAGAAGCTAGAAATGGATATGAGCCTTATTGCCCTAGTTTCCCAACTGTTCTCCAGCCTGTATATATACAAAAACACTCAGATCGTCTTAATACTTTCTTTAATTTTCTAAATCCTCCTGTCTAGGTTTGAGATATGGATATTATCTTAAAAATTAAAAAGCTATACTATATACTCTAGACGAAGTATTGTCTACTTGTTTCTCTGAAAGCACTAGCGAAATCATGAGGAAAAATAAGTTGTTACAAAGCTAATTCTAATAGACTTATTAAATGTTTCCATTGGCATGCATCCAATAGGAATTGACCAATTATAAGTTGGGCACCTAACCATTCGGCATGGTGTGGAAGTCATATCCGCATATGGAGCCACTAATAATTGAACTTAAACAAAGATGTAAATCACAAAACTTAGTCTAAGATCCTTCACAAATTTGCTGAATCTACTTCTGAGTTGCCAATGCAGGTTTTATATTACAGTGATCTAGCTTCTTCTACTTCACTGGAAGTGAAAAAGGAAATCAAATCCAGTTCTCATTGATTTTGTTGAGCTATTTAAATTGCATATCTTATGTTTTATCATAGATCATCATGGAGGCATTGTTGTTTTTATGCCAGGTTTCTCTGTAGAAATGGCAGAAAATTGGGATGGTAACTACGATTCTGGTAACCTTTCAGAGGAGAGCCATCGTGATAATTTACGTGTCGAACCTATTTATGAAGCATTTCTTTGTCCACTTACAAGACAAATTATGCGAGATCCAGTTACCATAGAGAATGGGCAGACTTTTGAGCGAGAAGCAATTGAGGAATGGTTTAAGAAATGCAGGGACAGCAGAAGGAGGCCAACCTGCCCATTGACACATAAAGAATTAAAGAGCACAGAGTTAAACCCCAGTATAGCTCTTAGGAATACCATTGAAGAATGGACTAAAAGAAATGAAGCCGCTCAGCTTGATAAAGCATGCAGAATACTGTCACTTGGGAGCTCTGAAGTTGATATTTTGCAGTCACTTGATGATATTTCATATATTTGCCAGAAAAGCAAATCAAGTAAACATGCTGTGCGGAATGCAGAGTTAATACCAATGATTTCTGACATGCTGAAGAGTGGCAGCAGGAAAGTACGATTTGAATCACTAAAAACTCTTCGTATTGTAGCTGAAGATGATGATGATAATAAGGTTAACTTGTATTTGTTTTGTTGGATTTTGAGTAGCTTTTGAGCAATGTGGTACTGTTTTATGTCCTCTATATGAGTACATAACTCTTGATATGGTTTTGCAGGAAGCAATTGCTGCAGGGGACAACATCCGAACAATTGTGAAATTTCTGTCACGTGAGCATTCACAAGAGAGAGAAGAAGCTGTCTCATTATTATATGAGCTTTCAAAATCTGAATCTTTATGTGAAAAGATTGGAGGAGTAAGTGGAGCAATACTTATATTGGTAGGAATGGCAAGTAGCAAATCAGAGAACTCTTTGACTATAGAAAGAGCTGATAAAACATTGGAAAATCTAGGAAAATTTGAAAACAATGTGAGGCAAATGGCAGAAAATGGCAGATTGCAACCACTTCTTACTCTTCTTCTTGAAGGTGATTTTTCACTCCTGTTAGTTTTAGTCCTGTGTTCTCTCTCTTATGTTTTATTTCTTGTAAATTGATGTGGTATTTAGATGATAGTAAATCCATGTCTAACTTAACTCAACATCACTTTTTTCTCACTTAGCATCTTTTCCCTGAACATTTCTCTTGTTTTTGTTCTTTGTAAAAAAGTAAATTTGTTTTCACCAAAAAAAAGTTTTTTTTAGTTCTTACATGAATTTCTTTTTTGGTTCATCATGCTTAATGGAGTCATTTAGTTTGGGTTAATCACTAAATCTAGCATATGCTTTGGAGGTTTTAAAAGGACTTAGCATTAACATGAATTTTTAATTTTCTAAAAAATTGGATGCAATTTTAATATGTGTTTTGCTTAGCAGTTCATTGTCCAAAGTTAAGTAGTGTCACTTGGTTCCAAAAGACTCTTTCTTTATGCCCCAACGTACGTAGCTGAGTTTGTACTCAGGTGGTAGATCTACACCACAAGAGCAAGGGTCGATTCCCACGTGGTTCATTCCCAGCGGGATTAAATGACCCTCCCATCTAGGAGGTTGCTCGGTACTGTGATTTACCTCCCTTCATCTAGCCTTGGGGTGAGCGTAATCACCTTTCGCACCTCAAAAGACTCTTTCTTTGAGTTGGTTCTCCATGTCTTAATGTTACCTCAGTAGTTTAAGATGTCAATGGCATGTTGTGTTGGCTCATTAGTTTTAGGACCTCTATACACAAACTAAATTTATCAACTACCCATTTGTTTTTAGTTCTTAAGAGTTTTACGTATGCTAATGTGTCTCTTCCTCATGCTTTTAATCTTTGAAGAAGAAATGTTTAAATACTGCAATAGTTTTGCATGCTATGCTTGTCTGATTTACTAGTTTCAACTTTGAATATACATTTTTGGACATTAAAGAGCCTATCCAAATATCTAATATTTCATTGTGTAATTGGAATATCATTGATGCTGCCTTCCTAGGTGATTCTCTTTAAATCGTTTGCAAAATCTTGCAGGATCACCTGAAACACAACTCTCAATGGCTGCCTACCTTGGAGAGCTTGTTTTGAGCAATGATGTGAAAGTTTTTGTAGCCCAGACAGCTGGTTCGATACTTGTTGAAGTCATGAGAAGTGGGAGCAAACAAGCGAGAGAAGCTGCCCTCAAGGCTTTGAACCAGATATCCTCTTATGAGACTAGTGCAAAGATACTTATCCATGCTGGCATCCTTCCACCACTTGTCAAAGACCTTTTTACTGTCGGTGTGAACCAGTTACCTATGAGGTTGAAAGAGGTATCTGCAACAGTTCTTGCCAACATTGTGTCCTCAGGTGCTAATTTTGAGAAAATACCTCTTGATCAAGATCATCGTACTTTGGTTTCTGAAGACATTGTTCACAATCTTCTTCATCTAATCAGCAATACCGGGCCTGCAATTGAATGCAAACTCCTTCAGGTGCTTGTTGGGCTTACTAGTTCTTCAAGCACTTGTATTGATATAGTTGCTGCCATAAGAAGCTCTGGCGCTACCATTAGTATTATTCAGTTCGTTGAAGCGCCACAAAGAGATGTTCGAGTGGCTGCTATAAAACTCTTGCATAATATCTCTCCTTTTATGGGTCAAGAGCTAGCTGATGCTCTTCGTGGCGCTGCTGGCCAGCTCAGCAGCTTGATCAGTGTCATTGCAGAGAACAATGGGATCTCAGAAGAGCAAGCAGCTGCTGTTGGGCTCCTTGCTGGCCTTCCTGAGAGTGACTCTGTTTTAACCAGGCGGCTCTTGGATGAAGGAGCCTTCAGGATAGCCTCCTTGAAGGTGACCAGCATCAGGCAAGGGATAACTCGTGGGGGTCGTTTTTTCACTCCTTTTCTTGAAGGGCTTGTTAATGTTTTCTCGAGGCTTACATACATTCTAGAGGGTGATCCAGAGATCCTTGCCCTAGCTCGCGAGTATAATCTTGCTGCAGTTTACATTGATCTGCTTCAGATGAATGGCCTTGACAAAGTTCAAAGGGTTTCTGCTCTGGCACTGAGAAACCTCTCGAGGCAGTCAAAACACTTAACAAGATTGCCAGTCGTTCCAGAGCCAGGATTTTTCTGCTCTATATTTCCTTGTCTTGGTAGTCAACCAATCATAACTGGTTTGTGCCGCATCCATCATGGTTTCTGTTCTGTAAAAGAAAGCTTCTGTTTGTTGGAAGGGAAAGCAGTAGAGAAGTTGGTTGCTTGTCTAGACCATACTAATGAGAAGGTTGTTGAGGCTGCCTTAGCAGCTCTATGCACTCTGTTGGACGATGATGTGGACATCAACCAAGGAGTATCCATCTTGGATTCTGCAGAAGGAATTAAACCAATTCTAGAGATATTACGGGAGAATCGCACGGAGGCACTGCGGCAGCAAGCTGTGTGGGCAGTGGAGAGAATTTTGAGGAAAGAAGAGATAGCATATGAGATTTCAGGGGACCAAAATGTTGGCACTGCATTGGTCGAAGCATTCAGACACGGGGACCATAGGACAAGGCAGATCGCTGAGCGGGCACTGAAGCATGTTGACAAGCTCCCAAACTTTTCTGGCATTTTCACTAAGATGGGGCAATAAGAGGTTGAAAGATAAAGGTTTGTATTAGGAACATGTAAAAACATTTTATTGTCTCTTTTTGTATCTCCAAAATTCCTGGACCCAAATCCATCCTACCTGAGAGATTGCTTGCTCCATTAGCTTCTGTTTGCAACTCTGATATTGATCTATTTATTCTCAGTTCTTTTGGAAAGAGGATTCTATATTTCAATTATTCGAGATCTCTGATCAGACCGCATGGTGATCCACAAACAAATGGGTTGCATAAGAAGTGCCAATTGATGCACGCAAGTTAGCTTCCCATGACAACATCCATGTGCTAATGGCTTCAACAGAGTTTGTAAATGGATTTTCTATGTAAATTTCTGCTTTCTAGCATTATTGTTGCGAATCGGTCAGAGATCGTTATGTTCATATTCTTCTGTCACGACTGGCATGGTGAAAGTTGTGGAGTTCTACAAGTTTACCTGTGATAGTAGATTGTTTGGTTTGCAAATGTAGCAAAGTGCAGGAATGTTTGTGATCTGATGCATGTCAATTTGGACACGAGATCATGTTGGCATTGCTATATCCATGTTTACACCAAGTTCCACTAAGCAAGATAATTACAAACGCAATATTGTTCAATCTATAGCATGCACAATGATTGAAGATGTATCGTATTCCCATTGATGTGCTGAGTTCATGAAGAAAACCGTGTGTTCGTTTCTAAATCTTATGAACAGAGATTGTTAAAAGGGAGCAATTACACATGCATAGACAATACCAACTTAGGAATGCAACTTGAGCTGAAAGTTCTAATGTCTGTCAGGGTTCCGGTTCCAGGATAAATATGAAGGATCTCCAAGCGTCCTGCAAGGGTATAACCAATTAACACGAATGAACATGTTAAACGATGCAAGAGTTTCTGTTAGCCCGGTTGTGCCCGATACAACTGGACAGGTTTATCATTTCCAATTCAAATCTGTTAATTTTTGCCGATTGACGAGACTTACCGGGGTTTGAGCAGATAAAGAACTATGAATGCCAGTGCAAGAAATAAGCAAAGGCTGCCGACTGTGAGATAAGCAACACCAAGGAAATCATTCTTCCCGCCTATCCATGAGGTAGTTGAAAGCACCAACTTCTTCTCCCCCTCGAAGCTGTATGTGTTATAATTGTTCTGTATTGTCACCGAGATTTGCTCGTTAGCTACAAGATCTGTCTCAATTCTCCCGTATAATTTTCTGAACTGTGGGAGGGCAGCTGTTCTCATCCAAACAATGAGATCTTCTTGCTCACTCAACTGCAAATTTTGTTACAATATCACTGCTGCATTGAACAGAGCAAAATAAAATAAAATCGAGGAAAGAATAGAACTGACGGGTATGCTTTCATTGAGCTTTGCACCTCCTATAAGACCTCCTTGCTGGAAGTTCTTGGGATAAACATCACTTCCAAATTTCTCATCTTTGTCACTTTGCCAGGCTATGTTTTTCTTGTTCACCTCAATGGCTTTGTTTTGTATTGCGAATGAGTATGTGTCGTTGAACAAACTCCAAGCAATGAGGCCACAAGGGACAATGGGAGACCCATCGACAGTTGTGGCTTCAGGTGCACAATTAGTAGTTTCTAGTTCATACTCCTTGCTTCTTAGTTGCTTATCATTTCGGTTTTTAACATACCTATATTTCATTCAAATAAGCACAAGGTGGGAAAATCATGGGACAGCAGTACAGATTGAAGAACTATTCTCAAGTGCCACAACATTCTATTAAGATAAAATTTAGACTTCAGGCATAAACAACAAGAAAATCAAAAGTGAAGAGCGCAAGATGGCAAACAGATGACTGATAAGAGTTTTATATTACGAAATAAACTACATTCGTCGAATATACAGATACAACAATCTTAATGATGTTAAATATCTACTGATACAGTGAGATTGAAATGCTTGTCGTATTAAGAGTAGGTTGATAGTTGTTTAGTAGAAGTTGTAGATTATCTACTGTTAAGAAAAGGATCGTGAATAAATAGTCAAAATGCATCCTTGTCCCAAAACATGGAACCCTTTGATTATTATCTAGTTAGAAAAGAGCCAAGAGTAGGTGCAATAGAACAGGAAAAAGCATTTGAGTGATAGAGATACTATATAACTTGAATATAAAAACAATGCAAGAGAGTAGGAAAATAAAACTGGCAGCAGCCAAAATGCTGTTAATCTGCAATAAATGTAGTATCCATGTCAGTGAAACAACAGTAGTGAGGCAACTAATGGAGGCATATACAATGTTCTAATGATAAACATGGGATGTGTGGAAACACATAGATGATAAGTCAATACAATGTTGCAGAAAATTCCGATAAATAGAGGCATTAAACCTGCGGTGGTTCTGATAGAAGTTGTAAAGCTCATAGTAAATGTGAACAGGAGCCTTCATGTTTTTAGGCACCTGAAATATGAATTACTACTCAGTTTGTACAAGTTCTAATACAAAAGAATGAATTTAACTACATTATATCACAATTGATCCACTAACAGTCAAAGTCGTTCTGCACGTTTTGTCAGTCGCACTGCTTTGGATGAATGCTACTTTGTCATCCTGTGACTGCTGGGGAATGCATTCTGTGTCATATCTATACACAATTTCAACCACCTGCATCTCAGACAAGCATTATCAACTCCAATTCTATGAGGTATGAACTAGAAAGGTAATAAATTTACATTTTCTGACGCAGACAAAGAAGCAAGTCCAATTGGGATGAAGAGAATTCCAATGAGAGCAAATGTCGATATTACCTGCAAGAACAGGGAATGTCTAGATATTCAAAAGCACAACTCAACTATTCAGTTTAACTTTAGTAGAATCAGCATGCTTTCTTACTATAGTTGGAGTTAATAGGGGTTTGCAAGCCGGAAGCTCCTGTTGTGTAAATCTTGAATCTAGGATTTGGAAAACTTTGATGTCAATCAAATGTTTCAACACATTCCATCTTAAAATGAACAAATGTGACTAACGTGATTCAACTATCTATATATATAACGAATCATGATATAAAACAAGAGGAGGATGCAAAAGAAATCTATATGAGTTAAGTTATACGGCAAATCAATTAACAGAGAATTTTTGTTTCCATTAGTAAAAACTATACTCATCATCAAAAGTGATTTTTCTTTTGTGTGAGTGTGTTGTAGATGAAAATCCTATATTCCAAATGTAATTTTCAATCCAATGGCAAAACACCTAGAAAATATCTTGTGAATTTCTTCTCATCAATGAAATAGTCCATTGTGGCATAAAATAACTCGTCCTCAGTTTAACCTATTGTCCCACGACAAAAAAGACAAATATTTTTTTTTAACTTCTGAATCAATTTTTTTTTTTAATATTGAGACCGAGATATATCATATATGCATTAGGGTTACAATTCACAACCCTCTATTCTATAGTATGATGAATTAACCCAATTAACACCTATGGGCTG
The DNA here is from genome assembly GCF_018446385.1 of Zingiber officinale. Classification (NCBI taxonomy): domain Eukaryota; kingdom Viridiplantae; phylum Streptophyta; class Magnoliopsida; order Zingiberales; family Zingiberaceae; genus Zingiber; species Zingiber officinale. The sequence goes on from NC_055999.1 coordinate 70,702,920, forward strand.
ACACAGTTCATGCAGTGGTGTGTCCATAGATAAGCCTGTGGTCGATTCTGAGTGGGTTTGAAAGCGCCGCAGGTTATCTCACCCCTGTCGCATGATTTGTCTACCTGTATCTAGCCAGGGGACCGGTGATAATGAACAACTTGGGATGAACGTTATCACCTTTTGCCACATATGAATTAACTCAATTAGATATGTGAAGCTACCAAGATACAAATTCATCATCCTTAGTAGACTAGAACAATCCCTTCCGATCTAAAACACACTTAAATCGAAAAACAAATTTAATCCAATTAAAATTCAAAAGCAATGATGTAAAATTCTGGAAAAAGAGAGATATCTTCCTAATTAAAATTCAAAAGCAATGATGCGTCGCTCTATATCATCAAAATTTCAATCTTTCTATATCTGACAATCCGCATTATTACAGAAAGTGTCTAATCCAATTAATCTGCATAAACAAAGAAGAGTTGCATCAAGCAAAGACGTACATTTGGGTTTCTTGGACTTCTTCTTTCGCTCGACCGCGGCATCGGCTTCCAGCGCAGGATCCGCCGTTGGCACATTCATGGCGGATTAGGGGGATTGAGATGGAGAGCTAAAGGATGTCGAGGAGGTTGGAGAAGAAGAAGAAGACGAGGAGGAAGACATCGAAGGAGCACCCGAGACAGCCGGAACTCAAGCGGACCAAATCGTCTGGAGGAGAGAGACAAATACCACTTCTCATTTGGGCGACTCTGGAATTCAAAAAGTATAAAATAAAATAAACTTTTACAATCGTATAATAATAATATAATTATTATTTATTAAAAAAATAATATAACCTTTGTTTATTAAATCATGTTTATTTAAATTACAAGGACAATACTAAGTTTCATAAAAAAAACTCAAAAAGAGTTTTAATAAGTAAATTTAAATAAGATTGATAAATAAATTTAAACATAATTAAAATTTATTTGAATCCACTTAATCATGTTGCTCGTCTTACATATCTAGTTTGACTAATTTGTTTGAATCCCTAATTTTAGTAAGTTTTACATTCATATCAAAGTGTACAACATTAGATATATATTAGCCGAGATAGCTTAGTTGGGAAAGTGTAAGGTTGTAAATGAATCAAATATTTATAAACTAGGTTTAGAATAAGTTTGAACACATATGTGTTTATGTCGTTAATATTCATGAATAATATTTACGAATCATGTTCATTAATAAAACTCTTAGCAATATATTAAACATACAAAAGTAAATAAAATAAATAAATAAATAAATTTAAATTATCAAGCTAAATAAACAATCAAATAAGTAAAAGTTTCAAATAGTTTGAATTGAAAACTCGATAACATCTAAATGAACCAAATTTGAATCAAGCTCAAGTCAAACTTGAATTGAGAGCTTGATAATATCTAAATAAATCAAGCTCAAGCCAAGTTTCAAACAAGCTCAAACTAAAAAAAAAAAAAAATCAAATCATGTTTGAATAATTATTTCAAAGGCTTAGTTCATGTTAAACTCGGCTCGATTTATTTTGATTATCTTATCAGATAAATTTAAATCTCTCGGCCTTAGCTTGACTGCTCTTATAAGTAAAAACAAAAATTTAACTATATATTCTTTATACATATAGCCACTAAAAAAATTTCAAGTGAAAAAACCTTTTACTTTTTTTATTTTGCGAAATAAAGAAATAGTTATTTTATCCTTAATCCTACTTAAAATTATTTTGTTACTTAAAGTTAATATTGATGTTATATTGCATCGACATCTTCATTCTTCCCAAATCCCAACTAAGAGAGGATTGACATTCTTGGGATCAAGTCACAGAATAGGGACGGGACTACTTAGAGTCTATCCTATGCTACAATCCAGGGCCCCTGAGTGACTTCCCCAATACCAAGTCAAGAGGAAAAAATAAAAAAATAAAATCAATCATTCAACCACGCAAGTTAAGGGGAAAAAAAACAAAACAGTGTTTGTTTTTTCAATTATTATTTTTTATTAATTTAAAATGTTTTAATTTACAAATAAATTGGAGATATGGTCACATTAACTTATGTATATGGACTACTATTCCTCCGTAGTTTTAATTAGATCTTTCTCATGGATTTTAAACTAAGGGATATTGGAACTTACGTGGGATCTATCATCCTAAATTTAATATTACCTCGTTTATTAGATCTTTCGTGCACCATAAACTTTTATTTTTAATTTAATTATATATTATTTAATTACTTTTATTTTATTTTGTTATAGTTATAAATACTAAGACTTCTCTTCTTCTTTCTATCTACTCAAATTAACGTACAATATGCCTGCCATATTCTCTACTTGCTATTTCATTAGCTACCATGGATGATAGTCTTTTCTTCTATTCTCCTCATCGTTGACTCCGGGACAATGCTCTAATTATCCTTCGACTTTAGCCTTCTCACATGCCCCACTCCTTCTGTCGTCGTCCTCTGCCGGCCCTCCCCTGACATTATCGTCTCCCTTCTCTGTCTCGCTTATTTGTCCCCATGCCCTTTCCTTTTCGTCGCTTGTGGCTAGACCCTCACCCATGGAGGCGTAGTCATCAACATGACCACCCTTGGGCATGGCTGCTATGATTGGATCGACGTGTCCTCCATGTTAGCATATCTTTATGTCGACGTAGGAGGCAAGCAATTGTGGATTGAGGTTCTGCGTGAGATGCTTGAGCATGGCCTCGCACCGTGCTTGTGGATTGACTACCTCTACATCACCATTCACAACACATTTGTTGGGTGCTACTTGGAATTCCGTTCTGTTTCCCCTGTACAAAAATTTATACAAGAACAGGACTTTTCTTAGCAACCCATGTGCTCTACAGAAGTTAAACTTGGATTGCAAACGAAACTTAACATTATTAATCCAAGTTATTCTTCAGAAGTTAAACTTGGATTGGAAACGGAACTTAACATTTTTACTCCAAATTCAATCCATGTATTCTTCAGAAGTTAAACCATATTACAGAAGTTGACTAAATATCTATTTCAAAGATTGCTTCCAGGTTAAACATGACGAGACACTTGGTCTTCTTGGGTATGAGATCATCCACCACTTCCTTGACAAAACATTTCAAAGAAATTGAATATTTAAACTTCTTACAGTAACCTTAGGTTTAACTATAGAGACTACAATAGAAACACAAAATCGAAACATAAAATCGATAGCCTCTTGTGTTGGTATTTTAGGATCCATACAAAGAACACAAACTAATTATGCAGCAGAAACAAATAATTAGTTATACCTTTCTTTATATCTTAAAGACCTCTTGATCTTCTGCTGTATTCCTTTCCTCTTCTTGGACGTTGTGTGAGCGACGATCTACCAAGATGAAGACACCCGAACCTTTCTTTGCTTCCAAGCTTCCAACCACCAAGGGATGCCACAAAAGGAAGCCTTCCTCTCTTCTTCTTCTCCTCCAAGTGAACCACCGGCCCTTATATTCTTTCCCTTCAAGCAAGGTTTCGGCCACCAAGCAAGATGAGAAGAAGAATAGCTAAAATAAAGGTCGTCCCTAGGAGAGCAAGGAAAGAATAGAGAGAGGGGTGCTGACCACCAAGGAATAGAAGAGGAGACTTAGGTTGTGTGTTACCCTATAAGGCACCATCTTCCTCTCTTTTATAATCCTTGGTGAATGCAAAAAAGGAAAGTTTTTAATAAAATTTTCCTTTTATTTGCTATTATGGATGGTTTCAAAAAAGAAAAGATTTTAACAAAATTAAAATATCTCTTTTTAACCATTGTAAATAGCTATAAAAGGAAAGATTATAACAAAATTTTGTTTTAAATAAAATCTTTCTTTTATTCCTATGGATGGTTACAAAAAAGGAAAGATTTTAACAAAATTAAAATACCTTTTTTAACCATTGTAGATAACTACAAAAAAGGAAAGATTTTAACAAAAATTAAAATCTCTCTTTTAATCCATTGATAGCTATAAAAGGAAAGATTTTAACAAAGTTTTGTTTTAATAAAAACTTTCTTTTTCTCTTCTCCTAGCTTCCGATTCGCTATTGGTTTCCAATTCATCGACTTGTTCCCGGGCTGTCAGTGCAAGAAAGCTCATATGCTCGAGCTCTTCATCAGAATCTTCTGACGAGGATCATCCCAAGTTGCTTGCAGTGCTTTCTTTTTCGTCTACTTCTTTGCTTCCTTTTGGTTTGGACAGTTGGGTTTTACGTGCCCTTTTTGGTTGCAGTCATAGCAGGTTACTTCGAACTTGACCCTTGGATAGGCCTGCACCGTCTTGGACTGAATCACCTTCTTAATGCCCTTCTTTGTGAATCCCTTCTTCTTTCTTTAGAGCTTTCATACTAGGTTAACGAGTTCAACTGTTATTTCATCGTCGTCATCTTCTGAGTCTGGTTCTTCTTCGGACTCTGGTTCGGTTTTACGCTTTGTTTTTGCTTCCCGAGTTCTTCTTGTACCTGCAATCAAGGCAATACCCTTCTCGGCTGAGCGTGCATTAGTCTGTTCATGCAATTCAAATTCAGAAAAAAGTTCATTTAACTTAATTAAAGAAAGATCGTTGGATACTTTGTAAGCATCTACCATGGATGCCCATAAGGTATTCCTTGGAAAAGTGTTTAACGCATACCTGATTATGTCGTGATTCTCCACCTTTTGTCCGATGGCGTGGAGGCCATTGAGAAGGTCTTGTATACGAGCATGAAGTTGACTCGCTGACTCACCTTCTTGCATTTTCATGTTATACAATTTATTCAAAAGCAAAATTACGTTTGCTTATCTTTGTATCAGAAGCGCCCTCGTGTAGCACGATTAGTTTTTCCCACATCTCTTTCGCGTTTGAGAATGGGCCAACTCAATTTAACTCTTCCTTTGTCAATCCACATTGAAGAGTGCACGTTGCTTTGGCGTTGGCTTCGACCCTCTTTATTGTGCGTGTGCCCCAATTCTCGCATGAAACTGGTTTTCCTGTGCCGTCAAGTGGGAGTGTGATGCCAGTTTTGATGATCATCCACATCTTGAACTGGGTTTGAAGGTAAGACTCTATTCAGCCCTTTCAGTAGCCAAAATCTTCGCCGATGAAGAGCGGAGGTCGGGCTGTGCTATAGCCTTCTTGATGGGTCATTTTAGAAAAAATCCCGCATACAAGAAAAACAAGGAATTTGGTTCCAAGACTAGGTCTTGGATTTAGTAGTGCGGGATAAAGAAAAATAAAGACATGAACTCGAGTGGTGTTGCACCAACTTCGAAAGAAAAACTCGATTGCGATAAAACCAGATCGGAAGATGGCAATTTTATCAATTCCAATCGACTCTGAAAAATTGAAAACTACCACGAAAAATTGATTGAATGGTGGTTTCACCAATTCAAAGCGACCCCGCTCTGATACCAATTGTTGGATCAAAAGTGCTAGAGGGGGTGAATAATGCTCGTGGCTATTTCACTCGTTTCAGAAAACTCAGAATTATGTAGCGGAATAAAGAAAAGAAACAAACGCAATCACTAACAAGTTTCTTTTACTTGGTACGGAGTCTTTGGCGACTCCTACTCCAAGACCCGCGATCGTTGATCATTTTTGGTGGGTAATCACTATAAGTCCGGAAAATTACACTTGGAAGTATAATATAAAATTAGTACAGAAAACTTATACCGACAATTAAGAATAAAGAAATTTGAAGCTTCTGGTCGTCAGTGTTTTGTTACAGCTTTATCGGATCATCCTTTGAGCAGCACACGGAAGAATGGTTGCGAGTTCTTGTTGTTATCATGTTGCTGCTTGGAACCTACTTATAAATCCTGTGGAGGGCACCTCCAATACCATGGAGGGCACCCTTAGCCCCGCCAAAAATGCAGCGTCGATAAGCCTTGACTCCTTCACGACTTATCCACCTGACGACGCCTCCAACCGCATGGAGGGCGCCCTCGCGCCAATGTCCAGGGCACCCTCAAGCTCCATGAGGGCACCCTCGCGCCTTGCTGCGAGGTTGCTTCTCCAGGTCACCTGAGGCGCCTCCAAGCTCCATGGAGGGCGCCTCGGGTACTGTTCATCCAAGGCAAACACGTCCAATTCGCTTCCTGCAAAATATGTTAGTCCAAGAAACTAACCATACCTTACAAAACAAAGTTAACACAATATAGACATGATAAATAATATATTTGATAGTCTTCAGACTATTCGGTTCTAACTTCGGATTTCCGTCCGGAAACCTTAGGTTGAACCGACGCCTACTGCTCTCTCACCAGGGAATGCGTCCTCACCTACTCTACTCAGGAGAGTATACCTGTTGTCAGACCGTTCCTCCAGACTGATTAGACTTTTTCTTAGCCTCATAGCTTCAGGACTTTTTGTTGGACGTCCGCTCCATGACCTGTCCAGTCTTCCACCTGGTTCGTGACACCAGAATTTTTCACCTAGGGTTACCACCCCCTAGGACTTTTGCCCGAAACCCTCGACCCGCCAAGACTTTCCGCCTAGGGTTACCACCCCTTAGGACCTAGGGTTACTACTGTTGGATTGCGTTGGCCGGCTAGAAGGGGATTTGGATAACCCTGCAAAAGTAAACGAAAACTACCCTTCTCGAACTCTCAGAATAACACTTGCATAAAATAAATAAACAAAAAATAACAAAAAGAAGAGGCAAAGAGATTTTTACTTGGTTACAACCGGGGAGGTTGTTAATTCAAGGAATGTGTCACACTAGTATCTCCTTCAGGCGGAGAAGCCTTTTACAGTAATGACGCACAGAGAAATAGAGGCTAAACCTCTAAAGAAATTGTACAAGTATTGGAAATGCTAATTTCTTGAGTTGTTGAGCTTCTTGGACCAAGGCTATATTTATAGCCTTGGTCGTGGCGCCTGGAAAGATTCCAGACGCTTGGGAGGGGATAAAACTTTATCCCTTCTCCCATAGATCGCGTTTGACCGCGATCAGGATAAACTCCAAGTCCGAGCGCCCCGGACTAGTCCGGGCGCTTGGAATGGTTTCGGGTGCCCGGACTAAGAAAGTCAATAGAGTTGACTTTTTCTGGTCCGGCCCCTCTACTCCGGTTCCATTCACCTTAGTCCAGATCTTCCACTCTAGCTTGCTTGGGTGATTTCAGCCAACCGAAATAAGGCTCACCCGAACCAAATTTCGGCCTTTTCGAGCAGGCTTCCGCTCCTGCTTCTCGTCCATCGGAATTGTCGCATGCTTCCTTCTCGTCCGCCAGCGTACTCATCCGCAGCTCTTCGTCGCTCGGTCACACCCCGTGCTGACCTTCTCGCTAGCTGCGCCTCTTACTCCCCGAGCAATCTTCCGCTTCGGCTTCTCGTCCCTCGGAAACATCGCACGCTTCCTTCTTGTCCGCCGATGTACTCTTTCACAGCGCCTCGTCCCTTAGACACACTCTCCCGTGCCGTTCTTCTCGCTAGCTACGTCTTCCACTCGACTTCCTGTGCTCCTAAGCTTCTGCACACTTAAACACAATGTTAAAACACCACAGGACCTAACTTAACTTATTGATCACACTAAAATAATCTTGGGATTCCAACAATCTCCCCCTTTTTGATGTGAGCAACTCAAGTTAAGCTAGGGTAAACAGACATAAAAGTAAAACATTTAATATTGCAATAAAGTATAAAAAAGATAGAAAAATTATAGTCTACCTTCCCGTAGACTTATACTTTTCGTTCTCCCCCTTTGATCACATAAAAAAATGAGGTACTAAGAAAACTCTAAGGGAATAATTTAGAAAAATTTGAAAAATTATTTCGATATTACTAAAAATTTACAATAATTTTCAAAGAAATTTCTAAGTAAAAAATATTTAATTTTTTTTTCAGAAATTTTTCTAAGTTTTGCAAGCAAAATTATTTTTGAGAATAAGTAAAATTTTTAAGCAAGAAAATTTTCTCAGTAAAAGAAAATTCTAACTTAGGTAATTTTTAGACAATTTTGAGAAATTTTTCTAAAAAAATATTTCAAAAATATTTTAAAGCATTATTTACTTTCAATACTTTATTAGTAAGTTAATTAAATATTTTAGCTTCCAGGCAGTGGCGAGGCACTAGGCCTTCTTAGTTATTGGAGCAACAACCACTTTCTTAGACAAAGTCTCATAAGGAAATTAGCTGTTTAATTTTCTTGCTGAAAGCACTAAGTCTAATCGCAATTTGGGTTAGTGATGTTTAAATTTCCATTTTAGTTTGTCATAATTTCTCAAATTTAAAGCAGGGAATTTTGAACATGCAGAACATTATATTTATTCCTTTAACATGTCATTTTCTCTTGTTAGTTTGTCGAGATTCTTTAATTGGCAATCTGTTGCTAGAGTTTCTTTAAACTCACTATTCTTTGTTTTATTTTTAATTTGTAATTCACAAAAATGTTTCGATAATATAATTTTTAACTAAAAAAAAAATAAATCTTTTGACAGTATTTTAACCAAATTAAACAATTGGTCAGGAGGTGGAGACCATACCTGACTTACCTTGTCGACTTTTAATGCTCCCCCTATTGAGCTGCTTTCTTCCAAAGACTCTCCCCCTTCATCGATGCTTATATGGGATGAGTTTTCTGTGTCCTCGAGATGGAATTCGGCTATTAGGGTTGTCTCGGTAATTTCCTCCGTCTTAAATTCTTCTGACGACGGCTCGGTGTCCATCGAGGAGTCAGCTTCAAATGGTTCTTCGTAGAGCTTCAAGAACTTTTCCCAAAGTTTTTTTTCACTTCTATATTTTCCGACTGTTTTGAGATCCTGGGTAGGTAGTACACTCAGAAGGTGGGATTCAGCCTTACCATTTGTCATGAATTCATTGTGCTGCTCGTTAGTCCATTGATGCTCCTCAAGTTCTTCTCCTTTTGTATCCTTTGGAGCTTCATAACCATACGCCATTATTAATAACATATTAAAATTAGTTTTAAAATAAACCTGCATTCGTCGCTTCCAAAAAACCAACTCCCCCTCGAACGTTGGTGGGTAGATGTTCATTCCGGCCATCTCGTTGCTTCAGTCGGCGGTTAGTCCTCTTGAGGTGTCCTTGCTTTGATACCACTTATTGGACCATGTTGGCCGCCTAGAAGGGGGTTTGGATAGCCCTGCAAAAGTAAACGAAAACTACCCTTTTCGAACTCTCAGAATAACACTTGCATAAAATAAATAAACAGAAAATAACAAAAAGAAGAGGCAAAGAGATTTTTACTTGGTTACAACCGGGGAGGTTGTTAATCCAAGGAATGTGTCACACTAGTATCTCCTTCAGGCGGAGAAGCCTCTTACAGCAATGACGCACAGAAAATAGAAGCTAAAACACTAAAGAAATCGTACAAGTGTTGGAAATGCTAATTGCTTGAGTTGTTGAGCTTCTTGGATCAAGGTTATATTTATAGCCTTGGTCGGGGCGCTTGGAAGGGTTCCAGGCACCTGGGAGGGGATAAAATTTTATCCCTTCTTACATAGATCACGTTTGACCGCGATCAGGATAAACTCCAGGTCCGGGCGCCCCGGACTGGTCCGGGCACTCGGAAGGGTTCCGGGCGCCCGGACCAAGAAAGTCAACAAAGTTGACTTTTTCTGATCCGGGCCCTCTGCTCCGGTTCCGTTCGCGTTGGTCCAGATCTCCCGCTCCAGTTCGCTTGGGTGATTTCAGCCAACCGAAAAAAGACTCACTCGAACCCAATTTCGGCCTTCTCGAGCAGGCTTCTGTTCCGGCTTCTTGTCCCTCAGAATCATCACATGCTTCCTTCTCTTCCCCCAATGCACTCATCCGCAGCTCTTCGTCCCTCGGTCGCACCCCGTGCCGACCTTTTGGCTAGCTGCGTCTCTTGCTCCCCGAGCAATCTTCTGCTCAGGCTTCTCGTCCCTCGGAAACACCGCACGCTTCCTTCTCGTTCGCCGGTGTACTCTTCCACAGCACCTTGTCCCTCAGACGCACTCTCCCGTGCCATCCTTCTCGCTAGCTGCGTCTTCCACTCGACTCCCTGTGCTCCTAAGCTCCTACACACTTAGAAACAAGGTTAAAACACCACTGGACCTAACTTAACTTGTTGATCACACCAAAATAACCTTGGGGTTCCAACAACCACCCCCTAGAGTTTTTCACCTGCCTAACCGTAGCTAGAACTTTTGCCTAAGTACACTTAGGACTTTCTTGCAAACTCATCCAAACACGTTAGACCACAAATGACCTTGACTTTGAACCCTTTGCCATTATCAAAACTTAGGTTTGATCGTCGGATGCTTCTCGCACCAACATACACTACTTGCTATTTATCAAATGTTAATGAAAATTTATAATTACCTGTCGTTCCTTGTGCAAATTTTCCTTTCTTAAGAACCACCCAAGTATTTGTTTGAATTAACTCCTTCAACATATTTGCCATATATTTATTGTAGAGAAAACTCATATAGAAATTATATTCAAAAGAAGTGGACCTTGTATTTATCTCCTGAGTGATATATAATACTAATGAATCTTTCCTGATGACTTTCAGGTCTTTATGAGGAGCTGAATGTCTTGCTTATACATAGAGAATCCTTAACCCATCTGGCAAACCGATCGGGCGTATATTCTTGGACGAAATAATCAAATGTAGTTATCAAACATATTTTCCCGGATGAGATAACCATGCATAGGGATTGTGCATATATTCCCATATGAGATAATCATGTATAGGGATCAGGCATATATTCCTGTATGAGATAATCATGTATAGGGATTGGGCATTTATTCCTGACGAGATAATCATTTATAGGGATCAGGCATATATTCCCGGACAAGATAACCATACATGATAACCTGATCGATCTCACCTCATCAAACGAAGTATGATAGAGACAATATTCACCATCCATTTGCTTTTGATTAATTTACTGAGAGTTTAAAGTTTCCGGTTCCCCTTAAGGAAGCTCGTCCGATCATTCCTTAAGGTCCCTGATTGACTGGATGGTTTAAAGTCTCCGGTTCCCCTTAAGGAACCCTGTTCGATCACTCCTTAAGGTTCTTGATCAACTAGATGATTTAAAGTCTATGGTTACCCATAGGAAGCCTATCCGGTCACTCCTTAAGGTCCCCGATCGACTATGATAGTTTAAAGTCTCCGGTTCCCCTTAAGGAAGTCTGTCCGGTCACTCCTTCAGTTACCCGATCGGTTAGATGGTTTAAAGTCTTCGGTTCCCCTTAAGGAAGCCTGTCTGGTCACTCCTTAAGGTCCCCGATCGACTAGAAGGTTTAAAGTCTCTGGCTCCTCTGAAGGAAGCCTGTCCAGTCACTCCTTAAGGTCCTTGATCGACTATGATGGTTTAAAGTCCCCAGTTCCCCTTAAAGAAGCCTATCCGGTCACTCCTTAAGGTCCCCGATTGACTGTTATGGTTTAAAGTCTCTGGTTCTCCTTAAGGAAGCATGTCTGGTCACTTCTTAAGGTCCCTGATCGACTGTTATGGTTTAAAGTCTCTGGTTCCCCTTAAGGAAGCCTATCCGATCACTCCTTAAGGTCCCCAATCGACTATTATGGTTTAAAGTCTCTGGTTCCCCTTAAGGAAGCCTCTCCAATCACTCCTTAAGGTCCCCGATCAACTAGATGGTTTAAAGTCTCCAGTTCCCCTTAAGGAAGCATGTTCGGTCACTCCTTAAGGTCCCCGATCGACTAGATGGAGTTTTAAAGAGAAGTATTTGACCTCTCTAGATAATATTGCTTGCACCTTTTTTGTTATTTATATCAACCATATTTGAAAAATAGATGAATGACTTACAATCATAGTTGTTAAGTCCTATATGGTTGCAAATGATTAGCACTCCAAGGTCGTTCGAGCTTCCTCCCAAGATCGTCATGGTGGTCATGGGGACATCGATGACCTTTTGATATTGGCTCTAATAGATTCTTTAGGCCCCTGTTTGATTGAAAAAAGACTCCAAGGGGTTTTGTGATATCGCCGATTACTGGAGAAGTGATGAAGAAATACCTTATGAAAATCCTTAAATGGCGAATAGAATTTTTCAATAGTTGTTTGAACTACCTCTGAGCTGCTCCCCCAAATGTAGTAAGAAACATTCAACATTTAACACCATCAGTAAATTTTTGGAGGAGTGCTGCATGCTCGAATTTGAGAAGATGATTCTCGAGATAAGTTGCCCCCGAGTATTCTCCGACATTTAAATTTTGATAATGCTTCGGCAAAGGATCATCTAGCATTCATTGAGAAAATGAAGTGATAATCCTTTCAGAATAACTATCACTGGCCACCATCTTCCCTTTTCACTTTTCTCTTACGGGGGTTTCCCCAGAAGACTCCTGAAGAATTGCTTTCCATCCCCCTTGTTCAAGAGGGGTTCAAAAATATGCTTTAGGATGTCAAGTGGGAGAGAGAGGGGTAGAGTGCAAATGAACTGGATTTCCCCCCTTTGATCCCTCTCTCTCTATGATGAGAAGTTACAGACATCGCTAGATGTGGTGCTACAGGTAGTGTACCAATAATATTGACTTGTTATTGTTGTTGCAATATCTTTTGCACCCTGCGTTGATGATTAATTCTAGATCTTCCTATGATATAGTGATAGTGTTGAGTTTTCTAGCTTCCTCCATCTTTGTAGCTTCAGATTCAAGTGAATCGATTCCCACAGACGGTACCAAATTTGATCATGTCTGATTTCTACGACATGGCACGCTGGCTCCAACGAATAATGCCTTCCAATGTAGACGAACCTCTAGGGATCTAGAAAAACTCCTCAACGACCCTACGCACAATGAGACAAGCCAATAAAGTGCTAGTGACCTAAGACCGGGATGGGGATCCCTAGCTAGGCCCTCCGACGCTCAAGTTAATTTCTCTCTCGAATGTCGAAGAAGAAGAAGTAGAAGAAGTATAGTACTTAGGAACAAAGTTTAGATGCTAGAACTTACTTACATTGCCAATGGAGAGGATCCCCCTTTTTATACTACCTCATATGATCTCCGTAGTCGTGAGATGATCCCGGTTTGTTAGAGTTTGTTAGGAGATGAAGTCATTTCTTAGGTTTTGTGCAAAAATCCTTTAAGGAATCTTTTTTGTACCCCAGATGTACCTCCTTTGTCATTTGTGACTCATATTTCTGATGAAGTATGCATAAGAACACGTCATTATAACTAAAGAAGCTTCTGGAGGATATTTTTCGCCAAATTTACCAGGCTGTCATACTTATGTACTGTTGTTGAACATGTCTCGGCCGGTCGTTCAAGCCGGCCACATATATAATAAGAATACTTTCTGTTGAACATATTGTCGGAACCCCAAGGTTATTTTGGTGTGATCAACAAGTTAAGTTAGGTCCTGTGTGTTTCTAACCTTGTGTCTAAGTGTGCAGGAGCTTAGGAGCACAGGTAGTCGAGTGGAAGACGCAGCTAGTGTGAAGAACGGCAGTCCGAGGGACGAGGTGCTGCGGAAGAGTACACCGACGGACGAGAAGGAAGCGTGCGATGGTTCAGAGGGACGAAAGCCGGAGCGGAAGATTGCTCGAGGAGCAAGAGACGCAGCTAGCGAGAAGGATGTCACGCGGTCCGTCCGAGGGACGAAGACTACGGATGAGTACGCCGGCGGACGAGAAGGAAACACGCAGCGATTCCGAGGGACGAGAAGCCGGAGGGAAGCCCGCTCGAGAAGACCGGAACTTGGGTTCGGGTGAGCCCTATTTCGGATAGCAGAGATCACCCAATCAAGCGGATCTGGAGCAAAGGACCCCGACGAAAGTCAACCAGAATTGACTCAGCATCCGGGGCGCTCGTATCACCCAATCAAGCGGATCCGGAGCAGAGGACCCGGATGAAAGTCAACCAGAGTTGACTCAGCATCCGGGGCTCCCTGACCAACCCGGGGCGCCCGGACCAGCCCGGGGCGCCCGGGAGTCAATTTTTGACCGGATCGAGCTTTGACTCAATTTGAACGTTGGGGAATAAAATTTATCCCCCCAGGGTGCCCGGAACCCTTCCAGGCGCCCCGACCAAGGCTATAAATATAGCCTTGGTCCAGAAGCTTTGAATCAACTCAGAAATTTACATTCCAAACACTTGTACGCTTCTGTTCTAATTTAGCTTCTGTCTTTTGTGCTTTCACTGCTGTAAGAGGCTTCTCTGCCTGAAGGAGATATTTTAGTGCACGTTCATTCCTTGGATTAACAACCTCCTTGGTTGTAACCAAGTCAAGTTGTGAGCCTCTTCTTTCTGCTTTTTATTTACTGCTAATTTACTTTATGCAAGTGTTAGCTTAAGAGTTCGAGAATGGTTGTTGTTGTTTTTTTTTTTAGGCTATCCAAACCCCCTCCCCCCCTCCCCTTCTAGCCGGCCGTAACGGTCCTACAAGTGGTATCAGAGCTGAGGTGCTTCAGGAGGACTAACCGTCGAACGAAGCAACGAGATGGCCGGACCAAGCATCCGCCCACCAAAATATGAAGAGGATTTCGCCTCCTGGAAGAATCTGATGCAGGTATTTTTTACTACAGACTTTCAATTAACCTTAACAATGGAATCTGGCTATGTAGCTCTAGAAGGTAAGGAAAAATGTCAATGGACAAAAAAGGAGCAGACTGAATTCGTGGCGAACGGCAAAGCAGAATACCATCTGCTAAGCGTTATTCCACCTCAAGAAGTCAATAGGATTGGGCGCTACGACTCGACAAAGGAACTTTGGGAGAAGTTCCTCGAGCTGCATGAAGGTACATCCGAAGCCAAGCTCGCTAGACGAGATCTGCTTCGCAATCAGCTCACCAGCCTGCGACTTGGGGAAGACGAGACAGTCGCACATCTGCACTCCAGAATAAAAGAAATAATCACCGGACTCACGAATCTCGGAGAAAAGGTAAGTAACCGAGATTCACTCAGGTACGCGTTAAATTCATTTCCAAGAAATTCGAAATGGGCATCACTAGTAGATGCCTTTTACATTTTAAAAGATTTAGAAAAAATTTCATTAGAAGAATTTTTCTCGACTTTTGAAGTGCACGAATCAAGATGTCCAGGTACGAAGGATCCCAAGAACAATGTCTCCCTCAAAGCCTCGAGAGATGAACCTGAGTCGGAATCTTCTCTCGACGATGAGGAAATGGTTATGATGGTAAGAAGATTTAAGAAACTTTGTAAATCCAGATCTACTAACCATCCGCAGGGGAAGAAGAAAAGGACAATCCGCTGCTACCACTGCGACGAAGAAGGGCACGTCAAGGACAATTTCCCCAAGCTGAAGAACAAGGACAAGCAGAAGGGTAAGAAGTCTATCCAAAAGCGAAAGACCCTAAAGGCGACGTGGGACGATACATCGTCCGAATCGGAAGTCGAGGCATTCTCCGGACTCGCACTGATGGCGAGTCATCAAGACGACGACTGTGATTCAAGCTCTTCCGAGATGAGCATCGATGAAGGGGGAGCTTCATCAGAAGAAAGCAGTAGTTCAGGGGGAGACACTGACAATGAACTCGACAAGATAAGTCAGGTACGTTCTCTTCCTCCCGACAAACTTTTTAAGTTTGTTAAGTTATTAACTAAAGACTGCTGTAAATTAGAAAAAGAAATAAAAAATTTAAAAATAATTTTAGCTAGATCCTGCCCGTTAGAAGAATTAGATAAATCAAAATTAGAAAATGAGAAATTGAAATAAGAAAATAAAGATCTGAAAATTCAAGTAGATAATTTGAAAAACTATGCATGCTTATCTAATTCTAGAAAATTTAAAAATTTAAATTGGTATTATAGATATCACCTCGGACAAATTAAGAATATCTCTAGAAAATATGTCCCTAAAAAATTTTTAATCAATCCAGTAGGCTGGAACCTTTATTGGGTTCCTAAATCTTGCTTAGTCTAAGCTTTAAAATTAAAATTAGCGCTTTTCAGTGAGAAAATTAAATAATGAATTTCTCTGTGAGGCTTTGTCTGAGGAAGTGGTTGTTGCTCCAATAACCAAGAAGGCCTAATACCTCGCCACGACCTGGAAGTCAAAATATTGAAATAAATGTTTAATTAACTTTCTGTCAAAACATTAAAATTAGAATTACTGCTTTTAAAGTTTTTCAAACATTTTTTTTCAAAATATTTTTATGCTTAGAAAAATACTTTTACCTGAAATTCTTACTCATAAAACCTTAAGTTAGGATTTTTTTAAAATAATTTTTGCAAAGACCTAAATTTTTTTTCTCAAAAATATTTTTTTTTAACTTAGAAAAATTTTTCAAAAATCATTTTTTCCTAAGTTAAAACTTTTTCCTAAGTTAACACTTTTTCCTAAAACTAGAAATCTTAGCTTAAAGTACTTTTTTAGAAATATTTTTTCTAAGTCTTCAACCCTTAGATTTTTTTCTTGAAACCCCACTTTTTTTTGTGATCAAAGGGGGAGAAGGATTAGTATAAGTCTAGGGGGAGGTAGACCAAAATATTAACTTATTTTATTTTTGCACTTAAATTACAGATTAAGTTAATTTACTTAATTTTATTTAATGTTTATTTTAACCCTAGCTAGCTTAACTTGGGTTGATCACACCAAAAAGGGGGAGATTGTTGGAACCCCAAGGTTATTTTTGTGTGATCAATAAGTTAAGTTAGGTCCTGTGTGTTTCTAACCTTGTGTCTAAGTGTGCAGGAGCTTATGAGCACAGGTAGTCGAGTGGAAGATGCAGCGTGAAGGACGACAGTTCGAGGGACGAGGTGCTGCAGAAGAGTACACTGGCAGACGAGAAGGAAGCGTGCGGTGGTTCCGAGGGAAGAAAGCCGGAGCGGAAGATTGCTCGGGAAGCATGAGACGCAGCTAGCGAGAAGGACGGCACGCGGTGCGTCCGAGGGACGAAGAGTGCGGATCAGTACATCGGCAGATGAGAAGGAAACACGCAGCGATTCCGAGGGACGAGAAGCCAGAGGGAAGCCCGCTCGAGAAGACCGGAACTTGGGTTCGGGTGAGCCCTATTCCGGATAGCAGAGATCACCCAATCAAGCGGATCCGGAGCAGAGGACCCGGACGAAAGTCAACCAGAGTTGACTCAGCATCCGGGGCGCCCGGAACTGTCCGGGGTGCCCGGACCAGCCCGGGGTGCCCGGACCAACTCGGGGCGCCTGGACCAGTCCGGGGCACCCGGACAAGCCCGGGGCGCCCGGAACCCTTCCGGGCGCCTGGGAGTCTATTTTTGACCGGATCGAGCTTTGACTCGATCTGAATGTTGGGTGATAAAATTTATCCCCCCAGGGCGTCCGGAACCCTTCTAGGTGTCCCGACCAAGGCTATAAATATAGCATTTGTTCAGAAGCTTTGAATCAACTCAGAAATTTACATTCCAAACACTTGTGCGCTTCTGTTCTAGTTTAGCTTCTGTATTTTGTGCTTTCACTACTATAAGAGGCTTCTCCGCCTGAAGGAGATATTTTAGTGCACGTTCATTCCTTGGATTAACAACCTCCTTGGTTGTAACCAAGTCAAGTTGTGAGCCTCTTCTTTCTGCTTTTTATTTACTGCTAATTTACTTTATGCAAGTGTTAGCTTAAGAGTTCGAGAAGGGTTGTTGTTATTTTTTTTTAGGCTATCCAACCCCCCTTCTAGCCGGCCGCAACGGTCCTACACATATCTCGATCGGTTATTCAAGCTGATCACATATATTGTGAGAATATCTTCCTCTGAACATGTCTCAGCCGGTCATTCAAGTCGACCGCATATATAATAAGAATACCTCCTGCTGAATGTGTCTCAGCTGGTCTTTACCTGATTGGGCACCAATAAGTATCTTAAGGCTCACTTTGCCTAGTCGAGCCTATATAATCTCATTGATACTCACTCGACCTTAACTCAGTCAGTAATACACTAAGAGCTGTATAAGGTTAAATGCCTTTGAGCTTGGTCGGGCTTTACTCGACCGAGCGCACATAAATACATTAGTGCTCGCTCGGCCTTCACTCGGTCGGTAATATACTAAAATCTTGAGAAGGCTAAGTGCCTTTATGCCTGGTTGGGCTTTGCCCGGTCGAGCGTATATGAGCACATTGATACTCGCTCGACCTTCACTCGATCGGTAATACACTAAGAGCTATATAAGGCTAAATGCCTCTAAGCTCGGTCAGGCTTTATTCAACCGAGCGCACATAAGCACATTGGTGCTCGCTCGACCTTCACTCGGCTGGTAATACACTAAGAGCTATATAAGGCTAAATGCCTCTGAGCTCGATCGGGCTTTACTTGACCGAGCGCATATAAACACATTGGTGCTCGCTCGGCCTTCACTCGGCCAGTAATACACTAAAATCTTGAGAACGCTAAGTGTCTTTACGCCCGGTCAGGCTTTGCCAGACCGAGCGTATATGAGCACATTAATACTCGCTCGGCTTTCGATCGGACGGTAATATATTAAAAGCTGTATAAGGCAAAATGCCTCTGAACTTGGTCAAGCTTTACTCGACATAGCGCACATAAACACATTGGTGCTCGCTCGGCCCTCACTTAGCCGGTAATATACTAAAATCTTGAGAAGACTAAGTGTCTTTACGCCCGATCGGGCTTTGTCCGGCCGAGCGTATATGAGCACATTGATACTCACTCGACCTTCACTTGGCTGGTAATATGCTAAAAGCTTTATAATGTTAAGTACTTTTATGCTCGGTCGGGCTTTGCCTGACCGAGCATACAAAGGCACCTTGGCTATATACCTCTCTTATCTTTCTCAATTTTGACTCCTTCTTATTCGATAGGTCGACCTATCATAACCCGTATCAGTGTTCATAAGATTAAACCTCAAACATGGTTTGATATTGAGAATAAAGCATTAATGACACTCCTAGTTGACAACGATGAACCTCGAACGGTTGAGGAAGCATTGAGATGCTCAGTTAGAGAAAAATAGAAAGTTGCAATGGATGAGGAAATAGAGTCAATGAGAAAGAATCAAGTTTGGAATTTAGTCGATTTTCTTTCGGGCCGAAGGGCTATTGGGAATGAGTGATAGAAGTCAAATTGTGGCTTTTAAAATAATTTGATATAATAGATAAGGGAGAAGCTAAGTACATCTTAGGAGTAAAGATTATTAGAGATTGATTAAAAAAAATCTTTCATGTTTGTGTAAAAAGACTTATATCACTAAGATGCTACAATATGTCAATATGTCAGATTGCAACATTGAACAAATACCTATAGTGAAAGGTATTATTTTGAGTAAAAATATGTATCCCAAGACTCCTGAAGAAATAACCAAAATTAAAAAAAAAATTATAAGCCAGTGCTATTGGCAGTTTAATGTACACTAGGTCGTGTACTCGTCCTGATATAGCTATGTTGTTGGCTTGGCTAGATATTTCCAGTTAAAACCAAGATCAAGGCACTAGAAAGTGGTGAAGAGGATATTAAAATACCTCAAAAGAAGAATAGATTATTGTGTCTGTTTCTAAGGATCTAAGATGAGACTGAAGAGCTATATATAAATGCAGATTGGGTAGGAAATCTTAGTGACATAAAATCCACATCTGGAATTATGTTCTTGTTGAATGGTGGTGTCATCTCATGGAATAGTGATGTGAGTTGATTATATACACTTTTATGCATGTTTTTATGCACATCTACTTGTACTTCATGAGTATAATCTATATTTATTGCACCCTATTTCATTATAATATCATATTTCTACTCTTTTTATTCAAAGATTTACTCTTTGTATGTTTTGATTGATAGGACGCTATTTGGAGTGAAAATAGAGTAAACACATACATGGGAGCAACTCTAGAAGAAATCAAGCTCCAGCCGTGTGAACTCACACGGTCGTGCCACATTCCAGAGGTAGAGCAGACCTCGACTGTGTGGATTCCACATGGTCGTGCCATTTAGTAGAGGTGGAGCAGACACAGGCTAAGTGAATTCCAGATAGCCGTGTGGATTTCCAAAGAGGGAAACAGACCCTGTCATGCCCTAGAGGAGTCCCTGCCCGGCAAACGGGCAACACCTCCCCTATAACAGTGACAATTGAAACATGTATACAATGCCACAAGGCTACTCACAAGCTATCAACTGCCCATACAGTTGTAACATACACAACCACGTAGTTATATACATAGCCCACATGGCTGGAACAGAAAGAACATAACCATGTCGTTGTATAATAAGTAGCCCAGATAGCTGTACCAAAAATATAGCGAAAGATATAAAAAAGCCACACAATCCAAAAAGATACAATGTGTGTCGGCACGACTTAAACACAACAAAACAAATACAAAACACCACATAGTAAAACTCCAAAACAAAGTCAAGTTATACAATGCCAAGACCACAAAATGTAATGCAAGTAAAAAGGAAACAAAACCAGAAACCGTCCTCAGATGTAACGTGGGACCCGGTAGACAGAATACTCCAAGTAACTCCACAATTATCTACCTGCTACTTGAGGAAAAAGATAATACACAAATACAAGGTGAGTGTGAGTCACTCAGCGGGTAATAGATAAGATAGTGCATGGTCTAAATAAAATATAGAGATCAAAGCATACAATCTCAGTAGGGAATGAAGAACATGATCATGTACGACATAATCAATGCACATAATCATAATTGACATAATGAATACACATGCAAACTCTGGAACCAACACCTATGACATAATGATTAGTAAACTCACCAGGGATCAACAACAGATCTACTCATAACACTTGGGTAATATAACCGACAACATATACATGTAGGATAAATGAACATGTATGAAGCATGACATTCATATTCAACAATCATATCTCAAGCAAGTGTAACATATCACAATCACATATGGCTAGTATCTACTAGATATGTATGTAAATATATCTCCAAGGGATGCATCGCGCATCATATGCATATGCATATGCATATATGCACCACTCCTATACCCAGCTCACAACCGCCATTACATCTGAGTGACCAAATGGGTAGGATTGTGATAACTGCTTGTGTCTCTAAGCTACCACTACATCAATGTGGCCAAGATGGGAAGGATACAGAGTAACTATCTAGCTATATAACAATGAGGGTCACTGACTGCACCACTCCATGCCACCACTACACAGAGTGGTTGAGTGGGCACGTCAGGACAAGCTCCACTTCATACGACCACTCCTCCCCCGAGTGGTCGAATGGTCAGTTGAAAATGACTAACAACTAGCTCATATCACAAGGGAGCAATGGTCATCAGCATCTAGTACAATGATGAGCATGATGTAAATAATCATGATACAGACATTGTCATCATCAATGCAACAACCTAATCGATATAGGAATAATCATCATGATATTTCCATCAATCTCACCAAACACATGTGCTCACCCAAAATAGGTATAATCAACATGAGACATCCAATAAAACACTATAGCCACATGTACACACAACATATGTACAATCCACATGATCCTCCAAGAATCACACCAGACACATATGATCACCAACATAGGTATAATTGACATAATTTCTCCAATAGTAAACACCAGACACATGTGCACACACAAAGCATAGGTACAATCAACATGATTCCTCCAATAGTAAACACCGAACATGTGTACACACAACATGCAAATGGGCAATCAATTGGTGACTCCTACAACACATACCAATCATGTGTACACTCAACATCAAATACATAATCAACATGTTAATTTAGTCAATAAGATATCCCCTACAATACATACTTTACATGTATATACATAACAGAGTATAGATATCAAAAAACCATGACTGTATATGAAATAACTAGATCATCTCTATTGTCAAGCAGATAAATCTCAAGAAGGATATCAAACAAATAAATTTAAGGTAAAACAACCAAATCCATCAATAAAAAACAACCATGCACTAAGTTCAAAGTGTTAGGACCTTCGGACGCGGCTAGAGAGGCGGGGGGTGTGAATAGCCGACCCCAAATTCACGTTTCTTCCTACAATTTGAGTTAGCGCAGCGGAAATAAAAGATAGAAACGAAAATGGAGAAGATTAAACCTCAAACGCGACGATATAACGAGGTTCGGAGATGATACTCCTACTCTTCGGCGTGTCCGTAAGGTGGACGAATCCTATCAATCCATCGGTGGATGAGACCCCGGAGAACCGGATAATAAAAACTTCTTCTGGGTGGAGAAACCTCGCCATAATCTCTCTTGCAACAGCAAGATCAGTGTACAAGAAATACAGCAAGAAGCCAAGAACAATATGAATGTAAAAACACTAGTTTGCTTGCCTTCTCGTCGACTGGTGATGAAGCAACCACTTCACGCCAACAACAGCAGCAACTGATCAGTTGGAGTCCAGCCGAGGGAAGCTCACACGAAGCTTCAGTAATGGAGAGCTCAGCAAAGCTTTGATCGTAAGGAACAAGAAGGAGCAAGAGCATAGCTCTACTGTAGAGGCCCTTGATTTATATGAACCTGCGAAGAAGAAGAAAGAAGAAATCTAGCCGTTGTGTCTCAACGGCTACACCTGGACCGATCAGGCTCCACCCTGATCGGTCCAGGATGGATCTGATCGGTCAGGGGACCGATCAGGCCCTAGGATGATCGGTCCCCAGACCGATCCCAACTCTCACAGAGAGTTGGTTGCGATCCCTGATCGGTCTGTGGACCGATCATGCCCTAGGCTGATCGGTCCCCAGACCGATCCCAACTCTCACAGAGGGTTGGTTTCCAGAGCCCTGATCGGTCTGTGGACCGATCAGGCCATTCCTTCTCCCAATTTGTTTGGTTACTGATCGGTCACCAGATCGATCAGATGACCCAGTGTATCATTGGATCGGTCAGCAGACCCATCCAATTTCCCAGCCTTAAACCTAAAGCCTTCCTGATCTAGAGAACGAGCTACCGAGCCCTCTCTGACCTAGTCCGGAGAACGAGCTACCGATCCCTCTCCGACTTCCACGTCCGGTCCAAAGAACGAGCTACCGAGCCCTCTCTGACCTAGTCTGGAGAACGAACTACTGAGCCCTCTCTGACTTCCACGTCCGGTTCAGAGAACGAGCTACCGAGCCCTCTCTGACCTAGTCCGGAGAACGAGCTACCGAGCCTTCTCCAACTTCGTCCGGTCCAGAGAACGAGCTACCGAGCCCTCTCTGACCTAGTCCGGAGAACGAGTTACCGAGCCCTCTCCGACTCCATCTAGTCCAGTGAACGAGCTACCGAGCCCTCTCTGACCTCCCATGCCAAGCTTCCATACTTGGACTTTTCCCCGTGCTAAGCTCCCTGCTTGGATTTTTCCCGTGCCAAGCTCCCTGCTTGGACTTTTCTGTGCCAAATCTCCATCCTTGGACTTTTCCCGTGCCAAGCTCCCTGCTTGGACTTTTCCCGTGCCAAGCTCCCTGCTTGGACTTTTCCCGTGCCCAGCTCCCTGCTTGGACTTTTCCGTGCCAAGTCTCCATACTTGGACTTTTCCGTGCCCAGTCTCCATACTTGGACTTTTCCCGAATCAGGTCAACTCAAGTCAGGTCAACTAGGTCAACCTTGACCAAAGGTTGCACCCACAATCCCCCAAGTTTCTATTCTTGTCAAACATCAAAATATAACTTCTCTATTCTTGTCAAACATCAAAATATACCTCGAGTCAGGTTAACTCGAGTCGGGTCACCCAGGTCAACCTTGACCTAAGGTTGCACCAACAATCTCCCCCTTTTTGATGTTTGACAAAAACCATAATCAAGTTAGGTTAACCCGATAACCTAACTTAGGTTTTCCAATAGTTCTCCAATATTCTTCCTTGAATATTCTCTGAGCATTCTCCCCAAACTCCAATGTTTTTCCTTGAACATTCTCTAGACATTCTCCCCCTTTTTGACACACATCAAAAAGAGTGAATCAATGTCAAGAGTTTCTTCCTAATGAAAGTCCCATTCCTTTCATTGAAACCCTTAATTTCCCCCTTGATACTAAAGTCAACAATCAACTTAGTGATAATCCCATATCACTCATCCTCAGAAATCTTGACGAGTAAAATCTCCCCCAAAAAGTCAACTCCCCCTTGACCAATAGGTAAAACACCCCCTAAAGGTCAACTCCTCCTTGACCATTGCACCAACAATGTCTTGGAGAGTTTCAACCCTTTAGAAATCTAAAACACCAACTTCCACAGCTGAAATTTCAGACAACAGTCGAAAATCAGCATTTTGGCACGCTCTGATCGGTCACCAGACCGATCAGGCCTCCACTGGATCGGTCACCAGACCGATCCACACTTCCCTGGATCGGTCCAGTGATCGATCTAGACTTCCTTGGACCAATCAGACTCTTCTCTGATCGGTCCACAACTCTCTGATAAGAATTTCTAATTTTTCTCCCGAAATTCAGAAACCCCTAAAAAATTACAGAAAATTCCAAAAATTGTAAAATTTTGAGGATACATTCCTCATAACATATATTATCATGGAAAAATAGTTTTCTATGAAAATAACTCCCATTTTTTAATCTTGATATAAAGTTCGAAAGACTTTGAAATAGCTCAAGGTTAATCCATCTTTGTATCAACTTACTCAATGATGAATGCTATCACTAGAAAAGCTTCATCAAGGTTTTTCAAATCAATTTTGAAATGATTTTAAACCATTCAATTTAGGACCACAATCTTAGGACTAAATGTACATGACTTGTACACAAGTTTTCCCTATGATCCTCAATTTCGAATTAGGCTCATCTAGGTACAAGAACTATGCACCTTGATCCTAACTCATCATCCTAATATCTCACACACATCTAAGGTGTATCAAACACATCCAAGTCAATTTTGATGTGAGATATGGGTTTAGGTCATCTTAAGCTAAGTTCTCATGCATTTTCTAAACAACAATTAGATCTCCATATCAAATTGTATTTTTATCCTTAAATCAATTTAATTGATCATAAATGCAAGAGATGATGACATGACATAAAATAATATCATAAGTGGAAACATGTGCCAATGTCATGATGTCATGTCATCAAGTATGAAACTTAAATAAGGCATGACATATAACTAACCTAAGCATTATCATGACATTTCAAATGATAATAAAATAAATATGATGTCATGACATGACATATGACAAATAATGTATGGCAAATAACATATAAAGGTATAGAAAATACCTAATTCTAGCCTTAGTTTCCATTTTTGATAATTTTTATCATTTTACCATAAATTCTATATTCCTAAGTGTAATAGACCTAAAATCATATACTAAAGATTTTTAGATCACTATGTGTCAATTAGATGAACCCTAGAAAACTTCCTCAAATGTGGTTGGCACATCCTAATCACCTTAGGAATAATTTTTAATTTCATTTTCAAGGCTTGATTACACCTTGAAAATTCCTAAAATGCCACCTTTTGCTATGATTAGGTTAACTACCTATCCAATTAAGGTTGGCACACCCTAAACCATCTAGCGTGAAGGAATCACGCTCCTAAGAACCCAATACCTATTTGAGCTCATTGGGTTCACTAAATATTCACTAGGGATGACTTCCCTAGCAACCCTCCTAATGACCCTCCTAGGCTTTAAAGCCTTGGTCATTTGGGACTCATCAAGATCAACTGTAGGGGTGACTCCCCTTGTGACCTTGGTGATGGTCTTCTTAGCCCTAGGTCTTGTTCCATAATCGAATGGAACATTATGATAAGCGGGCTTGACCACTTGAGACTTAGGTTTGTGATCCAAACCTCTCATGTCCTTGGGCTTTGATTTTTGGCCCTTAGACCCTAGAGTTGACTTCTCAAAATTCTTAAGAGCCTTTTCTAAAGTGTCATGTCTTGACCTCAAGACTTGATTTTCCTTCTTTAATACCTCAAGCTTTAATTTTCCATTTTTCTTCGAGGTATTCCTAGGCATATGTCTAGTTGTTTTGGGATTCCTATCTAGGTTTTCCTTAACCTTAGATGAGTTAATTCTAGGGTTGGCATTTCTAGTATTGTCCTTATCTAGGCTAACATGTTTGGCACCTAAGCACATGTATCGGTTTTTATCATGCTTATCATTATTGACAATTGCAATAAAGCTACTAGCATGTGTCTTATTAGAATTGCAAGAATGTGCCTTAAAGGGTACCTTAAGGTTTGCCTTAGCTCCCCCCATAGATGTGCTTGGTCTCTTGTCCTTGTGAGGTTGCCTCCCCCTTGGACATTGACTCCTATAATGTCCCCTTTGCTTGCATTGGAAGCACACCACGTGCTCCTTGCCCTTGCGTATCGGGACTCCGGCTTCCTTGACTTTTGGTGCCGGTGGAGTCTTCCTAATCCTCTTTGGACATTTACTTTTGTAATGCCCATATTCCCTACACTCAAAGCACATTATGTGTAATTTACTTGAAATTAAGTTGCTTGAGTTACCTAGGGTTGAGGATGGATATAAGCTCTCTCCTTCATCCCTTCCGGAGGTAGAAGCTTCTTCTTCTTGCTCCAGTCTTGAAGAAGAACTCTCTTCCTTTTCTTCCTTATATGTTGAGTAGCCCTCAACTTCTAATTCCATACCTCCATGATGTGAGATACTTGGCTCACTTGACTCCTCTTCATGACTTGAATTGGAGCTCTCCTCATGGAACTTAGCCAAGCTGTTCCACAACTCCTTGGCATTGTTGTATCTACCTATCTTACACAAGATATCATTAGGTAATGAAAATTCAAAGATTTTCGTTACCTCGTCGTTGATTATGGATTGGTGGATTTGTTCCTTCGTCCACTTCTTCTTTTCGAGAGGTTCTCCTTCTTTATCCACCGAAGGAATAAAACCTACTTGTACACAATTCCAATTTACTAGGTTAGTCATAAGAAAATACTTCATTCTTACCTTCCAAAACGCGAAGTTGTCGCAATCATAGAAGGGTGGAATCGTGACGTCTTCTCTAAGTTGATCCATTCTCTAGCTCGTGCTCCCCCGGGTGTTAATCCGACGAAGAGCGACCTTGCTCTGATACCACTTGTTAGGACCTTCAGACGCGGCTAGAGAGGGGGGGTGTGAATAGCCGACCCCAAATTCACGTTTCTTCCTACAATTTGAGTTAGCGCAGCGGAAATAAAAGATAGAAACGAAAATGGAGAAGATCAAACCTCAAACGCGACGATATAACGAGGTTCGGAGATGATACTCCTACTCCTCGGCGTGTCCGTAAGGTGGACGAATCCTATCAATCCGTCGGTGGATGAGACCCCGGAGAACCGGCTAATAAAAACTCCTTCTGGGTGGAGAAACCTCGCCACAATCTCTCTTGCAACAGCAAGATCAGTGTACAAGAAATACAGCAAGAAGCCAAGAACAATACGAATGTAAAAACACTAGTTTGCTTGCCTTCTCGTCGACTGGTGATGAAGCAACCACTTCACGCCAACAACAGCAGCAACTGATCAGTTGGAGTCCAGCCGAGGGAAGCTCACACGAAGCTTCAGTAATGGAGAGCTCAGCAAAGCTCTAATCGCAAGGAACAAGAAGGAGCAAGAGCAAGAGCATAGCTCTACTGTAGAGGCCCTTGATTTATATGAACCTGCGAAGAAGAAGAAAGAAGAAATCTAGCCGTTGTGTCTCAACGGCTAGACCTGGACCAATCAGGCTCCAGCCTGATCGGTCCAGGATGGATCTGATCGGTCCCCAGACCGATCCCAACTCTCACAGAGAGTTGGTTGCGATCCCTGATCGGTCTGTGGACCGATCAGGCCCTAGGCTGATCGGTCCCCAGACCGATCCCAACTCTCACAGAGAGTTGGTTGCCAGAGCCCTGATCGGTCTGTGGACCGATCAGGCCATTCCTTCTCCCAATCTGTTTGGTTACTGATCGGCCACCAGATCGATCAGATGACCCAGTGTATCACTGGATCGGTCAGCAGACCCATCCAATTTCCCAGCCTTAAACCTAAAGCCTTCCTGATCTAGAGAACGAGCTACCGAGCCCTCTCTGACCTAGTCCGGAGAACGAGCTACCGAGCCCTCTCCGACTTCCACGTCCGGTCCAAAGAACGAGCTATCGAGCCCTCTCTGACCTAGTCCGGAGAACGAGCTACCGAGCCCTCTCCGACTTCCACGTCCGGTCCAGAGAACGAGCTACCGAGCCCTCTCTGACCTAGTCCGGAGAACGAGCTACCGAGCCTTCTCCAACTTCGTCCGGTCCAGAGAACGAGCTACCGAGCCCTCTCCGACTCCATCCAGTCCAGTGAACGAGCTACCGAGCCCTCTCTGACCTCCTATGCCAAGCTTCCATACTTGGACTTTTCCTCGTGCCAAGCTCCCTACTTGGACTTTTCCCGTGCCAAGCTCCTTGCTTGGACTTTTCCGTGCCAAATCTCCATCCTTGGACTTTTCCCGTGCCAAGCTCCCTGCTTGGACTTTTCCCGTGCCAAGCTCCCTGCTTGGACTTTTCCCGTGCCCAGCTCCCTGCTTGGACTTTTCCGTGCCAAGTCTCCATACTTGGACTTTTCCGTGCCCAGTCTCCATACTTGGACTTTTCCCGAATCAGGTCAATTCAAGTCAGGTCAACCAGGTCAACCTTGACCAAAGGTTGCACCCACAATCCCCCAAGTTCCTATTCTTGTCAAACATCAAAATATAACTTCTCTATTCTTGTCAAACATCAAAATATACCTCGAGTCAGGTTAACTCGAGTCGGGTCACCCAGGTCAACCTTGACCTAAGGTTGCACCAACACAAAGAACTAAAGAGACCAAGAAAGAAATACCCACCTTTAATGGTAGAACGTGTTGAACTATCTCCACTTTGGAACACTTGTCTCATATCAGTGTCCTGCAATAAATCATAAAATTACATCTAAATCCCTTCATACATCAAATAGCTTCTTAAATCCAAACCCAATTAGGAAACCCTAAATAACTTCACCCAATCCATCCACTTCATAAAGGTTAATCAATCCATTTTAACAATCTGATTCCAATAACATCATCAAACTAATGCCTCAATCAATCACCAAATAACTATCATGAATCAACTCTAAAACTTACCCAAACTCAACTAGGTTGGTAGTAGCTCACAATCGAAGAGTGATTTTAGGTCGGAAAGATGGCCGGAGCCATGGATCCCTCATGAATAGTGACATCTGGAGTTACAATGGCTGATCAACAATTACAAACATTCCAAAACAAATCACAATCCTCAATCTACATTAACTTCAATCAAAGTAGAATCCCAAAATCTCAAACTCCTCTATTTGTTACCTTCATGTCATGGCATGTAGCTTAGTTCTGTCCAGCCGCCCTCACCACCACAAGGATCCTGGCCAGCAGTGGTGGTCGGGAATCAATATGGAATGGGGATTCATCGTGACTATGGATCTGCTATCTAGAACACGTAGCTCCAGTTAAACAATATGCCGATAGTCGGACAGAGAGAGAAACAATGATAAACGTTACCACATACCTTCTTGTGGTTGAAAAGGAAATTAGGTGGTAGCCATGGCAAGGCGAAAGTGGATTGATCAATGGTGCATCGTGAAATGGTGGTAGCTTGCTTTCCTGCAGCATCTTGGCTCCGATGACAACCCACAATAGTCATCTATAGCCCCCTTATGTATTGGGGAAAGGGTGGAGGTACGCAGGGTGGTGATGATAGCTTCATCGGGCAATCAGGCGAAGGTGACATCGGGTGGTGCTCGGGCTAGCGTCAATAGATCGAAAGCTAGGGCACAACCGAGGGGGTGACTACGACTGTGGAAGTGACTCATCGCGGTGGCAGTGGCAATGTCATCGACGTGAGATGCAAGATCACGTGTGAGAAAGAGAGATACAAGAAGAGTGGGGCAATGCGACACTAGCTGGAAAGCCGACCAATCTACTCATGACTGAAGAGAGGCCGACAACGGCTCCCCCCAATGACCTATGACGTTGGGACGGCTAGGACAGGGGTAGAGCGCGAGAGAAGCTCGACGACAGTGATATCAGAAAAGAAAACCCGACATCGACGAGATCGGGAGAGGAAAGCTCACGGAGGAGATGAGGTGTCGGGAACCTTATGTTAATGGAATTAATCAACTCTCACTTAAGGGATATTCCAAATAGGCTTTCTCTATCCTAACCGATTCATCCCCTTAAATATGACATACGGACTCCGTTTAAATCCCAAAAAAAATCTAAAAATTCAAAAAAAATCTAATAAGGTTATTACTCCAATAACACTTATTATTAAATTTGCTATATCTAGGGATGTAAACGAGCCAAACCGAGCCGAACAGTATTAGGCTCGAGCTCGGCTCGAGCTCGAATCAAGCTTTTATCACAAGGCTTGAGCTTGGCTCATTTTAGAATTATCAAGCTCACGAACAGTTCGAGCTCGGCTCGTTATTAGCTTGATTATCAAAGTTAACGAGCCTAACTTGTTAAGCGAGCTCGGGCTCATTTTCGGGCTCATTTAGAGCTCAATTTTGGCTCGTTTTAGAGCTCATTTTTTTGACTCATTTTAAAGCTAATTTTAAGGTTCATTTTAGAGCTCTTTTTTTTGCTCGTTTTAGAGCTCATTTTTTGGCTCGGTTTAAGGATCATTTTTTTTGGCTTGCGAGCCTATAAATGAACATGTTCGCGAGTTCACGAGCCAAATATCCTTAAGCTCGAGGTCGGCTCGATAAAACTGTCGAGCTCGAAATCAAGCTCGAGCTCGGCTTGATAAGATAAACGAACGAACTCGAACGAGCTTTTTACCGAATCGAGCTCCGAATAGCTCGCGAACCGTTTGGTTCATTTACATCCCTAGCTATATCTTATAGATCCTAGTTGTGTGGATTCATATGGTTGTGTGGGTTCCATAAGTGAAGTAGATTCTGGCCATGTGGATCCACACAGCCATGTGGATTTTCCATAACCGGAGCCAACTTTGGTCATGTGAATCCATATAGCCGTGCCACCAGACCAAACTATGGCCGTGTGGTTTCATATGGTCGTGACACGGGTCGTGCCAGGCCTGTACCCAGAACTATTTAAAAGGTTTTTCTCCCCTTTTTGAGGAATCTTTTGCTTGGGGCTTATCCCCATTCCTTGGAGAAGGGTTTGTTGGGATCATTCGTACTCGGCTAGAGAGGGGGGGGTGTGAATAGCCGACCCCAAATCGTCGTTTCTTTCTACAAAACGTGTTAGCGCAGCGGAAAATACAAAGAAACGAAAGAGAAGAAAAACAAACCTTAACACAAGGATGTAACGAGGTTCGGAGATTAGGGCTCCTACTCCTCGGCGTGTCCGTAAGGTGGACGAGTCCAGTCAATCCGTCGGTGGATGAGTCCCCGGAGAACCGGCTAATACAATATACTCCTTGTGGGTGGAGAAACCTCGCCACAAACGTTTGCAACAGCAAACAAAGAGTACAAGAACAGTAAGAAAAGCAATACAATATGAATACAATAGCACTCTACCAATTGCTTGCTTTCTTGTCGACTGGAGGTGAAGCAGCAACTTCACAACCCAAACGCAGCAGCTTGTCGACGACTGGAAGCTCACGCGAAGCTTCGGAGGCGAGCTCAATCAAAGCTCAGTTGAAGCAGAAGCTTTAGCAGCAGAAGAACAGAAGTTCTAGGAAAAGAGAAGAAATTTTTGCAGACCCCTTTATACCGCGAAAAAATGAAGAAACTAGCTGCGTCGAATGGCTAGAACCCGATCGATCGTGGACCGATCAGGAAGAAGCCTTCCTTCCGCCCTCGATCGGTCCATGGACCGATCAGGGAACCTCCCTGATCGCCGGGACCGATCAGGTGATCGGTCCCGGCATAGCCGTTGCGACACAACGGCTAGACTCAGGGAATCTGATCGGTCCCGGACCGATCCCAGGCCTGATCGGTCCCGGGACCGATCAGCATGATGTCCCTTCCCCGATCAAACCCACAGAACCATGATCACCTTCTGTTTGTCATCTGATCGGTCACCAGATCGATCAGATACACAAACGTATCGCTGGATCGGTCTGCAGACCGATCCAGAGCTTGGTTTTTGCCCAAACCAAGTCCCAAACCTTCCAAACTAATATCCGGTCAGCCTTGACCTATTGGTACATCATGCTTAGCATCCGGTCACTCCCTTGACCTGCTAAGACTCCCCACCAAGTGTCCGGTCAATTCCTTTGACCCACTTGGACTTTTCTCTTCGTGCCAAGTATCCGGTCACTCCTATGACCTACTTGGACTTCCCATCACCAGATGTCCGATCACCCTTGATCCATCTGGATTTTCCCTTGCCCGGCTTCACTCACCAGGACTTTCACCTAGCTTCACTCACTAGGGTTTTCACACTGCCTAACATCCCAGTTAGGACTTTCCCACTTGCCAAGCTCCCTGCTTGGACTTTTCCCGTGCCAAGACTCCATACTTGGACTTTTCGCGTGCCAAGCTCCCTGCTTGGACTTTTCCAGTGCCAAGTCTCCATACTTGGACTTTTCAGGTCAACCAGGTCAATCCTTGACCTAGGGTTGCACCAATAATCTCCCAACCATCTATTCTTGTCTCACATCAAGAATAATCTCTCTCACGAGTGTCAAACATCAACATGCAACTCAACTAGGTCAACCTTGACCTAAGGTTGCACCGACAATCTTTCCAAGTCAAACATCAAAATACAACTCGAGTCAAGTCACCTCGAGTCGGGTCAACCAGGTCAACCTTGACCTAAGGTTGCACCAACAATCTCCCCCTTTTTGATGTTTGACAAAACCCATAATCAAGTTAGGTTAACCCGATAACCTAACTTAGGTTTTCCAACCATCTTCCAATGTCCAATGTTCTTTCCTTGAACATTCTCGGTTAACCCGATAACCTAACTTGGGTTCTCCAATAATTCTCCCCCTTTTTGACACACATCAAAAAGAATTCCAATATTCTTCCTCGAACATTCCTTGACATTCTTCCCCTAACTTAGGTTAACCCGATAACCTAACTTGGGTTCTCCAATAATTCTCCAATGAACACTCTCCCCTTTTTGACACACATCAAAAAGAAAAAGAAGGGTATCAAGGTCAAGAGTTTCTTCCTAATGAAAGCCCCATACTTTTCATTGAAACTCTTAATTTCCCCCTTGATACTAAACTCAACAATCAACTTAGTGATAATCCCATATCACTAATCCTCAAAAGTCTTAAGGAGTAAAAACTCCCCCTAAAAGTCAACTCCCCCTTGACAATTAGGTAAAACTCCCCCTAAATGGTCAACTCCCCCTTGACCATTGCACCAACAATGTCTTGGAGAGTTTCAAACCTTTAGAAACCCGAAACTCACTCCCAAAAACTGAAATTTCAGACACCTGCTGAAAATCAGAAACTGGCACGCACTGATCGGTCCTCAGACCGATCAGAAGCCCCCTGGATCGGTCCCCAGACCGATCCACGCTTCACTGATCGCACTGGATCATCACTGATCGGTCACCAGACCGATCAGGCCTTCCCTGGATCGGTCCGGTGACCGATCCAGCCTCTGAAATAAGAGATTTCTGATTTTCTCCCCAGGAGAAGTTCAGAAACTCACAGAAAATTACAGAAAATTCCAAAAATTACGAAACTTTAAGGATACATTCCTCATATCATACACTATCATGGAAAAATAGTTTTCTATGAAAATAACTTCCATTTTTCAATCTTGATACAAAGTTCAAAAACTTTGAAATAGTTCAAGTTTAACTCAACTTTGTATCACAATGTTCAATGATGAATGCAATCACTAGGAAAGCTTCATCAAGGTTTTTCAAATCAATTTTGAAATGATTTTAAACCCTTTAATTTAGGATCATAATCTTAGGACTATATGTACATGACTTGTACACAAGTTTTCCCTACTATCCTCCATTTCTTGAATTAGGCTCATCTAGATACAAGAACTATGCACCTTGATCCTAACTCATGATCCTAATATCTCACACACATCTAAAGTGTATCAAACACATCCATGTCAATTTTGATGTGAGATATGGGTTTAGGTATCTTAGACTAAGGTCTCATGCATTTTCTAAACACAAATTTGATCTCAATATCAAAATGTGTTTTTCATCCTTAAATCAATTCAATTGATTACTAATGCAAGAGATGATGACATGGCATAAAATGGTATCATAAATGAAAACATGTGCCAATGTCATGATGTCATGGCATAAAGTTTGAAACTTAAATAAACATGACATAAAAACTAGCCTAAGCATTATCATGACATTTCAAATGATAATAAAACTAAACATGATGTCATGACATGTGAGGGCAAACAATCATGGCAAGATTTAGCATAAATAAATATACCTAGATTACCTATCTAAGTATCCTTAACCACTTGGCTAACTTCAAATTTAATCCTAGATTGCCCCAAAATGCCAAAATCCTAATTTTGACACTTCTTGAACTCTAGATTAATTCATGCCACTTAAAGATCAAATTTATCCTCAAAACTTGGCATGTTTCATTTTTCCTCAAGAGTTCTCTAGATTTTCCCAAATTGTGCCAATTGAGATTAAAAATGAAATTTCCAATCTTTAGGCACATTTAACTCTTCAAAGGAGTAAATGATAATTCCATTTCATTTTCAAAAGTTCTCAAAACCTTGAAAATGCTCCTTGAGTGTCAATTTCCTCAAAGTTGGGTTAACTACCCTTCTAATCGGAGTTGACACTCTCTAACCCATCTATGGGGTAGAGAAGATGCTCCTAGGAACCCAATACCTATTTGAGCTCATTGGGTTCACTAAATATTCACTAGGGATAACTTCCCTAGCAACCCTCCTAATGACCCTCTTAGGCTTTGAAGCCTTGGTCATTTGGAGCTCATCAAGATCAACTCTAGGGGTGACTCCCCTTGTGACCTTGGTGGTGGTCTTCCTAGCCCTAGGTTTTGTTCCATAATCGAATGGAACATTGTGGTAAGTGGGCTTGACCACTTGGGACTTAGATTTGTGACCCAAACCTTTCTTGTCCTGGGACTTTTGACCCTTAGGCCCTAGAGTTGACTTCTCTAAATTTTTAAGGGCCTTTTCTAGGGTATCAAGCCTTGACCTCAAGACTTGATTCTCCTTTTCTATTACCTCAAGTTTTGATTTGTCATTCTTTCTTGAGGTGTTCCTAGGCATGTGTCTAGTTGATTTAGGGTTTCTACCTAGGTTTTTCTTAACCTTAGAAGTGTTAATCCTAGGGTTAGCATTCCTAGTAGTATCCCTATCTAGGTTGACATGTTTAGCACCTAAGCACATGTATTGATTTCTAGTGTTAAAATGCTTATCATTATTGACTAATGCAATAAAATTACTAGCATGTATCCTACTAGAATTGCACGAATGAGCCTTAAAAGATACCTTAGGGTTTGCCATAGCTCCCCCTATCGATGTGCATCCCTTGTCCTTGTGAGGTTTCTTCCCCTTCGGACATTGGCTCCCATAGTGTCCCCGTTGCTTGCATTGAAAGCACACCACGTGCTTTTTGCCTTTGCGTGTTGGGACGCCGGCTTCCTTGACCTTTGGTGCCGGTGGAGTCTTTCTAACCCTCTTTGGACACTTGCTCTTGTAGTGCCCAAATTCCCTACACTCGAAGCACATTATGTGTAATTTGCTCGAAATTAAAATGCTTGAGTTACCTAGGGTTGAGGATGGATGAACGCTCTCATCTTCATCCCTTCCGGAGGTAGAAGCTTCTTCTTCTTGCTCCAACCTTGAAGAGGAACTCTCCTCCTCTTCTTCTTTAGATGTTGAGTGGCCCTCAACTTCTAAATCTTCTCCTCCATGATGTGAGCTACTTGGCTCACTTAGCTCCTCTTCATGGCTTGAATTTGAGCTCCCCTCATGGAACTTAGGGGTGGTAATTTTTGACCCGACACGAAAACACGATCCGAACCGAACACGAAAAAATCAGGTTAGGGTTGGGTAGTTTTGGGTTCGGGTCGAAATCGGGTCAACCCATTTGACCCATGTAATAAATAGGTCAGGTTCGGGTCAACCTGAAATGACCCAATTACAACCCGCGAACCCGTTTATAAATAATTATAAATTAAAATTAAAATTACAAATTTAAAAAAGTTAAAAACCCTAAACATAAAGATATGCTATGCTATTGATTGCAATGTTGCTATGACTTATCATTTATGATATGAATTTTCAATTTGTGTAGATAAATGTTATTTTTAATTTTTAATTTAATATACAAAATTTATTTAATGAATTCAGGTCAGATTCGGGTCAAATGGGTCAAACAGGTTAAACGGGTCAAACGGGTCAAACGGGTCGAACGGGTTAAACGGGTCAAACGGGTCGGGTTCGGGTCGGGTTCGGGTCGGGTTCGGGTCAAGTGCAAATAAACAGATCAGGTTCAGGTTGAATATTTTGACCAGAATTAATAATCAGGTCGGGTTCAGGTTGTCATTTGCCAACCCGCCAACCTGCCAACCCGAACCTGTCAACCCGAACCCGAACCGAATTGCCACCCCTAATGGAACTTGGCCAAGTTATCCCATAATTCCTTGGCATTGTTGTAACCTATCTTACACAAGATGTTAGTAGGCAATGAAAATTCAATTATTCTCGTTACCTCTTCGTTGATTTCGGATTTGTGAATTTGTTCTCTTGTCCACTCCTTCTTCTCAAGTGGTTTTCCTTCCTTATCCACCGGAGGAGTAAAACCTTCTTGTACACAAAACCAATTCATTATGTTAGTCATAAGAAAGTACTTCATCCTTACCTTCCAATACGCGAAGTCGCCGCATTCGTAGAAGGGTGGAATGGTGATGTCTTCTCCATAGAGATCCATTCTCTAGCTTTGTTCCCACGGGTGTTGATCCGATGAAGAGCGACCTCGCTCTGATACCACTTGTTGGGATCGTTCGTACTCGGCTAGAGAGGGGGGGTGTGAATAGCCGACCCCAAATCATCGTTTCTTTCTACAAAACGTGTTAGCGCAGCGGAAAATACAAAGAAACGAAAGAGAAGAAAAACAAACCTTAACACAAGGATGTAACGAGGTTCGGAGATTAGGGCTCCTACTCCTCGGCGTGTCCGTAAGGTGGACGAGTCCAGTCAATCCGTCGGTGGATGAGTCCCCGGAGAACCGGCTAATACAATATACTCCTTGTGGGTGGAGAAACCTCGCCACAAACGTTTGCAACAGCAAACAAAGAGTACAAGAACAGTAAGAAAAGCAATACAATATGAATACAATAGCACTCTACCAATTGCTTGCTTTCTTGTCGACTGGAGGTGAAGCAGCAACTTCACAACCCAAACGCAGCAGCTTGTCGACGACTGGAAGCTCACGCGAAGCTTCGGAGGCGAGCTTAATCAAAGCTCAGTTGAAGCAGAAGCTTTAGCAGCAGAAGAACAGAAGTTCTAGGAAAAGAGAAGAAGTTTTTGTGCAGCAGCAGCCCTCGACCCCTTTATACCTACGAAGAAACTAGCCATTGCGTCGCAACGGCTAGAACCCTGATCGGTCTGTGGACCGATCAGGGAAGAAGCCTTCGCTTCTATTCCGTCCCTGATCGGTCCATGGACCGATCAGGGAACCTCCTGATCGGTCGTGGGGACCGATCATGCCCTGTGCTGATCGGTCCCCAGACCGATCAGAAAGCTTTCACAGAGAGTTGCCCAACTCTCTGTGTGGAATCTGATCGGTCCCCGGACCGATCCCACGCGTCCCTGATCGGTCCCGGGGACCGATCAGGCTCCAAGATGATCGGTCTCCAGACCGAACAGTAAGCCCACAGAACCATGATCACCTTCTGTTTGTCATCTGATCGGTCACCAGATCGATCAGATACACAAACGTATCGCTGGATCGGTCTGCAGACCGATCCAGAGCTTGGTTTTTGCCCAAACCAAGTCCCAAACCTTCCAAACCAATATCCGGTCAACCTTGACCTATTGATACATCATGCTTAGCATCCGGTCACTCCCTTGACCTGCTAAGACTCCCCACCAAGTGTCCGGTCAATCCCTTTGACCCACTTGGACTTTCCTCTTCGTGCCAAGTATCCGGTCACTCCTATGACCTACTTGGACTTCCCATCACCAGATGTCCGATCACCCTTGATCCATCTGGATTTTCCCTTGCCCGGCTTCACTCACCAGGACTTTCACCTAGCTTCACTCACTAGGGTTTTCACACTGCCTAACATCCCAGTTAGGACTTTCCCACTTGCCAAGCTCCCTGCTTGGACTTTTCCCGTGCCAAGACTCCATACTTGGACTTTTCGCGTGCCAAGCTCCCTGCTTGGACTTTTCCAGTGCCAAGTCTCCATACTTGGACTTTTCAGGTCAACCAGGTCAATCCTTGACCTAGGGTTGCACCAATAATCTCCCAACTATCTATTCTTGTCTCACATCAAGAATAATCTCTCTCATGAGTGTCAAACATCAACATGCAACTCAACTAGGTCAACCTTGACCTAAGGTTGCACCGACAATCTTCCCAAGTCAAACATCAAAATACAACTCGAGTCAAGTCACCTCGAGTCGGGTCAACCAGGTCAACCTTGACCTAAGGTTGCACCAACAGGGTTCTCCCCCTTAGGGGCATCCTAGATCTCCCATCTTCGCCGATTTGTCCACTATCGGAGCAAGGAGACTCTCCGAGGATATCGACAATGCATAGATAGGCATCTCTTCTCCTCATTTCTTGTATTTGGGTTGTAAGAATGTTATCCTTCATGTCTTTGGTTTGTTCTTCTTTTTCTATGGAGTATATTATCTAGATCTAGGATGTAGGAATTGTTCTATGTGTGTTGTGCTTTGTATGTGTTTGATCAAATATGTGTGAGGTCAATTCATATAGATGTAGGGTCTTGATTATCATGTAGAGGAAGAGCCTTGGATTGTAAGACCATGGGAGCTTGTGACAAAAGCTTTCTCTTACTTTCTATGATGTTTCCTTGAAACAGGAATCGATTCTCGACTAGCAAGATTAATTAGAGTTTAGAGGGTTCTCCTAAATTTATGTTATGAAGTGATTTGTGGAATCTAGGAATGTATGACCATGGGTCCTAGTGACAAGGATTTCCTCTTAAATGAACTTGCTAGGTTACCTCTTTTACTTAATTGTATTAATCTACCATTCAAAAGTGACTGTGTAATCTAAGAACGTATGACCAGGGGGTCCTAGTGACAAGAATTCCCACTTAACCGAACTTCCTAGGTACCTCTTTACTTAACGACATTAAAACTTGGATAGACTCTCTAGTGCAATCTAAGAAGGGGTTGTGTTAGGATTTAATTAGAATCCCAACATGAGTGTAAGCATGGAGATATGTAGATGATCAATGCATAGTTACATTTGTTGGCACAGCGGGGCCACCAAGAGAGGGGTGAAATGCCTAAAATAGAAAAATAAAACCCCTTCCCAATCCTTGGACTTAGATTAGAAATGAAATTAAAAATAGAATTAACAACTTAAAGAAATAAGTAAAAGGCTATTATTTACTTGGTTACAACCTAGTTGGTTGTTAATTCAAGACAGTTGAAAAGCTCACTAAAAATCTCCTTCTCTGAAGACGGAGAAGCCTTTTACACACACTGAAAGCTCAGAAATAACTAAAAAAGTGATTACAGAAGTTGTTCTACTATTTCCTAACATCAGGGGCTTTTTTATAGCTCCTTGAAATCTTATTCGTAGCTTAAGGGCGCCTACAAAGGGTTAAGAGGGCGCCTCCAGCGAGGCGCCAAGGGATAGAATTTTATCCCATAGCAACGGTAAGTTTTCTTGGTCGAAGGCACCTTCCATGCTCATGGAGGGCGCCTTCTATGTTTATGGAGGG
Organism: Zingiber officinale; assembly: GCF_018446385.1. Taxonomy (NCBI): domain Eukaryota; kingdom Viridiplantae; phylum Streptophyta; class Magnoliopsida; order Zingiberales; family Zingiberaceae; genus Zingiber; species Zingiber officinale. Next base: position 70,742,508 of record NC_055999.1, read on the forward strand.
TGTCTTCCATGCTCATGGGAGGCACCTTCCGCCTGAAGGTGGCAGAGGCGCGCGGGCGCCTTGGAGGCACCTTCAACTTCTGTTAAGGGCACCTCTAGTAGTCTTCATCAACTTCTTTCGCTCTTCTGCTGCTCCGATCGCCTGGGCAATAGTGGCCAACCGAAATAGGGCTCATCCGAACCTAATTTTCAGCCTTCTCCTCGAGCAGGCTTCCGCTCTGATTTATCGTCCCTCGAACGTTGCATACGTTCTTCTCGTCCACCGGTGTACTCTTCCGTAGCACCTTGTCCCTCGGATGCACCGAGCTCGTCGGCTCTCTTCCCATGCCATCTTTCTCGCTAGTTGTGTCTTCTGCTCGACTTTCTATGCTCCTAAACTCCTGCACACTTAGACACAAAGATCAAACCAAAACAGGACCTATCTTAACTTGGTTGATCACACTAAAACAACCATGGGTTCCAACAATCTCCCCCTTTTTGATGTGCATCAACCCAAGTTCAAGTTAGGGCAATAACAAACAAGATGCAATAAATGAATTTGCAAAATAACAAACATTTTAAGCATAAAGTTGTAAAAGAAATGGCAACATCTGATAAAAGAGTTAGTATAATTCAAAAAATTCTAACTCCCCCTAAACTTGTATTTATTCTTCCCCAATTGATCACATAAAAAAGGGTACAATAAAAAATAACTTAAATATTTAAAATAATTAATTAGTTATGAAGTTTTTAAATAATTGATAAAGATTGAAAATATTTCATTAATTTCTCAAGCTTATCAGTTTGTTAATTAAATATTCAATTCAGTAATTGGCTTCCAAGCTGTGGCGAGGCACTAGACCTTCTTCGTTATTGGATTATCAACCACTCCAAGACAAAGCCTTTTAAAGAATTTAAACATTTAACTTTTCTGAAAGCCTTAGATTCAAAGAAAAAAATGTTAATCTAAGTATGATTTTGGAACTCAATATAGGTTCCTTCCTACTAGTTTAGCTAAGAATCTAGGGGGTATGTATCCTTTGGAAATTCTTCTAAGTTGTCCCTGATGTTTTCTAATGTACCAATTTAACTTTCCATAAATTCTATATTTTGATTTTTGGAAGTTATTTAGTTTTAAGCATGCACCTTTTTTTAAAACTTTCGATTTGCATTTTCAATTTATCATTTTCTAACTTTAAATTATTAAATAATTCTAAGGGACATGTCTTAGCTAAGTTCAATTTTAACTCAGTATTTTTCTTTTCTAACTTCACTAAATATTTAGAAAGAATTTTGATAAAATTAAAAGACTGAAGGAGATAGAGCACGTACCTTACTTACTTGAATTTCTGATGCTCTCCATTCATCACTGCTTTCTTCTGATGACCCTCCCCCTTCATCGATGCTCATCTCTGAGCCAATTTCATCTTCTACTTGATGGTTGGCCATTAGGGCTAGTCTTGAGAAGGCCTTAACCTCGGACTTAAAGGATGATGAGTCATCCCATGAGGCCTTCAGGTTCTTGTGGTTGGAGGATGTTAATCTTTTGTACTTTTTATTTTCCTTCTTCTTCAGTTTAGGGCATTCATCCTTGATGTGCCCTTCTTCATTGCAGTTGTAATAGCAGACCTTCCTTTTTATTCCATAATCTTTATTCATCTGTGATTTAAATTTATTGCATCGAATAAACTTATTGAACTTTCTTACCATTAGGGAAACTACATCTTCATCAATTGATTTTTCAGAGTTAGAATCGTTCATTCTTGCCTTTAGGGCAATATTCTGGTTCGGTCTCTTTTGTCCTACACACAGAGATTCATGTAATTCAAAATTGGAAAAGAGATTGTCTAGTGTACTTACCTCAAGATCCTTTGAGATATAGTAGGAGTCTACTATAGATGTCCATTCCGGTGTTCTTAGAAACGTATTTAATGCATACCTTTGTGTGTAACGATTCGTTACCTTTTCTTCGAGGTTTGATAATCTGGTGATTAACTCCTTGAGTCTTCCATGTAGTTGTGCTACTGACTCTCTTTCTTCCCTCCGGAGGTTCATCAGTTGATTCCAGAGCACGTTACGCCTCGAAAGCTTTGTTTTGGAAGTTCTTTCATGTAGTTCCAAGAACTTCTCCCAATGTTCCTTTGCTGAGTCATAATCTCCGATTTGATTTACTTCCAGGGGTGGAAGTATGCTGAGTAGGTGGAACTCGACTTGTCCATTTGGTACGATGTATATTTACTCCTTCTTGGTCCACTGATATTCTTCATTTTCTTCTCCTTGGGGCATTTATGGAGCCACAAAACCGTATTTAATTATTAGTAGAATTTTGAAGTCAGTTTTGAAGAATACCTCCATGCATTTCTTCCATGACGCAAATTCTCCTTCGAATTTTAGTGCATAGATCGTTGGTCCAACCATCATCTTGATCTTGATGCTTCAATCGGCGGTTAGTCCTTCTGAGGCGGTTGGTCTCTGATACCACTTGTTGGTGCAGCGGGGCCCGTAAGAGACGGGGGGGGGGGGGGTGAATTGCTTGAAATAAAAAAATAAAACCCCTTCCCGACCATGGACTTAGACTAGAAACACAATTAAAAATAGAATTAACAATTTAAAGAAAAGAGTAAAAGGCCATTATTTACTTGGTTATAACCTAGATGATTGTTAATCTAAGGCGGTTGGAAAGCTCACAAAGAATCTCCTTCTCTAAAGGTAAAGAAGTCTTTTACACACACTTGAAGCTCAGAAATAACTCGGAAAGTGATTACAGAGGTTGTTCTACTATTTTCTAGCTCCAAGGGACTTTTTATAGCTCCTGGAAATTCTATCCGTAACTTGAGAGCACTTCCAAAGGGCTTAAAGGGCACCTCCAGTGAGGCGCCAACGGATAGAGTTTTATCCCTTGGTAACGATCAGTTTTCCTGGTCAAAAGTGCCTTCCATGCTCATGGAGGGCACCTTCCATGCTTACGGAGGGTGCCTTCCATGCTCATGGGAGGCGCCTTCCGCCTGAAGGTGGCTAAGGCGAGCGGGTGCCTTGGAGGCACCTTCAACTCTTGTTGAGGGCATCTCCAGTAGTCTTCATCAGCTTCTTTCGCTCTTCTACTGCTCTGATCACCTGGGTGTTTGTGTCCAAGCGAAATAGGGCTCACCCGAACTCAATTTTCGGCCTTCTCCTTGAACAGGCTTCCACTCCGGCTTCTCGTCCCTCGAATGTTGTGTACTTTCTTCTCATCCACCGGTGTACTCTTCCATAGTACCTTGTCCCTCGAATGCACCGAGCCTGTCGGCTCCCTTCCCGTGCCATCCTTCTCGCTAGTTGTTTCTTTCACTCGACCTCTTGTGCTCCTAAGCTCTTGCACACTTAGACACAAGGATCAAACCAAAACATGACCTAACTTAACTTGGTTTATCACACCAAAACAACCATGGATTCCAACAATCTCCCCCTTTTTGATGTGCATCAACCCAAGTTCAAGTTAGGGTAATAACAAACAAGATGCAATAAAAGAATTTGCAAAACAACAAACATTTTAAGCATAAAGTTGCAAAAGAAATGGCAACATCTAATAAAATAGAGTTAGTAGAATTCAAAAGATTCTAACTCCCCCTAAACTTAAAATTCTAACTCCCCCTAAACTTGTACCTATTCCTCCCCCTTTGATCACAAAAAAATGGTACAATAAAAAAATAACTTGAAAATTTAAAATAACTAATTAGTTATGAAGTTTTTAAATAATTGACAAAGATTGAAAACATTTCATTAATTTCACAAGCTTATCAGTTTGTTAATTAATATTCATTTCAGTAATTGACTTCCAGACTGTGCCGAGCCACTAGACCTTTTTCGTTATTGGATCATCAACCACTCCTAGACAAAACCTCTTAATGAATTTAAACATTTAACTTTTCTGAAAGCCTAAGATTCAAAGAAAAAATGTTAATCTAAGTATAATTTTAGAATCCAATATTGGTTCCTTCCTACTGGGTTAGCTAAGAATCTAGGGGGTACATATCCTTTGGGAATTCTTCTAAGTTGTCCCTGATATTTTCTAATGTACCAATTTAACCTTAAATAAATTCTATGTTTTGATTTTTGAAAGTTATTTGGTTTTAAGCATGCACCTTTTTTCAAACTTTCGATTTACATTTTCAATTTATCATTTTCTAACTTTAAATTGTTAAATAATTCTAAGGGACATGTTTTAGCTAAGTTTAATTTTAACTCAGTATTTTTCTTTTCTAACTTCACTAATCTTTAGAAAGAATTTTGATAAAGTTAAAAGACTACTTAGGAGAGAGAGCACGTACCTTACTTACCTAAATTTTTGATGCTCTCCATTCAGCACTGCTTTCTTGTAATGACCCTCCCCGTTCATCGATGCTTATCTCTGAGTCAGTTTCATCTTCTACTTGATGGTTGGCCATTAGGGCTAGTCTTGAGAAGGCCTTAACCTCAGACTTAGAGGATGACGAGTCATCCCATGAGGCCTTCAGGTTCTTTTGTTTGAAGGATGTTGGTCTTTTATACTTTTCCTTTTCCTTCTTCTTTAGTTTAGGGCATTCATCCTTGATGTGACCTTCTTCGTTACATTTGTAACAGCAGACCTTCCTTTTGCTTCGATAATCCTTATACATCTACGATTTAAATTTATTACATCGAATAAACTTATTAAACTTTCATACCATTAGGGCTCCTTCGTCTTCATCAATTGATTTTTCAAAGTCGGAATTGTTCATTCTTGCCTTTAGGGCAATGTTCTTGCTTGGTCGCTTTGGTCCTACACACCGAGATTCATTCAATTTGAAAACAAAAAAGAGATTGTCTAGTGTACTTACCTCGAGATACTTTGAGATATAGTAGAAGTCTACTATAAATGTCCATTCTGGTGTTCTTGAGAACGCATTTAATGCATACCTTTTTATGTCCCGATTCGTTACCATTTCTGCGAGGTTTGATAATCTGGTGATTAGCTCCTTGAGTCTTCCATGTAGTTGTGCTACTGACTCTTCTTCTTTCATCCGGAGGTTCGTCAATTGATTCCAGAGCACGTTCCGTCTTGTAAGCTTTGTTTTGAAAGTTCCTTCGTGCAGTTCCAGAAACTTCTCCCAAAGTTCCTTTGCTGAGTCATAATCTTCAATTCGATTTACTTCCTAGAGTGGAAGTACGTCGAGTAGGTGGAACTCGGCTCGTCTGTTTTCTACGAAGTCTACTTGCTCCTTCTTGATCCACTGATATTCTTCTTTTTCTTCTCCTCGGGGGGTTTTTGGAGCTACAAAACTATATTTAATTATTAGTAGAATTTCGAAGTCAGTTTTGAAGAATACCTCTATGCGTTTCTTCCATGATGCAAATTCTCCTTCGAATTTTGGTGGATAGATCGTTGGTCCGGCCATCTTCTTGATCTTGATGCTTCAGTCGACGGTTAGTCCTTTTGAAGTGGTTGGGTTCTGATACTACTTGTTGGCGCAGCTGGACTGACAAGACGGGGGTGAATTGCATGAAATAGAAAAGTAAAACCCCTTCCCGATCCTTAGACTTAGACTAGAAACACAATTAAAAATAGAATTTATAACTTAAAGAAATAAGTAAAAGGTCACTATTTACTTGGTTACAACCTAGTTGGTTGTTAATCTAAGGCAGTTGAAAAGTTCACTAAGAATCTCCTTCTCTAAAGGCGGAAAAGTCTTTTACGCACACTGAAAACTGAGAAATAACTAGGAAAGTGAATACAGAAGTTGTTCTACTATTTTTTAGCTCCAGGGGTCTTTTTATTGCTCTTGGAAATCCTATCCATAGCTTGAGGGCGCCTTCAAAGGGATTAGAGGGCACCTCCAGTGAGGCGCCAAGGGATAGAGTTTTATCCTTGTCAACGGTCAGTTTTCTTGGTCGAAGGTGCCTTCCATGCTCATGGAGGGCACCAGCCATGCTTACGGAGGGCGCCTTCCATGCTCATGGGAGGCGCCTTCCACCTAAAGGTGGCAGAGGCGCCGACCTCCATGGAGGTGCCTTCAACTCCTGTTGAGGGCGCCTTCAGCAGTCTTCATCAGCTTCTTTCGCTCTTCTGCTACTCTAATCGCCTGGGTGTGTAGCTAACCGAAATAGGACTTACCCGAACCCAATTTTCAGCCTTCTCCTTGAGCAAGCTTCCGCTCTAACTTCTCGTCTCTTGAACGTCGTGTACGTTCTTCTCATCCACCGGTGTACTCTTCCACAACACCTCATCACTCGGATGCACCGAGCACATCGGCTCTCTGCCCGTGCCAACCTTCTCGCTGGTTGCATCTTCCGCTCGACTTTTAATGCGCCTAAGCTCTTGAACACTTAGACAAAAGGATCAAACCAAAATATGACTTAACTTAACTTGGTTGATCATACCAAAATAACCATGGGGTCCAACAATCTCCCCCTTTTTGATGTGCATCAACCCAAATTCAAGTTAAGGTAATAACGAACAAGATGCATTAAAAGAATTTACAAAACAACAAACATTTTAAGTATAAAGTTGCAAAAGAAATGGCAACATCTGATAAAACAGAGTTAGTAGAATTCAAAAAATTCTAACTCCCCCTAAATTTCCCTTTCATCATATAAAAAAAGGGTACAATAAGAAAATAACATGAAAATTTTTAAAAATTTATTATTTATGAAGTTTTCAAATAATTGACAAAGATTGAAAACATTTCTTTAATTTCACAAGTTTATCAGTTTGTTATTTAAATATTCAATTCAGTAATTGACTTCCAGGTTGTGACCAGGCACAAGGTCTTCTTGGTTATTGGATCATCAACCACTTCTAGACAAAGCCTCTTAAAGAATTTAAACATTTAACTTTTCTGAAAGCCATAGATTCAAAGAAAAAAAATGATAATCTAAGTATGATTTTGGAACCCAATATAGGTTCCCTCCTACTGGGTTAGCTAAGAATCTAGGGGGTTAATATCCTTTGGGAATTCTTCTAATTTTTTCCTGATATTTTCTAATGTACCAATTTAATTTTCCATAAATTCTATGTTTTGATTTTTGAAAGTTATTTGGTTTTAAGCATGCACCATTTTTCAAAATTTTGATTTGCATTTTCAATTTATCATTTTCTAGCTTTAAATTGTTAAATAATTTTAAGGGACATGTCTTAGCTAAGTTCAATTTTAACTCTACATTTTTATTTTCAAACTTCACTAAGTCTTTAGAAAGAACTTTGATATAGTTAAAACATTGCTTGGGAGATAGAGCACAAATCTTACTTACCTTAATTTCTGATGCTCCCCATTCATCACTGCTTTCTTCTAATGATCCTCCCCCTTCACCGATGCTCATCTCTGAGCCAATTTCATCTTCTACTTGATGGTTGGCCATTAGGGCTAGTCTTGAGAAGGCCTTAACCTCGGACTTAAAGGATGAAGAGTCATCCCATGAGTCCTTCAGGTTCTTGTGGTTGGAGGATGTTAATCTTTTGTACTTTTCCTTTTCCTTCTTCTTTAGTCTAGGGCATTCATCCTTGATGTGCCCTTCTTCGTTGCAGTTGTAATAGCGGACCTTCCTTTTTCTTCGATAATCTTTATTCATCTGTGATTTAAATTTACTGCATCGAATAAACTTATTGAACTTTCTTACCATTAGGGCAGCTACATCTTCATCAATTGATTTTTCAGAGTTAGAATCGTTCATTCTTGCCTTTAGGGCAATGTTCTGGTTCGGTCTCTTTTGTCCTACATACAGAGATTCATGTAATTCAAAATTAGAAAAGAGATTGTCTAGTGTACTTACCTCAAGATCCTTTGAGATATAGTAGGAGTCTACTATAGATGTCCATTCCGGTGTTCTTAGAAACGTATTTAATGCATACCTTTGTGTGTTCCGATTCGTTACCTTTTCTTCGAGGTTTGATAATCTGGTGATTAGCTCCTTGAGTCTTCCATGTAGTTGTGCTACTGACTCTCTTTCTTCCATCCGGAGGATCATCAGTTGATTCCAGAGCACGTTACGCCTCGAAAGCTTTGTTTTGGAAGTTCTTTCGTGTAGTTCCAGAACTTCTCCCAAAGTTCCTTTGCTGAGTCATAATCTCTGATTCGGTTTACTTCCTGGGGTGGATGTACGCTGAGTAGGAGGAACTCGGCTCGTCCGTTTGCTATGAAGTCTGCTTGCTCCTTCTTGGTCCACTAATATTCTTCTTTTTCTTCTCCTTGGGGGGTTTTTGGAGCTACAAAATTGTATTTAATTATTAGTAGAATTTCAAAGTCAGTTTTGACGAATACCTCCATGCGTTTCTTCTATGACACAAATTCTCCTTCGAATTTTGGTGGATAGATCGTTGGTCCGACCATTGGCTTGATCTTGATGCTTCAGTCGGCGGTTAGTCTTTCTAAGGTGGTTGAGCTCTAATACCACTTGTTGACCAGCGGGACCGACAAGAGGGGATGAATTGCCTGAAATAAAAAAATAAAACCCCTTCTTGATCCTTCGACTTAGAATAGAAACGCAATTAAAAATAGAATTAACAACTTAAAGAAATAAGTAAAAGGCACTATTTACTTGGTTACAACCTAATTGGTTGTTAATCCAAGGGGGTTGAAAAGCTCACTAAGAATCTCCTTCTCAGAAGGCAGAGAAGCCTTTTACATACACTGAAAGCTCAGAAATAACTATTAAAGTGATTCCAGAAGTTGTTCTACTATTTCCTAGCTCCAGGGGCCTTTTTATAACTCCTGCAAATCCTATCTCCAAAGCGCTTAGAGGGTGCCTCCAGTGAGGCGCCAAGGGATAGAGTTTTATCCCTTGACAACGATCAGTTTTCTTGGTCGAAGGCGCCTTCCATGCTCATGGAGGGTGCCTTCCATGCTTACGGAGGGTGCCTTCCATGCTCATGGGAGGCGCCTTCCGCCTGAAGGTGGCAGAGGTGCGTAGGCACGTTAAAGGGGCCTTCAACTCCTGTTCAGGGCGCCTCCAGCAGTCTTCATCTGCTTCTTTTTCTCTTCTGCTACTCTGATTGCTTGGGTGATTGTGGCCAAACGAAATAGGACTCACCCGAACCCAATTTTCAGCTTTCTCCTCGAGTAGACTTCCGCTCCGGCTTCTCATCTCTTGAATGTCGTGTATGTTCTTCTCGTCCATCGGTGTACTCTTCCGCAGCACATTGTCCCTCGGATGCACAGAGCCCATCGGTTCCCTTCCCGTGCCATCCTTCTCGCTAGTTGCGTCTTCCGCTCGACTTCCTATGTTCCTAAGCTCATGCACACTTAGACACAAGGATCAAACCAAAATAGGACCTAATTTAACTATGTTGATCACACCAAAATAACTATGGGATCCAACAATCTCTCCCTTTTTGATGTGCATCAATCCAAGTTCAAATTAGGGTAATAACGAACAAGATGCGATAAAAGAATTTGCAAAACAATAAACATTTTAAGCATAAAGTTGCAAAAGAAATGATAACATTTGATAAAATAGAGTTTGTAGAATTCAAAAAATTCTAACTCCCCCTAAATTTTTACCTGTTCCTCCCCCTTTGATCACATCAAACAAAGGGTACAATAAGAAAATAACTTGAAAATTTTAAAAAATTTATTAGTTATGAAATTTTCAAATAATTGACAAAGATTGAAAACATTTCATTAATTTCACATGCTTATCAGTTTGTAATTATATATTCAATTAAGTAACTGGCTTCCAGGCTGTGGTGAGGCACTAGGCCTTCTTCGTTATTGGATCATCAACCACTTGTAGACAAAGTCTCTTAAAGAATTTAAACATTTAACTTTTTTGAAAGATTTAGATTCAAAGAAAAAATGTTAATCTATGTAGATTTTGGAACCCAATATAGGCTCCTTCCTACTAGGTTAGCTAAGAATCTAGGGGATACATATCCTTTGGGAATTCTTCTAAGTTGTCCCTGATATTTTCTAATGTACTAATTTAACCTTCCATAAATTCTATGTTTTGATTTTTGAAAGTTATTTGGTTTTAAGCATACACCTTTTTTCAAACTTTTAATTTACATTTTCAATTTATCATTTTCTAACTTTAAATTGTTAAATAATTCTAAGGGACATGTCTTAGCTAAGTTCAATTTTATCTCAGCATTTTTATTTTCTAACTTCACTAAATCTTTAGAAAGAATTTTGATAAAATAAAAAGACTGCTTAGGAGATAGAGCATGTACCTTACTTGCTTGAATTTCTTATACTCCCCCTTCATCACTGCTTTCTTCTAATGACTCTCCCCCTTCATCGATGCTCATCTCTGAGCTGATTTCATTTCTACTTGATGGTTAACCATTAGGGCTAGTCCTGAGAAGGCCTCAACCTCGGATTCAGAGGATGATGAGTATCCCATGTGGCCCTCAGGTTCTTGTGTTTGGAGGATGTTGGTCTTTTGTACTTTTCTTTTTCCTTCTTCTTTAGTTTAGGGCATTCATCCTTGATGTGCCCTTCTTCGTTGCAGTTGTAACATCAAACCTTTCTTTTGCTTCGATAATCGTTATTCGTCTACGATTTAAATTTATTAGATCGAATAAACTTATTAAACTTTCTTACCATTAGGGTAACTTCGTCTTCATCAATTGATTTTTTAGAGTCGGAATCGTTCGTTCTTGCCTTTAGGGAAATATTCTGGCTCAGTCTCTTTTGTCATGCACACCGAGATATGTGTAATTCAAAAATGGAAAAGAGATTGTCTAGTGGACTTACCTGAGATCCTTTGAAATATAGTAGGAGTCTACTATAGATGTCTATTCCAGTGTTCTTGGGAACACATTTAATGCATACCTTTGTGTGTCCCGATTCATTACCTTTTCTCCGAGGTTTGATAATGGTGATTAGCTCCTTGAGTCTTCCATGTAGTTGTGCTACTGACTCTCCTTCTTCCATCCGGAGGTTCGTCAGTTGATTCCGGAGCACATCCCGTCTCGCAAGTTTTGTTTCGAATGTTCCTTCATGCAGTTCTAGGAACTTCTCCCAAAGTTCCTTTGTTGAGTCATAATCTCTGATTCGGTTTACTTCTTAGGGTGGAAGTACGCTGAGTAGGAGGAACTCGGCTAGTCCATTTGCTACGAAGTCTGCTTGCTCCTTCTTGGTCCACTGATATTCTTTTTTTCTCTTCTACTTGGGGGTTTTTTGGAGCTACAAAACCATATTTAATTATTAGTAGAATTTCGAAGTCAGTTTTGAAGAATACTTCCATGCGTTTCTTCCATGACGCAAATTCTTCTTTGAATTTTGGTGGATAGATCGTTGGTCTGATTGGCCATCATCTTGATCTTAATGTTATAGTCGGCGATGTCCTTCTAAGGCGGTTGGGCTCCGATATCAATTGTTGGCGCAGTGGGGCCGACAAGAGGTGAGTGAATTGCTTGAAATAGAAAAATAAAACTCCTTCCCGATCCTTGGACTTAGACTAGAAATATCATTAAAAACAGAATTAACAACTTAGAGAAATAAATAAAATGCCACTATTTACTTGGTTACAACCTAGTTGGTTGTTTATCCAAGGTGGTTGAAAGCTCACTAAGAATCTCTTTCTTTGAAAGTGGAGAAGCCTTTTACACACACTGAAAGCTCAGAAATAACTAGAAAAGCGATTACAGAAGTTGTTATACTATTTCCTAGCTCCAGGGGCTTTTTTATAGCTCCTGGAAATCGTATCCGTAGCTTGAGGGTGCCTCCAAAGGGCTTAGATGGTGCCTCCAGCGAGGCGCCAAGGGATAGATTTTTATCCCTTGGCAATGAGCAGTTTTCCTGGTCGAAGGCGCCTTCCATGCCTATGGAGGGCGTCTTCCATGCTTACGGAGGGCACCTTCCATGCTCATGGGAGGCGCCTTCCGCCTGAAGGTGGCAGAGGTGCACGAGAGCCTTAGAGGAGCCTTCAACTCCTATTGAGGGCACTTCTAGTAGTCTTCATCAGCTTCTTTTTCTCTTCTGCTGCTCCGATCGCCTGGGTGATTGTGGTCAATCGAAATCAGGCTCACCCAAACCCAATTTCTAACCTTCTCCTCGAGTAGTCTTCCTCTCCGGCTTCTTGTCCCTCGAACATCGCATATGTTCTTCTCATCCACTGGTGTACTCTTCCGTTGCACCTCATCCCTCGGATGTACCGAGCTCGTCGGCTCCCTTCTCGTGTCATCCTTCTCGCTAGTTGCGTCTTCCGCTCGACTTCCTATGCTCATAAGCTCATGCACACTTAGACACAATGATCAAACCAAAACAGAACGTAACTTAATTTGGTTGATCACACCAAAACAACCATGGGGTCCAACAATATTAACTAGCATCGTAACAAAACTAAAACCGTAGCATTTATCCATTCCCAAATCCAACTTCACCTACTTCTCTCTTCTCTCTCTCTTCTCTCTCATCTTTTAGTTTCCAAACCTCTCAACTAATAATTTGAACGTCTAGATAACTCACTGTGTGAAGTCAACTAGTGCTTAATTAAGAGTCGTGCACTTGTGGCTTCATAACAAATAGCAAAACGCAAGCTTATGTAGCCTAGTCAACAATGAAAGTTATGTGGCTTGGCTTGTGTAACCTTGTCAACAATAGAAGTTATATAGCTTAACTTGTGTAGCCTTGTCGATAATGGAAGCTGTGTGACTTTCATAGCAGATGTGTAAGAAGCTGTCACATTGTAAAATGTTATGATCTATTCAGTATAAATGTTTTTGTTACATTTGGATAAAGTCTCGCTAAGCATATTGGCAGGTTGAGATTGATCCACTCATATGGACAATCATCTCTATTTGTTAAGTATAAATAGAGGTAAGACTGTTATTTATGAGATAGCTTATGTAGCTGTGAATACAGACATACCCATAAGTTAAGATCGCTTTAATAATTGTGTCAAGATGAGATCATTTATATAATGATTAGAGTAAATGAACTCACCATTTACTCAATCTTCTTAAGGCCATATTGAAATTCATATGTTGAATTCAGGATTAGACATTAGGTATGTCTAGATTGAAATATGTACGATGTTAAATTTTGAGAAAAACATGCTCTCTTTTTAGTAAAGAGAATAATATCATAGCATATGATTCATACCACATGTGCTATTGTGATAATAGGGGTAGTAGAAGAATGGATCCCTTCTTCTTTACTATGTGAGACCCTTGAGATTACAATTTAATTTCACTTTTATCCTAAGTGACTATTTAGCTATTACTTGAAGTTTTAATAAATGACTGCTACTTTAGCATGTATCTTATGACTATAGATGATTCAATTTATGGAGCATAACTAAGAAAGCCACTTATTAGAATAAATCGATTCGAGCCACTACAACAAAAACCCTCATAGACATCGGTTTTCCATCACTGTTTATTACATTTTCGACCGATGTCTATGAAGGCGATGTAAAAGGTCTGTCATTTTAGACATCGGGTTAAAACCGGTGTAGTATCACTTAACAACATCGGGTGTAAAATCGATATAATATTATATGTTAATAACACCAGTTTTGGCAGCGATATACAACTGATGTAATATTAGTTAATGACACCGGTTTTACAGCGGTGGAAAACTGATGTAATATCAGTATTGTTTAACGGCACAAATTCGATTTCCGAAACAGTGAAAAACTGACAGTATCCAAGAAAATACACAAATATTCACAAATTACACAAATAGTCTTCTTCCAACAGTATCCATAAAATACACAAATATTCACAAATTACATAAATATTCTTCTTACAACAGTATTCATAAAATACACAAATATTCTTTTTACATCAAAAGCTAATAGATATTGTACACATCAAGGTAGAACATCGATTAAGTTGCACAAACTACAAGCTCAAATACAAGCTCATTCGATTAACACTAATAGATATCGTTTCGAATAAGATGAGCCTGTTTTGGCAGAGGCAGAGGTTGGACCATGACTAGAAACTGTATTTTCCCAAACTACAAGCTCATTCCCAGATAGATGATTTGATGTTCGTTCCTCTTCTTGATGTTCATAAAACATAGGCTGTTTACCCTTTCCATCTGCAAAATAAAAAAAAAAGAGTATAAATACATGAAAACAATAAAATGATTTGGAAATCCGTGTTTTTCCTGCAATAGGTGTATAGCCAGAAAAGAATTAGAACTTATAGCACAAAATTTTTGGACATCAACCAGAGAACAAAAGAAGCATTACCTGAAGTTGAGACACGGACCACTTCATTTGCATCTTGTAGAGCGAATGATGATTCGTGAGCAGTGGCAATTGAGGGTAGAATTTCTACAAGAACAGATTCCGTTGCAGCATCAATATCATTAGGATGCTCAAGAGCGACAACCTTCAATATTCGTAGATCAATATGTAAGGACATTAACAAAAGCGACGATATCTTATGCTAGTGTAGGAACACTAACTAACATTTAAAACCAAATTTCAAAATATAAATTGCTCAAAGTTATTGAAGATTAGAGGCAATAAATAAATTTAAAATACAATCACGTTCAAAATAATTTAACTAACTACAAAAATAAACTTATTCCAGCTTCAAGTGCATTTGATCAGTAACTTAAAAACATATATGCAAAATATTTTTCAACAAGTACAAGCATGACATTTATTATACATTTATACAAAGGTGGAGGCATATGAAGGGTTGTGGGTTCAATTGACCTCACATAAACTTCAATTTCAATATATTTTACCAAGTAAATTATTTTTTGAACTTACACAAATTACCTTGAAATCATTCATTAGTTATTTAGAAAATATTCTCCCTCAGCAACTTTCTTCATAGCATTATCAAATTAGCCGTTAACTTAATGATGAAATCCAAAAATTTAAAGCATGATAAGATCAATTGGGTTCAATATACACAACCACATCAGCTTAATGGAAATTAAATAAAAAAAGACTAATACGATCTAAAATTTCATCTTGATATTGTACACATCAAGAAGACTGGAATAAGATGTTGCACTTGCCTAAACTTAAGGATCGATTGAACAGGACCGAAGATCTCATCTTGTGCTATTTTCATTTCATCCTATAAATTTCAAATATCACAACTGTCATCACAAATGCAGATTGAGAGTTTACCAAACCTTAATAGATTTAAGGACTAAGCCATACTTGTACATCAGAGAAGATGGTCGGCTGAATGTAATAACCTTTGTTTCCAATTCGATCTCCACCTGTTACTAGTGTAGCACCACTATTGATTCCCGATTTGATGTAACGCAAGATCTTGCTAAACTGCTCCTCATCAATCTGAGATATGTGTGAAGAACGAAAGTACTCAATATGGACAGGTTTCAGAACTTCTTTGTTAAGAAGCTAGATGACTTTTTCATACATGTTTTATACGAGTTATGCACGATCAAACAACAATCGAATGAGATGAAAATTAGTATGAGCACATAAATTAAGACACAAACAAATACGACAGTTTCTACCTTTCAGAGAGAACAAAGACAGAAAAAGGAGGATACCTGAGGACCTTGTTCAACACCCTTTTTAAAGGGGTCTCCAACAATGCGTTTTAAGGCACGGGCTTTTGCTTTCTCTACAAACTCATCGTATATACGCTCCTGAACAATTTCAAGATCATGAAGATCACATAAATGGAAACTTTCATGACAAAACATTCTCAAAGTAAATAATGTTCATAAAACTTTGCATGTTAAAAGTAAGTAAACCTTATAACCATCTTTAGCTGGACTTCTAGAACATGCTTTGCAATCACAACTGTCGCGACAGACAAGACAAGCAATCTTTACCTCCTTTTCAAGCATACCAGAGTACCTTGACAATACAAACTAAATCAGATAAACAGAAGTAGTTTTTTTTATGTATAAGATCCTATATCACTGATATCAAGATGTTCATGTCTAAAAAGGATATGTGATTCACATCCTGTTTTCACAATATCAAAAAGCTAATAGATAAAAATAAATCAAAAGCATTTTTCCAATATGGTTCAATTCTCTTCCTGTAGACAATGCATGCCATTTGAAATTTAATCACAAACAGGGTGGATATACAAACAAGATCACAATTCAAGCCATTGGATGTGAATATAGTAACTGCAATATAGCTCAACCACAATGAAACTTCACCAAAATAACAAAAGCAATCTAGCTCAACTCACAGTGAAACTTATACTCATAAGACAAAAAGGTAATTTAATAATATCAAAATCAAACCAAATCATGAGAAAAAGGCTCAAATAAGATTAAAGCACAATTAAGATTAACCCAAACCTAAAATTAACTTGGATTCATCCTACAATAAATCAAAATTAATCTAAAAATCTCTACTGAAAGTCCTAATCCAAGTGTGCCTTGAGTGACCCTCCATAATGATAATCCATTCAAATCGAAGCTTCTCATACTAAGGAATATAACAGAACCTGCAAACTGAATCCAAAATAAATAAACTATTTGGTATTCAATTTAGGGAGTAAGAGTTCACAATTCAGCCTGATGACATAACTAGCCCATCAAGGGATACAGAGTGTGATTATATCCACTGTAGAATTTATATGCTTTCAGGACCAAGAGATACCAATTGCAAAACTAATCAGGTAGGCTGGAAACCTAAAGCCATGTTTCCCAGATGGCCAAAAGTTTAACAATAAAAATTTGTTTATATGTACCAATATATTGAAGTTTCATCGACTTTAATCTAGTAACACACACAATAGGTAACAACTTGTAGGGCACATTTGGGTATAGATTAATGGGTGTCCATGAAAGAAATCTTTTTGTCTTTGTGAAATGTTAATATCATGATAGGTTAGCTTATGAAGATTCACATGATTTCCTATGTATTTCTACCACATTTTAAATCCTATGTATTTCTACCACATTTTCAACGTACAAATGAATTTATCTACTGTTCAAAGAAGGAACTTACCTCAGCTAGTTCTTTAGGGCCAAACACCAGCAGAGCTACCACTCCAATAACCAATGCTTCAGGAGTACCCACTCCAAATAAAGAAGCACGAACAACTTTACCATGAAATTTCACCTTTTTCTCTGCCAAACAAGTAAAAGAACATCAAACATATTTTCCAAGTAGATTAGACATTCGTGGAAGTCTATGAAAACAAGAAAGTAAACCCAGCAGCATGAATGAATCAGCTACAATTAGGTAAGCAATTTATACATAAAAGCAAAAGATGCTTAATTTAACTATTTAATAAGAAGAAGAAGAAGAAGAAGAAGACCGGAATGAAGCTTAGTATTAGTGATGGGTTCCGGAAATAAATGCATCAGCGTGACCGAACCCCTAATCTTCCCAGAATTAGGTATGCACATGCAACTCTCAAGCAAAGAACTCATTTTTCAAGAAGACTAAAATCTTATGGAGGACAAGGAGTTACCTTTGCACGCAAAGTTTCCAAAAGAAAGAGGCCTCACCAGCGGCTTGAGGTTGTCCCACAGCGGGGGTCGAGGCAGGTGGAGTGCGGAAAACAATCTGCGGAGATGGGACGAAGGTGGGATTTTGGGAGAAGCCCTAGAGGGCGGATGGGAAGAGATGAGGAGGGCCACCTTCATCGAGTGGGAAGAGGAGGAGAGGGAGAGGGAGCAATAGCAGAGTGATGCGAGGACCGTTGCAGAGCCCATCGCGGCGGAGGAGAGACTGTTTTTGTTTTTTCCTTCTTCTTCTTCTTCTTCTTTCAAACAGGTAAAGGAAAGTGCTGCAAAATCTAAACTCGAGAGCAAAGAAGCATACGTAGAAAGCAACCACCACTCCAGCCATGTAATCGGAGGGCAGTTTAATGGAGGCACTAAAGAATCCATGGAGGTAGAGATCTTGCGACGCAAATGCAGCACCTGATCACAGAACAAGGTAGGTTCAAAGATGCCCCTTTCTTTTTAAAAAAAATCTTTTAACAGAACCTATTCGCTGGTCGAGGGAGAGGTGGACAGTCCGACCATCACCATGAAGCATGAGGTTAGAGTCTCCGAACAGTTGGGTGTAGCCTTCCTCAAATGAGATGGTGGCGAGGTTGGGCAACACCGGGAGGAAAGCAGCCTCATGGGAAGGGAGCAGAACCGAACACAAAAACAGGAGGAAGTAGAAAGGAAAAGATAAAGTATGGACTACCGGAATGCGAAGAAGGTCTCCTCTTCTCACCCAAAGGGAGGAGTTGGAGGAGATGCGATGTGGTTGGACGGAGAAGCAAGGGCATCATGTCTTGATCCTGATCGGGAGAGGAAGGGGCATGGATCTAGGAAGGGGAAGAGGGAGATGAGGTTGAGAGAGATGGTCGGAGGTTTAGGTTTAGGTTTAGGCTGAGAGAGATGGTCGGAGGAAGGGGCGCGATATAGGTTTAGGTTTGGAGGGAACTTCACAGTGTTACAAATTTTGGCTTGTGGGAAAATTAAAATATTTTATTTTGGTTCATTAACACCGGGTTTTAAAAATCGCTGTTAAAATCGGTGTCTATTAACGAAAAAAGGAGCTCAAAGACATTGCCTAAAAAATCGATGTCTATGAGCGAAAATCTGCGCTCATAGACACCAATTTTTCCAAAAACCGGTGTAAAATACTCAAAGACATCGGTTTTTGCTTAAAACCGTTGTTGTTCTACCGATGTCTATGAGGGTTTTTATTGTAGTGAGCTAAGAAAGAAAATTAAATAGATTTACATCTTTTGATGTTATTCACTGGTCAACTCATTTCTATTATGTATAGAAATTATTGTGAATATTGAATATTAAAAATGCTCTCGATATAATTATCGTTACGAGGGATTAAAGATGTTTGCATTGATATAAATAATTTAATTTGGGTAAAAATAAATTATTGATGTCTCTGATTCATTCTAAAGAGCAGCTATGTAAGGTATAGTAATCTTCTTATCAATAATAGTTCAATATGTTTGTTGTTGCACGAATCATTTTCTCTAAAGTATGGATTGGATGTTCTTATTTAATTTTTGTGACTAATTAATATTTTGCTCTGGTCTTTGTGATGTGATTATAATATAGTACTCTATGCGATTTACATAGTCTTTGTGACTGGTTAACCTTTATGAATTAACTTAAACGAGTGGGTGATGTAAGAGTTACAAAGATGAAAGGGTGTCTCTTCCCATTTCTCTTTTATGAGTGACTCTACATCTTCCTCGCCTTTATATATGAGGCATCCAAGGAATCAAAAGGGATGAAGTGGTGAGCAAGTAATCAGCAAGAGGAACATCCACTAGTGAGGGATTTGGCTCGTGGAATCTTGAAGAACTTTTCGATTCGCTTGTGATCATTTTTCAGACGATAAGCGTAGATCAAGATTTACTACGGAAATTCATGATAAATTTTACATATTTCATATTTTTTATATTTTTCATCTTTAGAACCAATAGTTGCAACAAGAAGATATCTACTTTCGTACCTATTACATTATCTTCCCTCCTTACTTGGCTGTGAAGATGCTGCTGATGCAATATAACATCAACGTTAATTTCTTAATTAGTGTAAAAAAAAAAACACTGCGCCTAATTCTCTTAAGCTGATATAGGCATAAACTCATCCTCCTAAAGCGATAACGAAGTACACAGTAGATGAATATGTGAAGTGTATCAAACAAATGGAGTATGCTAGGGAAACTGGATAGATCGAGATTGTTAGAGTGTGAACAAGGCATGCTGGACAAATTGAATAAGTCAAATATATTAGATCGAATGAATAAACTGTATGGATTGGATGAAGAGGAGGAATGAGAGTGGTCGGCAAGACTGGACCAAGCAAAACGTGTTGGAAAAGTAAATGAAAAATTGATTGAAATTTGTTCCACCACACTGAAAGGAATTGTCTCCAATATAAATACAAATTCAGTCAATTTTAAGATAATATGACTGATTTATAATTATAAATATTGAAAATTAAAACGGACCAAGATAAGGTCGTACATTATATGGTGGGTACCAGATATGGACATCAATGTATGACTTTCTACTGAAGATACCGATGCTTTCAGCTGTTACACCTTTAGTAGCAGGAGAAGAGTCAATCTTTCGAGTCTTTGAGATTCCAACACTTTCTGGGATCTTACGAAATAATTGTGCAGAGAGAAAAAAATGTTTGAATTTTTCTTGTTACAGAAAATTTTCCAATAAAGATAGCGAATGCATAATTGTAGAGTCACTTTCGTGGACCAACATTATTAGAAATGCCTACAGAAAGAGCAAAGAACACAATATTGTTCAGATTGCACTTTTCGGATTCTTGTGCAAGAGTTCATGGCTTGGAATGCTGCTGCTTCGCCTAACCCTCTTTTCTGTCTCTTCTGGATGTCTCTTTTATTTGCCTCTGCAACGGCGCAACTGTGCATGGAGAAGGAGAGGAAGGCCCTGCTCGACGTGAGATCTGGGCTTTCTGTTGCTGACGGTAGACTATCTTCATGGAGGGGCGAGGACTGTTGCAAATGGGAGGGAGTTGAGTGCCACAACATCACGAGTCACGTTGTAAAACTCGACCTCTCTTATCTCGACGGATCAACGCCCAACAAAAGTGAGGTGAGTTCTTCCCTACTTGATTTGGAGCACTTGACTTTTTTAGATTTAAGCGGGAACAACTTCGGTGGTGCTCGGATTCCTACGTTTCTCGGATCTTTAACTCAACTAGAGCATTTAGACCTTTCTCAAGGAGGGTTCAGTGGAAGAATTCCTTACCAGCTTTGCAATCTCTCGAAACTGCATCATTTGGCTCTAGATAATAACGGTATCGAGGGAACGATATCTGAAACAATTGTCCTTCTTGGGAATCTTCAGTTCCTTGACTTGGGCCTTAACAACATCAGTGGTGAGATCCCAGAAAGCATTGGAAATTTGAGTAAACTGTCAGTTTTAGATCTGTCTAGCAACAGAATTTTTGGAGCCATACCAGGGAGTATCGGCAATCTGGCTGCACTGCAGAATCTGGACTTGTCAGGCAATCAAATTAGTGGGCAGATACCAAATTCAGTTGGAAATCTCCGGCAGTTAGAAGAAGTCAGTATGTCTCACAATAACATAAGTGGATCAGTTCCCAGTTCATTGGGAGGTATGTGCAACATGAATAGAATCGATTTGCGTGATAACAGAATAACAGGGGAGCTTGCTGAATTTTTTGAGCAATTGTCGAGATGCAGAAACGATATTAGGCTTTCCCTCAGCCTGCAGAACAATGAAATCAGTGGCCCTTTACCAATTCACATGGAAAAGCTTCAGAGGTTGGTTCAACTTGACCTTGGTTCCAATTCATTGAATGGCTCAATCCCAACTTCTTTGGGAAAACTTTCCCAACTATTGTTATTAAATCTGTCTTCAAACTATTTGGTTGGAGGCCTCACAGAAGCACACTTTGCCAATCTCACAAGTTTACTCAGTATGGATCTATCTCACAACAATTTGTCAGTCAACGCGAGCAGTGGTTGGCTTCCTCCATTTCATGCAAATGTAATCGCAATGGGATCTTGCAACTTGGGACCCAAGTTTCCTCCATGGCTGCAGAACCAAAACAGATTAAACTCGCTGGACATATCGAATACTGGGATATCAGACTTTTTTCCAGAATGGTTTTGGAGCTTGTGCACGCCACTCATGCGGCTGAATGTTTCTCACAATCACATGAGAGGGGTGTTGCCAAGCTCTTTAGAATGCTTCGGGCTTGTGAGAATATTTGATTTAGGTTACAACAACTTGGAAGGCTTCATACCGAGAATGCCTTATGTTGGTCTATATCTGGACCTCTCTCACAATTCATTATCTGGACCAATTCCAGAAAGCTTGGCGGGTGATAACCTTGGCTTTATTCTTTTGTCTGATAATAGATTAAATGGAAGCATTCCATCCTCCATTTGTACAACATATCTGCAAATTGTGAACCTTGCCAACAATGGTTTATCTGGAGCACTCCCAGATTGTTGGAGCAATTCACCATACCTGATTATCATGGATGTTTCGAGCAACATTTTATCCGGTGGCATTCCCGCAACGCTTGGGCTTCTGAACATGCTCCAATCACTGCACTTGAGTAACAATAACCTCACTGGCGCAATTCGCTCAACCTTGCAACAATGCAGGGAACTCACGGTTATCGATTTGAGCTTGAATGAGTTGTCGGGTGGCATACCCAGTTGGATCGGATGGAGTTTGCTGTCGCTTCGAGTTCTTTCTCTAAGGTCAAATAAATTGAGTGGTGAAATCCCATGGCAGCTCTCATTATGCCCTTCTCTCCAAGTGCTAGACCTTGCTCACAATAGCCTATCTGATCCTTTGCCTCCGAGTTTTGGTAAGTTCATCTCCATGGCAACACGCCAGAATGATAAAGAACTTGTTCCGCTTAATCGGGGTTCCTCTTATTACACAGACAGTGTCATTATAACTGCCAAAGGTTCACAACTCCTTTACACTAGGACGCTTTCGCTTGTCACTAGCATTGACCTCTCTAACAACAATCTTTTTGGTGAAATTCCAGAAGAGCTGACAAATCTGCATGGCCTTCGTTTCCTCAACTTGTCTTGGAATCATTTCTCAGGAAACATACCAGATGAGATTGGTCTCATGGGTGAGCTAGAATCGCTTGATCTTTCAAAGAACCACTTGTCCGGTGAAATTCCTTTAAGCATATCTACTTTATATTCTCTAAGCATCTTAAATTTATCCTACAACAATCTTATTGGGAGAATACCTATGGGCACTCAGCTGCAAACCTTCACCAACTTGTCCTACATGGGCAACCCTCGGCTTTGTGGGGAACTATTACAGATCAAGTGCCCAGGCGACAACCCACCCATTGGAGTTCCAGAAGAAGAGGACATGCACGAAGATGACGAGTATGGAGGAATTTGGTATTTCATTGGCTTTGCTCCTGGATTTGTATTTGGCTTCTGGGTATTCATGGGCATAGTTATGATCAAGAGGAGCATTAGAATCAAATACATCCTACTCATTGATAGGATTTGTAGTTGGTTCATGCATATGTAATCATAATTTAGCTATAAATAGCATATATGGAATAAGAGCTTGTGCTCTAATAATGTTTGACCAAGCTTTTTTTTTTTCTGAATTATAGTTGGGTTTGCATGGTTTAAAGTTGTGTGCTAATCATGATATTTGGAACAGATCTTGATCTTCTATTGTGTTCTTCCCTCATTACAACCAATAAGAAAGACATCTACAAGATCTTTTATAAATATAGAATGTGGGTGACGTGACTATATGATACGACAACGATACGACGTGACATTTTCCTTATTATGATATAATGTCCAATTAATGAGACCTATGCAAACTATTTTTGTTTGAGGTCGTCGACGGTTGAGTCACCAGTGAGCTATCTTCTACATTGACAAAGTCACTAAATCCTTAAGGAAGAGAGGGAGGGAGGGAGTTGGATCAACTAGAGCGCCTGCAAAGCTTGAGAGGGTAAAAGAGATTTAGAATAAAGGTCGAGATGCCCTAGCTCATCCACTTCAACTCTCAAGTCAATCTTTGGCAAGGAAGAGGGAGAAGATGAAGAACACTGAATGAGGAAATGCAACAATTGTGTGTGTGTGTGTGTGAGTACTTGGCTCATAGGAGCGAACTCCCTTGTATAACACCGTTGGAGAAGGAAAAGTGTATGCATCTGTCCTCACTACACCAAATTTGACTTTTCACAACGCACAATTATTCTATCCACGGCACGCATCACATACTGCACAATTGCAAGCTGTTGAAAGTCATAAGACATTCATGTGACACACGCTGTGGTTAACAACATTCACAGTGTTATACAAGGGAGTTCACTCCTACAAGCTAGGTACGCACACATGCACACAATTGTTGCAGTTCCTCATTCAATGTCCTTCATCTTCTCCCTCTCCCCCGCCAAAGATTGACTTGAGTGTCAGAGTGGATGAGCCAAGGCATCCCGGCCTCTATTCTAACTCTCGTTTACCCTCTCAGAATTCACAGGCGCTTTAGTTGATCCAGCTCCTTCCCTCCTTCTCTTCCTTAAGGATTTGGCCACTTTGTCAATGTAGAAGATAGCTTACTAGTGACTCAACCGTCGATGATCTCAAACAAAAACAGCTTGCATAGAGCCTTTAAAAAAAACTGAAAGTGAAAAACAACATTTTAGTTTTTCTAGTTTGCGAAATAAAGAAATAATTATTTTATCCTTATCTGCCTGCAATCCTACTGATGTACGTAGTTTACATACACAATTATAAATACTTTATCTCACATTCAGAGTTTTATCTTGAGTATGTTCTATATATTTGCACTTCCTTTGATCATTATTTTAGCATAATTACTCTTTTGGTTCGGCGATCTTCTCTTGTATATTTTCTTGTGACAAAAATGCTTTTGGGACAGAAACAGAGTGGAAATGCGCTAAGGAGCACCTTGTGGAGAAAAGAGCAGAGCAGGGACGTGCCTCTTGGCACGACTGTGCTTCTTCACCAGGGAGCAACGAGAGATTAGCCTTGCACCCAGGCACTGTAGTGCGGGTCAGCCAACATCCAACCCCACTTAGGCTATGTGGATTCACATGGTCGTGCGGGACAACTAGAGCTTATCACAAACGAGGTCATCCCAATTGGCACGACCATGCCTAACCTCTAGAGACCAACTTCACTGGGGCTGTGTGTATTCCACATGGTCATGCGCCACACTCTAGAGGCCAATAAGGTTTGGTCGTGCCCAAGGGGCACGGTCATGGCATTGGTCGTGCCACCTCTATAAATGGGGGTTTCTCCCCCATTTGAGGGAGGAAGTTTTTCCCCCTTTGAGGAATATGATATAAGCTTATATTTGGTGTCTCAGAGACCTCAAATGGACGATCGAAGGCCGGATTCTAGCTCTCCATCGCTCCATTAGCAAGGATTAATCCGAAGATCAATCATCAACACTCACTAAATCTCTTCTTCTCTTCTTTCTAGATTTGAATGTTGAGGCTTATTTCTCTTGTCTTTCGATTCAATTCCCTTCTTGTTATGGAGTAGATTTCCTAACAACCTTGGATTAGGGAGTACGTGTGATGTTGATTTTGATGTAAAACTCTTGGATTATGCTAATGCCAACTTAAATGATGTTTTCATTCTTGTTCTTGTTAAATCTAATGTGTTTGTGTGGATTTGTGCTTATTTCTCATGTTAGATTTGATAGATGTGTGTAGATTGTTGACTTTGTATGGATTGATCTCTAGATTGTATAATTCGGAGGGGGGGCCCTAGTGACAAGGATTCCCTCTTAACCGGACATCTAGGGATAGATCTAGATGAAGGAAGCAATTCTCCCATAAGGAAGACTTAGCTGCACATAATGGGTTTTCCCTAATCCAGTGCTCGTAAGTGATTTGAGTGATTTAGGAATGTATGACTGGGAGGTCCTAGTGACAGAGATTCCCTCTTAACCAGACTTCTTAGATTATCTTATCCATTTAGGAGCATAGGATGACAACAGGGATAACACTCCAACACATAGTCGTGGATTAGTGTTGGGACTTTGGTTAGACTTCCTACATGTATGAGAATTGATGATAGGAAATGGGTGATTCAAGCACATTAAGTTTCATCACACTGAAACCATAACCCCTAGAACATGTCACCAATCAAGACTTTCTCACTCTTTATCTTTAGTTCACTTTATTCTGTTTCTACAAGCTACTTTTATTCAAAACACTTCTTTAAGAATTCCTTAGTTTAGCTAATTTGAAGTGATCAAGAGTCTTTGAGCGATCCTAATCCTTATGCGATTGATATATTTATTACTGATGACATAGCCGTGTACTTGTGGCTTCATAACAAGTTTTGGCACGGTTATCCGGGAACACTAAAAAACTTGTTACGAAGCCGCAAGTGCATGGCTACGTCGTTAGTAATAAAAATATCTATCCCACAGGGATTGGGAACACTCAAAGACTCTCACCTCAAATTAGTTAAACTAACAAATTCTTGAAGAAGTGTCTTGAACAAAAGTAAAGTGTAGAAACAGAATAAAGTGAACTAAAGATAAAGAGTGAGGAAGTCTTGATTGGTGACATGTTCTCAGGGGTTTGGTTTCAATGTAATGGAACTTAATATGCTTGAATCACCAATTTCGTATCATCAATTCTCATACATGTAGTAAGCCTAACCAAAGTCCCAACACTAATCTGCGGCTATGTGTTAGAGTGTTATACCTATTGTTATCCTATGCTCCTAAATGGAGAGGGTAATCTAAGAAGTCTGGTTGAGAGGGAATCCTTGTCACTAGGATCCCCGGTCATAGATTCTTAAATCACTCAAATCACTTATGAGCACGGGATTAGGGAAAACCCATTAAGTGCAGCTAAATCTCCCTTATGGGAGAATTGCTTCCTTCATCTAGATCTATTGTTAGATGTCCTGTTAAGAGGGAATCTTTATCACTAGGACCCCCTAGTTATACAATCTAGAGATCAATCCATACAAAGTTAACAATCCATACACATCCATCAAATCTAACATGAGAAATAAGCACAAATCCACACATACACATTAGATTTAACAAGAACAAGAATGAAAACATCATTTATGCAGGGCATTGGTGTAATCCAAGAGTTTTACATCAAAATCCACATCACACATACTTCCTAATCCCTAGAATAGGAAATCTACTCCATAACAAGAAGGGAATCTAATCCAAAGACAAGAGAAATAAGCCTTAACATTTAAATCAAGAAAGAAGAGAAGAAGAGACTTAGCGAGTACCAATGAGTAATCTCTAGATTAATCCTTCCAATTACACCCATGGAGAGCTAGAATCTGGCCTTGGATTGTCCATTCGAGGTCTCTGAGACACCAGATCTGAGCTTGGATCATCTTCCCTAAAGGGGGGAAAACTTCCTCCCTCAAATGGGGGAGAAACCCCCATTTATAGAGGTGGCACGACCAATGCCAGGGGTTGTGCCATGGTCATGCCCCTCGGGCACGGCCAAAGCTTGTTGGCCTCTAGAGTCTAGCATACGACTGTCAGGAATCCACACGACCCCAACGAGGTTGGTCTATGGAGGTTAGGCACTGCTATGCCAATTGGCATGACCTCGTTTGAGTTAAGCTCTGGTTGCCCCCACATGGTCGTGCGAATCCACACGGCCTGAGTGGGGTTGGTTGCTCAAGTTGATTGAAATTTACAATAGTATCACACTGCTCAAGTTGATTAATTTGTGCAGATAAGGTTCCTAATGGGCATGAATCTTGAGCGTGATATGTGCTTCCACATGTTTCACATACACATACTATGACATTGACCGTGCTTGTATTTGTCCCAGTATTTTCCAATTGTTTGATAAGAGCATCCAGCTTTGTAGACATCAAAGTGATTGTATCTACCTCAAATTTTCCTGATGCTTTAATTGGGTTTGCAGATGAATAGCCTCCACTTCTTTCTGATGTCCACTGATGATGATTTTGTGCTACACTTTCAATAATGTCTTCGACCACATCTAAGCTTTTATTCATCAGTGCCCCTCTAGCTGTAGAATCTAGAGACACTTTTGTATGGTAGTTGATGTCATTATAAAATGCATGTAGCACTAGCTATTTTTCAAGTCCATGATGTGGGCATTGTCTGAGAATATTATTAAATCTATCCCACGCTTTAAATAATGATTCTGAGTCTGACAGTCTGAAGCTTGCTATCAAATTTCTTATATGACTAGTTTTGCTAGGAGGATAGAATTTATCTAGAAATTGTTGCTCACATTGCTCCCAAGTGGATATGCTATTTGCTGGCAAAGAATTTAGCCATTGTTTGACTCTATCTCTCAAAGAAAACCCAAACAATAGTAGTCTTATTGCTTCTGCTGGAACATCGTTCATTTTCATTGTACTGCAGATTTCATAAAAAACTTCAAGGTGTTGATTCGGATCTTCATGTGGTCCGCCCCCAAATTGGTTCTATTGTACCATAGTGATTATCGCAAGCTTTATTTCAAAATTATTGGCTTCAATGGATGGCCTTGTGATGCTAGACCGAAGCCCTCGTGCATATGGTGCTGCGTAAACCTTCAATGGTTTGTTTGTCATAACTGAATGTTCTTGTTCTTCTTAATGTCTTTGCAAGATTTTCTTCTATGAAAAGTTCTGTCAATCTCAGGATTAAGAGGTAATAGATCTCCTTCAAAGTTAGATCTACACATATAAGAACAAGATTCTAAATATTTTATCACAGAATTTAAGAGAAAATTAAACTGAAGTGCTGGAAATAATGAATGCAGAATTTGAATTACAAATAAGGAATGCAAGGTAAAATT
This sequence comes from Zingiber officinale, assembly GCF_018446385.1. Taxonomy (NCBI): domain Eukaryota; kingdom Viridiplantae; phylum Streptophyta; class Magnoliopsida; order Zingiberales; family Zingiberaceae; genus Zingiber; species Zingiber officinale. The sequence continues at coordinate 70,770,673 of NC_055999.1, forward strand.
GCAAAAATAGAATTTCTAAGACTAGTTACACAAGTATGTAATAGAAAAGAAAGAAAAGTTTAGTCTAACTCAAATGATTATCTTTAATGTTATAGACGCAGTCCCCGGTAACGACGTCAAAAACTTGTTACTCAACCACAAGTGTAGGATTTCATCATCAGTAATAAAAAGATATCGATCCCACAGGGACTAGTTACAAGTACTAGAGATGTCTTATGAAGAGTTAGCTAAATAATCAATCAGATAAAAATTGTGTTGAGCAAGAAAGTAGAAATATAAATAAGAAAGTAAATGAGAACTTTGGTTTTTGCGGGTGTTCTAAGAGTTCAGTTTCATTGTGATATTAATCAATGTAAGATGATCCACCAACTAATATCCTCAATTAACATGCAATTGTAGGAAGTTGCCGGTTATCTCCTGTAGAAGACAACCGGCAACGGACTTTGATCGACTTCACTAGCCACTAAATAGATATGATTCCTATGAAGTCTGTTAGCCGAACTGCCTGTCACTAGCATCCCTCGGTCATACAACACAGAAACACATCTCTACTTAATGTACATAATGATGAAGATAAATATTACATTCATCCATCCCACCTCCTTGTAGAAACTTGCTTCACCTTTCAAGATGACACCCTAGATGTTCATTAGTGGGACTGTCTGTCACTAGCATCCCTCGGTCATACGACCTAAGGTATCCCTCTACGGGATCCAGAAGTATCACAAATATTCAATCAAATATGGTAATTAAGTCCACACACACGAATCCATACAAGATCAAATAGATACAAAACATGCTAACATCATTGAGATAGGAAATTGACATATCTATGAGTTTTTACATTAAATTACACCATAATTACTCCCTTAATCCTAGAACAATAGATCTACTCCATGGCACGAGAAATAAGATCCGAAGACATAAAGATTACAAGCATTCAAATCCCAAATCCAAGAGAGAAGAGAAGAGAAATGCTTATCCAATGGCAACGAGTGATCTTCGGAACCAATCCTGAGCTTCTAGAGTCGATGTGGAGAAGGAGATGGCCTCGGATCAGCTGATCAAGGCTGGAGATGATGGAGAATAGCACCAAGTTGGATCTCCCCAAAGGGAGAGCCTCGTCCTCAAGAAAGGGGAAGAAACCCCCTTTAATTGACCTGGGGCACGGGCCTCACATGGCCCGTGACACGACTGTGTGGCTCTCACACGACCTCCTGCATTCTACTCTCAGCTAGGGTGACACGGCCGTGTGGAGGTCACACGGTCGTGTTCTGCTTTGTCTCTGGATGGCCTACACGGTCATGTGTCTCACACGGCCTGACCATTTTTGCTCTATGGAAATCTTGCACGATCGTGTGGATCTACACAACCAACCTATGCTTGCTCTCTGGAGATGTTGCACGACCATGTGGATCTACACGGCCATGCTCTTGATATTCTGCTTGAGTGACACGGCCGTGTGAAGGCCACATGGCCATGCCTTGCTCCCTCTCTGGTGAAGCCACACTGGGCAGTGTGCACCACACGACCAAAGTCATTTTTCTCCTTGCTTCTTTGACATGATCGTGTGGATCACATGACCAATGTTGTTTGCCTTTGGTTGCTATCTGGATTGACCATGAACATCGCTTTCTCTCCACATTTGACTCCTGTTAAGAGAAAATGTATAAAGAGCAGATCTCCGAACAAAGGGAATAATTATGCTGAAAGTAAGACAGGGAATATAAAAGTACATAGACAAATCATGCGTAAAATATATGAATATGCGTAAAAACATGCATAATAAGTGTATATAATCTACGCACATCAGGAGCTTGAGTGGATGAAGGGAGTCGGGTGAAGAAGAAAGGTAATCGACGAATAGAAATAGGATTAAATAATGAAACCTAGGTTTTTATAATTAATTAAACCTTAGATTAATGGAATCAATCCACTCCCACTTAAGTGATATTCCAAACAGATTTTCTCAAAACCTAATAAAGTTATCCCCTTAGAAAATTCAATATGATTATTTTCCAACTAACACTTATTATATAATTATTATTTAAGGGTCATATCTAACATTGTTAGTATTGAAGGAATTTAGATATCTCCATAATGGTATGATATTGTCCACTTTAGACCTAAGTCCTCATGGTTTTATTTTTGGACTTTACCTAAAAGGTCTCATACCAATGGAAATATCCTTCTCTTATAAACCATGATCTTTCCTTTATGTTTTCAATGTGAAACTTTATTTGTAACATTGCAACCCCAACAATTCTCCCTTCAAATGAAGGATCACAAGGCCTCCCTTAAGTAGAAAGCCTATCCATTAGGCGTCTGATCCTCCACCCACCAAGTCTTCCTGCCCCTCGGTCCAACAAACCTACTAGGTTTTCCTGCCCCTCAGTCTACTTGACCTATTAGGACTTCCTTTGTCCTCAGTTCTACTGACTTACTAGGGCTTCTCTACTTGGTTGTCCACTAGGACTTCCTTCCTAGTGTCTAGTTCTCTTGATCTTGGACATGAGAGCTCACACTTTCGTTATTCGAGGTCAATATTCTACTCACATGGCTTGATTGTATCATAGTTCTTGTGGATAGTTGACGGTTAGACCTTTTGGAAGTCCGAACTCTAATACCAATTGTTAGGACTGAAGGAATTTAGATATCTCCATAATGACATGATATTGTCCACTTTGAACTTAAGCCCTCATGATTTTATTGTTGGGTTATACCCAAAAGCCCTCATACCAATGGAGATATCTTTTTCTTATAAGCCCGTGATCTTTCCCATGTGTTTTCAATGTGGGACATTGTTTGTAACCTTACAACCCTAACATATATGTCACAAGTTTCTATGATGAATTCAGAATTCATCGTAGAATTTGCAACAAATATCAAATTTCTTTGTTGATTGGCAACGAATTTGGCAACAAAATATACTTTGTTGCTAATTTACAACAAGACTCTTTTGTTGCTAATTTTGTTGTTAATTAGCAACGATTTGTTTTGTCGCTAAATTTGTTATAAATTTGGGATGAAAATTTTTTGTCCCTGAATCAAGATTTTTTTTTTGTAGTGCAAGATCTTTTATACATACAGAATGTGGGCGACATGACCATATGATACGACAGCGATATGACATGACATTTTCCTTATCATACATGATATTACATCCAATTAATGAGGACAGATGCACTGTTCCTTCTCCAGTGGTGTTATAAAGGGAGTCCGCTCCTACAAGCTAGGTACTCAAACACACACACAACCGTTGCATTTTCTCATTCACTATTCTTCATCTTCTCCCTCTCTCCCACCAAAGATGACTTGAGCGTTGGAGTGGATGAGCCAAGCACCCCGACCTCCATTCTAACTCTCCTTTTCCCTCTTAGGCTTCGCAGGCGCTCTAGTTGATCCGGCTCTCTCCCTCTTCCTCTTGCTTAAGGATTAGGCGACTTCGTCAATGTAGAAGATAACTTACTAGTTGCTCAGCCGTCAACGATCTCAAGCAGAAGTAGTTTGCATAGAGCCTCTTAAAAATTTTGAAAGTGAAAAAAAAACATTTTAGTTTTTCTAATTTGTGAAATAAATAAATAATTATTTTATCCTTCGATGTCTGCAATCCTACCATCACCATGCTAAAATAAATATTATTTTGTTACTTAAAGTTAATATTGATGTTATATTACATCAACATCTTCATTGTTCCCAAGGGAGGATTGACATTCTTGAGATGAAGTCACACAACCTCAACAATTTAATTGAGAAAGAAGATGTCTTTCTTGTTGGTTGTAATGAGGGAAGAACACAATAAAAGATCCAGATATGTTTCAAATATCATGATTGGCACACAACTTTAGCAAACCGAACTTTAATTCAGATAAAAAGCTTGGTCTAACATCATGAGAGCACAAGCTCTTATTCCATATATGTTATTTATACCTAAATTACAATTACATATACATGAACCAACTGCAAATCCTGTCAATGTGTATGATGTATTTGATTCTAATATTCCTCTTTATCATAACTATGCCCATGAAAACCCAGAAGCCAAACACAAATCCAAGAGCAAAACCAATGAAATACCAAATTCCACCATACTCATCATCTTCATGCATGTCCTCTTCTTCTGGAACTCCAATGGGTGGGTTGTCGCCTGGGCACTTGATCTGCAATGGTTCCCCACAAAGTCGAGGGTTGCCCATGTAGGACAAGTTGGTGAAGGTTTGCAGTTGAGTGCCCATAGGTATTCTCCCAATAAGATTGTTGTAAGATAAATTTAAGATGCTCAGAGAATATAAAGCAGATATGCTTAAAGGAATTTCACCGGACAAGTGGTTCTCTGAAAGATCAAGCGATTCTAGCTCACTCATGAGATCAATCTCATCCGATATGTTTCCTGAGAAATGATTCCAAGACGAGTTGAGGAAATGACGACCATGGAGATTTGTCAGCTCTTCTGGAATTTCACCAAAAAGATTGTTGTTAGAGTAAAGGAGTTGTGAAACTTTGGCAGTTATAATGACACTGTCTGTGTAATAAAAGAAACCCCAATTAAGCCGAACAAGTTCTTTGTCATTCTGTTATCATGCAAATTGATTCTATTCAAGTTGTACAGACCACCCAATGAACTAAGAACTGATCCACTTTATGTTGTTGTGAGACATGCTGAGTTCTTCTAACTGCTGGAGATTTCCTACTGAATTTGGTATCTGCCCAATAATTTGATTGCCTGATAAGTCCAGATTCTGCAGTGCAGTAAGATTGCCGATAGTCCCTAGTATGGCTTCAAAAATTCTGTTGCTAGATAGATCTAAAACTGGCATTTTACTCAAGTTTCCAATGCTTTCTGGGATCTCACCATTGATGTTGTTAAGGCCCAAGTCTAGGAAATGAAGATTCCCCAGATGGACAATTGTTTCAGATATCGTTCCCTCGATACCGTTATTATCTAGAGCTAAATGATGCAGTTTCGAGAGATTGCCAAGCTGGTGTGGAATTCTTCCACTGAACCCTCCTTGAGAAAGGTCTAAATGCTAGTTGAGTTAAAGATCCGAGAAACGAAGGAATCGGAGTGCCACCGAAGTTGTTCCAGCTTAATCTAAATAAGTCAAGTGCTCCAAATCAAGTAGGGAAGAACTCGCCTCACTTTTGTTGGGCGTTGATCCGTCAAGATTAGAGTGGTCAAGTTTTACAACGTGACTCGTGATGTTGTGGCACTCAACTCCCTCCCAATTGCAGCAGTCGTCGCCCCTCCATGGAGATAGTCTACCGCCAGCAACAGAAAGCCCAGTTCTCACGTCAAGCATGGTCTTCCTCTCCTCCTCTATGCACAGTAGTGCCGATCCAGAGATAAGTGAAAGAGAAATCCTTTGCTATTCATCGATTCTGTGCCAACAAAATCCACAGATACTGCAAGTTTTACAACGTGACTCGTGATGTTGTGGCACTCAACTCCGTCCAATTTGCAACATTACTTGCCCTTCCATGGAGATAGTCTACGGTCAGCAACAAAAAGTCTAGTTCTCACCATGATCTTTCCTCTCCTTCATGTTATACTCGAGAGGTGTCAATCGTCTTATAATTTGTACTGATTTATTAAATAAATAAAATTTTACTAATTAAATGTATATTTTATATATATATGATTTAATTTTAAACTCATTTACATTTACTGAGTGTCCACAATACGATTCATAATATGAGAGAACTTATGATTAGATGATAACTTGTGAGTATTTTTATATGCGTAATTATGAATATATTGAAATAATCCCTAGTAGATGAATTGCTAAGTTCAGACATCATTGATTTTGTGAGACTAGCATGGGTTACTCTTTAGTCTAATCTAATGTTTGTTCCTCACTAGCTGAAGATATTGAGATATTGATAGTTAAATACAGATACTAGTTATGATAACTAGTTTATTTGAATGACCTACTATGAGACTTCATATAGTTCTCATGTCAATGAAAATCTCATTGTTACTCAAGTGCAAGTTTCCTTCGACTTAAGGTATTCAAGTCATTTTAGTCATAAAGATTTATACTTTAGTCAAATGTTTGCATTTTATATTTATATATATGTCAATGCAGTTGTCCATTTAATTTATATTGTAAATAACATGATGTGTGGTGCCACACAGAAGATCATGTTATCGATTCTTTATAAATTATAAATAATAGCTCACAACCAAGATGAATTATGATAAACTATTGGAACAGTTATAGTGTAATTTGGTATTAGTCTGTCTTGACTAAAAAATTACACTAGTACACTATGTGTGCATTGAGCAGGACCGTTTGAGGTTGTTTGATTTGTACTGACTACATAAAAGAACAAAAACTCTGTTATTATGGATGTGCATCCTCTTAATCCCTATATAATAGCAAACATGTATACTTAGTATTTATTTCTTTAACTTATCAATGAGTGGGATTTATTCGTTAAATCAATGGGCTCGATGAGTTGGGAAATAGTACTATTTATATGGTGTGTTGTTGATTATAGAAGGAATCTGTGTCCTAATTATTTAGGCTGATGATGTCCCCTTGAGGAGCTCATAAGGATTATCATGTAAACCCTGTAGGTAGACTTAGTCCGGCATGATAATTAAGTTGAGTTGTATTACTCTTGGAATCAGATATTAATTAATTGAGTTGTCAGTAACTCATTTAATTAACAGACATACGATATCTTAAACACGGGAAGATTAACACACTCATGATAAGAAGGAGCTCATATTATAATATGGGATTGGTGCGGTAGTTCAATAATAACTCTTTAGTGGTATGAGTTATTATTGATGGACTTGATTTGAGTGTTCGGGCCGAACACAGGAAGTCCAAGCCCATCAGGAGGCCTAAACCAATTCCTCCTATAGGTATTTGTTGTTGTAGGACCGTTGGGCCGGCTAGAAGGGGGGTTGAATAGCCCTAGGAAAATAAAAACAAACCAACCTTTCTCGAACTCTTAAACTAACACTTGCATAAAATAAAAGCAATAAATAAAATCAGAAAAGTAAAAGGCACACCGAGATTTACTTGGTTACAACTCGGGAGGTTGTTAATCCAAGAAAGCGTAGCACTAGTGTCTCCTTCTGGCGGAGAAGCCTTTTACAGCAATGAAGCGCACAACAGAAGCTAAACTATAGAAAAGCGTACAAGTGTAGAAAGAATGCTTGAGTTCTGAATTAATGAAAAGCTTCTGGACCAAGGCTATATTTATAACCTTGGTCGGGGCGCTTAGAAAGGTTCCGGGCGCCCTGGGGGGATAAATTTTATCCCCCAACGTTCAGATCGAGATTTGACTCGATCTGGTCAAATATCCTGGTCCGAGCGCCCGGAGCCATTCCGGGCACCCCGGGCTGCTCCAGGCGCCCCGAACTGCTCCGGGCACCCCGGAGCCTAAAGTCAATAGATGTTGACTTTTTCATCCGGGACCTCTTCTCTGGTTCAGTCCCGCCTCAGTCTGATTTTCTCCTCCGGATCCGCTCGCGTGGGTGATCTCTGCCATCCGGAAAAGGGCTCAGCCGAACCCAACTTCCGGTCTTCTCGAGCGGGCTTCCTTCCGGCTTCTCGACCCTCGGAATCGCCGCGTGTTTACTTCTCGTCCACCGGCGTACTCAACTGCAGTCTTCGTCCCTCGAACGCACCACGTGCCGTCCTTCTCGCTAGCTGCGTCTCTTGCTCCCCGAGCAATCTTCCGCTCCGGCTTTCATCCCTCGGAACCACCGCACGCTTCCTTCTCGTCTGCCGGTGTACTCTTCCGCAGTACCTCGTCCCTCGGCCTGCCGTCCTTCTTGCTTGCTGCGTCTTCCACTCGACTACCTGTGTTCCTAAGCTCCTGCACACTTAAACACAAGGTTAGAAACACACAAGACATAACTTAACTTGTTGATCACACCAAAACAACCTTGGGGTTCCAACAATCTCTCCTTTTTTGGTGTGAGCAACACAAGTTAAGCTAGGGTAAAAATAGACAGAAAATAAACTTAATTCTTAACTAAATTTGCAATTTAAGTGCAAAAAATAAAACAAGTTAAATTTTGGTCTACCTCTCCTTAGATTATACTAATCCTTCTCCCCTTTTGATCACAAACAAAATGGGGTTTCCAGAAAAAATCTAAGGGTTAAAGACTTAGAAAATTTTTGAGATCCTTAAAAAAAAATTTAAGTAATATTTTCTAAGGAAGAAAATAAAAATTCTAACTTAGATATTTTTGCAAAAACATTAAGAAAATTTCCAAAACAAAAAAAAAAAAAATTTAAGTAGACATTTTCAATTTCATAACAACCCTTAAAAAAACATTTTCTAAGAGTTTTCTAAGTATTAAAGAGAATTTCGAAGAGGAAAAATACAGAAAAAAAATTTCTAAGTTAATTTCATGTAAAAGTATTTTTTAAAAAATATTTTGAAAAACTTTGAAAACATTAATTAATTTTAATGCTTTGATAGAAAGTTAATTAAACATTTATTTCAATATTTTGGCTTCCAAGTCGTGGCGAGGCACTAGGCCTTCTTGGTTATTGGAGCAGCAACCACTTCCTTAGACAAAGCCTCATAGAGAAATTCATTGTTTAATTTTCTCACTGAAAAGTGCTAATTTTAATTTTAAAACTTAAACTAAGCAAGATTTAGGAACCCAATAAAGGTTCCAGCTAACTTAAAAGTTTTTAGGGACATACTTTCTTGAAATGTTCCTAATTTGTCCCGGGTGATATCTAAAGTACCAATTTAAATTAGATCTTCGAAAATTGGCTTTACATGAACATGCATAGTTTTTCAAGTTGTCTATTTGATTTTTCAAATTTTGATTTTCTAATTGTAATTTTTCATTTTCCAATTTTGATTTGTCTAATTCTTCTAAGGGACAAGATTTAGCCAAAATTATTTTTAAATTTTTATTTTTATTTTCTAATTTGCAGCAATCTTTTGTTAAAAGTTTAACGAATTTAAACATTTTGTCGGGAGGAAGAGATCGTACCTGACTTAGCTTGTTAGTCTCGTTGTCCGTTTCTCCCCCTGAACTGCTGCTTTCTTCCGACGTGGCTCCCCCTTCATCGATGCTCTCAATGCTCATTTCGGAAGAGCTTGTCTCGCAGTCGTCGTCTTGATGACTTGCCATTAGAGCAAGTCCGGAGAATGCTTCGACTTCTGATTCTGACGACGTATCGTCCCACGTCGCCTTTAGGGCTTTTCGCTTTTGGATAGGCTTCTTACCCTTCTTCTTGTCCTTGTTCTTCAGCTTGGGGCAGTTGTCCTTGACATGCCCTTCTTCTTTGCAATGGTAGCAGCGGATCGTCCTTTTCTTTTTCCCCTGTGGATGGTTAGTAGATCTAGATTTACAAAGTTTCTTGAATCTTCTTACCATCATTACTATTGCCTCCTCGTCGAGAGAGGATTCCGACTCAGATTCGTCTCTCGAAGCTGTGATGGTGATGTTATTCTTGGGCTCCTTTGTTCCTGTACATCTTGACTCATGCACTTCAAATGTTGAAAAGAATTCTTCTAACAAAACCTTTTCTAAATCTTTAGAAATATAAAAGGCATCTACTAATGATGCCCATTTGATATTTCTAGGAAGAATTTAAAGCGTACCTTAGCGAATCTTGGTTACTTACCTTTTCTCTGAGATTCGAGAGTTCGGTGATGATCTCCTTGATTCTCGAGTGCAGGTGTGCAACTGCCTCATCTTCCCCAAGTCGCAAGCTAGTGAGCTGATTGCGAAGTAGATCTCTTTTGGCGAGCTTGGCCTCGGACGTCCCTTCGTGCAACTCGAGGAACTTCTCCCAAAGTTCCTTCGCGGAGTCCTATTTACCGATCCTATTTACCATCTGCTTTGCCGTTCGCCACGAAGTCGGCCTGCTCCTTTTTTGTCCATTGATTTATTTCCTTGCCTTCTAGAGCTTCAAAACCAAGTGTCATTGTTAAAATTAATTCAATATCTGTTGCGAGAAATACCTGCATCAGTTTTTTCAAGATAGCGAAGTCCCCTTCGTATTTCGGCGGGTGGATGCTTGGTCTGACATCTCGTTGCTTCGTTAGTCCTCCTGAAGCATCTCGGCTCTGATACCACTTGTAGGACCATTGGGCCGGCTAGAAGGGGGGGTTGAATAGCCCTGGGAAAATAAAAATAAACCAACCTTTCTCGAACTCTTAAACTAATACTTGCATAAAATAAAAGCAATAAATAAAATCAGAAAAGTAAAAGGCACCCCGAGATTTACTTGGTTACAACCCGGGAGGTTGTTAATCCAAGAAAGCATAGCACTAGTGTCTCCTTCTGGCAGAGAAGCCTTTTACAGCAATGAAGTGCACAAAAGAAGCTAAACTACAGAAAAGCGTACAAGTGTAGAAAGAATGCTTGAGTTCTGAATTAATGAAAAGCTTCTGGACCAAGGCTATATTTATAGCCTTGGTCGGGGCGCTTGGAAAGGTTCCGGGAACCCTGGGGGGATAAATTTTATCCCCCAACGTTCAGATCGAGATTTGACTCGATCTAGTCAAATAACCCGGTCTGAGCGCCCGGAGCCATTCCGGGCGCCCAGGGCTGCTCCGGGCGCCCGGAGCCCAAAGTCAACAGATGTTGACTTTTTCGTCCGGGACCTCTTCTCTGGTTCAGTCCCGCCTCGGTCCGATTCTTCTCCTCCGGATCCGCTCGCGTGGGTGATCTCTGCATCTGGAAAAGGGCTCACCCGAACCCAACTTCCGGTCTTCTCGAGCCGGCTTCCCTCCGGCTTCTCGTCCCTCGGAATCACCGCGTATTTCCTTCTCGTCCGCCGACGTACTCATCTGCAGTCTTAGTCCCTCGGACGCACCATGTGCCGTTCTTCTCGCTAACTTCGTCTCTTGCTCCCCGAGCAATCTTCCGCTTCGGCTTTCGTCCCTCAGAACCACCGTACGCTTCCTTCTCGTCCGCCGGTGTACTCTTCCGCAGCACCTCGTCCCTCGGACTGTCGTCCTTCTCGCTAGCTGCATCTTCCGCTCGACTATCTGTGTTCCTAAGCTCCTACACACTTAGACACAAGGTTATAAACACATAGGACCTAACTTAAGTTGTTGATCACACCAAAACAACCTTGGGGTTCCAACAGTTGTAGCCTCTATATAAAGCCTCACATCCACCCATCCATGGTTTGGTTAATCTTGCTTTCCTAGGGCCGGCGGCAAGGGTTATAAAAGGGAGTAGGTGGTGCCCCATAAAACCTAATTTTCCCACAATCCTCTTCTCCTCCTTGCTAGGGCCGGCGCCTCTTCTCCTCCTTGCTAGGTCTGGTGCCTCTTCTCCTCCTTGTGGGCGGCGGCTTGGAGTCACTACTATTATTTGTGTGACCGAAGATGAACCAACTATTAATTTTATTTGTCAAAGTTAGGTTGATAAGATAATAAAATTAATGGGTAAAATCTCCTCTTATAAATGTTTGAATTAGTATACGTCCACACTATCGTGGCATACGAAATTCACGGTGTTTTGAAGTGTTGATGAATATAAATTATACTGTTTGAGGAATCAATATTATTTTAAATTCTAAAGTTTTGACCAAATATTTTATTTTGTGATTCTTAGGATTTCAAAATGGCTTTCAATCCTCTTGCTGTTATTTTAAAAGAAAACAAACTTACTAGTCCAAATTATATTGATTGGAAATTGAACTTGGACATTGTCTTAACTGTTGAAGAATACAAGTTCACACTTCTTGAGGTCTGTCCTAGCGTGCCTGATAAGGATTCTAGTGAAGAGGAGATATAGAGACATTGGAAATGGGTCAAGGCAGATGAGATGACACGGTGTTACATTTTGTCTTCTATGTCAAATGTACTGCAACATCAGCATCAGTCCATGCCTACAGCCTATAACATGATCTACAATTTCAAGGAACTCTTCGGACACCAGAATCGGACTGCTAGGCAAGAGGCTATGAGAAACTTAATGACAACCACCATGTCTGAGGGGACACCTATAAGGGATCATATCCTAAAGATGATGGCTTACTTGAACGAGATACAAATCTTTGGAGCTGAAATCGATGGGGAAACTCATGTCGATATCATTCTACAAATGCTACCCAAGAGTTTTGAGCAGTTCCACCTGAACTACAACATGAACAAAAGGGTTTATTCGTTGGCGAAACTTCTGACAGAACTCCAAGCGGCAGAAGGGCTATTTCATCAAAGTTCTCAAGTTCACATTGTTGAAAGTGTTTCTACCTCTAAGCCGAAAGACTGAAAGAAGAAGAAGAAACAAGTTGATTCGGCAAAGAAAGTGATTTGACTTCAAGGGGTTGGGCCGCAGGCAGGTGTGAAGAAGCCGAAGGGCAAGTGCTTCACATGCAAGAAGTCTGGACATTGGAAGGTGGGCTGTCCTCGTAGAAAGGAGAACAATAAAGGTATATCTTATTCATTAGTTGTTGAAACATGTTTAGCGGTATTATCTATCGGTACCTGGTGTGTAGATACGGGAGCCATTGATCATGTCTAAAATTCATTGCAGGGGTTCCAAGAAATCAGACGACTACATGAAGGGGAGATCATTGTCTACATGGGCAATGATACGAGAGTGGTGGCTGTTGCAGTGGGAGATATTTATTTATCTTTTGATAGGAATAAAATATTGATTTTGAAAAATTGTCTTTACATACCATGTTTTAGAAAGAACTTGATTTCAGTTTCTAAATTATTTATGGATGGATATTCTATTTCTTTGGATGACAAAGTGGTTGTCAAGAAAAATAGGGTTGTTATATATTCTGGTGCGTTGGTTGGCAATTTGTACACTCTTAATCCAATAACTCCCACGATACAACAAATGGAAATTAATAACACATCTTCTATTCTAATAAGAGAAAGCAACCTTCGGAAGTGAACCAAACATATCTTTGGCATCTAAGGTTGGGTCATATTAACTTGAGTAGGATTCAAAGGTTAATAGCCGATAGACCTTTGGGTTCATTGGTAGTGGAAAACTTTTCTACTTGCGAGTCTTTCTTGGAAGGAAAAATGACCAAGAGGCCTTTTAAGGCAAAGGGGTATAGAGCCAAAGAAGTGTTGAAATTAGTTCATTCTGATTTGTGTGGGCATATGACTATCTAGGTAAGAAGTGGTTTTAAATATTTTGTCTCTTTTATAGACGACTATTCGAGATATGGGTACATTTACTTGATGCGTCTCAAGTCTGAGTGCTTTGATAAGTTCAAAGAGTACAAGGATAATGTGGAGAAATGTCATGGTAAAAGTATCAAGACACTACGGTTTGATCTTGGTGGAAAGTACCTCGTAGGAGAGTTTAGGAGTTACTTATCAGAGGTCGGGATTCAATCCCAATTGTCTGCACCTAGTACACCCCAACAGAATGGTGTGGTGGAACGAAGGAATATGACTCTTATGGAAATGGTTAGATCAATGATGAGTTATTCAGAATTACCAAATTCATTTTGGGGATATGCTCTGGAAACGACGGCGTACCTTCTGAACTTGGTACCTTCTAAGTCAGTACCCTCTACTCCCACATAATTATGGAATGGGCGTAAGCCTAGTTTGAAACACATTCGGATTTGTGGTAGTCCAGCACATGTGCTAAAGGGAGACACTGATAAGTTGTAATCACATACAGAAGTTCACTTGTTCGTGGGATATCCTAGAGGAATGAAAGGTGGTTTGTTTTATAGTCCTAAAGATCAAAAGGTTATTGTTAGCACCAATGCCCGATTTTTAGAAGACGACTATCTAACGAACCACAAGCCCATGAGTAAAATTGTTCTTAAGGAAATAAGAGAGGACACTTCTACTTTAGTACCAACGGTACAAGATGAGATACCACAAGTAACTGCAACACGTGTCACAAATGATGCACAATTATAGGTAGTGCCTCGTCATAGTGGGAGGGTTGTTAGACAACTTGATAGATTCATATTTTTTGGAAGAGTCTTCAGACTTGATCCCTAGTGAACATGAAGTTGATCCCTGAACATATGATGAGCCACTCCAAGATAAAGATGCAACATCTTGGCAAAGTACAATGAACTCTGAAATATAATCTATGAATTCTATTCAGGTTTGGGAGCTTATAGAACAACCAAATGGTGTAAAAGCCATTGGATGTAAATGAGTCTACAAAAGGAAAAGAGGAACAGATGGGAAGGTGGAAACCTTTAAAGCAAGACTTGCTGCGAAGGGGTATACTCAAAAGGAGGGAATCAATTATGAGGAAACTTTTTCACCGGTAGTCATGCTTAAGTCTATCCGGATTCTTTTATCTATTGCTGCTCATATGAATTATAAGATTTGGCAAATGGATGACAAGACAGCTTTCCTTAACAGAAGTCTTGAAGAAAATATCTATATGAAGCAACCAGAGGGATTCATTGCGAAGGACAAAGAGCATCTTGTATGTAAGCTCAATCAGTCCATTTATGGACTAAAGCAAGCTTCGAGATCTTGGAACATCTGGTTTAATGAAGTGATCTAGTCTCATGGATTCATTTAGTGTCCAGATGAGTCTTGTGTATACAAGAAAAGTGACGGAAAGGCGGTGGTATTTCTTGTACTATACGTAGATGACATTTTGCTCATTGGCAATAATGTCAAAGTGTTATCAAACGTAAGGATATGGATGTTCAAACAGTTTAATATGAAGGACTTAGGAGAATGTAGACATATTTTTGGGATCAAAGTAATAAGGAATCGCAAGAAAAGGATGTCGTGTTTATCCCAAGCTTCATATATCGATATTATCCTAGCTCGTTTTAGCATGCAAAACTCCAAGAAAGATTTTCTACCTTTTCGGCATGAAGTACCTTTATCTAAAAAGATGTGTCCTAAGACACCAAAGGAGATAGAGGAGATGAAGACAGTTCCTTATGTTTCGGCTGTAGGAAGCCTAATGTATGCGATGCTATGTACGAGATCAGATATCTATTTTGCCGTGGGCATGGTTAGAAGATATCAAAGTAACCCAGGACAGGGACATTGGACTACTATAAAACATATATTAAAGTACCTGAAAAGGACTAGAGATTATATGCTGGTTTACTAGGCAGATGATTTGCTCTTTGTGGGTTACATGGATTCAGACTTCCAATCATATAGGGACAATAGTAAATCAACCTTGGGGTATGTGTTTACTTTAGGAGGTGGAGCCATAACATGGAGGAGTGTTAAGCAGAAATGCGTTTCAGACTCCACCATGAAAGTTGAGTATGTGGCAGCCTCTGAGGCAGTCAAAGAAACTGTATGGTTCAGAAACTTCTTGATGGACTTAGATGTGATTCTTGGTTTACCCAAAGTTATCACAATTTATTGTGAAAACAGTGGTGCAGTAGCAAACTCGAAGGAACCACGAGCCCATAAGGCAAGTAAACACATTGAGCGCAAGTACCACCTGATACGAGATATCGTAAAACGAGGAGAGGTTGTTGTTGCCAAGATTACATCAACAGATAACCTGGCAGATCCTTTTACTAAGGCCCTTTTGACGAGAGCTTTTGATAGGCATGTTGAGGGGATGGGGATCAGATGTATGGCAACATAGTCTTTTAGTATAAGTGGGAGATTGTTGGGATGCATACTATAAGCCTAGCTTTTGTATGAACATCTATTTTGAAATATTTTGAAATGAGAATCACTTTGGTCAAATGTTTGCATTTTATATTTATATATATGTCAATGCAGTTGTTCATTTAATTTATATTGTAGATAACATGGCATGTGGTGTCACACAGAAGATCATGTTATCGGTTTCTTATAAATTATAAATAATAACTCATAACCAAGATGGATTAGGACAAACCATTGGAACGGTTTTAGTGTAATTTGGTATTATTCTGTCTTGACTATAAAATTATACTAGTACACTATGTGTGTATTGAGCAGGACCATTTGATGTTGTTTGATTTGTACTGACTACATAAAAGAACAAAACCTCTGTTATTATGGATGCGCGTCCTCTTAATCCCTATATAATAACAAGCACGTATACTTAGTATTTATTTTTTTAACTTATCAATGGATGAGATTTATTTGTTAAATCAATAGGCCCGATGAGTTGGGAAATAGTACTGTTTATATGGTGTGTTGTTGATTATAGAAGGAATTTATGTCGTAATTATTTAGGTTGATGATGTCCCTTTGAGGAACTCATAAGGATTATCATGTAAACCCTGTAGGTGGACTTAGTCCGGCATGATATTAAAGTTGAGTGGTATTACTCTTGGAATCAGATGTTAATTAATTGAGTTGTTAGTAACTCATTTAGTTAACGGACATACGATATCTTAAACACAGGGAGATTAACGCACTCATGATAAGGAGTCCATATTTTAATATGAGATTGGTGCGGTAGTTCAATAATAACCCTTTACTGGTATGCGTTATTATTGATGGACTTGAGTTAAGTGTTCAAGCCGAACACAGAAAGCCCAAGCCCACCAGGAGGCCTAAATCAATTCCTCCTCTAGGTCTCTGTTGTAGCCTCTATATAAAGCCTCGCATCCACCCATCCACGGTTTGGTTAATCTTGCTTTCCTAGGGTCGGTGGCAAGGGTTATAAAAGGGAGTAGGTGGCGCCCCCTAAAACCTAATTTTCCCACAATCCTCTTCTCCTCCTTTCTAGGGTCATTGCCTCTTCGCCTCCTTGCTAGGGCCAACACCTCTTCTCCTCCTTGCTAGGGTCAACGCCTCTTCTCCTCCTTGTGGGTGGCGGCTTGGAAAAGAGGAAGAAGAGGAGAAGGCGCCCCATCCTAGAGCCTCTCTTGGTGGCCGGCGGTTTGGGAGAAAAGAAGGGAAGGGTGTTTGTTGTCTTGGTAGATCGTCACCCATACGACGTTCAAGAAGAGGTGAGGAATACAACAGGAGATCAAGAGGTCTTTGGCTACAAAAAAAAGGTACAACAAGTTCTTTGATTCCACTGTATAATTAGTTTAGTTTTCTTTGTATCGATCCTGAATACCAACACAAGAGGCCAACGATCTTGTACTTCGATCAAGGTGTGCTTTGATCCATCAAGTACTTGCTCGATTAATTAAACACATGTCTAATCGAACATGCGAGTTGCTAGGAAAAGTTCTGTACTTGTACAATTTTTGTACAGGAAAAATTGAAATAGAACAGAATTCCAGCACCTTCATAAGGGATATCGTTATTTTGATCCAGTTAGTAAAAAATTATTTGTCTCTCATCATGTTGTATTTCTTGAGCATATTCTTTTCTTCTCCATACCTCTTCTACAACATGACATGACTCATACTAATCTTATTCGCATTGATCCCTTTAGTACCGACACTAACGAAGCCTCCCCCATGGCTACTTTTCCATATGATGGCTTTACTGAATCTAGTATTTCGAGACACCTCCCCCCCCCCCCCCCCCCCCCCCCCCCTGTGATTGTTCCATCACCTCTAGAGATTGTAGACAATTCTATTCGTCGATCTACATATCCTTGTAAGTATACTAAACTACCTGATTTTACTTATTCTTGTTATTCTACTTCTTTTGCATCTTTTGTTACCTCTTTTCATCATTTTTCTGAGCCTTTATCCTATAGAGAAGCTATTTATAATCCTCTTTGGTAGAATACTATGAACGAGGAATTAACTGCTCTGCATCATACTCATACTTGGGATTTGGTACCTCTGCCACCAGGGAAATGTGCCATTGGTTCTCATTGGGTCTATAAGATCAAAACTAAATTTGCTGGTTCTGTCGAACGGTACAAAGCTCGTCTTGTTGCTAAAGGTTACTCTCAGGAGTATGACATGGATTATGAGGAAACTTTTGCCCCTATTGCTAAAATGACCACTATTCGTATGTTAATTGTTGTTGTCTCTGTTCATAAATTGAAAATATCTCATATGAATGTCAAGAATGCTTTCTTGAATGGTGATCTTCAAGAAGAAGTGTATATAGTGCCTCCTCCTGGAGTTGTTCACCGATCTGGTGAAGTTTACAGGCTTTGCAAAGCTCTCTATGGACTCAAACAAGCACCACATGCTTGGTTTGTGAAGTTCTCCATAGTGATTACCTCGCTTGGCTTTCATCCTAGTAATCATGATTCAGCTTTATTTGTCAAGAGTATGCATGCAGGTCGTATACTTTTATCTTTATATGTGGATGGCATGATAATTACTGGTGATGATTTTAATGAAATTGAATCTTTAAAGTTTGAATTAGTTCGCTATGTCGTTATGAAAGACTTGGGTTTACTATGCTATTTTCAGGGGATCGAGATCCTCTCTTCATCTAAAGGTTATCTCTTGTCTCAGTTAAAGTACATAGCTAACCTATTTGTGTTGGGACCTTTAACACCGGCTAGAGGGGGGACTTCGATTGCTTCTTATAATTGTTAGTACATAGTGGAACACAAAACAACTAACAAATAGAAAGACAAACCCAATGACACATTTGTTTATGTGGTTCAGAGATAAAGCTCCTACTTCATGGCTGTCTGTAAAGTGGATGATCCCGATCCGTCAATGGATGACTCTCTGGAAAACTCTGGCTAGCTCAAACCTCCTTCTCGGTAAAGAAACCTCACCACAACCTTGATCCAAACACCCTTAGATCACAAGAGAATCTTGGAGTACTTAGGAGACTTCTAATAGACTTTAACCAAGTCTATTTCGTCAACCATGGCCAAGCACCCCAAGCTCTCTTAAATAGAACTCGAGAAAAAACACAAGTTATGTTTCTCGCCACCAGTTGACTAGTGTATACACCAGTCGATAGGTCCTTTAAGTAAAGCCGACCATTGCACCCCAACGGTCGGCTACCATTCGACTGCTATAGTATATCAGTCGACTGTTACAGTGTACCAGCTGACTGCTACAGTAACTAGTCGATTGCTATAGTACTACTATAGTAAACCCTAAACCTAGGACTTTACCTTGAGTACAATCTCTCATGCACTCGTCCTTGCTCACACAACCTAGACCTAGTCTTCTAGCCTCCTCCATCAGTCTTGCGTCCCTCGGATGCCTCCCCACCCTTCACGCCTTACCTTCTGGAGCTTCCATCAGCCTTATCATCATTGTCAGGTCTTCACCACCAAGAAGCCACGCCTCCGAGACTTCATCCATTGTCAAGTCACACTTGGACTTACATTGCCAAGACTACATGCTTGGACTTACACCATCAAGATTCACACTTGGACTTTCCTCCTTTGCCAAGATCACACTAGGACTTTCCTTGTTGTACCTGTATCCTGTACACTCACAATGCATATCAAATACAACAATAAACCTAACTTATACCTTGGCTCAAACATCAAAACCTAAGGCACCTAGATTGCTCCGATAATTTGAATGTGCACGTCTCATTAACAACCGGGTAGTTGATACTGTTGGTGGGGGAAGCATCAGACGATCGAACCCAAGTTTTGATAATGGAAAAGGGTTCAAAGTTAAGTCATCTTATGATCTAACAAGTTCATGGAGCTTGCAGGAAAGTCCTAAGTGATACTTAAGCAAAAGTCCTAGCTGCGGTTAGGCAGGTGGAAAACCCTAGGGGGTGGTAACCCTATGCGGAAAGTCTTGGCGGGTCGAGAGCTTAGGAAAAAGTCCTAGGGGGTAACCCTAGGTGCAAAGTCCTGGTATCGCGAACCAGGTGAAAGACTGGACTAGCCGGGAAGCGGGAGTTCAGCAGAAAGTCCGGAAGCTTCGGACGCTGAGCAAAAGTCCAGTCGATCTGGAGGAACGCACTGACAACAGGTAAATCTCCTGAATGGAGTAGGTGAGGTCGCGTTCCCCGTAGAGGGAACAGTAGGCGTCGGGTCGACCTAGGGTTTCCGGATGGAAATCCGAAGTCAGACCCGGATAGTCCGATGACTGTCGATTATATCAACTATCATATTTCTGTACTAACTTTGTTTTGCAGGGTTTGTGTTTAGGACTAACACATTTTGCAGTAACAAAGAAGCACAGTTGACCTTGGATAAACAATGTCCGAGGCGCCTCCATGGGGCTTGGAGGTGCCTCGGGTGCGAGCCAGAAAGAGCCAGCGCAGTAGAGTTGAGGCGCCTCAGACCAGGCTGAAGGTGCCTTGGACCAGGCATTGGAGGCGCCTTGGACCAGCTTGGAGGTGCCTTCAATGGGATAAGGCGCGACCAGATCAGAGCTGATCCACACATGTGACTCGGCGGCCTGGAGGCGCCTCGGACAGGCTTGGAGGCGCCTCCAGTACTGTTTAAAAGAGGGATTCGAGCAGCAGCTTAGAACAACACTTTCCAAGCATTCCTTACACTACAAGCTGCTAACAAGATGATCCCGAAGTGCTGCAACAACATCCCGACAACCCGGAGCTTCAGTTTTCAGTATTTTGTTGTTAGTATAAAGTTTGTTTACTACTTTTACATTGTACTTAGTTTGTAATAACAATTTTCGAGCTTATAGTTGTTGCCCATCAGAAGCGATCAATGATCGCGGGCCTTGGAGTAGGAGTCGCTACAGACTCCGAACTAAGTAACCAACTTGCGTTAGCGTGTGCTCTTTTATTTTCCGCTGCGTTTATTTACTTGATTGTTTTATGATTCCGAAACGAGTGAAATAGCCACGAGCGCTATTCACCCCCCTCTAGCGCTTTCGATCCAACAATTGGTATCAGAGCGGGGTCGCGTTGATCTGGTGCAACCACCAATCGTGTAATTTTTTCGTGGTATTTTTCAATTTTACGGAGTCAATTAAAATCTAGGTTAATAGCTACATTCTAATTAAGTTTTTTTCGAATCAGTTTTAGCTCGAAGTTGGTGCAACACCACTCGAGTTCGTAATCTTAAACTTATTTCCCGCACTGCTAATCCAAGACCTAGTCTTGGGACATTTCTGTTTTTCGTTTATTTTGCATACTATCAATGGCCAACAAGAAGGTTTCAGCACTGTTTGTCCCCCGCTCTTCACTGGAGAAGATTTCGGGTACTGGAAGGGACAAATGGAAATGTTCCTCAAGATCCAGTTCGATACCTGGATGATTATCAAGACAGGAATACAACTGCCAACTAACGAAGACGGCAAGCCTACACCCTGCGAGAAATGGGAACCATCCCTAATCAAGAAGGTGGAAGCTGATGCCAGAGCAACTTGCACCCTCCAGTGTGGCCTCACCAAAGAAGAGCTCAACAGAGTTGGATCATTCTCCAACGTAAAAGAGCTATGGGAGAAGCTGATCGAACTCCACGAGGGCACCTTCGACACCAAGGTGAGTAAAAGAGATCTTTTGTTTAATAAATTATATAATCTGAAAATGCAGCACGGAGAGAGTGCAAGTCAACTCCACGCACGCATACGAGATATTCTCAACTCCCTCCATGCGATCGGGCAAAGAGTCGAGAATCGGGATATTATAAGGTACGCTCTAAATGCTTTTCCAAGGAGTACATTGTGGGCATAAATGGTAGATGCCTACAAAGTCTCCAAGGATTTATCTTCCATTAGACTAGATGAGTTATTTTCAGAATTCGAACTGCATGAACAGACTAATACACAACCAACCGAGAAGGGTATTTCTTTGGTTGCAGGTACCAGTCGAACACACGAACCCAGATCACGGCGAAGAACTGAACCGGAGTCAGAAGACCAACCCGATTTAGATAATGAATACGATGAATTAACCTCCGAACTCGTGAATCTTGTGAAGAAGCTCTACAAGAAGAAGAAGGGCTTCAACAAGAGAGACCGAAAGAAAGCAGTTCAATCCAAGGAGGTTCAATCCAGTTCAAAAGTCAAGCTCGAGGTGATCTGCTACGGATGCAACCAGAAATGGCACATCAAGGTCAACTGTCCAAATCAGAAGGATGCAAAGAAGCAGAGGAAAAATAAGGTGCTGAAGGCGACATGGGACAAATCCTAAGAAGAAGATACTGACGACGAACTCGATCAGACGAATCTACTTGCACTGATGGCCCGAGACCAAATCAATCTGTCCGAGAGCGAGAGCGAGTCGGAAGCCGAGTCCGAGCGAAGCCACGGATCCGTATCCGTTTCCGTTTCCGAATGGCCTGACACGGCTGTAAGTATTCCTCGGTTAAACAATTTAGTTAATTACTTATTATGCAAATTAGCAAAATCAAACCTTAAGGTCAAGTCACTTCTAAAGGAAGTAGCAGTCCTTAAAGAAGTGACTAACCCCAAAACCTTGCCTGGCCCAGTTCAGACTGGAAATTCAACTCAAGTTCAAAAACCTGAGGAAGAAAATTCTAGTCTAAAAACTCAGGTCAAGGATTTGAAAAATACTTTAGAACGGTTCTCTTTGGGCTCCAAGAAGCTTGACCTAATTCTTGGGACACAAAGAGCCATTTACAACAAAACTGGGCTAGGATATAAAACCAAAAGGAAATATAGATCTTACCTTTCCTTAGTAAACAGACAAAATAGTAAATCAGTCTAAGCATGGGTACCCAAATCCAACCTGGTTAATCAAGTTAGACTTGGATAATATTGGGTCCCTAAGGATCAAATACATTACCTCGATAGACCATACCGAGGATATGATCCAGGGGGAGCTAGAAAAATAATAAAAATAAAATTAAACTAAAATCTAAAATTCAAATTAAATTCAAATCAAATTAAAATTCAAATTAATCCAAATTAAATTAAAAATCCAAGGGAAGGCTCCAGGATAGCTGACACCTCCAAACTTAATCCACCCGACAAGGGTAACCAAGAATAGACTACCCGACAGGATAATTAAGGCTAGAATTAAAAAGGGTTAGGCTTAACTTGATTCACGGTACTGGTGAAGTATTGGATGATAGTGCGTTGGGGAAGCTTAGTCATCGCATGTCTAGGAAGATATGGCTTCGACCTGGTGCATTTGGCTAAGTGGAATTGACCGAAACTACCCTTTATGGATCCAAACCAGTTAGACCAAGGTTTTGTACTAAGTTCAATGGGTAGGATTATTTGGAAAACCTCGAAGGCATGGTTACTTTAATAATGTCCTTGTGACTCACCATAGCCCAGAAGTTTATCCAAAGAATCCCTATTTGTTGAACCCAAAGCCAAACCTGAATCTAACACAAAATTAAACCAAACCCTAAAATTGAACCATAATTCATCTCACAAAAATTTTAGGATTCCCTGATTGAAAATTTAGATCGGGTGAGATGACTAAAGAAGAAAAATTAAAAGGAAATTAAATTAATTCAAATTCAAACTCAAAATTCAAAATTCGAAATTAAAATTCATAATTAAAATAAAATTAATTCAAATTTAATTAACTCAATTATCTTTTAAATTTACTAAAATTAATTCAAATTTAATTAACTCAATTATCATTTAAATTAACTTAAATATTTTTTCAAAATTAATTAACTTAAATATTTTTTCAAAATTAATTAACTTAAATATTTTTTCAAAATTAATTAACTTAAATATTTTTCAAAATTAACTTAAATATTTTTTCCAAAATTAATTAACTTAAATATTTTTTCAAAATTAATTAACCTAAATATTTTCAAAATTAACTTAAATACTTTTTCAAAATTAATTAACTTAAATATTTTTCAAAATTAACTTAAATATTTTTTTCAAAATTAATTAACTTAAATATTTTTCAAAATTAACTTAAATATTTTTTAAAAATTAATTAACTTAAATATTCTTCCAAAATTAATTAACTTAAATAATTTTCAAAATTAACTTAAATATTTTTTCAAAATTAATTAACTTATATATTTTTCAAAATTAACTTAAATATTTTTTTTTCAAAATTAATTAACTTAAATATTTTTTCAAAATTAATTAACTTAAATATTTTTCAAAATTAACTTAAATATTTTTTCAAAATTAATTAACTTTAATATTCTTTCAATTTAAATTAACTTAATTATTTTTTCAACTTTAATTAACTTAATTATTTTTCAAAATTAACTAACTTAAATATTTTTCAAAATTTAATCGACTTAATTATTTTTCAATTTAATTAACTTAATTATTTTTCAATTTAAATTAACTTAATTATTTTTTCATCTTAAATTAACTTAATTATTTTTCAAAATTAACTAACTCAGATATTTTTTGAAATTTAATCAACTTAATTATTTTTTCAATTTAATTATCTTAATTATTTTTCAATTTAAATTAACTTAATTATTTTTTTAAAACTTAAATTAACTTAATTATTTTTCAAATTTAACTAACTTAAATATTTTTCGAAAATTAATTAACTTAAATAATTTTCAAATTTAATCAACTTAATTTAACTAGATATCTCTTAAAACCATTATATATTAATCAACTTAATCAACTTTAACACCATTTTATAATTAATTTAAAAAAAAATTACACGTGGCGTCTCTCGAAGGCGCCTCCCACACAAGGGAGGCGCCCTAAATAACGGCAGGAAAAGTCCCGCCAACTTAGCCTAAGGCACCTTGGATCACCCCCAAGGCGCCTCCAACAGATCCTTCAAGGCGCCTTAAACGAGATTTAAGGCGCCTTCAACCCGACATATCGCCACGAACAGAAGCATTTCTGTTCATTTTCTGCCGATGCCGAGCACGAGCTTCTCGTGCGATTTCTCCTCAACCAAGGCGCCTTCAACCCGTCTCTTCCTCTTCTACTCCTAGCAATGCCTCCTAGGTATACTCTAAACCACCCTTACTCATCTACTACATGATTTAAGTACTAGTTTTTGCTATTTTCCTGTATATTGTCAAAAATAGGAAACGTCACATTGTTGATCCTACACCGGCTAGGGCCCCTTCTACGGACCCTAGATTCCCCTCTGAGCGGCATAGGGTCGATTTTGCTAGGTTTACATTTGAGTCCATTAAATCTAGGTATGTAGGGAGTTCATTTTTTTACCCAGTTCTGTCACCCTACTATCCAGATGATAGATTACTATCACCTAGGGAAACTGGTTTACTGCAACAACACAGTAAAACAGGATTTGTGTGCCCAGTTCTATCACAACCTTGAAAATGTTGATGATACTATATATTCCACCAGAGTTGGTGGAACTCACATCCAGCTCACTCCCTCCCTGATTCATACGAGCTTAGAGCTTCAGGAGTCTACTTGTACCTTCCTATGCTACCCGGGTAGGGATCTACCATTCGGGGATCCCTATTCCCATATCACCTTAGATGACATCTATGTACATTTTTTTTTGGAGGAGAGACCATTTGGTCTGACTGAGTTCAAGTCGACTCTTCTTAGAGTTCAGGACAACATCATGTACAGAGTCTTGACCGCATGCATCTTGCCGATCACATCTCGAGAGGTCTCGAAGATGCGATCGCCCCACTCATTCTTTCTTTACGCCTTGAGTCAGCGCCTAGATATAGACATTGCTTTGCACATGTTCTATAACATCATTCATGCATCTAGTACAGTTACGTCTGGAGTGGTCCATATGGCCTACTGTCATATCCTGACCCAGATTTTCTCCACCGCTAGGATAGACACGACCATAGGGACACTCATCCCACTTACCATATACGATGAGCTAGGGCAGCGGAGTTTTCGATTAGCCAGTATAGAGGTCACCGCCGAGGGGATTCTGGCCTGGAAGGGCCGGTCATCGCCAGTCATTGCTCTTATCACTCCAGAGGCCGAGGACGCACCAGGAGACGGAGAGGAGTGGCCCGACTTCTTAGACGAGAAGTTTTTCGCAGATCCTTCCACCTCTGCCGGACCCTCCACATCAGCCGGGCCTTCGACTTTGGCACCACCTTCTGTCGAGGATAGACTCGCTCAGCTCGAGATCCAGTCTATTCAGACGCGACGGGCTGTGCTAGATAGCCATCGCTTCATCCGATCTCTACGATCCGAGATAGCTGCAGGGTTCGCCTCTCTCCGAGGCGAGATACGTCGCCAGGGACAGCCTCAGCCTACACCCGAGCAGCCCCTTGCCCCACCTCCAGCTGATGATCCTACTTTAGATGATCCTGCTTTCGATGATCCTGCGTTTTGACACTTTCCTTTGATGTACCTTGGATAGACACCTATGTTTTCTAGTCTAACTGTACCAATGCTCAGTTAAACTCTACTTATTTATGCTTATTAGTTTTATTTGTTTAAATACTGCACAAATAGGAATATGTTGGGTAGAATAGATTTTGGTTTACAAAACATCTTCCTACTTTTATTCTTAAATGCTTTACTTGTTTTTCAAAATCA
Source organism: Zingiber officinale (assembly GCF_018446385.1). NCBI lineage: Eukaryota > Viridiplantae > Streptophyta > Magnoliopsida > Zingiberales > Zingiberaceae > Zingiber > Zingiber officinale. The sequence continues at coordinate 70,796,772 of NC_055999.1, forward strand.
TCTTGTGTTTTAAAAACTATAGGAAAAATTTTGTTTTAAAATTCCAATTTTACTAGCTTTTCAAATTTAATGTAAAATACCGAAAATAGGCAAATATTGATAAGGGAATTTTCTGGAATTTTTAGAAATTTTTCGGAACTCGTATGGATGAGTTTACGGGGATAAAAATGGGGTCCAGGAAAGCCTGTTTAGGCTACCCCATTTAAGTGAGGAAATGTTGATTTTTCCTTTTTATTTTCCTTTTATTTTTCTTTATTTCTTTTTCCCCATTTTTTTTCCCTACCGTGCGGTTCCCTACTCCCTCGCCGATCTCTCTTCCTTCTTCTCGATCCTTCTCATGTTCTCTCCCGATCCAGCAGAGGATCTCCCTTCCCCTTCCCATTTTTTTTTTCTCCCGAGCTGATTTCCCTCCTCATCCCTAGCACCGACCTCTTCATCTACTCTTTCCCGAGCTACATCTAGGCGCCGCCGTCATCTGAGGCGATCGGAGCAGCGCCGATCCACTGCCGGTGCACTTGTGCCCTAGCACCCACCGTGATTTCTTCAGCCTTAGCGCTGGTCGCCGGGCAAAGTTTCCTTTCCACTGCCCTAGCGACAACGGCCGGCCGAAACCCTTGTGCGCCAACACCAACTCCTTTCGATCGGCCAACCTCCCTTCTCTTCTTCGAGCGTCGGCCACCGGATTCCCCGAGCCATTACCGGCCGAGCTCCTCCCTCTGCCTAGCACCGGTGCCCTAGCCGTCTCCTGCTTGCTACTGGCTTCTGATGCAGCCACTGCTTGGCATCGCCGTCACCGGAAGAGAGTAGTCTCAAGCTCCCATCGGGACCAAAAGGTAGAGATTTTTCTAAATTGAGTCACTGCATACACCGTAAGTTCATCTGTTCATACTGTCTACCAACAGGAAGGCAACTAGGAATCGAAGTGCATCATGTCAAATTCTGCCATTCTAAGCATATAATGCTAGTGCATTGATCTATGTTTGCTTCTGAAGAATTGTTAGACTCTTGGTCTACATGTTAGTTTGCATTAGCAATTGGTTGAAGCATCATATTGTTTCCTTTTTGGATCTGGGCAGTGAAGAGGTGTCCGACAAGAGCTGTGGTGTTTCCAGCAGCAGTTACATTCTTCCAGTGGCCTCTCCTTTCCGGCAGCAATTCTTTTTGGGCCGAGGATTAAGCTAAAAAGTAAGGTAAGGGTTTGGTGTATGGATTGAGTTGGCACGCTTTTGATACATGTTGTTTTAGGTATGAATTGATACATATATAATTGGATTTGGATTTAGGTTTGTTTCTTGGGGATATGATTTAGCTAATTAATTGATATGTAATTAGCTAAATCCATATATTCATGTTGTTATAGGACTTTGATTCGGGATGGGCGTCTCGACATTGGATTGGTTCGATTCAATCTATATCGGAGGCGGGTACCTCTTGACTTATCTTTTATGATATTGTCATTTGGATATGCATAGTATTTATATCTACAAGCAATGAACATGTTTGCCTTTGGTATGTCACTGTTTGATATCCATAGCATGTTAGGTTTGTCGCCTGTGATGTATCCATGCTTATATCTCGTGATTTGTTGCCATGAGTATCTTATTGCCATGAGTATCTTAGTTTCTAGAGTGACATACCATGCTTTACTGAGGTTAGGATTAGGCTCTGGATTTTTGTTTCTGGCATGTGTATCCAAATTATCTGATACTTAGGTTTTTATGCTATGCCTGGATTGTGTATTTCTATTGGTATATCATATATGATTCGTGTACCTAGACTTTGTGACTTTGATCTGTGCATATTGTTGGTACATATACTATGGAAGGGGGATATGTTTAGGATCTAGGTTGTTATACCAAAGAGGACCTGTATACCCTAGATCCGTGGATTTGACCTACTGATACTGTGGTACCCATATTATGTATATATGGATTTTTCTATGATGATCAGGATATTCCATACTTATTATGTTCAGCACATAGGTTTTTGATATTCTATCTGACCTGTATACTCTGGATTTTGGTATGTGACCATCGATTTTACAGTACTCATTATATATATATGGATATGATTATGTTGATCAGTTTCGCTATCCTTAGTGTCATGCATCATGATTGCATGCTGGGCGATTGTCGGCTCCACTATGGTTGAGCCCATCGCCAGTTACATGTACTGCACACACCACCACTCATGGATTAGTGGTTTATCAGACAGGTGTGTGGCGGTTCTGCTGTTTGGCTCCGTTGGTCAGGTGACTCAGCGTGGTAGCAGACAGAAAGTTCCGCTCTGTTTGGCTCCGCTGGCATTTAGTGTAGCAGCGTGGTAGCCGGCAGACGGTGGACTTTGTTTGGCTCCGTTGGTCAGGTGACTCAGTGTGGTAGCCGGCAGAGATATCTCCCCGTCATCGTGTACCGAGAGATGAGAGCATTGAGATCCCCCATTTATGATTTGGGGTCAGAGGACAGGAGTACTCCGACAGCATTCCGTCCACTCGGTCACTGTTCAGGAGCAGTGATGTTAGGGTGCACGGTCATCACATGCATTGATTGTATTTATTTGCTTGTGTTTGCTGCACTCATATGCTGCATTTTGGTGGATGCATTTGTTTGACATGCATACAGGAGACATACTGCATATCAGTTTGATGACCCTTTAGTTCAGGATAGGAGTTCCTGGTGAGTACAGCTTCCTTGGTTACTTTTCAGTTTTGTATATTTCCTATATATTATTCGGAAGCTGTATTCCATGTTTATTGCTGTTAGATATATCTTACTAGGCATGTCTATTGGTATTCACTGAGTTGTTGAACTCACCCCCGTGGACACTATATTTTTCAGGTACCAGGTTATTTATGGTGTCGCTTGGAGCATCTTGTTTGCTGGTCCCCGCGTCACATCAGAAGACATGTCGCTGTCTTTTTGCTGTTTTATCATGGTATATGATATGTGAGTTTTTGGTTCTGTGTTCCGGTTTTGTTTCTGGAAATGTTGCTTTGTTTATTGTGTAAGCCTAGCCGGCTAGCAGTTTTCGTTTTGGGTTGTATGTGTTATCTTTTTTCGCTGTGTTTTTGGTTTTAGTACAGCTGTGTAGGCTGTTAAATATATATATAACTGCGTGGTTATTTATTTTGTTCCAGCCGAGTGGGTTGATGATATAAACTGCGTGGTTGTGTGTATATTCCAGCCGCTTGTGGCTGATGTATATTTTGTATGTAGAATTGCTTCAGATTGTCACCCGTACAGGGGAGGTGCTGCTGAAATTTCTTCAGACAGGGACTTCCTCGGGGCGTGACAATTTAGTGGTATCAGAGCAGGTATACGATACTTGCTATGTGTTTTGGATTTTCGAGATTTATCTGATACCAATTTATTTGGTATCAGAGATCGGCTTACGAGTCTTATTTTCCCGGTGTTTCGGATTTTCTGTTTTGGTCTTCTCGATGTGACTTTTCAGGTTTTGGGACCTGGCAGCAGCAGGACATCTCCAAGCTATAGGAGGTATGTTGGTATACTGTTATCCTACTATTTAGTTAGTGTATGCATCGTTGACTATTATAGTTTATGACATGTATTATTATGACATGTATTAGCACTCTTTACTAGTACCTGTCTAGTTGAGATAGTAGATATTTTATGTATTAGGTAAAACCCTGATGATGATCGACCTTGATAGAGATTAAGGGTTACAGTTTCTGGTGATTTATCATATCATACATCAGTAGTTTTTTAGCTTATGTTATTACTAGTTGGTTAGCAGATTGAGGCACATACCAGCCTTTGCTTTTATTAGCTGGGTAGTGGATAGTATCTATATCTTTATGTTGACCTAGACAGTAGTATACCATATTATCTTAGTTAATTTCATCCGTAGATAATAGATTTATTTTTGTTAGATCGGTCAGTAGAAGATAGATTGACGTTTGTTGACTTGGGTAGTCGTGATCGATTTATCTTAAATGCTTGTAGAGGCTTTATTTATTCTTGATTAGTTAGTAGATGACCGATTAGTTTTGTTGATCCGATCAGTAGGGGATTGACCTACTTTACTTTTAGATGTTTGAATCTTGGGTTATTTGTGCTTAGTTGGATATCTTGAGCACATCGAGTACCTAGCTTATACTGACGTGGGAAAGGATTGAACTAGCCATATACTATTGACGACTTGGTCAGTCGATAGAGGATCGATGTATCCTATTCCATGAGTACTTTAATTTTAGACTGTATGTACCTAATTGGATAACTTAGAAGGTGGCGTAGGGTTTGTGTAGTAGATTGGATTAAAATATGCTGATTATGCATATATATGAAGTGTACATATGATTGTTATGAGTTGAAGGAGTTCTATGATGGATAGTTCATTTGTAAAGAGTGTGGGTATTCCCATCTAGATATGGTTATTGTAGGTTCCTTGTGGATTATAGCTACTTAGTTAGCTGTACGTGCCTGATTGACATATTGGAGGTATCTTATCGATTTAAATCTGTGTCATGGTATGTGCACATGGGTGTGAGTGTCATGTTGGAAGTATCTTGTCGACTACATCAGTGTTGTGATATGTACATATGTGTTTGGTGTGGTATCTGAGGTATCTTGTTGATTATGTGTGATTTGTGAATGCACTTGGGTTTTAGTATGCCTTATTGGAAGTATATGTTGATTATACTCTTGGCATATGTGTATATTTGTCATTTGAGTGTTGTTTGAGGGTATTGTTGATTTTACCTACGATGATATATGCACACGGGTTCGGTACACATTGTTGGAGGTATCATGGTGAATTATACCTATGATGTGAGTATTTTTGGTGTGTACTAATTGGAGGATTATGTCGATCATACATATGTTGTGTGTGCACGTGTGTCAGATGTATGGTTGGTAGCATCATGATGATTCTACCTATGTTAAATGTAGAATGTTAAATGTCTACATTATGATATTGGTTGTTTTACCCTGTCAACTAATTCTCCCATTAGTGGGTGACCGACCCACTAGGAGGATGATAGAGTTGACTATGGATTTGATTTGCTTACTGGGTGGTTATACCCTAGGCTACCCACAGAGATCTGTGGTAGAGAGATCTCGTGCAATCTCTAGTTAGATAGTTAGGTGCTTTGGGCACTTATGTATTGTTGTGGTAGAGCGTAGCTCCCACATGTTATGGATCGTTTGTGGTAGAGCGTAACTTCCACATATTCTGAATTCCCACATATTTAAGGATTGTTTTGTAGTGGAGCGTTGTTCCCACATATTGTGGATTGCTTGTAGTGGAGCATTGCTCCCATGTTTATTGTAGATACATATTTCGGATTATCCCACATATGGAGGATTTCTTGTGGTAGAGCGTTGCTCCCACATATGTGGTGTTTCGTGTGATGGAGCATTGCTCTCACACTAGATGATCTATTCTTTGGTGATTATATATCGTTGGTGATCAGATCTGTTTATTGTTGAGGATCTTATGGTTAGGAATGTCTGTGATACGGACATTATGTGTCTTGATTTTACCATTAGTGCTTGCGGTGCCCTAGATATTATCATGGACTCGATGATTTGGGTATTCCTAGGATGTTTGGATTGGTTTCCATTGTCTTTGTTGACGATGTGGTGATATATTTCTGATCCGTGGTGGGTCACGTACACCATCTTTGCATAGTTCTAGAGATGTTTTGTCGGAAACGTCTATATGTGAAGATCAGTGGTGTGTATTTTTGGTTGTCTTCTGTGAGATGTTTGAGACACACGGTCACCAGTAGGAGTGTACCGTGGTTTCCATAGGAGATAGAGGTTGTTATCATTGGGAGTAGACAGAGTCTATAGAAGAGGCTCGCAACTTCCTTTGGTTTGACTCGATATTTCCGGAGATACGTTGAGGGTTTCTCTCGGATTGTTATGCCACTGACACGTCTGACCAGAAAGGGCGTGAAGTTTACTTGGACTGAGGATTTCAAGACCAGCTTCCAGGAGCTGAAGCGGAGACTAGTGTCGGCTTTGATTTTTGGTTTTACCTTCTGGAGAGGACGGATTCGTGCTCTATACCGACGCATCTCTACAGGGTTCAGCGTTGTTTTGATGCAGCACGGCAGGGTAGTCTCCTACTTCTCGGTAGTTGAGGGAGTATAAGGAGAACTACCCAGTACATGACTTGTGACTGAGTGCCAGTATGTTTGACTTGAAGATTTGGCAGCATTATCGGTGCGGTGTTACAATTGAGATTCTCACTGACCATAAGAATCTCAAATGTCTGTTCACTCAGCAGGAACTTAATCTCCGACAGAGGAGATGGATGGAGTTCCTGAAGGATTATGGTTGTACCATTAGCTATCACCCGAGGAGAGCTAATGTTGTTGCCGTTGCACTTAGCAGGAAGTCCGGAGGGACTCTTGCTTGCCACCGAGTTGTGGTCACAAACTTGATTCAAGGTTTCTTCGGGTTAGGCCTTGAGGAGTAAGAATGGACAGAGAAAGGTATTCTTGTTACCATGGTTATTCAGTCGTCGATCAGGACGAGGATCCGAGAGGTATAGGCTGCTGATCAGCATTTGCAATTTATAGGCAGCCAGATAGCTTCCGGGCAGCAAACCGAGTTCACACGAGACGAGGAGGGTATTATATACTTCCGAGATAGATTATGCGTACCTCAGTCTTACCCGGTTTTGTCGGAGCTATTTCAGGAGGCTCATCGTTCTCGATTTTCGATCCATCTAGGCAAGACCCGCATGTATCGAGATTTGAGGTGTTCCTATTGTTGGAACAGTATGAAGAAAGACATCACGGATATTGTAGCTAGATGTCTTGTCTGTCAGTAGGTGAGGGCTGAGCACCAGATACCTGCCAGATTATTTTAGCTGATTTCTATTCCTGAGTGGAAATGGGAACATATTACCATAGACTTTGTGGTGAGTCTATCTAGGACACGACGAGGCCATGACGCGATTTGGGTAATCGGTGATCGATTAACCAAATCCACGCATTTCTTAGCGATCCGGAAGACTGATTCCCTAGATCGATTGACAGATCTATATTGCCAGGAGATCATCAGATTTCATGGTGTCCCTTGACTATTATTTCGGATAGAGACCCCCGGTTTACGTCTTGTTTTTGACAAAGTCTGCAGCAGGTCTTGGGCACGCAGCTCTGTTTCAATACAACTTTCCATCCGCAGACCGATGGACAGTTAGATCGGACCATTCAGACTCTAGAGGACTTGCTGAAGTCTTGTGTATTGGATTTTGGAGACAGTTGGGAGGACCATTTGCCGTTGGTAGAGAGTTTGCCTATAACAACAGTTTACATTTGACTATCCAGATGGCACCGTTTGAAGCGTTGTATGGTAGACTTTGTCGGACACCCACCCTCTGGGAGGAGGTTGGGGAGGCCCAGTTATTGGGACCTCATAGAGCTCAGCTTGAGACAGAGTTGGTCCGTACTATTAGACGGAGAGTGTCAGAGGCACAGGACTGCCAGAAGAGTTATGCTGATCGGAGTCAGAGACTTTTAAAGTTCTCCATTTGCGACCATGTATTTCTGCGAGTTTCACCTACGAAAGGGGTGAAGAGATTGATCTCAGAGGTAAGCCAGCTCCGCGATACATTGGATCTTTCCAAATCTTGGAGAGGATTGGAGCGGTAGCTTACTGGCTAGCACTACCACCGTCCTTGGTAGGCGTGTACTATGTATTCCACGTATCTATGCTGAGAAGATACGTACCCGACCCGATGCATTGTGCTGACAGATATATCAGTTCCCGTTCAGCCTGACGTCACTTATGAGGAGGTTCCGGTACGGATTTTTGACCGGAAAGAGCGTCAGTTGCGGAACAAGACTATCCGGCTGGCTAAAGTCGGATGACAGCATCATTCGGATGAGGAGGCTACTTGGGAGCTCGAGGATACTATCCGAGCTCGATACCCCCATCTTTTCCCTTGAGGTATGTGATTTAATCTACCGTTCAGCATTTATACGCTTTACCTGTTGTTAGTGTTTGCTGATGGTAGATAACGAAATTTGGGGATCAAAGTTTTATTAGTGGGGGAGAATGTAAAATACCGAAAATAGGCAAATATTGATAAGGGAATTTTATGGAATTTTTAGAAATTTTTCGAGAATTTTTCCGAACTCGTATGGATGAGTTTACGGGGATAAAAATGGGGTCCAGGAAAGCCTGTTTAGGCTACCCCATTTAAGTGAGGAAATGTTGATTTTTCCTTTTTATTTTCATTTTATTTTTCTTTATTTCTTTTTCCCCATTTTTTTCCCTACCGTGCGGTTCCCTACTCCCTCGCCGATCTCTCTTCCTTCTTCTCGATCCTTCTCATGTTCTCTCCCGATCCAGCCGAGGATCTCCCTTCCCCTTCCCATTTTTTTTTCTCCCGAGCCGATTTCCCTCCTCATCCCTAGCACCGACCTCTTCATCTACTCTTTCCCGAGTCGCATCTAGGCGCCACGTCATCTGAGGCGATCGGAGCAGCGCCGATCCACTGCCGGCGCACTTGTGCCCTAGCACCCACCGTGATTTCTTCAGCCTTAGCGCTGGTCGCCGGGCAAAGTTTCCTTTCCACTGCCCAAGCGACAACGGCCGGCAGAAACCCTTGTGCGCCGACACCGACTCCTTTCGATCGACCGACCTCCCTTCTCTTCTTCGAGCGCCGGCCACCGGATTCCCCGAGCCACTACCGGCCGAGCCCGTCCCTCTGCCTAGCACCGGTGCCCTAGCCGTCTCCTGCTTGCTACTGGCTTCTGATACAGCCACTGCTTGGCATCGCCGTTACCGGAAGAGAGTAGTCTCAAGCTCCCATCGGGACCAAAAGGTAGCGATTTTTCTAAATTGAGTCACTGCATACACCGTAAGTTCATCTGTTCATATTGTCTACCAACAGGAAGGCAACTAGGAATCGAATTGCATCATGTCAAATTCTGCCATTCTAAGCATATAATGCTAGTGCATTGATCTGTGTTTGCTTCTGAAGAATTGTTAGACTCTTGGTCTACATGTTAGTTTGCATTAGCAATTGGTTGAAGCATCATATTGTTTCCTTTTTGGATCTGGGCAGTGAAGAGGTGTCCGACAAGAGCTGTGGTGTTTCCAGCAGCAGTTACATTCTTCCAGTGGCCTCTCCTTTCCGGCAGCAATTCTTTTTGGGCCGAGGATTAAGCTAAAAAGTAAGGTAAGGGTTTGGTGTATGGATTGAGTTGGCACGCTTTTGATACATGTTGTTTTAGGTATGAATTGATACATATATAATTGGATTTGGATTTAGGTTAGTTTCTTGGGGATATGATTTAGCTAATTAATTGATATGTAATTAGCTAAATCCATATATTCATGTTGTTATAGGACTTTGATTCGGGATGGGCGTCTCGACATTGGATTGGTTCGATTCGATCTATATCGTAGGCGGGTACCTCTTGACTTATCTTTTATGATATTGTCATTTGGATATGCATAGTATTTATATCTACAAGCAATGAACATGTTTGCCTTTGGTATGTCACTGTTTGATATCCATAGCATGTTAGGTTTGTCGCCTGTGATGTATCCGTGCTTATATCTCGTGATTTGTTGCCATGAGTACCTTATTGCCATGAGTATCTTAGTTTCTAGAGTGACATACCATGCTTTACTGAGGTTAGGATTAGGCTCTGGATTTTTGTTTCTGGCATGTGTATCCAAATTATCTGATACTTAGGTTTTTATGCTATGCCTGGATTGTGTATTTCTATTGGTATATCATATATGATTCGTGTACCTAGACTTTGTGGCTTTGATCTGTGCATATTGTTGGTACATATGCTATGGAAGGGGGATATGTTTAGGATCTAGGTTGTTATACCAAAGAGAACCTGTATACCCTAGATCCGTGGATTTGACCTACTGATACTGTGGTACCCATATTATGTATATATGGATTTTTCTTTGCTGATCAGGATATTCCATACTTATTATGTTCAAGACATAGGTTTTTGATATTCTATCTAACCTGTGTACTCTAGATTTTGGTATGTGACCATCGATTTTACAGTACTCATTTTATTTATATGGATACGGTTATGTTGATCAGTTTTGCTATGCTTAGTGTCATGCATCATGATTGCATGCTGGGCGATTGTCAGCTCCACTATGGTTGAGCCCATCGCCAGTTACATGTACTGCACACACCACCACTCATGGATTAGTGGTTTATCAGACAGGTGTGTGGCAGTTCTGCTGTTTGGCTCCGTTGGTCAGGTGACTCAGCGTGGTAGCCGGCAGATAGTTCCGCTCTGTTTGGCTCCGCTGGCATTTAGTGTAGCAGCGTGGTAGTCGGCAGACAGTGGACTTTGTTTGGCTCCGTTGTTCAGGTGACTCAGCGTGGTAGCCGGCAGAGATATCTCCCCGTCATCGTGTACCGGGAGATGAGAGCATTGAGCTCCCCCATTTATGATTTGGGGTCAGAGGACAGGAGTACTCCGACAGCATTCCGTCCACTCGGTCACTATTCAGGAGCAGTGATGTTAGGGTGCACGGTCATCACATGCATTGATTGTATTTATTTGCTTGTGTTTGCTGCACTTATATGCTGTATTTTGGTGGATGCATTTGTTTGACATGCATACAGGAGACATACTGCGTATCGGTTTGATGACCCTTTAGTTCAGGATAGGAGTTCCTGGTGAGTACAACTTCCTTGGTTACTTTTCAGTTTTGTATATTTCCTATATATTATTCGGAAGCTGTATTCCATGTTTATTGCTGTTAGATATATCTTACTAGGCATGTCTATTGGTATTCGCTGAGTTGTTGAACTCACCCCCGTGGACACTATATTTTTCAGGTACCAGGTTATTTATGATGTCGCTTGGAGCATCCTGTTTGCTGGTCCCCGCGTCACATCAGAAGACATGTCGCTGTCTTTTTGCTGTTTTATCATAGTATATGATATGTGAGTTTTTGGTTCTGTGTTCCGGTTTTGTTTCTGGAAATGTTGCTTTGTTTATTGTGTAAGCCTAGCCGGCTAGCAGTTTTCGTTTTGGGTTGTATGTGTTGTCTTTTTCCGCTGTGTTTTTGGTTTTAGTACAGCTGTGTAGGCTGTTAAATATATATATAACTGCGTGGTTATTTATTTTGTTCCAACCGAGTGGGCTGATGATATAAACTGCGTGGTTGTGTGTATATTCCAGCCGCTTGTGGCTGATGTATATTTTGTATGTAGAATTGCTTCAGATTGTCACCCGTACAGGGGAGGTGCTGCCGAAATTTCTTCGGACAGGTACTCCCTCAGGGCGTGACATTTAAACTTAGCCTAGGCTCTAGCTTAGAAATCATGTTCCCCTAGAATTTAGCCAGAGCATCTCACAAACACCTAGGCTTACCTTGATTGTGCTTGCAAAACTTAGAATGGTGTGAGATGCATAGGGTATAGCCTGTATTCAAGAATGCTTATATCTGTACATCAATATGAGTCTGGGCATTAAAATACATAATTTACAGTATTCAAGTCAAGTTATCCAGCTCTAATCAAATATAACTGGATCTATTGACTTAACTTGACTAACCAAGTGAAAGTTGTTGTCCTCTAGGCAATCAGCTAGTAGCTAGATGGTTAGACACGTGGCCAAGAAGTTAAGTATTTTAGGATTACTCAACTTGCACATTAGGGCTCTGATACCTTACTAAATGAACTTAATTAACTTGCAATCAAAATATGTTTAAACTCAACTCACGCTTGGACTTTAAGGTTTAAACTTATCGCTCCTCCTTGGCCGTTAAGCATTTTGGATTTCATTTAAATATGTTTCTTTCTTAATATTTTTTATATATTTTCCCAAAGACTTTTGAAAATTTAGTAAAGTTTGCTTTTCTTTCCAAAGTTATAGTTCAAAAAGCTTGCTCAAAATTAAGAAAATAGTTTCCAACAAAGCTTTTCGAATCTATCTAACAAAGCTTAAAAATTTTCCCAAAAGATTTCAACCAAGTTTCAGAATTGGCTAAAGTTATTTTTCAAAGTAAATTGTTTACTAGCCTTTTTAAACTTGTTTGAAAGAAAATTATCTCTTTAGACATTTAGCTAAGAGTTTTACAATGAAAATTAATTATAAAAAGCTAAGTGTTGAAAAGTTCTTTTCCTTAAAGGCTAACTGTTTTCCTTAAAAGTTTTCCCGAACTTAATTCAACTTTCGTAATTACGACAATCTTTCAAAATTTGACTAAACATTTCTTATAAAGATTTTCCCTACAAAATTTTCCCTACAAGTACTTTTGGGCTTAAATATGTTTACTAAGTTTCTTTCCTACAATTTTTTTTTTTATTTATGGCAAAGGGGGAGAGTAGGACAAAAATTCAAGAGTAGGACAAAAAATTCAAATTAAGGATAAGAGTTCTCGTATTAAGGGGGAGCCTTAACTTTTATAAAGTTTAATATTTCTTGAGCTTGTACTTAACATGTTACTTAAGTTAAAGCATGCTTATGTTTATCTATGCATTTTGCTTTACTTAACTTTGATTTTGAGTTGTCATAATCAAAAAGGGGGAGATTGTTGGTGCGGGAAGCATCAGATGATCGAACCCAAGTTTTGATAATGGTAAAGGGTTCAAAGTTAAGTCATCTTGTGATCTAACAAGTTCATGGAACTTACAGGAAAGTCCTAAGTGATACTTAGGCAAAAGTCCTAGCTGTGGTTAGGCAGGTGGAAAATCCTAGGGGGTGGTAACCCTAAGTCATAGGGGGCGATAACCCTATGTGAAAAGTCTTGGCGGGTCGAGAGCTTCAGGCAAAAGTCCTAGGGGGGGATAACCCTAGGTGGAAAGTCCTGGTGTCGCGAACCAGGTGAAAGACTGGACTAGCCGGGAAGCGGGAGTCCAGCAGAAAGTCTGGAAACTTCGGACGCTGAGCAAAATTCCAGTCGATCTGGAGGATCGCACTGACAACAGGTAAATCTCCTGAGTGGAGTAGGTGTGGGCGCGTTCCCCGTAGAGGGAATAGTAGGTGTCGGGTCGACCTAGGGTTTCCGGATGGAAATCCGAAGTCAGACCCGGACAGTCCGATGACTGTCGATTATATCAATTATCATATTTCTGTGCTAACTTTGTTTTGCAGGGTTTATGTTTAGGACTAACTCATTTTGCAGGAACAAAAAAACACAGTTGACCTCGGATAAACAGTGTCCGAGGCACCTCCATGGGGCTTGGAGGCGCCTCGGGTGCGAGCCAGAAAAAGCCAGCGCAGGAGAGTCGAGGCGCCTCGGATCAGGCTGAAGGCGCCTTGGACCAAGCGTTTGAGGCGCCTTAGACTAGCTTGGAGGCGCCTTCAATGGGATAAGGCGCGACCAGATCAGAGCTGATCCACACGTGCGACTCAGCGGCCTAGAGGCGCCTCAGACAGGCTTAGAGGCACCTCCAGTACTGTTTAAAAGAGGGATTTGAGCAGCAGCTTAGAACAACACTTTCCAAGCATTCCTTATGCTACAAGCTGCTAACGAGACGATCTCGAAGTGCTGCAACAACATCCCGACAACCTGGAGCTTCAGTTTTCAGTATTTTGTTGTTGGTATAAAGTTTGTTTACTGCTTTTACATTGTACTTAGTTTGTAATAACAATTTCTGAGCTTATAGTTGTTGCCCATCGGAAGCGATCAACGATCGCGGCCTTGGAGTAGGAGTCGCCACAGGCTCCGAACCAAGTAACCAACTTGCGTTAGCATGTGCTCTTTTATTTTCCGCTGCGTTTATTTACTTGATTGTTTTACGATTCCGAAACGAGTGAAATAGCCACGAGCGCTATTCCCCCCCCCCCCCCCCCCCTCTAACACTTTCAATCCAACAGATACTCCTCTTGAGACTAATGCTAGGTACTCTCCATCAGATGGTTCTCCTTTGCCAGATCCTAACCTCTACCATATAGTTGTGAAAAGCTTAGTTTATCTTATTGTGACTCGTCCTGATATTGCGTATGTTGTACATGTGGTTAGTCAGTTTTTCACGGTACCGACCATAGTTCATTGGGCTGCTGTTCTTCGCATACTTCGGTATCGCAGGGAACTCAGTTTCAGAGTCTCTTATTCCCTTCTACTTCCTCATTAGAGCTCTGTGCATACTCTAATGATAATTGAGTGGGTGACCTTACAGATCATAAGTCGACCACCGACTTTTGTATTTTTTCTTGGAGATTCTCTTATCTCTTGGAAGAGTAAGAAGTAAGATGTTATTTCCAGATCCTCCATAGAAGCTGAGTATCATGTCATGGCTACCACCACATGTGAGATTGTTTGGCTACGTTAGTTGATTGTAGGTATGGGAATTTTTCTTCCGAAACCTACTGTTCTTCATTATGATAATCAGAGTATCATTCAGATTGTGCGTAATATAGTTTTTCATGAGAGAATGAAACATATTGAGATAAATTATCATTTCACTCATTATCATCTACAGCTTGGCACATTTTTTTCTTTGCACATTTATTTCGTAAGATCCCAGAAAGTGTTGGAATCTCAAAGACTTGGAAGATTGACTCCTTTCTTCTTCTTCTACCATTGAAGGTGTAATAGCGGAAAGCATCGGTCACTGCTACACTAGAAAGTCATGTTGGACAATCTGTTGGCGGAGATATCGGGAAAATTATAGAATTAAAATTACATAAAATCAATTCTAACTTATCTGTTGAGATGACTTGAGTAGATAATCTCAAGCTGTCAGTGGGGCTGGTTCTGCCAAGCTTCTGGTGGTCTGAGTTGCAGAGTTGATATGATGCATAGCAGAATTGGTAGTCGATCGCCGAATCAGGAAGAAAATTCACTTACTAAGATACCGAGGTCTACGTTCAACGCAATTTCCTTGAAATAGATTCGTCCCACCTCTGGTTGTGCTTCGAGGTTCTCTCGGGTCATCTGTTTCCCAGGATACAACGAAAAAACCACACACGCAACCAAACATTGGTTGTTTGTGGCAAACTGAGAATGCACCCAAGTGCTGTCATGAGTAGTTTAGCCGAACGAATGCACGACTGAGAGAGTTTTGTGGGAGAATATGGGTGTATAGAGGTTCTCTTCCTGCTCTACCTCTCACTTACTCTTTTGCTTATCTTCCGATGCTCTCTATATTTTGCTCAAGATCTAGCCTCCTTATATAGGAGCTCGCACCTTGCTTGCAATGAATGACCAAATTATGGTCATTTAATAAGGGTTTAATGTTGCCATTAATGGGTTTAATATCTTCATTAATGTCGAGACGTTACGGAATTATTATTAATGGGTTTAATATCGCCATTAATGATGAAACGTTACGAAATCACTATTAATGAGTTTAATGTCACCATTAATATCGAGACATTATAAAATCACCATTAATTTCATATTAATGCTTCCATTCCCTCTTGAGAAGGTAACAAAAAGAGATTCGGTGGCAAAATGTTGGTTTGTTCACTTGGACAAATCTTGCCTTGACCGATTCGACATTCGACGTGCGCAGGTCGTGCTCTCACACGAATCAACCTTGATTCAGTACAATCCGGGTCCTAGATTTGTACCCACCCCTACGCATCCACACGTGAGAGGCTCTCTCCCCATGCATATGTTTACAACATCAATGCATGTGTCATAATTTAAACCAACAATAAATCCAAGAGACTTCTAATGTGGGACTAACAACCTATGCACAATAGAGTCTCTTTGTCTCCACCTCTTTTTTCCATTCACATTTCCAACAATCTCCCACATTAATGGAATAATAGTATGTGATAGCATTCAATAGTTGATTCATGTATATGATAGGTAGGATTTACCCTTTGAATCTTCCCTTATGAAGATCTATTTACTTACTGGCTGACAGTGGACATTGTTGGATCGTAAGCGTTCGATAGAGGGGGGGGGGGGGTGAATATCGATTAAAAAAAATTATCAAGAATATGCAGCGGAAAGAGTAAAACAAAAAGAAATGACACAAGTGATTTTTTACTTGGTTCGGAGCTTGTGCCGACTCCTACTCCAAGGCCCGCACGCAAGGGTGCTTTCGATGGAAAATTCACTAGCAATTCGAAATAAGTGTATACAACTTAAAGTACATGAAAAGCTAAGAAGAAAAACAATACTGACAAGAAAAAAAGAATGAAAAGAGCAGAGCGTTTGTCAGACTGTCTTCGCAGCGTCGCAGGAGCACCAGAGAGCGAATCGTGAGTTGTGTTTCTGACTCCAGCCTTGACCCTCCTTATATAGGAGGTTTGAGGCACTCGGAACCTTCAGGGTGCCCTAGATGTGACGTAGCCGAGCCAATCAGTGAGCTCCACTTGGCGAGGCGACGTTGGGATGAAATTTCACCTCCGGGCGCTCGGACCCTCATTTTCCAGCAGATTCCTTCCTGTAAGAAAGTGTTAGTCCGGAGGCAAATATAAGATATATATCCTACAACACAGAGTATTAGCACAATTTAAAATTAAACAGAATATTAATTAGATTTCATCTCTCCGAGACTGGAATCTAATCAAGATCTCGACTTAGAGTTCCGAAATGGTTCTAAGTCGGATCGGCGCCTAATGTTCCCTTCCCGGGAACGCGTCCTCACAGTCACTCCATTCCAGTGACTTACCTCCACTTATCCGCCAAACGTCCGGTCAGCCCTACGACCCGTCTGGGCTTCGTACCAATTATCCGGTCAGCCCGTCGACCTAACTGGACTTCGTGCCAAATGTTCGTTCAGCCCGTCGACCCGTTTGGACTTCGTGCCAGCTGTCCAATCGGCCCGTCGACCTAGCCGGGCTTCGTGTCAAACATCAGGTCAGTCCGTCGACCTGTCTAGGCTTCTCCTGTACACTCGATCAGAATGTTAGATAACAACGAAACTAACTTAACTTATTTTGTCATTCATCAAAATTTGAGTTAGACCATTAGTGCTAACCACACCAACAGACATGATGTCCTTAAACTGTTCTACCATCTGTGTAAGTATTGACAAATCTCACCCAAGACTCTTCCTGATACAACTCAATTCTTATAAGTGTGTTTGTTCTTGGCCATAAACACGCCTGGTTATGTGAGAAGCTCTAAGAATTGTGCCTCCAATTCTCTTCGAAGTGACACCACTTCTTTCTCACATAGGTGATCCCTCGAAAGTAACCATCTACTCTTCTTGATCATTAAAAGTCCATCGACTTACCCTGGTCCGGTCACTGGTTTATTGGTTTATCCCCCACAGTGTGTCTAGTTAGTGCAAATTAGTTATCCCTTTGAACCTAGTTCTTGAGATCTCCAGCCAGTATAGGTTGGGTGTCCTCTGCACTAATCGCTAACAACGTCATCAAACTTATTTCTCGTGATGAGCTTGCAACTAACTCTCGATTTAACTCTTTGGTTAGCATATCCGCTAGGTTATCCTTTGACTTTACATAGTCAACAGTGATAACTCTCATTGAGAGTAGTTGTCTAATGATATTATGTCCATGATATATATGTCTAGATTTATCATTATAGAGATGACTTTATGTCGGACCAATTACTGATTAACTATCGCAATGTATGCAAATTGTCGGCACATGTTTCTATCATCTTGGAATATCTTCTAAGAATTGTTGTAGTCATTCAGCATCTTCATCATATTTGTCAAGAGCTACAAACTCAGATTTCATGGTGGATCTGGTTATTACCATTTTCTTAGAAGATTTCTAAGAAATAGCCATATATCCTAGAGTGAATACATATCCACTCGTAGACTTAGAGACTTTTATGTCAGATATCTAACTCACATCGCTGTATTCTTTGATCATAGTAGGATATCTCGTATAGTGCAGCCTATATTCACGAGTATACGTTAAGTACCTTATTACTCTTGTTACCCCTTTCTAGTGCTCAACATCGGGATTACTCGTGTATTTACTCAGTTTACTTATTGCGTAGACAAAGTTTGGTTGTGTACAACTCATCAAGTACATCAGACTTCTAATCACTCGAGAGTAGTCTATTTGAGAGATACTTTCACCTCAATTTTTTGATAGATGTTGATCCGTATCTATCGGTATTCGTGCCAATGTAGTATCATCCTTGGTAAATTTTTAAGAATTTTGTCCACGTAATGGTACTAACTAAGAATAAGTTCTTCTATCATTCTAAGAATTTTGATTCCTAGAATCACATCAGCTAGGCCCATGTCTTTCATGTCAAAGCTTAAGTTCAGCATATCTTTAGTGGATTTTATTATCTTATCATTACTTCCAATGATATGTATGTCATCTACATATATGCACAAGATGAAGTAGTAATTTTCTATGGATTTCATGTAGACACATTTATGGCACTCATTGATCTTGAATCTATATTTCTTTATGGCATTATCAAATTTCTCATGTCACTGCTTTGGTGCTTGTTTCAAACCATATAATGACTTCACCAATCTAC
The DNA here is from genome assembly GCF_018446385.1 of Zingiber officinale. Lineage (NCBI taxonomy): Eukaryota > Viridiplantae > Streptophyta > Magnoliopsida > Zingiberales > Zingiberaceae > Zingiber > Zingiber officinale. The sequence goes on from NC_055999.1 coordinate 70,815,125, forward strand.
AAACCTTATTTTCCTATTCTGGCACAAAAAATCCTTCAGGTTACTCCATGTAGATTTCCTTTTCTAAATCCCTATTTAGAAATGTTATTTTTACATTGATCTGATGTATTTCATGATTCCATAGAGCGGTTATAGCCAACAATATTCTAATGGAAGTTATTTTCGACACCGAAGAATACGTATCAAAGTAATCAAGGCCTTCTTATTGTTGATATCCTTTGATTATCAATCTGGCCTTATACTTATTAATTGTGTCATCTGACTTCATTTTCTTCTTGAAGATTCACTTTCAACCTAGTGGTTTACTTCCCAGAGGAAGATCCACAAGTTCCCAAGTGTGATTTTGCAAGATAGATTCTATCTCATATGTAATTGCCGCTCTCCAGTAAGGTCCATCAGAAGAGCTTACAGTTTACTTCGGAGCTCACTTTCTAACATGAAAGTGATAAAATCCGATCTGTAGGATTTTTTCATCCGAGCTCTTTTGCTCCGTCCAAGCTCAACCTTGACTGGTTCATCATCATCTTCTTCACCTTGTGTTTCATATGCTCGTTTTGAGGAGCTAGCATCCTCTCGGGTCTTATACAGAAACACATGCTCGAAGAATGAGGAAGCTTATATTATCGTGTTCTTGTGTATATATGGTATTTGTGACTCATACACAAAAAATCAATACCCACTGCTATTATGCGCATATCTAATAAATATGCAATCGACAGTCTTAGGTCTGTTGGTTGCTACTCGGAAAACCTAGAGGTTCCACTGTACAAAAATTTTGTACAAAGGTCTGAACCTTTTCCTAGCTACCATGTGTTCTTTTAAATTAAATTTTGGATCGCCTGCGGAACTTAACACGTTTGATCCAAAACTTAATCTATTTGTTCTTTTAGGTTTTGACTTGGATCTCCTGCGGAACTTAACACGTTTGATCCAAATCACCTAAGTTATTTAATTCCATTAAATATTAATTTTCAAAATTGGTTCCCAGTACTGACGTGGCGAGGCACATGACCTTCTTGGATATGGGAGCAACCACCACCAACTAGACAAAACCTTTTAAGGAAAGCTAATATTTAATTTCCTAAAATAACTTTAGGTCAACCGAAAAGAACAATCAAATCACAAGGGAAAGAAAAAAAAAGAACACTATATCGAAAACAAATTCGAAACTCTAGAATCGTATGCCTCTTGTATTTAGTATTATTTCCAAAAATAACTAGTATGATGCGGAAAGAAAAATTACTAGTTATACCTTTTAGAAAAACCTCTTGATCTTCTATCGTATTCCTCTTCTAACCTCGGACATTGTGTGGGCAGCGATCTTCCGAGATGAGAACCATCAAGCACCTTCTTCTTCCTTGCAAGTTTCGGCCATCAAAACTTCTTCTAGGATGAAGAGGTTCGGCCACCACCACCATGCTCCAAGGGATACTAGAAACGAGGCTTGCTTTCTCTCCTTCTTCTCCTTCCTTGATCCGGCCACAAACAAAAGCTCTACCAAGAGATAAGTTTCGGCCAACAAGAGGAGAGGAGAGTAATAGGGCCGGCCACCAAAACCAAAGAGGAGAGGAAAGAAAAGAATAGAGATCATTAATTATGAAGCCTTCTGTACCCCCTCTTTTATAATCCTTGGTCTTGGCAAATAAGAAAAATTTAATAAAAATTTCCTTAATTCTTTTTCCATTGAAAAGGAAAAATTATTTAATTAAAAATAATTTTCATTTTCAAATAAAATGGCCGGCCACCTCAAGCCCCAAATCAAGGAAAGTTTTAATTAAAACAAGAATTAAAACTTCCTAATTTGTTTCCGGAAATTTATAAAATTTCTCCAATAATTTAATCCCTTCATGATTGGTTTATAAAAAGGAAATTTAATAAATTAAAATCTTTCTTTTAAACATGTGGATAAAAAGAAAGTTATCTCTAAAAATTAAAATCTCTTTTAATCTACAAATAAGGAAAGATATCAAATCTTTTCTTAATCTCTTGTAGAAACTTATAAAAGAGAATATTTAATTTTTAAACTTTCTTTTAATTCATGAACATGGTTAAAAAGGAAAGTTTTTCTTAAAATTTAAAATCCTCCTTTAATCAACAAATAAGGAAAGATTTCAAATTTTAAACTTTCTTTTAAACATGTAGATGATTTACAAATAAGGAAAGTTTTTACCAAAAATTAAAACCATCCTTTTAAACTACAAATAAGGAAAGAGATTAATCTCTTCTCTTAATCTTTTGTAGAAAGCTATAAAAGGAAATTTTTAATTTTTAAACTCTCTTTTAAAATCATGATATTCACATAAGAAATAATTTTAATAAAAATCCTTTTTAATATTCTAGTGGCCGGCCACCTAAGCTTGGGACCCATGCTTTGGCCGGCCACCTACATGACTCATCCACTTGGTCTTGGCCGACCCTAGCTTGGGTTCCAAGCTAGCTTGAGCGGCCCCATTGGATGGGTAAGAAGGTGGGTATGTGGTGGGTATAAATCTCTATATACAAGGGGCTACGATAGGGATCGAGAGGAGGAATTGGTTTTGGTCTCCCGATAAAATTAAGCATCCCGTGTTTGCCCAGAACACACAACTTAATTTTATCAATAATAATTCATTCCACTAGAGAACTATTATTGAACTACCGCACCAATCCCAAATTACATTTTTGGGCTCCTTCTTATTTTGAGTGTGTTAGTCTCCCTGTGTTTAAGATGTCGAATGTCCACTAATTAAGTGAGTTACTGACAACTCATTTAATTAACATCTTAGTCCAAGAGTAGTACCACTCAACTTTATCGTCATGTCGGACTAAGTCCACCTGCAGGGTTTAACATGACAATCCTTATGAGCTCCTCTTGGGGACATTCTCAACCTAGATTACTAGGACACAGTTTCCTTCTATAATTAACAACACACACTATAAGTGAAATCATTTCCCAACTTATCGGGCTTATTGATTTATCGAACTAAATCTCACCCATTGATAAATTAAAGAAATAAATATCAAATATATGTGCTTGTTATTATATTAGGATTAAGAGCACACACTTCCATAATAACTGAGGTCTTTGTTCCTTTATAAAGTCAGTATAAAAGAAACGACCTCTAATGGTCCTACTCAATACCCTCTAAGTGTACTAGTGTAATTATATAGTTAAGATAAACTAATACCTAATTACACTACGACCTTCCAATGGTTTGTTCCTTTCCATCTTGGTTGTGAGCTACTGTTTATAATTTATAAGGTACTGATAACATGATCTTCTGTGTGTGACACCACACACCATGTTATCTATAATATAAATTAATTGAACAACTACATTTATCATAAATGTAGACATTTGACCAATGTGATTCTTATTTCTAGATAAATGTTTATACCAAAAGTTAGGCTTTTTATATACACTCTAACAATCTCCCACTTATACTAAAAGACTAAGCTGCCATATCTGCTGCCATACATCTGATTCCCATGCCTTTCAAAAAGCTCTTGCCTTAAGGACCTTAGGTTATCATCTGATGCAATCTAGGCGGCAACAACTTCTCTTCGTTATACAATTTCTCGTATTGGGTAGTACTTGCGCTCTTTTGTGTTTACTTGCCTTATAGACTCATGGTTTCTTCGAGTTTGTTACTGCACCATTATTATTACAATAAAGTGTAATAATCTTTGGACAAACTAGAAATCATATCTAAGTCTATCTTGAGGTAATTAAGTCATTCAGCTTTTATGGCTACCTCAGAGACTTGCCATATACTCAGCTTCTATGGTGGAGTCCAGAAAAACACCTATGCTTATCACTCTTCCATAGTTATGACTTTTCCTCCTAAAGTAAACACAAATCCCCGAGGTCGACTTATTATTGTCCCTTTCCGATTGGAAGTCAAAATCCGTGTAACCCACAGGGACCAAATTAACTGCCTTTGTAAGCTAGCATATAATCTCTAGCGCCTCTAAGGGCACGTGGTTTATTACATAGTCATTTTCTAAAAATCGGTCATTGATGCTAACAATGACCTTCTGATTTTTAAGACTATAAACCTACTTTCATTTCTCTAGGATAACCCACAAACAAGTGAATTCCTGTCCAACTTATCATTGTCTCTCTTCAGCATATGTGCTGGACTACCCGAATCCGAATATGCTTCGAAATAGGCTTACACCTATTCAGCAATTCTATATGAGTAGAGAGTTCTGACTTTGGAAGGTACTATATTCACTTCCGTTTCCAGAGTATATCCTAAAATTGATTTTGGTAATATTCTAAATAACTCATCAATCTACTTATTTCCATAAGAGTCCTATACCTTCCTTTTTCTACACCATTCTGTTGGGGTGTACCAGGTGCAGTTAGTTGGGATTGAATCCCTACTTCTGATAAGTGACTCCTAAATTCTCCCAAGAGGTACTTGCCACTATGTTCTTACCATAGTGACTTTTACTTTAACATTTCTCCGCATCAGCCTTGTACTATTTGAACTAATCAAAGTACTTAGTCTTACGGTACATTAAGTAAATTTATTTGTATCTTGAATAGTTGTCTATAAAATAGACGAAATATTCAATACTACCTCTTGTCTGGATAGTCATAGGATCACACAAATCAGAATGAACCAATTTCAACATATCTTTGACTCCATACCCCTTAGACTTAAAAGCTTCTTGGTTATTTTTCCTTCCAAGTAAGACTCGCAGGTTGGAAAGATTTCCACTACTAATGAACCCAAAAGTTCATCAGCTACCAATGAATCATACTCAAGTTAATATAACCTAGCCTTAGATGCCAAAGATATAATTGGTTCATTTCTGAAGGTTACTTTCTCTTAAAGTTAGAAGATGTGTTACTAATTTCCATTTGTTGCATCGTGAGAGTTATTGGATTTATAAATTGCCAACCAACGTACCAGAACAGATAACAACTTTGTTATTAAAAGAGGCAGAATATCAAGTTCTTTGAATAGTTTAGAAACTGAAAACTAGTTCTTTCTAAACTTGGTGTGTAAAGACAATTACACTAAAATCCATGTTTTATTCTTATCAAAAGATAAACATCTCCTACTGCAACAGCTACCATTTTTACAGTAGTGCTCATGTGGACAGTGTTTTAATTTTCATTTAGTTGCCGGGTTTCCTGGAACCCTGCAATGAATTGCGGACATGATTAATGGCATCTGTATCTACACTCCAGGTAGATAACACGACTAAACATGTTTCAACTAATGAATTAAATACACCTATATTGTTCTTAGTCTTAAGAAGATAGTCTACCTTAATGTCCAAGTCCTATTTCCAATCATTACAATTGAGACTACTAAGTCTTTTCTATAGTATGGCTACTAGGGATTGACAAACATTTTAAATCCTAAGAATCACAAAAATATTTGGTCAAGATCAATTCCTTAAAATCCCCATGAATTTTGTATGTCACGATAGTGTGGACGTATACAAAATCAAAGAGGAGATTTTTATCCATTAATTTTATTATCTCATCAACTTTACTTTATGACAAATAAAATTAATAATTGATCTGTCTTTGATCACATATTTGGTCAAAAACTTTTGAATTTTTTAAAATATTGATTCCTCAAATAATATTATTTAAATTCACCAACACCTCAAACACCGTGAATTTTGCATGCCACGTTAGTGTGGACGTATACAAATTCAACATTTGTAAAAGGAGGGTTTTAACCCATTAATTTTATTATCTTGTCAACCTAACTTTTTGACTAATAAAATTAATAGTTGGTATCATTTGGTCACACAAATAATAGCAGTGACTCCGATGGGGAGGATACTATTAGATGTGTCTAAGTGTATACCATTACTTGACACTAAGTCCATTAATAAGATTATGCCCCTTCCGTTGGGGAAGATCACACGCTCTTAATTAACTTCCTATAGTCATCCAAAAATGGAAGTCTGTTCTAGTGATCCACAAACAAGCTCATCCGTTATGGAGGAAGGCACTCAGAGCCAACGTGCAAGCTTGTTTGCATCACTTACAAACTAGTAATGGAGACCATGTGATTTACTTAAAAATCCCGCTCCCACTTAGTTATTTATAAATGAGGAATTTTAACTATGCTAGCCTACTAAATATGTAAACTAACATGCAAACACAACACAATATAAAAGCAATAAATAGAAAATCTAATTTTCAACTATTATGACTTTTATCTCTAGTTGTCCTCCGTGTGTTGTCATCCCAAGCTGCTGCCATATTTGGCCACTGCCACCGGGTCTAGCTATCGCATCCATCTTGCTCCTAGTTCCGCTGCGCCTCTGGTTCTCATAAGGTTCCACGCTTTGCAAGATTCGATCCGCGACATAAATAGAATTTTACATTTTTCGATCCTATATTTCTCGAAGGAATATACATGTAAACTAGATCGAACATAAAACAAAATTTACATCCATCGATCCTATATATTCCATAAAAGGAATGTACATGTAACCAGATCAAAAAATAAAATCCTAATAAAACTAAATACAGCTCCTGCTGTATTTTATAATACAATCATGCACACACAATAAAATACTCTTGACATGTCCAAGGGTCCAATCACACACATAATAATTATAAGCCATAAAAGTTGGATCCTGCATCCACAAAGTTAGCACATCGTACTATTATCCTGCCTAAATTATGTATGACATGTGCATAATTAAACTAATACCAAATACATAGAGGCAAAAACCCTAGCTCTGATACCAATTGTTGGTTGCTACTCAGAAAACCTAGAGGTTCCACTGTACAAAAATTTTGTACAAAGGTCTGAACCTTTTCCTAGCTACCATGTGTTTTTTTAAATTAAATTTTGGATCGCCTGCGGAACTTAACACGTTTGATCCAAAACTTAATCTATTTGTTCTTTTAGGTTTTGACTTGGATCTCCTGCGGAACTTAACACGTTTGATCCAAATCACCTAAGTTATTTAATTCCATTAAATATTAATTTTCAAAATTGGTTCCCAGTACTGACGTGGTGAGGCACATGGCCTTTTTGGATATGGGAGCAACCACCACCGACTAGACAAAACCTTTTAAGGAAAGCTAATATTTAATTTCCTAAAATAACTTTAGGTCAACCGAAAAGAACAATCAAATCACAAGGGAAAGAAAAACAAAAGAACACTATATCGAAAACAAATTCGAAACTCTAGAATCGTATGCCTTTTGTATTTAGTATTATTTCCAAAAATAACTAGTATGATGCGGAAAGAAAAATTACTAGTTATACCTTTTAGAAAAACCTCTTGATCTTCTACCGTATTCCTCTTCTAACCTCGGACGTTGTGTGGGCAACGATCTTCCGAGATGAGAACCACCAAGCACCTTCTTCTTCCTTGCAAGTTTCGGCCATCAAAACTTCTTCTAGGATGAAGAGGTTCGGCCACCACCACCATGCTCCAAGGGATACTAGAAACGAGGCTTGCTTTCTCTCCTTCTTCTCCTTCCTTGATCCGGCCACAAACAAAAGCTCCACCAAGAGATAAGTTTCGGCCAACAAGAGGAGAGGAGAGTAATAGGGCCGGCCACCAAAACCAAAGAGGAGAGGAAAGAAAAGAATAGAGATCATTAATTATGAAGCCTTCTCTACCCCCTCTTTTATAATCCTTGGTCTTGGCAAATAAGGAAAATTTAATAAAAATTTTCTTAATTCTTTTTCCATTGAAAAGGAAAAATTATTTAATTAAAAATAATTTTATTTTTCAAATACAATGGCCGGCCACCTCAAGCCCCAAATCAAGGAAAGTTTTAATTAAAACAAGAATTAAAACTTCCTAATTTGTTTCCGGAAATTTATAAAATTTCTCCAATAATTTAATCCCTTCATGATTGGTTTATAAAAAGGAAATTTAATAAATTAAAATCTTTCTTTTAAACATGTAGATAAAAAGAAAGTTATCTCTAAAAATTAAAATCTCTTTTAATCTACAAATAAGGAAAGATATCAAATCTTTTCCTAATCTCTTGTAGAAACTTATAAAAGAGAATATTTAATTTTTAAACTTTCTTTTAAATCATGAACATGGTTAAAAAGGAAAGTTTTTCTTAAAATTTAAAATCCTCCTTTAATCAACAAATAAGGAAAGATTTCAAATTTTAAACTTTCTTTTAAACATGTAGATGATTTACAAATAAGGAAAGTTTTTACCAAAAATTAAAACCATCCTTTTAAACTACAAATAAGGAAAGAGATTAATCTCTTCTCTTAATCTTTTGTAAAAAGCTGTAAAAGGAAATTTTTAATTTTTAAACTCTCTTTTAAAATCATGATATCCACATAAGAAATAATTTTAATAAAAATCCTTTTTAATATTCTAGTGGCCGGCCACCTAAGCTTGGGACCCATGCTTTGGCCGGCCACCTACATGACTCATCCACTTGGTCTTGGCCGGCCCTAGCTTGGGTTCCAAGCTAGCTTGACCGTCCCCATTGGATGGGTAAGAAGGTGGGTATGTGGTGGGTATAAATCTCTATATACAAGAGGCTACGATAGGGACCAAGAGGAGGAATTGGTTTTGGTCTCCCGATAAAATTAAGCATCCCGTGTTCGCCCCGAACACACAACTTAATTTTATCAATAATAATTCATTCCACTAAAGAACTATTATTGAACTACCGCACCAATCCCAAATTATATTTTTGGGCTCCTTATTATGAGTGTGTTAGTCTCCCTGTGTTTAAGATGTCGAATGCCCACTAATTAAGTGAGTTACTGACAACTCATTTAATTAACATCTTAGTCCAAGAGTAGTACCACTCAACCTTATCGTCATGTCGGACTAAGTCCACCTGCAGGGTTTAACATGACAATCCTTATGAGCTCCTCTTGGGGACATTCTCAACCTAGATTACTAGGACACAGTTTCCTTCTATAATCAACAACACACACTATAAGTCGTATCATTTCCCAACTTATCGGGCTTATTGATTTATCGAACTAAATCTCACCCATTGATAAATTAAAGAAATAAATATCAAATATATGTGCTTGTTATTATATTAGGATTAAGAGCACACACTTCCATAATAACTGAGGTCTTTGTTCCTTTATAAAGTCAGTATAAAAGAAACGACCTCTAATGGTCCTACTCAATACCCTCTAAGTGTACTAGTGTAATTATATAGTTAAGATAAACTAATACCTAATTACACTACGACCTTCCAATGGTTTGTTCCTTTCCATCTTGGTCGTGAGCTACTGTTTATAATTTATAAGGTACTGATAACATGATCTTCTGTGTGTGACACCACACACCATGTTATCTATAATATAAATTAATTGAACAACTACATTTATCATAAATGTAGACATTTGACCAATGTGATTCTTATTTCTAGATAAATGTTTATACCAAAAGCTAGGCTTTTTGTATACACTCTGACAACGTCCTATCTTAATCTTTTTCGGATCAGGTACTAACACTTTGGCAAGACACCCTCACATTCTTAAATATTTATAAGACGGTTGTCTTCCATTCCATAACTCATAACGACTTTTATCTATCTTCTTCCAGGGCACCTTATTTAAAAGGTAATTAGTTGTTAACACAGCTTCCCCCCATATGAACTCTGGCATTCCAGAGCTCAATAGAAGAGCATTCATTATCTCTTTTAGAGTTTGATTCTTTTGCTCAACAACTCCATTTTTCTGAGGAGTATACGGAGCTATTATTTCGTGTCTGATCTCATGTTCAACACACAACTCAGTGAACAGTGATGCATATTCAGCGCCTAAGTCACTTCAAACCACCTTAATCTTCTTATTAAATTGGTTTTCAACCTCATTCTTTTATAGAGAAAATTTTTCTATAGCTTCATCCTTACTTTTGAGAAGATACACATAACAATATTTTGTGTTATCATCTAGAAAAGTGATGAAATATTTATTCCCATCATGTGTTAGTGTACCTTTGAGGTCACACACGTCGGTGTGAATTAGCTCAAGTGGTTTGTTGCTTCTCTCAACATGTTAAAAGGATGACCTTGTTAATTTTACTTCAACACAAATCTCACACATGTGTTTCAGGTCAAGATGGAATGTAGGTATGCTTCGTATATTTATTAATGTACGTAATACATTGCAGTTAACATGTCCTAGTCTACCATGCCACAAACATGAAGACTCAAGCATATAAGTGAAAGAGCTTTCATCTTTATTTATCTTAGGCCTAATGGTCATTACATTGAGCTTGAACAACCCATCATATACATAACCCCTTCCTACAAACATTCCATTCTTTGGCAGTACAACTCTGTCTAACTCAAAAATAATGCGAAAGTCATACTTACTTAATAGTGATTCGGACAATAGATTCTTTCAAATTTTTGGAACATACAACACATTGTTCAGAGTAAGGTCCTTGCCCGAGGTCATCTTCAGCACCACTTTTCCTTGGACCATGATGTTTGAAGTTGCTGAGTTCCCCATAAACAGCTTGTCTCCATTGACTTCTTCAAAGTTGTGGAGCAGCTCCTTATTACAGCAGACATGTCTGGTGGCTCTAGTATTGATTCATCATTGCCGCGGGTTTGAACTGACTAGGTTCAGTTCAGAGACCACAAAGCAAAGGTCGTCCATTTCTGGTCCTTCATTCAGGTTGGGCTCCTGCTTCTTTTTCGGCTTTTTGCATTTCGAAGATTTATGACCAGCTCAACTATAGTTGAAGCACTACCCAAAGAATTCCTTAATGCCTCATCTGGATCCCATCATGGAATTCTTTGGGTTTTTCCGGTTCGAGTTTTGATTATACTCAGTCACGTTGGCTTTCACAGTAGCCTGAGAGAATAGCTTTCTCGATGAACTCTTGTTTTCTTCTTCGTTATGAAGTTTAACAATGAGTTCTTCCACATTCATTTCCTTCCGCTTGTGCTTCAGGTAGTTCTTGAAGTCCTTCTAACCTGGAGGTAACTTCTCAATAATAGCAGCCACCTAGAAGGTTTCACTTAGAACCATCCCTTTTGAGTGGAGCTCATGCAAGATCACCTGAAGCTCCTGGATTTTGTTGATCATCGTTTTGAAGGCAACCATCATGTAGTCCAAGAATTAACCCACGATGAACTTCTTGGTCCCTACATCCTCCATCTTGTACTTCTTGTTCAGGGACTCCCATAACTCCTTAGCCGTTCTCTTCATGATATACTTAGTGTACAGTAAGGTGGTAAGCCAGTTGAGGATGTAGTTTCGGCAAAGGAAATCAGAATGAGTCTATGCCTTCACTGCACTGATGGTATGCGCATCATCATCCTCAACACACTAGGGAGGGTCCTCGGTCAAGAATTGAGCCAGATTGAGCATGGTCAAGTAGAAGAGCATCTTCTGCTGCCACCTCTTGAAGTTCACTAGTGAACTTCTCTTACCTTTCCCCATGGTTGATTGACACTATTCCAATTGGGGCGGAGGGGGCCTTAAGGTGTTGAGTCTGTTGCATCTCAACACTTTGTTCTGTGGTCATCTTAATAGAACTCGAATTTATTTAAAGATTGTTGGACAATCTATTGCCGGAGATATTGGAAAAATTACAGAATTAAAATTACACAAAATAAATTCTAATTTATCTGTAGAGATGACCTGAGTGGATAATCTCATGTTGCCAGCGGGGCTAGTTTTGCCAAGCTTCCGGTGGTCCGAGTTGTAGAGTTGATGTGGTGCGTAGTAGGATAGAGAGTCGATCGCCGAATCTTGAAGAAAATTCATTGAGTAAGATACCAAGGCCTACGTTCAATGCAATTTCCTTGAAATAGATTTGTCCCACCTCCGGCTGTGCTTCAAGGTTCTCTCAGGTCGTTTGTTTCCTAGGATACAACGGCAAAACCACACACGCAACCAAGCACTGGTTGTTTGTGGCGAATTGAAAATATACCCGAGTGCTATCACGAGTAGTTCAGCCAAATGGATGAACAACTGAGAAAGTTTTATGAGAGAACACGGGTGGATAGAGGTTCTCTTCTTGCTCTTCCTCTCGCTTTCTTTTTCGCTTATCTTCTGTTACTCTCTATCTTTTGCTCAAGATCTAGCCTCCTTATATAGGAACTCGGACCTTGCCTGCAATGCATGACCAAATTATGGTCATTTAATGCGAGGGTTAATGTCGCCATTAATGAGTTTAATGTCTTCATTAATGTCGAGATATTACTGAATCATTATTAATAGATTTAATATCATCATTAATACTGAAATATTACGAAATCATCATTAATGAGTCTAATGTCACCATTAATATTGAGACATTACGAAATCGCCATTAATTTCATATTAATGCTTCCAGTACCCTCTTGAGTAGGTAACAAAAAGGGATTTGGTGGGAAAATGTTGGTTTGTTCACTTGGGCAAATCTTGCCTCGACCGGTCCGGTATTCGACGTGCGTAGGTCGTGCTCGCACACCAATCAACCTTGGTTCAGTACAATCTAGGCACTGGATTTACACCCACCCCTACGCACCCACACGTGTGAGAGTCTCTCCCCATGCATATGTTTACAACATCAATACATTTGTCATAATTTAAACCAACAATAAAGTCAAGAGACTTCTAATGTGAGACTAACAACCTATACACAATAGAGTCTCTTCGTCTCCACCTCTTTATTCCATTCATATTTCCAACAAGCCATACTTCGATGTCCTTGTCTTGTACCCACCTATTCGACGTCAAGCCATATTAATGTATAACCTTATCTTGGTACCTGGTATAAAAATATTTATGGTACAAAAATATATAGTCTCTACGGATATATAGTTGATTAGCGGATGGTAGATTTATTATAATAGAATAGAAATTAATTTTCGATACACATGTCCTTAAAAAAAATTCCTCCCAATTCTTAGTTATTATTGGATATAATCAAAGTTTCATATTGAAAATATATAGAAAAGATCATTATTTAAAATATAAAGATATCTCCATTAGTATAAGAATTTTTGAGTAGCGCTCAAAAATAAATTCATAGAGATTTAGGTCTAAAATAAATAATATCATATTATTATTGACATATATGAACTCCGGATTACTCTGATCTCAGTGGAGTAGTCGCAACCGTCGAATTACTCTGATCTGTGAAGTGGGGAGTAATTCTTTTACTACAACTGATATGAAAATATATATAAATTTTCAATATTTATAATTATAAATTAGTCAAATTACCTTAAAACTGACTATTTTTCTTTTATATTGGAGTCAGTTCCTTCCGATGTGGAATTAAATTGCCTATCACATTAGAACCAATTTCAATCAATTTGTCATTTACTTTTTCAACATGTTTTGCTTGGTCTATTTAGCCTACACTCGCATCCTCGTGTTCACCAATCCATAAAGTTTATTCATTCGATCTAACATATACTTATTCAATTTGTCCAACATGCCTTATCCACTCTAACAATCTCAATCTATTCTGTTTTCTAGCATACTCAATTTGTTTGATACACTTCACATATTCATCCACTATATACTTTGTTTTCGCTTTAGGACAATGAGTAGTTTTTGCTTATATCAGCATAAGAGAATTAGGTGCAGTGTTTTTGCACTAATTAAGAAATTAATGTTGATGTTATATTACATCATCAACATCTTCCGAGCCAAAAACCAAACCAAGAGACAGGATTGGCATAGTTGAATCAAGTCACACAACGTGTAACTGTTTCACTGAGAAAGGAGATGCTTTCTTGTTGCAACAACGAGGTAAGATAATGTAATATGTACAAATCATGAATCTGATCTGGAACTGAAATCAACAGATATTAGTCGACTATCCAGCCAGATGGAGATAGAAAGAGCAGAGCAGAACACCAAGAGGTAGATCTTTCTTTTGCTTGAACATCATAATTGAAACCATGCAATCCGACCATAATTCAGATAAAAAGCTAGGGTTTAATATCATTAGAGTACAAGCTGATCTTATTCCGTGTATTCTATGTTGAATTGTAATTCAAACTATTCTCTTCCCTATAGTTTTTAGTCTCACATTGCCAAGCTAAGAACTTTGGAAGGCCTTATATATGGAACCCTTCCATCCTTGCTTAGAAATGATAAGGGGGCCGACACGCATGCGCGGGCCAAGCCCAAATCGAATGGATTTGGGGGGTTCGAGCCGGAAATCCATAAACCGGGCGTCACGTACGCGTGATAGGGGGGGGTGCAAATCCCCAGCTCGTGGGCCTCGTGCTTACGGGCGGCCAGGTCTGTTTTTGCCAGTCCGGTTTGGTTCACTCCGTTCAGTTCCGCGTGAACGAAGAGACGCGTGAAAGAGCAAAGCGACGTACCTCCGTTCCATCTGAAAACACACCGAAGCAAAGCATTTTCTTCTGCCTTCAGCTTCTTCTTCTCTCCCCTTGTTCTGAGTTCTGAGGCTTGGTTTGTGATTTCATGTCACGCCCCAGAGGAGTCCCTGTCCGAGAAAATTTCGCCAGCATCTCCCCTGTACGGTGGACAATCTGAAACTTTTCTACAAGCACTAAATACCTCAGCCACATGCGACTGGAATAATAACAACAAAATAAACCATCATCACGCAGTTATATAAATATTCAGCCTCTGGCTGTCACAACCACGCAGTTAAGATAATTAAACAGTAAAATAATACTCTGACTCGAAATCCACCCTACTCCACTACACTCGTAAAGCTCAAATCCGACGAACTCACCTCTTCTGCCGTCCAGGCAGGCATGTAGTAAAAACATATCGAATAGAACATCCATCAATATCAAAAGAAAAACATTCGATGTCCAAGTATCCAAATAACCAAGTACACACATAAGCAAATAAAAACCAAACCAAATGGTAAATAAATCCTCGAGGTCTGCAGGGATCTAGCACTACGTGCAGTGAGGACTAGCGACTGGAACTCCCTCCGGACAGCATCAACCTGAAAATAACAACAATGGAGGCGGGGTGAGTCCAACACTCAGCAGGTACAATTGATATACAAAGTAGGGAAACAACACCTAGCACTAATCATGCGTACAGTCTCCTGATAAGAAAGATAAAAATGCATCTGAAGTAAACAGGAGAATACTGTACTAACCAGGTCCTGAGTATAAGGTCAAACAGTCCGAGTGGTATAGAAATCCTGTATGCATGTCAAACATAGGTATCCAAACAATATGCAGCATATAAATGCAGCAAACACAAACACAAGCAATAAATGCATCATGCATATGATGCCAATGATGCGTCCTGGTCACCCCTGACGCCAGTCGATCATCTCACACAATAGTGAGGCCGAGTGGGTAGGGCTGTGACAACCGTGCACTCTGTCGTCACTACTCCTGATGAGTGACCGAGTGGACGGGATGCTGTCGGAGTACACCTATCCTCCTACCCCAAATCATAAATGGGGGAGCGCAATGCTCTCAACTCCCGGTACACAGTGACGGGGAGGAATCCCTGCCGGATAACACGTTGTGTCTCACTACCCATGAGTGGACCAACGGTGCCTAACAGAGTCCCTGCTGCAACACACTCTGCCTGAATCGACCACTAACCCATGAGTGGTGGTGTGTGCAGATCCATGTAACTGGCGATGTGCTCAACAATAATGGAGCGGACTATCGCATAGCATGTAATCATGCAAATGGTGCATGGCAATAACCATAAAAAACATCCTGACCTAATCCATATATATAGAAAAGTGCACCCTAGGTCAACGGATCATATCGAATCAAAGGTACACAGAAGGTATAAAAACCTAGGTCCTGAACATGGTGAAGCATGGAATATCACTACCCCCTATAAGCATGTATAAACAAATAAAGTATACATGGGATGTAAATCAAGCAATCAATCAATCATGTATCAGATAATGGGTAGTGACTAACCGAAAGAAATAAAGGACATAATTAATGCAACTTGTTAAATTCACTACTATGTATATCAAATGACATAAGTCAAAAGTACTCACCTCCGATAAGAAAAGTCCAAATCTGACTCCGAGATACCTGTCTCGCGTCAAAGTCCTGTGTCACCAATATATATACATTTTTATTTAGCTACAACTCATATAAATAGCCAAATAAAAATCTCTAACACTAAATTAGGGCAAACCCTAATCATATAGCATTAATCCTACCAAAAATTAAATCCAACGATTATTTAGGGTTAATTGCTTTAACCCTAATCATACCATTAATTTAATTCCAAACCTAATCCATTTCCACATTACAACTTAAACTTAAACTTAATAAATTTCTGTACTATACATTTTTATCCTTTCCTAGCTTCAATTATGTGTACGCTACAATAAGAGAAACAAATTCTCTGTCCCTTACCTCAACCTCACAGCAACTGTAGCTCCACGGCTAAGGATGGTTACTGTTGGAAAGTGTAGCTGCTGTTGAAACCCCGATCCTCAACCAGCGCAATGAACCTACAATTACATATCACTATACGTAACTAGCATGATCTTCCACCCAACACAAGTGCTGCTCACAACACAACACGAATCAAAGCACAAAACCAAACACCAAACCTTAAACCCTTACCTTCAAGGTTGCTGGCAAATCAGAGAGTAATGAAATTAAGGATCGGTCACTGATACTAGGGCACAGAGGCAGCGACACGGAGGGAAGTGAAGAGGATCGGCTCGGTTATGGCTACACCTTGGCTGGCGTCGGAAATCAGTTGGTCCCAATCTAGGGCACGGCGCTAGGGTAAAGGGAGGATGGCCGGCATTGCAAGTGGTGGTCTTCGGCATTCAGAGGAGAGGCGGCGACGTGAGGAAAGGGTTCAACCGGCAGGGCTCGCAGCGAGAAGGAAAAATCAGCACCGGCGCTCGGCCTCTTAGCCGAAATCACAACTCGAGTAGGGAGAAGAGGGTGGCGGAGACCTAGGGCACAGGGAGGAGTGGCTGGCGCTCGGCGCCGTCGCTCGGCGACGATGAAAAGAAATTGGGTAGGGCACGGCAGGGGAAAGAAAAAGAAATGGGCGTCGGCTTCTCCCCTTGTCACGGCTTAAGCACGCAGGAGGAGATGGAACCGCCGAGTGCGGTTAGGGCAAGGAGTCGGCGACCGGGAAGAAGGCTCGGGCGTGCGGCTTGGTGTCGGGGGGGAGAAGAGGTGAACGGCGACACAAATAAAAACCGAAGAAAAACAAAATAAATAAAGAAAAGGAATTAAGAAATTCAACTTTTCCTCATTTAAATGGGGTAGCCTAAACAGGCTTTTCCGGGCCCCATTTTTGTCCCCGTTAACTCGTCCATACGAACTCCGAAAAATTCCCGAAAAATTTCTAAAAATTCCGGAAAATTCCCTTATTAATATTCGCCTATTTTCCGATATTTTACATTTCAGGTTGAGTCCGAGTGCGGCGTTCATCTTGGAGTGCACCTACGAACGACGCGAGCGGTTGTCGGATCTTGGGAGGATTGATTTTGCCGGAGAGCCTCTGCACCGTGGGCGGCAATAAATTCTCTAAAGACAGTCGGCACGCCCGACGCTTCAACCGGAGATACACAAATTCTTAACTTTTACTCGTTTTACCTGTTTATTGCATGCTCGTCATTTATTGGTGCAATTATAGATTATTGTGTTAGCATAATCAGTTTTATTACAATTTTAGAGAATTTGTTGTAGCATCAATAAACATGATGAATGATAGGGTAACGGGGTCTGATGAGGCTAGCGCCCGACCCGAAAGAATTTTCGGGCAAAACTTCAGACGTTGGCAACAACGAATGAAATTTTGGCTTACTACGCTAGGGCTATTCTCGGTTATAGAAACAGACCCTCCTTCACCTAATGAAGAGGAACCTGCCTGCCCGTAGTGCTGCCTTAGAGAGGTTTAAGCAAAGAGATTATCTCTGCCATGGGAGAATCCTATCTGCTCTCTCAGACGCACTATTTGATGTGTACTGTTCAACCGCTTCAGCTAAAGAGCTGTGGAAATTTTTGGATACAAAATACAACTCTGAAGATTCTGGTTTAGAAAAGTACACTGTGGCAAAATTCCTAAACTTCAAAATGGTTGAAAACAAATCTGTGATAGAGCAGACACATGAATTCCAAGTCCAAATTCATGGTCTTGCTGAAGGAGATATGCCATTACCTGAAAAATTGAAAAATTTCAGGTCTTGTCAATGATCGAAAAATTACCTCCGAGTTGGGAAGATTTTGGCATGACTCTTAAACATCGGAGAGGTAAAATCTCTCTCGAAGATTTGATGATTGCCTTAAATATCGAAGAAGAACATCGGAAGCAACATAAAAATGATGATACAAGAATGCCTATGGATTTTATTCCAAAGGAGAATGTAGTAGTCTCATCTGACAAGAAGAAATTCAAAAATCAGAAAATGAAAAACAAGATGAAACCTAAACCAAAGGTTCAAAAGAAAACTGGAACCAAACCTAAGCCTTGCTGGGCATGTGGACAGGTTGGACATTATGCCAAATTCTGCCCTAAGCGAAAAGACAAGGAGAAAAACCAAAACAATACGTGCAACACCAAGGCACAAGTAAATGTCGTGACTGCTAGTGACGACACCAGTGATAGGTTTGTTACCTTCAAACCCGAACTAAACTTGATCTATCAACCCAATGAATGGTTAGTTGATACAGGTGCTAATGTACACTGTTGTGCTAATCACTCTGCCTTCCTTACTTATCAGGTAATTGAAGGCACTTCCGTGACCATGGGGAACCATTCTGCAGCCAGGGTGTTTAGGATAGGACAAGTTGACCTGAGGTTCACCTCTGGAAAAGTCCTGTCACTGCATAAGGTGCATCATGTTCCAGCGGTCCGTCGGAATTTGATTAGCGGATCAAAGTTAGTCCGTGCTGGTTATGAGTTGAATTTTAAATGTAATAAAGTTATAATATTACATTTAGGAACCTTTATTGGAAAAGGTTACCTTAATGAAGGTTTATTTAAACTCAATGTAGAAAATACTACTTTAAATAAAACTTCTGATATTGGTTGTTCATATAACATTGAGTCTTATAATTTGTGGCATGACAAATTAGGACATGTCAATTTTAATACCGTAAAAAAGATGATGAATCTTGACATGATCCCTAAGCATGCTATAAATGATAAGAAAAAATGTGAAATTTGTGTGCAATATAAACAACCCCGTAAACCCTTCAAATCAGTTGATAGAAATTCTGATATTTTAGAATTGATTCATACTGACTGTTGTGAGTTTAATGGTGTAATAACGAGAGACCATAAAAGGTATTTCATTACCTTCATTGATGACCACTCTCGTTATTGTTATGTTTATTTGCTAAAAACCAAGGATGAAGCTTTAGATAAATTTATGGTTTTTAAATCTGAAGCTGAGAATCAAACCAATAAAAAAATTAAGAGGTTAAGGTCTGATAGGGGTGGAGAATTTACCTCGAACCTGTTTCAAAAATTTTGTCAAGATACAGGTATAATCCATGAGGTAACTGCTCCATATAGTCCTCAATCCAACGGTATAGCAGAACGAAAAAATCGAACCCTTGAAGATATGATTAATTCCATGTTAGGCAGTTCTGGGTTACCCAACTTTATGTGGGGGGAGGCTCTATACACTGCATGCCATGTGCTAAATAGAGTCCCAATGAAGTCAAGGGATAAAACCCCATATGAGCTTTGGAAAGGCCGAAGGACAAGTTTGAAATACCTTAAAGTGTGGGGGTGCCTTGCAAAGGTACTAGTACCTGAACACAGAAGGAAAAAACTTGGTCCAAAGACCGTAGATGGTATCTTCTTGGGTTATGCTCAAAATAGTATTGCATATAGGTTCCTGATTATTAAATCAGAAATTCTTGGAATAGATGCAAATACTATTGTAGAACTTCGCGATGCTACATTTTTTGAAGATATATTTCCTATGAAGACGAGAACACCTCAATCTAGTATTCTTACTAGAAATGAGCCTTCTTCTGTAGAGGTCCCATTATCCGTAGTGGGTACACCTTCCCCAAGTCACTCTAGACTAGATGAATCTAGTGAGTATACAGAACCGAGAAGGAGCAAAAGACAACGTGTGTCTACGGACTTAGGCCAGGACTTTATCACCTATAATATAGAAGGTGACCCTGTGACATATAGAGATGCTATGGTTTCTCCTGAAGCTAAGCAATGGAAAGAGGCCATTAAAAGTGAAATGGACTCTATTATCTCTAATGCCACTTGGGAGTTAGTAGATTTACCTCCTGGGTGTAACACTGTAGGATGTAAATGGGTGTTTAAAAGAAAACTAAAACCTGATGGGTCAGTAGATAAATTCAAAGCCCGCCTAGTTGCTAAGGGATTCAAACAGAAAGAAGGGATTGACTATTTTGACACTTATTCTCCTGTTACAAGAATTACTACAATCCGAGTATTAATAGCATTGGCGTCCATATATCATCTTGAGATCCATCAAATGGATGTCAAAACGGCATTCCTTAATGGAGATCTTGAAGAAGAGATATATATGGATCAACCTGAGGGATATGTAGTTTCTGGAAATGAGAACAAAGTTTGTAGGTTAGTCAAATCTCTTTATGGTTTGAAGCAAGCCCCAAAGCAGTGGCACGAAAAATTTGATAGAGCTATGCTATCATTTGGCTTTGAAGTGAATGACTCTGATAAATGTGTGCATGCTAAAATGAAATGTGATAATTATATTATTCTATGCTTATATGTAGATGATATTCTACTGTTTGGAACTAACCTATCTATTATAAATGAGACTAAGACCCTCTTAAGTGGTAAGTTTGATATGAAGGATATGGGTTGTGCTGATATGATTTTAGGGCTGAAGTTGACTCGATCAATTGATGGAATAGCAATTTCTCAGTCACTCTATGTTGAGAGAGTATTAGAGAAATATGGCTATAGCCAAGTTAAATCTGTTGTCACACCATATGACCCTTCAAAAACTCTCCACAAGAATAATAGTGGTGTGGTAGTGTCTCAATTAAGATACTCACAAATAATAGGTAGTCTAATGTATTTAGCTAATTGTTCTAGACCTGATATTTCTTTTGCTATATCGAAATTGAGCAGGTTTACCAGCTGTCCGGACAGAACGCATTGGGATGCATTAGACAGAGTACTCAGATATCTAAAAGGCACTATATCCTTGGGCTTGTGGTACGGGAGATTCCCTGCAGTCCTGGAGGGATATAGTGATGCGAGTTGGATAGATGACACTGCTGAGTGTAAAGGCGTTACTGGTTATGTCTTTACACTTGAAGGCGGTGCAGTTGCTTGGAGTTCTGTTAAACAGACGATTATAACCCGGTCTACATCTGAGGCAGAATTGTGTGCTTTGGATATCACAGTAACTGAAGCTGATTGGCTTAAGGGTCTTCTTTCTGAAATTCCCTTGATGATGAAGCCAATACCTTCTATTTCAGTACACTATGATAATCAAACAACAATAGCTCAGATTAGAAGCTCCAAGTATAACCAGAAACAGAAGAGACATGTATGAATAAGATTAAAGTCTATTCGTGAGCTAGTGTCTCTTGGAGTGTTGTCATTGGACTTTGTAAGTTCAAAAGACAATATTGCTGACCCACTCACTAAAGGACTTGATTCTGAGAAAATCAAGAGATCCAGTAAGGGAATGGGACTGAGGCCTGTCCTGGTTTCATCTATAGCGGCAACCCAACCTATCTGATTGGAGATCCCAAAAAGTATGTTCAATGTGGTACAAACAAGCTATAAGGGTGAAACGTAAGGATCAAATTGATTGAGATGTAATCTCATAGTCTCTTCCCTGGATAGATGCTTGACTACTAGTAAGGATGAGCTTAGGAGCTCTTAATGAGTTCAAGGTTTTAATGACAGGATGCTTGCAGTACATCCTTGGAGAACTCACCTATGTAAGTGTAACTGTGGGGCCGTAGTGTAGGGGGTTCTAGGCAACTCTCCTTAGCACGTAAGAAACAAGATTCGGTGGCATAGCCGTAATGCACCAACCCAGAAGGATTCAACCGTCGCCAGCGATGAGTTGTTACCAATTGATCTTCACATATAAAAGGTTTAAGATCAAGACTCAGTTCTCTTCAAACCTATGTGAATAAGATTGGTGTACTTAGGTGAAAATTCAAACCGGAAGGTATTTTCACTGAAAGCTCATTGCAACCAAGCCTCAGAACTCATCTTTCTTTTCTTCTAAACTAATTTGAATTAGTGGGGGATTGTTGAATTGTAATTCAAATTATTCTCTTCCCTTTAGTTTTTAGTCCCACATTGCCAAGCTAAGAACTTTGGAAGGTCTTATATATGGAACCCTTTCATCCTTGCTTAGAAATGATAAGGGGGCCTACACGGATGCGCGGGCCAAGCCCAAATCGAATGGATTTGGGGGGTTCGAGCCGGAAATCCATAAACCGGGCGTCACGTACGCGATTTTCGTGCGTAGGGGGGGTGCAAATCCCGAGCTCGTGGGCCTCGCGCTTACGGGCGGCCCGGTCTATTTTTGCCAGTCCGATTTGGTTCACTCCGTTCGGTTTTGTTGCCTAATTTATCTATTCCGGTTCAGTTCTTTTCCGTGCTGCGTGAGAAATCAAAACAGCGCGACACACTGTTTCTGTCCGCGTGAACGAAGAGACGCGGTTTTGTTCGCGTGAAGGAGCAAAGCGACGTACACTTTGGTGCGTGCACTGTTTCGAAGTGTATAAATACACTTCCTCCGTTCCTTCTGAAAACACACCGAAGCAAAGCATTTCTTCTGCCTTCAGCTTCTTCTTCTCTCCCCTTGTTCTGAGTTCTGAGGCTTGGTTTGTGATTTGAGGTTGAGTCCGAGTGCGGCATTCGTCTTGGAGTGCACCTACGAACGACGCAAGCGGTTGTCGGATCTTGGGAGGATTTTGCCGGAGAGCCTCTGCACCGTGGGCGGCAACAAATTCTCTAAAGACAGTCGGCACGCCCGACGCTTCGACCAGAGATACACAAATTCTTAACTTTTACTCGTTTTACCTGTTTATTGCATGCTCGTTATTTATTGGTGCAATTATAGATTATTGTGTTAGCATAATCAGTTTTATTACATTCTATTTATGGCTTAATTATGATTACAGACTCATAAACCAACTGCAAGTAGGATGTATTTGATTCTTGTGCTTCTTGGGATCATAATTGCACCCATAAATCCCCAGAAGCCAAACACAAATGCAGGAGTGAAGCTAATGAAGTACATGTTGGATATAATTATCCGTATCAGATAAGCTTATTTGTAAATTGCATATGTGAATACGATCTAATTTATACTTATTTTATTTGGTTATTGGATGTAGACCATGTAAATGTAAAATACCGGGAAATAGGCAGATTTTAATAAGGGAATTTTCCGAAATTTTTGGAAATTTTTCGGGAATTTTTCGGGGCTCGTACGGATGAGTTAACGGGGACGAGAACGGGGAAGGGAAAAAGCATGTTTAGGCTACCCATTTAAGTGAGGAAAAGATTTATTTAATTATTTCTTTTTTCCTTTTTCTTATTTGTTTTCTTTCCCTCGTCGTTTCCCTCTTCCCCGAGGCCCTTCTCTCGCGCCGACGCCTACCCTAACTGCCCACGACAGTTTTCCTTTCCTCTCGCGACAAATCCCTCGGCCACTTCCTTTTCTCCTTTTCTTCCTCCCGAGCCGCACCCCTCGGTGCCCTAGCCGAGCTACGCCGTTGCCTCCCTCTCCCCTCCTCTGGTCCGACGAGACACCGCCGGCCGCAACTCACAGAGCCGTCCTGTTCTTCTGTGCTCAGCCCGCGACACTCATCTCACAGCCTTACCCCTTCTCCTGTGCCCTAGTGCCGGCGCCACCGTCGCCCACCCGGAGCCAGGGCCTTGCCGACGTCGCTGGTATTTTCCCCTTCTCTGCGCCCTAGTTCCCTGGTTTGAGGTCCTCTGCCGTGCCTTAGATCGCCGGGAGTCGAGAGCCGCCGTCGCACAGAGCAGTGCCGGCCACCAGATCTGTTCCGAGACCCCCTCACTCTCGATCACCCCTGCGCCAACAACTGTGCCCTATCACTGCTTTGCGGCCTCTTCCGTGCCCTAGTTCTGGCCGTTGTAGCCACCAACAGCAACCTCTGATCCAGAAACTGGTGAGTTTGTTAATTAAGCTGTGGCTGATTATCAAATTTGGAGGAATTGGGTAGCATTTGTTTTTGTATAGGTTTTTAGAGGTTGAGTTTTGATTTTTGTTACTAACTGGAAGTGATGGGTTCTGGCAGTGAGACCTGTTCTCGGTAGCAAGTTGTCTCTGCTGTGGATCTATTGGGCTATCAAGAATTTCTGCTGTAGATAGGAGAAGGGAAGGTAAGGAGTTAAGCATTTTATATATGCTATGAATCATTGTTTGATTTAATTATGTTAGATAGTTGTTCATGTGCAGATGGACTTAGGTTTATGTGTTGATTCGGGTTTTTGCTCTAATTTAGGGTTGGAGAGTTTATTTAACTAATTATAAGAATTTAGTTAAGTAAAAGTATATCTATTGGTATTACAGGACTTTGACACGAGACGAGCATCTCGACGTCGTATTTGGATCATATTTGGACATTCCTATTGGAGGCGGGTACTTTTGACTTATTGTCTTTGATATGCTTAGTAATGAAAATAATATATTGCATTAATTGTGTTTCCTATTTGTTTCGGTTAATCACTGCCCAATACATGTTACCTGTTTGATTAATTGTTTGTTTGCATCTCGTATTGATCTTGTACCTGATCTATCATGCTCATGGGTAGTGATATAACCATGTTTCACATGTTCAGGACCTAGGTTTGATACCTTATTGATCAGTATATCTTGATATGATTTATTCACTATGGTGCCCATTGTTATATGTCCAGAGGTTGATTTAGTATATTACCATGCTTAGTGACATGCACCATTTGCATGATCGCATACTGTGCGATAGATTGCTCCATTATTGTCGAGCACGTTACCAGTTTTCATCACTGTTCGGTGCTCCGTTGTGACGCTCATGGGTAGCGTGACACAGCGTGGTAGCACGTCAGTTTGACTCTTCCGGTGCTCCATTGATCCGCTCAGGGGTAGTGTGACGCAGCGTATAGCACGTTAGAGATTCCTCCCCGTCATAGCGTACCGGGAGATGAGAGCATTGCGCTCCCCCATTTATGATTTGGGGTAGGAGTATGTATGTACTCCGACAGCATCCCGTCCACTCGATCACTCATCAGGAGTAGTGTTGCTGAGTGCACGGTCGTCACAGCCCTACCCACTTGGTCACACTTTTGTTGTGAGTTGGCTGACTGGCGTCAGGGGTGACCATGACATTGGCATCATATGCATGATGCATTTTATTGTTTGTGATTGTGTTTGCTGCATTTATATGCTGCATATTGTTTGGATACCTATGTTTGACATGCATACAGGTCTTCTATACCTTTCGGACTGTTTGTCCTTATACCTGGTCCTGGTTAGTACAGATTCTCTCCTGTCTACTTCGGTTTGCATTTACCTTTATTTTTATCAGGAGACTGTACGCATGATTAGTGCTAGGTGTTATTTCTTTACTTTGCATATCAATTGTACCTGCTGAGTGTTGGACTCACCCCGCCTCCATTGTTGTTATTTTCAGGTTGATGCTGACCGGAGGAAGTTCCAGTCGCTAGTCCCCACTGCACGTAGTGCTAGATCCCCTGCAGACCTCGAGGATTGATTGACTTTTGAGTTTTCTTCTCGTTTGTCTATGTTTGGACTTGATTTGTTTGATACTTGGACGTTGTATTTATTTTTGTGATGTCGATAGATTTTATTTGGTCTTATTCTACTACATGCCTGCCGGGTCGGCATAAGAGGTGAGTTTCGTCGGATTTGAGTTTTACGAGTGTAGTTGAGTAGGGTGGTTTTCGAGTCAGAGTATTACTGCTTTGTTTGATTATATATAGCTGCATGGATGTTTGTGTGGTTCTGTTATATTTATTGTTATTATTCCAGCCGCATGTGGCTGAGGTATGGAGATATGTAGAAAGTTTCAGATTGTCCGCCGTACAGGGGAGATGCTGCCGAAATTTCTTCGGACGGGGACTCCTTTGGGGCGTGACAATTTAGTGGTATCAGAGCGAGTATACGATACTTTCTATGTGTTTTGGATTTTCGAGGTTTATTCTGATACCAATTTATTTGGTATCAGAGGGCAGTTTTACGATCGTTGTCTTTGTATTTTTGATATTTGGGATAACTTGATACCAATTTATTTGGTATCAGAGCGCCAAAGTTTGGCGATACTTGGTTGGTTTCCGTGTGTTGGATTTTGAGATTTAACTGATACCTATTTATTGGTATCAGGGCAGGGTTATGATACCTGCTGTTGGTGTTCTGGAGATTTATCGGATACCTGTTGTTGGTATTCTGGATATTTGGGTTAGCCAGATTTGCGAGTCAAACTGGGCATTTTCGGATTTTCGATATGGTTATGTTTCGGATTTCTGTTTCGGATTTATATGGATTTCCGGTGATTTTCTCGTTCAGAATTTTGAGGTCAGAAGTTGGGGACTGGACAGCGATGGAACATCTCCAGACGGCAAATAGGTATGATGTTTATTTTATGATGGTTAGGACATCTATTAGCACGTTATCTTTATTACCTGTCTGGTTGTTGTAGCCATATTACATGTGATGGGTTAGCCACTGATCTTGGTCGACCCTAATAGAGATCAAGGATTATAGTCTCTGGTGATTTTTCATATCATGCCATCAGTAGTTTTAGCTTCTGTTACTACTATTAGGAGATGGAGGCACATATCAGCTTCTGCTATTGTTAGCTGGGTAATGGATGATACTTACATATTCCTATGGACTTAGCCAGTAGAGTTTTATACTCGTATCTTTTGGATATTTGGGTATCCGATATGATAAAAATTGGTCATTGGAGAGTTATCATGTTTGATCATTGTTGAGAATGATTTGAGGTTGAGGGATATTGGGAGATCAGATATTGTGATATGTTGATTTCTAATGGTTTGTGAGAGTAAATGTTATGTGGTTGTCTGATGATCTATTACTGGATATTTGTTTTGATGATCTATTAGTGGATAACTATTTTGATGATCTATTATTTGGGTTGTCGTTGATGGTGACATAGTGAGTGTCAACTATTTTGATGATCTATTATTTGGGTTGTCGTTGGTGGTGACATAGTGAATGTTATGTATGATATTCACAGGTTTGATGATTATAATTCGTGATCAGATTATAAATTGGGTGCTAGAGAGTTTATGGTTTAGAGTGCCTATAAGATTTTAATAAATCTGGTTAGTTGTGGTTATTTAACAGGATGATAAAATTGATGTTTATTTCATCTGATATTGAACTATGTGGATAAATAATGATCGATGTTTTGAATGCTAATTTGCCCTCATGGGAGTAGAGATTTATTCATCTGATATTATGTGGGCT
This sequence comes from Zingiber officinale, assembly GCF_018446385.1. Lineage (NCBI taxonomy): Eukaryota > Viridiplantae > Streptophyta > Magnoliopsida > Zingiberales > Zingiberaceae > Zingiber > Zingiber officinale. The sequence continues at coordinate 70,842,470 of NC_055999.1, forward strand.
AATATTTTTTAGGATAAAAAAAAATGAGAGTGTCTTGATGTTCTTGAATTCTGACTTTATCTTTTGGGTTGTATACCTTTATACATATGATTATTGTGGGTTTCTAGTAGATTGTACCCAAGTGGTTAGACATACATGTCTGATTGTTTATTGGAGGTATTTGTCAATTAAAAACTATGTTGTGGAATGTGCACATATGTTTGAGTGTTTTATTGGATGTATCTTATCGATTCAATCTGAGTTATGATATGTACAGATGTGTTCGATGTAATATTTGAGGTATCTTGTTTATTATATGATTGTTCTGAGAGTATACTCGTGTCGATTATGATTTGTTGGAAGTATTACGTTGATTATACTCTTGGCATAGGTGTATATATGTCATGTGAGGTTGTTTGAGGTGTATTGTCGATTATACCTATGTTGATATATGCACACGGGTTTGATAGGTATTGTTGGAGGTATCACACTGATTTATACCTGTGCTATGAGTGTGTTTGGTGTGTATAAATTGGAGGATTATGTCGATTATACATATGTTGTGTGTGCATGTGTACCAGGTGTATGGTGGGTAGCATCATGATGATTCTACCTATGTTGAATGTAGAATGCTGAGTGTCTACATTATGTTATTGGTTGTATAACCCTGTCAACTAATTCTCCTATTAGTGGGTGACCAACCCACTAGGATGATGATAGAGTTGACTATGGATTTGATTTGTTTACTAGGTTGTTTATACCTTTGGCTGCCTACAGTGATATGTGGTTGAGTGATCTCGTGCAGCCTCTAGTTGGATAGTTAGGTGCCTTGGACACTTATGGATCGTTTGTGGTGGAGCGGAGTTCCCACATATACATATTTCGGATTTCTTGTAGCGGAGCATTGCTCCCATATCTATTGCAGATACATGTTATAGATTATTTGTAGTGGAGTGTTACTCCTACATATTGAGGATTTTTTTTGTGGTAGAGCGTTGCTCCCACATATGTGGTGTTTTCTGTGATGGAGCATTGCTCTCACACTGGAGGATCTATGCTTAGATGATTTATATCGTTGGTGATCATATTTCAGACTTATTGTCAGGGATCTTATGGTTAGAAATGTCTGTGATATGGACATTATGTGTCATGATTTTACCGTTAGGGTTTGGGAAGCCTTAGAGGTTTTCAAAGACTTGATGATTTTGGTATTCCCAGGATATTTGGATCGGTTTCCATTGTCTTTGTTGACGGTGTTGTGATCTATTTCGGATCCACGGTGAGTTACGCACTTCATCTTTGTATAGTTCTAGAGATGTTTCGAGTGAAACGTCTAGATGTGAAGATCAGTAGTGCGTATTTTGATTGTCTTCTGTGAGATGTTTGAGACACACGGTCACCAGTAGGAGTATACCGTGGTTCCACAGGAGATCGAGGTTGTTACTGTTGGAAGGACGGAGTCTATAAAAGGGCTCGCAACTTTATTTGTTTGGCTCGATATTTCCGGAGATACGTTAAGGGTTTCTCTCGGATAGCTATGTCACTGACACGCCTGACCTGGAAAGGCGTGAAGTTCACTTGGACTGAGGATGACAAGACCAGCTTCTAGGAGCTGAAGCGGAGACTAGTGTCGGCTCCGATTTTGGTTTTACTTTCTAGAGAGGACGGATATGTCCTCTACACCGACGCATCTCTACAGGGTTGGGCGATGTTTTGATGCAGCACGGTAGGGTGGTCTCCTACTTTTCGACGGTTGAAGAAGTATGAGGAGAATTACCCTGTACATGATCTGGAGCAAGTTGCCATTATTTTGCCTTGAAGATTTGGCAGCAGCATCTGTTCGGTATTACATTTGAGATTCTCACTGATCATAAGAGTTTCAAATATATATTTTACCCAGAAGAAATTTAATCTCCGATAGAGGAGATAGATGGAGTTCCTGAAGGATTATGACTGTACGTTTGACTATCACCCGGGGAAAACTAATATGGTTGCAGATGCACTCAGTAGGAAGTCCAGAGGGACTTTGACTTGCCACCGGATTTCAGTCACGGACTTGATTCAGGGTTTCTCTGAGTTAGATCTTGAGGAGCAGGGACCGACAGAGCAGGGTATTCTTGTTACCATGGTTGCTCAATCGTCGATCAGGACGAAGATACGAGAGGCCCAGGCTAGTGATCAGCATTTGCAGTCTATTTGCAGCTAGATAGCTTCCGGGCAGCAGACCGAGTTCACACGAGACGAGGAGGGTATTATATACTTCCGAGACAGATTATGCGTACCTCAGTCTCATCCGGTCTTACAGGAGTTACTTCCGGAGGCTCATCGCTCATGATTTGCTGTCCACCCAGGCGGTACCCGTATGTACCAAGATTTGAGATGTTTCTATTGGTGGAACGACATGAAGGACGACATGAAAGAAGACATCGCGAATTTTGTAGCTAGATGTCTTGTCTGTCAGCAAATGAAGGCCGAGCACCAGAGACCTACCGGCTTACTTCAGCAGATTCCTAATCCTGAGTGGAAATGAGAACACATTACTATGGACTTTGTGGTAGGTTTGCCGAGGACACGACGAGACCATGACGCGATTTGGGTAATCGTTGATCGATTAACCAAATTCGCGTACTCGTTAGCGATCTGGAAGACTGATTTTCTGGATCGATTGATAGATCTGTTTTGCCGGGAGATTATCAGATCACGTGGTATTCTGTAGACTATTATTTCGGATAGAGACCCCGGTTCAAGTCTCGTTTTTGACAGAGTCTGCAGCAGGCCTTGGGCACGCAGCTCTGTTTAGTATAGTTTTCCATCCTCAGACAGATGGATAGTCAAAGCGGACCATTCAGACTCTAGAGGACATGCTGAGGTCGTGTGTAATGGATTCGGAGGCAGTTGGGAGGACCATCTGCCATTGGTGGAGTTCGCCTACAACAACATCTTTCTTTCGGCTATCCGGATGGCATCGTTTGAAGCGTTGTATGGTAGGTCTTGTCGGATACCCACCCTCTGGGTGAGGTTGGGGAGGCCCAGTTGTTGGGACCTCATAGAGCTCAGCATGAGGCAGAGTTATTCTGTACTATCAGACGGAGGATGTCAGAGGCACAGGACTGTCAGAAGAGTTATGCTGATCGGAGACTTAGACTCTTAGAGTTCTCCGTTTGCGACCATGTATTTATGCGAGTTTCACCCAAGAAAGGGGTGGAAAGATTTGACCTCAGAGGTGAGCTAGCTCCGCGATACATTGGCTCTTTCCAGGTCTTGGAGAGAATCGGAGCGGTAGCTTACAGACTGGCACTACCACCGTCCCTGTTAGGCGTTCACGGTGTATTCCACGTATCGATGCTGAGGAGATACGTGCCCGACCCGATGCATGTGCTGGCAGATATTTCAGTTCCAGTTCAGCCTGGCATTATATATGAGGAGGTTCCGGTACGAATTCTCGACCGGAAAGAGCGTCAGTTGCGGAACAAGACTATCCGGCTGGTTAAAGTCGGATGGCAGCATCATTCGGACGAGGAGGCTACTTGGGAGCTCGAGGATACTATCCGAGCTCGATATCCCCATCTTTTCACTTGAGGTATGTGATTTATTTACCGTTCAACATTTATACTTTATATCTGTTGTTAGTACTTGCTGATGGTAGATAACGAAATTTGGGGACCAAATTTTTATTAGTGGGGGAGAATGTAAAATACCGGGAAATAGGCAGATTTTAATAAGGGAATTTTTCGAAATTTTTCGGGAATTTTTCGGGGCTGGTACGGACGAGTTAACGGGGACGAGAACGGGGCCAGGAAAAAGCCTGTTTAGGCTACCCATTTAAGTTAGGAAAATATTTATTTAATTATTTCTTTTTTCCTTTTTCTTATTTGTTTTCTTTCCCTCGCCGTTTCCCTCTTCCCCGAGGCCCTTCTCTCGCGCCGACGCCTACCCTAACTGCCCACGGCAGTTTTCCTTTCCTCTCGCGACAAATCCCTCGGCCACTTCCTTTTCTCCTTTTCTTCCTCCCGAGCCGCACCCCTCGGTGCCCTAGCCGAGCTATGCCGTTGCCTCCCTCTCCCCTCCTCTGGTCCGACGAGACACCGCCGGCCGCAACTCACAGAGCCGACCTGTTCTTCTGTGCTCAGCCCGCGACACTCATCTCACGGCCTTACCCCTTCTCCTGTGCCAAAGTGCCGGCGCCACCGTCGACCACCCGGAGCCTGGGCCTTGCCGACGCGGCTGGCTTTTCCCCCTTCTCTGCGCCCTAGTTCCCTGGTTTGAGGTCCTCTGCCGTGCCTTAGATCGCTGGGAGTCGAGAGCCGCCGTCGCACAGAGCAGTGCCGGCCACCAGATCTGTTCCGAGACCCCCTCACTCTCGATCACCCCTACGCCAACAACTGTGCCCTATCACTGCTTTGCGGCCTCTTCCGTGCCCTAGTTCTAGCCGTTGTAGCCACCAACAGCTACCTCTGATCCAGAAACTGGTGAGTTTGTTAATTAAGCTGTGGCTGATTATCAGATTTGGAGGAATTGGGTAGCATTTATTTTTGTATAGGTTTTTAGAGGTTGAGTTTTGATTTTTGTTACTAACTGGAAGTGATGGGTTCTGGCAGTGAGACCTGTTCTCGGTAGCAAGTTGTCTCTGCTGTGGATCTATTGGGCTATCAAGAATTTCTGCTGTAGATAGGAGAAGGGAAGGTAAGGAGTTAAGCATTTTATATATGCTATGAATCATTGTTTGATTTAATTATGTTAGATAGTTGTTCATGTGCAGATGGACTTAGGTTTATGTGTTGATTCGGGTTTTTGCTCTAATTTAGGGTTGGAGAGTTTATTTAACTAATTATAAGAATTTAGTTAAGTAAAAGTATATCTATTGGTATTACAGGACTTTGACGCGAGACGAGCATCTCGACGTCGTATTTGGATCATATTTGGACATTCCTATTGGAGGCGGGTACTTTTGACTTATTGTCTTTGATATGCTTAGTAATGAAAATAATATGTTGCATTAATTGTGTTTCCTATTTGTTTCGGTTAATCACTGCCCAATACATGTTACCTGTTTGATTGATTGTTTGTTTGCATCTCGTATTGATCTTGTACCTGATCTATCATGCTCATGGGTAGTGATATAACCATGTTTCACATGTTCAGGACCTAGGTTTGATACCTTATTGATCAGTATATCTTGATATGATTTATTCACTATGGTGCCCATTGTTATATGTCCAGAGGTTGGTTTAGTATATTACCATGCTTAGTAACATGCACCATTTGCATGATCGCATGCTGTACGATAGATTGCTCCATTATTGTCGAGCACGTTGCCAGTTTTCATCACTGTTCGGTGCTCCGTTGTGACGCTCATGGGTAGCGTGACACAGCGTGGTAGCACGTCAGTTTGACTCTTCCGGTGCTCCGTTGATCCGCTCGTGGGAAGTGTGTAGCACGTTAGAGATTCCTCCCGTCATACTCGGAGATGAGAGCATTGCGCTCCCCATTTATGATTTGGGATAGGAGTATGTATGTACTCCGACAAGATCCGTCCACTCGATCACTCATCGGGAGTAGTGTTCCTTAGTGTCACAACCCTACCCACTTGGTCCCACTTTTGTTGTGAGTTGGCTGACTGGCGTCAGGGGTGACCATGACATTGGCATCATATGCATGATGCATTTATTGCTTGTGTTTGTGTTTGCTGCATTTATATGTTGCATATTGTGTGGATACCATGTTTGACATGCATACAGGTCTTCTATACCTTTCGTATTGCTTGTCCTGGTTAGTACAGATTCTCTCCTGCCTACTTGATTTGCATTTACCTTTATTTTATCGGAGACTTGTACGCATGATTAGTGCTAGGTGTTATTTCTTTATTTTGCATATCAATTGTACCTGCTGAGTGTTGGACTCACCCCGCCTCCATTGTTGTTATTTTCAGGTTGATGCTGACCGGAGGAAGTTCCAGTCGCTAGTCCCCACTGCACGTAGTGTTAGATCCCCTGCAGACCTCGAGGATTGATTGACTTTTGAGTTTTCTTCTCGTTTGTCTATGTTTGGACTTGATTTGTTTGATACTTGGACGTTGTATTTATTTTTGTGATGTCGATAGATTTTATTTGGTCTTATTCTACTACATGCCTGCCGGGTCGGCATAAGAGGTGAGTTTCGTCGGATTTGAGTTTTACGAGTGTAGTTGAGTAGGGTGGTTTTCGAGTCAGAGTATTACTGCTTTGTTTGATTATATATAGCTGCGTGGATGTTTGTGTGGTTGTGTTATATTTATTGTTATTATTCCAGCCGCATGTGGCTGAGGTATGGAGATATGTAGAAAGTTTCAGATTGTCCGCCGTACAGGGGAGATGCTGCCGAAATTTCTTCGGACGGGGACTCCTTTGGGGCGTGACAATGTGTAGAACCTTTAGTCCCGCATCTATTATCATCTATATGCTGATAATAGATATTCAGTATATATATAGACTTATAGTTCCGCATCTATTATTATCTATGAGTTGATAATAGATGTCTACTATATATAGGGTTGGTCCCCAAAGGCTTAGGGTATTATTTTAACATAGTTTCTTGTTCCCTATTGACAAGAAACTTTACGATGTCGTCATCCCACCTTCCTTTCCGCTGCATCTTCTTCCACAGAAATCAAGCTGACGACGCTAAAGACAAGAATATATCTCTTCAATCAGATTCCTTATCTATTATGTTTATGTATTTATTTTTCTTATACCATGTTTAATTGATGAAACGAAGATCCATGCTCACATGCTCTTGTTTTTCCTATTCGAATTCTTATTTCGATTGTCTAGAATTCATGCGGCTTAGGTTTTACAAGAATTTATCAATTGGTACCAGAGCCAAGTTTTGTTTCATCGTTTTCATTGGCAATAAAGTTTAAATTTTTCGTCGATTTATTGTTTGTTTGCTATATTAAATTTTCCTAGTTAATACAAATTTTTTATCATTGAAAATCATATAAAAAAAACTATGATAGACTTGTTTTTTCAAATTTTTCTTGTTTATGTAAAAAATATGAAGAACGATGAAAATTGTCACTATTTAACCTAATTTTAGGTAAAATTATGATGTCTAATCGATTGCTTTGGTCTAGCAATCGATTGCTGAGTCTAAAATTTTGAACATAAATAATTGAAATTCACACAATTAATAACCTTAAACTCACAACTACGTCAATTTTAATCAATCAAATTTGATTTTAATTGATTTAGCTTATTTTAATTAATTAAGTTGTTTTCTTAAACGTTTCTTCATGAAACCCTAAACTCACTGTTTAAAAACAGAAAAAATGAAAACAGTATTAAAAAAAACTTACGACTGTTTCGTTGAAACAGTTCAAGGAAAGAAAAAAAACGTAATTATTTCATTATTTCATGCATTAATATATATATATATATATAATATTTTTATATGAATAATTAAAAAAAATAAATAGTATTAAATAATACTATTTAATTTATAGAACAACGTTTTAGCTTCTTAAGGGAGGGTTCTATATATAATCATGTAGTAATATATATTAGACTACTACAAAAATACTGTCACTTAGGGATAAATTTTGCAACAAATTAAAAAAAAAAAATCGTTGGAAATTGGATTTGGGACGAAAATTGCGACAAAAAAATTCGTTGCAAATATGCCGTCGCAAAAATTTGCGATGAAAAATTATAATTTCATTGGAAATTTTACAACGAAATCAATATTCGTTGCAAAATTTGTTGGAAATTTTGCAATGAAATCAAAATTCGTTGGAAATTTTGCAACGGAAATAAATATTTGTTGGAAATGTCAGCAGAAAAAGTCTCCGACGAACCCCAAATTTGTCGCAAATTAGCAACGAAAAAACGTATTCGTTGCAAAGAGATTTGTGACGAATAATTATTTGTTGGAAAAGTTACAAAATACAATATTACCAACGAAAATATAAATTCATTGGCAATTTCCAACGAAAATACATTTTCGTTGGAAATTTCCAACGAATCCATATTTTCGTTAGAAATTTCCAACGAAATTCATATTTGTTGGAAACTTCCAACAAATCCATAAATTCGTTGGAAATATCCAATGAATTTGTATTTTCGTTGGAAATTACGAACGAATTTATATTTCGTTGGAAACTTCCAACGAAAATATGGATTCGTTGGAAATTTCCAACAAAAATGCATTTTTCGTTGTAGTATTCCGATAAATACGATATTTCCAACGAATCCAATTTCGTTACAAAATTCATCCCAAAATTTTAAAAAAAATATCCAGACCCATCTTATTTCAATATTTTTTCCTATTACAATTTTTTTCAAACAGATTCAACATATATATAATACATCACTAAACACAATAACATAAATATAAACCAAAAATCAACCAACATATTAATGTACAACAAAATAAATACAAACATCAATAATATAAACCCAAACACATACATCATTAAAACATGTTCCATATACAACCTAAACTAAGAGCATAAAACTAACAATACAACATGAAAAAGTTACAAGAAAACTAACAATACAACACACATCATCATCCAACAATACAAACTACAACTAACACCCTAAACCAAACACTATAATAAAGTTACAAGAAACATGTCATAGTATCCAAATTCTAATGTCAGACAAAAACATGAAAAAGGTAGAGTAGAAGATAATCTTATGGAGATCCTTCTCAATCCAAATCCTTCTTCTACCTACATCAAAAGATAAACAAACAAAAAGAAAATCTTATAAACCAACACAAAAATAAATAGGTAAAGACTTACATATTTTTACGTCAATACCATCATCATCTTCACCTACCAATCCTGTTTGGAACAAAAAAACAATACTAATTAAAATACAAAAATTAAGAATTTATAAAATCGATAACATAAAAGAAGTAAAAAATTTTAATTACAAACACTCATGCATCATCATCAACATCATCGGCGGCATCATCATCGGCGTTAGCATCATCACCAATACCAAGAGGAATATAGCTTGGACCCGATCTAAATTCTTGAAATTGTTGCAAAAGAAAGGCTTGTTGTTTGCGCATTTCAACCATATCTAGATCTCTTTTTGAATTTTGTTTTTGAATTTCTAAAATTTGCTAATCCTTTTGAGATATTATGTCTTTCAAATTGTCAACCTCTTCAGTTAAGCTATGAATCTATGCCATTACTGCGGGTGGGGTAGAAGAAGATAAAGATCTTCGAGAAACATTATGGATTCTACTCAAAGAACTCATACCTATTATCCTTCTCCCTTTGACTCCCCCACTGACCTCCAATCATAAATCTAAATTATTAGTAACAGACGGCTCAGATCCCTCAATATTATCGCCATCACCTGAACTTCTCTGTGATAATGATAGCTCATCATATCTCTCCTATGAAAAATTAAAACCTTAATTAGAGCAAATAGATAAGTAATAAAATCTAAGCTAAAATTAAGATTAAAGATTAAATCAAACCTTAATTATTCTAGCTATATCTCCACTCCAAGTCTTGTCTTTTTTTTGAAAAGTGCGAACGAAAGTGTCTATAAAATCGGGCTCTTTTCCCAAATCCTTAGACTAAAAATAATACGGTTAGAAATAATATTATTAACATCAAATATATTAAAAATCTAATTATAGAGTTGAAAATTTACCAATCTACGTGAATGCTCCTCGATATTTATAGATCCCCCTGCATATATTGCACGTGAGTCTCCAGAATTATAAGCTTGATTTATTTTATTCCGCAAACTCCTTTCTTTGCACTCATCAGTTTGCCAAAACTTGCAAATCTTAACCCAATTGTCTGACGTGATAAAGGCAGACTTTTTTCCAGTACTTTTGGCATGGTTTAATACATGGCGAATGTGATCACCACATTTTTTTTTTGAAAATTCTTTTAATTTCCATCTCAAAATAGGGGTCCCAACTAAATAATCGCTGAAATGAAAAAAAAACAATAGATTATACATTAACGTAATTGTTTTATATATAAAATAAATTAGTTATACCTTAAACTCGCACCACCAGAGTTCTTTTGTGGGTGCTGGAGTGCTTGAGTATGACATTTAGTCTCCTCTCCAAAAGTTATTCACAATTTGATTAATCTCGTGAACAACAGTTACTGAATTTTTAAATCTATCATAAAATTACAATAAACAACGTTAAATAATTAAGATAGTTAAAAATGTAATAATTTTAATACTTATGAGTCTCCAAGAGGGACTATATGCAGTCGAGCATTGGTAATATCAACGGTTGAGTGTTTGGCAGGTATCGGCGACTCAAGTGGGGAAGGTGAATGGCCATGTGAAGGTCCTTCCGGTGACTTGCCACGTGAAGGTCCTGCCGGCGACTAGCCACGAGAAGGTCCTGCCGGGGACAGTCCACGTGAGGATCCTGGCTGCGACTGGCCATGTAAAGGTTCTGCTGGTGACTGCCCACGTGAAGGTCCTACCGGCGACTGGCCATGTGAAGGTCCTGCCTAAGGGGAGGGCATAGGTACCATCCCGTCAGAAGGTGAATCGGTCTGGGCAATGCTTGAACGGTGTCGTCTATGGCGTGCCTGTCGAAACTGCCAACCAAAAATCAAAATTAGAATAAAAGAAATAAAAACTTGATGTTTGCTGAAGAAATATGAAAAACTTACAATATCCATAATAAAAAACTCAGAGAGCGAGAATCTGTAGTGATAATGTCTCACCTCTAATGACCTATAAAAAAAAATAGCACTCATATAACATATATAAATTTAACAATGAGATATTATATAGACAACTATTGAACTATAAATTTTATAAATTTACAGGTTAAAATTAAATATAAAAAACTTATCGTACATGTTAAAAATCAAAGTTGTCGTCGTCCTCCTCGTCGTCCTCCTCCTCCTCAACATCATCATCATCATCAACCTCATGAAATTCACTAGCATCTACATTTATCACTACTCCGCTAGGATCTCGTAATATTGGAATAATATATTCCTCGGTCTGAAATGTATTTACAACCTCCTCTTGTTGATATTCAATGTCTTCCCAATGTTCCTCTATTTTTTTCTGTGCTTTAGTTTTACAAACAGCCCACCAGTCAATTTTATCACGTTTCAAGCTAGGATATGAAGCATAGAACACTTGAATAGCTTGTTGTGCCAAAACAAAAGGTTCATATCTCTTATATAATCTTTTATGATTTATTTCAACCAAATTATAACCTAGATGCACCTTCATCCCTCTGATAGGGTCAAACCAGCGACAAATAAATAAGATAACTCGCATTTCTGGACCAAGGTATTCTATCTCTATAATTTCATCCAGTAGACCATAAAAATCATTGCTTACACCTCCATCATTGGATGACTGAACACATACCCCACTATTCATTGTAGTCTTCCCTTTTCCATATTATTGAGTATGAAAATTATATCCATTTATGAAATATGCTGGCCAAGTGCGTACCATTGCTTTTGGACCCCAAGACAGATGAAATAACATTTGATGTTCGAGGTGATCTTGATTATCATAAACCTAAACTCAAATGAATATGTTATTCATTTAAAAGTTAAAATATACTATACCAATACGGCAAATCAGAATACAAGGTAAAAATTACTTACATATGGTTTGAACCAAGGTGCAAATTCTTGATCGCAGAAATGATCAAACTCTAGTCTTGGCATATCAGAATACAAGTTTTGAAAAATCCTATCATAAAAAATTGAATTATAACACCAAAAATTTACGACAAAAGAAATAAATAGGAAAGATATACTAACTCGAAATATAGTGATACTTCTGGACAATTAAGTAAAACATATGTCTGGGCTGCTCGCCATTCTTGATCAGTTAAATATATTTGCTTACATTGTCCACTCGGTCGACCAAGATAATTAAAAATTGAGAATATGTTCGTATTGGGATCAATAGGACCTTCATCATTTCTTCCAGATCTCCGTCTTTTGGTCTGAATGTGAGACTCAAAATAATACGATGCAAAAGTTGTTACTTCCTCCACAATGTATGCATTAACAATAGAGGCTTCAACATGTGCCTTATTTTTTACTTTTTTCTTCAAATGATATAAAAATATGATTGAAATATAACAATTTGTATTAGATTAATATATATAAAAAAGTTATAAATTTACGACGCATTAATAACGAAGTATATAAGATAAAACAAAATATACCTTTCAAATGGATACATCCATCGAAAATGGACTGGTCCTCCAACTTTGGCCTCGTATGGCAAGCGAACCAAAAGATGTTCCATTGAATCAAAAAATGAAGCTGGAAAGATTCTTTCCAAATTACACAAAATAATTGGAATGTCTCTCTCTAACTTCTCCATCTGTGAATATCTCAAAACTGTTGAGCAAATATCATGAAGAAAAAATGCTTAACTCCGTAATTGTACCCCATACAAAATTTCGTAAGAGTTCCCTAAAAGCAATTGGAATAAGTCTTTCCATAAATATATGACAATCGTGACTTTTCAAACCAATCAATTGAATTCCTTCATATCGACACATTTCCCAAGATTATAGACATACCCATCAGGAAATCTCAATGATTTCAACCATATTCACAAACAACACGTCTCTGTTCTTTATTCAATGTATAAATTGCCTTTGGCTTTGGTCCCCTACTACTTTCATCCACATCAAGAGTGGGTCGTTTACAAATTAGCCGCATATCTTTTCTTGCATTCAAATTATCTTTTGTTTTTCCGGCAATATCCATCACTGTATTTATGAGAATATCAAAAGCATTTTTCTCAATATGCATTACATCCAGATTATGATGAATTAAATTACTATACCAACAAGGTAAATCCCAAAATATACTCCGTTTAATCCATTTATGAGTGCTTCCATATTCATATGTTGTACCATGTGGTTCTTCAATAACAGATGGAAAGTGAAGCACTCTATACCAAATATCTTAACCTGTCAATCTTAATAGCGGAGGTGTTCTTTCAATTATATTCCTAGTGAACTCATCTTTATTCCTTCTGAAATTATGATTTAATGGTAAAAATTGTCTATGGCAATCAAAATAACTCGGCTTTTTCCCATATTTCAATCTTATCGACTTTGATCTCTCCATACATATTGGACAACCTAAGATTCCCGCAGTACTCCAACCAGATAGCATACCATAAGCCGGAAAGTCATTAATGGTCCAAAGAAGAGTAGCCTTTATAACAAACATCTGATTAGTATGAACGTCATATGTAGGAAACCCTTCATCCCATAGTTGTTTTAGCTCTACAATCAGTGGTTGCATATAAACATCTATTAACTTCTTTGGATTTTGTGGGTCAGGCACAACTAATGTTAAAAACATATACGGTGTTTTCATGCACATCCCAGGCGGAAGATTATATGGAGTTAATATAACTGGCCAACAAGAATACTGTCTTCCCGATTTACCAAATGGAACAAAACCGTCAGCACAAAGACCTAACCTAATGTTTCGAGTCTCCTTCGCAAATTCAGGATATGTTCTATCAAAATTTTTCCATGCCTCTGCATCTGATAGATGACACATTAACCCCTCCTCTGTTCGATGATTTGCATGCCAAGTCATGTGTTCAGCAGTGGTCTTTCATGCATAAAGCCTTTGTAACCTCGGAGTTAATGGCAAATAAAATAATTGACTGTATGATTTACGTCGTTGTTGACTCTTTCTAGTGCTCTTGTACCTATCTTGATTACAGAATCTACAAACATTTGCATCTGCATCATCTCCCCAATATAGCATAGAACCGTCTCTACAAACATCAATTCTTTCCACCGAAAGACCTAATTCTTTCGTAAGTTTTTTCATACTGTAAAAATCATTAGGCAATATATTATCACGGGGTAGTGACTCTTCAAAAGCCTGAATAAACTTATTGAAATTATCTTCCGACACATTAGACTCTGCCTTGATATTCAACAGTCTTGCGCTGAATGATAATTTAGTATGATTCTCACAACCAACCCATAATGGTTCATCTGCAGCACTCAACACTTCCTGAAATTTAAGATATGTTTCATTATTCACAATTTCATCGACACCTGGTACTTGTACCTCTTCTAATGGTGATGCATATGTTGTAAACATTTGCTCAACTGTTGGAGGATAGCTAGAACTGGCACTATGTGGTTCAGGAATTATATTCGGACCCGCTGCATCAAATATCATTCTTTGATATGGATTTAATTGATTATAATAACTTTGATCCCTAGAGACTTGTATGTTGTGTCCATAATAATCCTCATCAGATATGAATGGTTCACCATGGCATGTCCAATTATAGTAATTCAGAGTAAAACCAAATCTACATAGATGCTCTGAAACTTTATTAGATGGTAAAAATTTACCATTATGACGCTTTCTGCATGGACATCGTATCTGATTACCATCCATAAACTCAACATTACAAGATGCAAAATTTAAAAACTATCTCAACCCAGTGATAAACTCATCAGTTAAACCCCCCACGGTCAGGTAAATTTTTATTATTTATCCAACTTCTTTCATTCTACATGTTGCTTGTTTCAAATAAATTATAGTAATAAAAACTCCTGGAATATAAATACTAATGGCCAATATTACTTAGTTCACATACAACTGCAAATAACATAAAATAGAGGAAAATAAAAACATGCAATCATTATTAAAATATCATGTGTAAATAAATATAACTAACAAAGGTAAATAAAACCGAACATCTCTCCCAGCCACGTCAAATCCAAACCTGCACAAACAATAATATCAAAATTACAATAAAATAAAAAGGTCTACAAATAAAAACATGCAATCATTATTAAAATATTATGTGTAAATAAATATACCTAACAAAGGTAAATAAAACCGAACGTCTCTCCCAACCACGTCAAATCCAAATCTGCACAAACAATAATATCAAAATTACAATAAAATAAAAAGGTCTACAAATTATCAAATATAATCTTTGCCCCAGCGGCAAAGAACTGACCCCCGGACAACTGTGCCGCTGTAAGGCACGGACACCCCACGGCTAACCAAGGTTGATAACAACTAGCCGACATCAAATAATGACCTGCTGATTTTGTAAAATATTGAAAATAGGCGAATATTAATAAGAGAATTTTTCGGAATTTTTGGAAATTTTTTGGGAATTTTTCGGAGCTCGTATAGATGAGTTAACGGGGATAAAATTTGGGTTCCGGGAAAGCCTGTTTAGGCTACCCATTTAAGTGAGGAAAAGATTTATTTATTTATTTCTTTTCTCTTTTTCTTATTTATTTTCTTTTCCTCCCCATACTATGCGTGCCCGATTCTTTTATCCGCGCGCCCTCTTCCCTTCTTCTTCCCCGTCGCCGACTCCTAGCCCTAACCGGCGCCGACAATTTTTTCTCCACTGACCGCACCGACGCCCTCTCCGATCTCCTCACGGCGCCACCTTTCCCCTGTGCCCTAGCCGCCAGCCACCGAGACCTTTCTTCTTCCTCTTTCGAGCGCCGGAGACGATCCCTAGCAGCGTCGCCGCCACTCCGACCCGACGCCACTATCGCCAGCGACGCACGGAGCAGCGCCTCACCTCTGGTGTCCAGCATCGACCACCACAGTGTAGCGAGCCCTGACGCTGATTTCCTCTCCTCCGACACCCTCTGCCCTCGTCCAACCGCGTGCCCTAGCCGGAAACCCACGGCCACCATCTCTCTCCGGTGGCCACAGCTTTGCATTCCTCAGCCCTAGCCACTGCCTACTTCTTGAAGTGGTGCCGACGCCGACTTCTTCTTCTCTGTGCCCCTGTTTCTCTTTGTGCTACACTGCCCTTCCAGCGCTGGATCTCAGCCTCGGGTTGCTGTGAAGTGCAGACAGTGAGTAAGGTGATCAGACCCCCAAGGTGAGCCTTGATTTGGTCTTGCATGGTTGAGCATGTACACACTGTGAATTAGACGTTTGATTTGTCTAGGTGCTGATTTGAAAGGGTTGACTTGCTAGGCAACGGTTCCACCTCGCTCCGGATAGGATTATTGGCAGCAACTTCGTCTACTGTGCTGCAACAGCGAATCTCCTCCTGTTGTGATTTGAGGTGAAAATGTGTTTTATGTATGAATTGATACGTACCTAATTTGGTTATAGGATGATACATTGATGGCGGATCCTTGTTGTAGATTGAGTTGGTTTTAAATGAATCTAATGGAACGATTAGGGTTAAGACCATTAACCTTAGTCAATGGTTAGATTTAATTTTGGGTAGGCAATTGGTTATGTTAATTAGGGTTTTCCCTGATTTAGTTCGTGAATTTTATTAAGCTATTTAAATTCATTTGAATTGTAGCTAAATAAAATATATCTATTTTTATATGTTCGACACAGGACTTTGATTCGGGACGGTATCTCGACGAGTATCTTGATTATCGGATTGGACCTTTCTTTTATCGGAGGCGGGTACTTTTGACTTATTGTCTTTGATATGCTTAGTAATGAAATTAACATGTTGCATTAATTGTGTTTCTTATTTGTTTCGGTTAATCACTGCCCAATACATGTTACCTGTTTGTGTGGTTGTGTTATATTTACATGTTATTATTCCAGCCGCATGTGGCTGAGGTATATGTGGATATGTAGAAAGTTTCAGATTGTCCGCCGTACAGGGGAGATGCTGCCGAAATTTCTTCGGACAGAGACTCCTCCGGGGCGTGACAATTAGTGGTATCAGAGCAGGTATACGATACTTGCTATGTGTTCTGGATTTTTCGGGATTTATCTGATACCAATTTATTTGGTATCAGAGCGGGTTATGATACCTGCTTTTGGTGTTCTGGATTTTTAGATATCTATTTTGGTTTGTACGGATTTCTGTTATGGTTATGTTTCGGATTTCCGTTTCAGATTTATATGGATTTCCGGCGATTTTCTCGTTCAAAATTTTGAGGTCAAATTGGGGACTGGACAGCGACGGAACAACTCCAGACAGCAAATAGGTATGATGTTATTTTATGATTGTTATACTGGTAGTAATATCTGTAATTTAATTTAACAGATATGAAACGATCTACTCGTATTGCTACGAGACGTGGTGCCGGACGACCACGTGCGAGGACCACGGGATCTCTGGATATGCCAGAGATGCCCACTGTTAGTGAGCCTGTCAGTCAGGGACTGACTCAGCATGATGCGGGCGCGTCAGGCTCTCAGACCCCGACGGCTCCTATAGAGGTACCTACCTCAGTTGTGTCGAGCGTACCTATCCCTACAGTAGTTCTGGTACCATCAGGGGTACCATTGGCATACCCGACATCTGCTCCAGCGCAGCCTACAGCGTATTCAGTACCACCGCCACTTGGATCTACAGTGTACCCGACACCAGTGGCACCTGTGCCCCCAGTGCCTACAGTAGCAGCAGCTGCACCATATCCGGTACCATTACCTACCGTACCTCCAGCTGCGGCCACTTATGTTCACCCGGCAGTACCACCGACGGCTTATGCTTCAGTATATACAGCAGCACCGGGAGTTCCTCCTCCGGTTTATTCCGCGGTACCACCTATAGTATCAGCTCCAGTGTTTCCGCCAGTTCCTGCAGCCGTCCCGACACAGCTCACTGATATTGTCGCTGCACGAGCTAGGATTCCAGCATTGGCTGAGTCGATGAAGACTCGTTTCACTCTTTTCCGCGGAGATCTCGATCCGAGTATGGCTCTGTCATGGATAGAGACTATGGAGCAGACTTTCTTCTATATGGCTTGCTCCGAGTGGGAGAAAGCAGAGCTGGCTGCCTACCATTTACGGGATGAAGCTAATGCCTGGTGGATTACTCAGCGTTCTATTATTGGTGAGCGCAACGTCACGTGGACCAGGTTCAGAGAGGCTTTTGAGAGCCGCTTCTTTCCACTGTCTTATCAGATGGCTCGCCGACAGGATTTTATGAGTCTGAGGCAGAACAACCGCACAGTGACCGAGTATAATACTGAATTCCACCGGTTGGCTAAGTTTTGTCCAGAGTTAGTTGCGGAGGACAGAACTCGCATGATGCAGTTTATTCAGGGACTGGATGGTTATCTGCATGTACGGCTTGCCGATTTAGGGATCACATCTTACTCTGATGCACTGGATTGAGCTTTGATGATAGAGTTAGCTCAGCAGACAGTAGATCCGGACAGGAAAAGGAAGCATACGGGTCAGACATCAGGGCAGATCCAGCAGACACAGGCGACAGGACAGTAACAGAGTAGTCGCAGACGGTCAGGTCAGAGATCTTCTGGGGTATCTCATAGGCCTCAGAAGTCAGGACAATCTTCCTCAGGACGTTTCTGGTCTCCTCGGTAGGATTGGATCCGATGTGGTTCCAGATATCACATCACCCCAGCTTGTCTTTGGAACAGCCAGTTTGCTTTTATTGCAAACTGCCTGGGCACCAGAGCCGAGATTGTCAGCTGAAGGCTCAGCACACGGCTTCCGGAGGGTCAGAGCAGAGGGGACAGTCTAGTCAGTCAGTGTCTCGACGAGGAGGGTGGAGATTCTCACCCTCACAGAGTCAGCAGGGAGCAGCTCCCTCAGCAGCAGCATTTGGCATGCTTGGACAGGAGTACTCCAGTGCTTCTGTAGCACCCCAGAGTTTTGTTCCAGGACCTTATTATCCGACTCAGGGGCAGTACCAGACTCAGTCCCAGCCAGCTGCACAGTATCAGTCACCATCCTCTCAGTCTTCTCTGGCACATTGTCCAGCAGCGCCGCAGCTGCCGCTGGCAGCGTTACCACCTCCTCCTCCGCCAGAGACTGGACGTATTCATGCGATTACCAGAGAGGATGCGCAGCGAGCCGACGGATCCGTTTTCCGCGGTATGATTTCCATTTATGCATTTTCCGCTGATATATTGATTGATACTGGTAGCTCGCACTCTTTTATATCCCGTACCTTTATGCAGGAGATTGGTAGATTACCTACTGTTAGATTGCAGCGATTGACTGTCTCCCTACCGTCCGGTGATACTTTAGATGTCACCCAGGAGATCAGAGGTTGCCCGTTAGACTTTGGCAACATGATACTTACGGTAGATCTTCTAGTATTGGAGATGGTCGAGTTTGATATCATTCTTGGCATGGATTGGCTGTCAATATATCATGCTACCGTTGATTGCCAGACGAGAGTGGTCACCTTCCGGCCTCCGAACCAACCCTCGTGGAGTTTCACTGGCATCAGAGATGACGGCATCTCGATTATTTCGGCGATTCAGGCGCAGAAGCTGCTATCTCACGGCTGTCATGGTTTTCTATTATCTCTGATTAGTACTGAGGACAGCAGTAGTTCGCAGCTTTCCGACGTTCCGGTAGTCCGGGAGTACCCAGATGTATTTCCAGAGGAGCTACCTGGTTTGCCTCCCAGAAGGCCAGTGGAGTTCGCTATTGAGCTGATTCCGGGAACCTCACCGACATCGAAAGCTCCGTATCGTATGACACCGAAAGAGTTGAACGAGCTGAAGGTTCAACTCCAAGAGCTTTTGGATAGGGGATTTATACGCCCTAGTGTTTCACCATGGGGTTCTCCAGTTCTATTTGTCAAAAATAAAGACGGTACCATGAGGTTATGTATTGACTACAGGCAGCTGAATTCAGTGACCGTCAGAAATAAATATCCATTACCACGGATTGAGGATTTGTTTGATCAGCTCAGAGGTACTACAGTGTATTCTAAGATTGATCTGCGATCCGGATATCATCAGCTGAGAGTCAGAGACTCAGATATTCAGAAGACAGCATTCCGTACCAGATACGGTCATTATGAGTTTTTGGTAATGCCATTTGGGCTTACCAATGCTCCAGCGGTGTTTATGGACTTGATGAACCGCATTTTTCTGGAGTATCTGGATCAGTTTGTTATTGTTTTCATTGATGACATATTGGTCTACTCGTATTCCGAGGAGGAGCATGCATAACATCTTCGTATAGTCTTGGAGACTCTTAGACGGCATCAGCTGTACGCGAAGTTCAGCAAGTGTGCATTCTGGTTATCCTCAGTCGGTTTTCTGGGACACGTGGTTTCTAGCAGAGGTATTTCAGTTGATTCTCAGAAGATCGAGGCTGTCACCAGTTGGGAGCAGCCGAAGTCAGTTCAGGAGATCCGCAGTTTTTTGACCGGTGTTTTGTCGAGGGTTTCTCGCGTATTGCTATGCCGCTGACACGCCTTACCAGGAAGGGCGTGAAGTTTACGTGGACAGAGGATTGCGAGACCAGCTTTCAGGAGCTGAAGCGGAGATTAGTGTCGGCTCCAGTTTTGGTTTTACCTTCTGGAGAGGATGAATTTGTACTCTACACCGACGCGTCTTTACAGGGTTTGGGTGCTGTTCTGATGCAGCACGACAGAGTAGTCTCTTATGCTTCTCGACAGTTGAAGGAGCATGAGAAGAACTACCCAGTTCATGACCTGGAGTTAGCTGCCATCATTTTTGCTCTGAAGCTTTGGCGGCATCATTTATACGGTATTACATTTGAGATTCTCACTGATCATAAGAGTCTCAAATATATTTTCACTCAGAAGGAGCTTAATCTCTGACAGAGGAGATGGATGGAGTTCCTGAAGGATTACGATTGTACCATTAGCTACCACCCGGGTAAAGCTAATGTGGTTGCAGATGCACTCAGCAGGAAGTCCAGAGGGACTTTGGCTTGCCACCGGACTTCAGTCACGGACTTGATTCAGGGTTTCTCTGAGTTAGATCTGGAGGAGCAGGGACCGACAGAGCAGGGTATTCTGGTTACCATGATTGCTCAGTCGTCGATCAGGACGAGGATCCGAGAGGCCCAGGCCAGTGATCAGCATTTGCAGTTTATTGGCAGTCAGATAGCTTCTGGGCAGCAGACTGAGTTTACACGAGATGAGGAGGGTATTATATACTTTCAAGGTAGATTATGCGTACCTCAGTCTCATCCGGTCTTACAGGAGCTACTTCAGGAGGCACACCGCTCTCGATTTGCGATCCATCCAGGCGGGAACCGCATGTATCAAGACTTGAGGTGTTCCTACTGGTGGAACGGTATGAAGAAAGACATCGCGGATTTTGTAGCTAGATGTCTTGTCTGTCAGCAGGTGAAGGCTGAGCATCAGAGACCTGCAGGGTTACTTCAGCGGATTCCTATTCCTGAGTGGAAGTGGGATCACATTACCATGGACTTTGTGGTGGGATTGCCGAGGACACGACGAGGCCATGACGCGATTTTGGTAATCGTTGATCGATTAACCAAATCCGCGCACTTCTTAGCGATCAGGAGGACTGATTCCCTGGATCGATTAGCAGATCTGTATTGTCGAGAGATCATCAGATTACATTGTGTTCCGTTGAGTATCATTTCGGATAGAGATCCACGGTTTACGTCACGTTTCTGGCAGAGTCTGCAGCAGGCCTTGGGCACACAGCTCCGTTTCAGTACATCTTTCCATCCACAGATAGATGGACAGTCAGAGCGGACCATTCAGACTTTAGAGGACCTGCTGAGGTCATGTGTTATGGATTTCGGAGGTAGTTGGGAGGACCATCTGCCGTTAGTAGAGTTTGCTTATAACAACAGCTTTCATTCGGCTATCCAGATGGCACCGTTTGAGGCGTTGTATGGTAGACCTTGTCGGACACCTGTCCTCTGGGATGAGGTTGGAGAGGCCCAGTTGTTGGGACCTCATAGAGTTCAGCAGGATGCAGAGTTGGTCCGTACTATCAGACGGAGGATGTCAGAGGCGCAGGATCGCCAGAAGAGTTATGCTGATCGAAGACGTAGACCACTAGAGTTCTCTGTTGGCGACCATGTATTTCTGCGAGTTTCACCCACGAAAGGGGTGAAGAGATTTGGCCTTAGAGGTAAGCTAGTTCCACGGTACATTGGCCCTTTCGAGATCTTGGAGAGGATCGGAGCGGTAGCTTACCGACTGGCACTACCACCGTCCCTGGCAGGCGTTCACGATGTGTTCCACGTATCGATGTTGAGGAGATACGTACATGACCCGACACATGTGCTGGTAGATATTCCAGTTCCAGTTCAGCCTGACATTACATATGAGGAGGTTCCGGTACGGATTCTCGACCGGAAAGAGCGTCAGTTGCGGAATAAGACTATCCGCCTGGTTAAAGTCGGATGGCAGCATCATTCGGACGAGGAGGCTACTTGGGAGCTCGAGGATACGATCCGAGTTCGATATCCCCACCTTTTCACTTGAGGTATGTGATTTATTCACCGTTCAGCATTTATACGCTTTACCTGTTGTTAGTGTTTGCTGATGGTAGATAATGAAATTTGGGGACCAAATTTTTATTAGTGGGGGAGAATGTAAAATACTGAAAATAGGCGAATATTAATAAGAGAATTTTCCGGAATTTTTGGAAATTTTTCGGGAATTTTTCGGAGCTCGTATGGACGAGTTAACGGGGATAAAATTTGGGTTCCGGGAAAGCCTGTTTAGGCTACCCATATAAGTGAGGAAAAGATTTATTTATTTATTTATTTTCTCTTTTTCTTATTTATTTTCTTTTCCTCCCCATACTGTGCGTGCCCGATTCTTTTCTCCGCGCGCCCTCTTCCCTTCTTCTTCCCCGTCGCTGACTCCTAGCCCTAACCGGCGCCGACAATTTTTTCTCCACTGCCCACACCGGCGCCCTCTCCGATCTCCTCACGGCGCCACCTTTTCCCTGTGCCCTAGCCGCCAGCCACCGAGACCTTTCTTCTTCCTCTTTCGAGCGCCGGAGCCGATCCCTAGCAGCGTCGCCGCCACTCCGACCCGATACCACTGTCGCCGGCGACGCACGGAGCAGCGCCTCACCTCTGGTGCCCAGCATCGACCACCACAGTGTAGCGAGCCCTGACGCTGATTTCCTCTCCTCCGACACCCTCTGCCCTGTCCAGCCGCGTGCCCTAGCCGGAAACCCACGACCACCATCTCTCTCCGGTGGCCACAGCTTTGCATTCCTCAACCCTAGCCACTGCCTACTTCTTGAAGTGGTGCCGACGCCGACTTCTTCGTCTCTGTGCCCCTGTTTCCCTTTGTGCTACACTGCCCTTCCAGCGCTGGATCTCAGCCTCGGGTTGCTGTGAAGTGCAGACAGTGAGTAAGGTGATCAGACCCCTAAGGTGAGCCTTGATTTGGTCTTGCATGGTTGAGCATGTACACACTGTGAATTAGACGTTTGATTTGTCTAGGTGCTGATTTGAAAGGGCTGACTTTCTAGGCAACGGTTCCACCTCGCTCCGGATAGGATTATTGGCAGCAACTTCGTCTACTGTGCTGCAACAGCGAATCTTCTCCAGCTGTGATTTGAGGTGAAAATGTTTTTTATGTATGAATTGATACGTACCTAATTTGGTTATAGGATGATACATTGATGGCGGATCCTTGTTGTATATTGAGTTGGTTTTAAATGAATCTAATGGAACGATTAGGGTTAAGACCATTAACCTTAGTCAATGGTTAGATTTAATTTTGGGTAGGCAATTGGTTATGTTAATTAGGATTTTCCCTGATTTAGTTCGTGGATTTTATTAAGCTATTTAAATTCATTTGAATTGTAGCTAAATAAAATATATCTATATGTTCGACACAGGACTTTGATTCGGGACAGTA
The DNA here is from genome assembly GCF_018446385.1 of Zingiber officinale. Classification (NCBI taxonomy): domain Eukaryota; kingdom Viridiplantae; phylum Streptophyta; class Magnoliopsida; order Zingiberales; family Zingiberaceae; genus Zingiber; species Zingiber officinale. Next base: position 70,866,028 of record NC_055999.1, read on the forward strand.
TCTCGACGAGTATCTTGATTACCGGATTGGACCTTTCTTTTATCGGAGGCGGGTACTTTTGACTTATTGTCTTTGATATGCTTAGTAATGAAATTAACATGTTGCATTAATTATGTTTCTTATTTGTTTCGGTTAATCACTGCCCAATACATGTTACCTGTTTGATTGGTTGTTTGTTTGCATCTCGTATTGATCACGTACCTGATTTTTCATGCTCATGGGCAGTGATATAACCATGTTTCACATGTTCAGGACCTAGGTTTGATACCTTATTGATCAGTATATCTTGATATGATTTATTCACTATGGTGCCCATTGTTATATGTCCAGAGGTTGGTTTAGTATATTACCATGCTTAGTGACATGCACCATTTGCATGATCGCATGCTGTGCGATAGATTGCTCCATTATTGTTGAGCACATTGCCAGTTTCATCACTGTTCGGTGCTCCGTTGTGACGCTCATGGGTAGCGTGACACAGCGTGGTAGCACGTCAGTTTGGCTCTTCTGGTGCTCCGTTGGTCCACTCATGGGTAGTGTGACGCAGCGTGTAGCATGTTAGAGATCCCTCCCCGTCATAGCGTACCAGGAGATGAGAGCATTGCGCTCCCCCATTTATGATTTGGGGTAGGAGTACGTGTGTACTCCACAGCATCCCGTCCACTCGGTCACTCATCAGGGGTAGTGATGCAGAGTGCACGGTTGTCACAGCTCTACCCACTCGGTCCCACCTTTGTTATGAGTTGGCTGACTGGCGTCAGGGGTGACCATGACATTGGCATCATATGCATGATGCATTTATTGTTTGTGATTGTGTTTGCTGCATTTATATGCTGCATATTGTTTTGGATACCTATGTTTGACATGCATACAGGTCTTCTATACCTTTCGGACTGTTTGTCCTTATAGCGGGTCTTGGTTAGTACAGATTCTCTCCTGTCTACTTCGATTTGCATTTATCTTTATTTTTATCAGGAGACTGTACGCATGATTAGTGTTAGGTGTTATTTCTTTACTTTGCATATCAATTGTACCTGCTGAGTGTTGGACTCACCCCGCCTCCATTGTTGTTATTTTCAGGTTGATGCCGTCAGGAGGGAGTTCCAGTCGCTAGTCCCCACTGCACGTAGTGCTAGACCTCTGCTGATCATGAGATGTTATTTTAGTTTTCTTTATCAGACTATGTCTTAGTCTTGTATTGGTTTTATTTTTGGATCTTGTATGGATTCTTATCGTTTGATGGATTTTTGGTATGGTTTGGATATGTTTTACTTCACGCCTGCCTGGACGACAGAAGAGGTAAGTTTGTCGGATTTGTGTTTTACGAGTGTAGTTGAGTAGGGTGGTTTTCGAGTCAGAGTATTACTGCTTTGTTTGATTATATATAACTGCGTGGATGTTTGTGTGGTTGTGTTATATTTACATGTTATTATTCTAGCCGCATGTGGCTGAGGTATATGTGGATATGTAGAAAGTTTCAGATTGTCCGCCGTATAGGGGAGATGCTGCCAAAATTTCTTCGGACAGAGACTCCTCCGGGGCGTGATAGATTTACAAACAGAGGTCATCCAATGCTGGCAACTGCCAGCCTACGTTGCCAACGGCCTGCATCAGTCACCAGTGGCCAGCCTATGCCGCCAGCGGGATCACCAACGCCAAACAGTAGCTAGGCGAGGCCACCAGCAGCCATCCTATGCCGACAGTGGCCAGGTGAGGCTACTAGTGGCCAACCTCGGTGTCGGCGAGAGCGGCCAGGCGGCGACAATAGAGGCCAGGCGGTGGCGCTAGGGCCAAGCACCGCTGCGAGCGCGAAAAACCAGGGCCAGACGCGAGCGTGCGGCCAGGTGCGGTCGCTCGAAGCCAGGCAGTGCCTCTCGCGGCCACTCGCTGCCAGGCACGACCGCTCGCGGCCAGGCGTGGCCGCTTCCGGCCAGGAGCGACCGCTCGCGGCCAGGCGTGGCCGCTTGCTGCCAGGAGCGACCGCTCGCGGCCAGGTGCAGCCGCGAGCGTTAAGGCGACGCTACGAGATCGGCACAAAAAGAAGGACATTACATGCCTTGCAACGAATCTGAAATTCGTTGGAAATTTCCAACAAATTGGCAGATTCGTTGGAATTGTTTCCAACGAATCTACCAATTCGTTGGAAATTTCCAACGAATTTCAGATACGTTGGAAACTCTATATTTTCATAAAATCACGGTTGACCGACCTAGAGATCTCGGAATTGGATGAAATCAGTTCCTATGTGCTCCTCAATTTATCCTGATTTTATATACGTTCTCAAATATTTTTTTACCTCATATATTTTTTTCTTTATTTTTTCAATCTCAATTGTGTTAGGAAAATTAAATTCAGGTTTAAAAATTCACAGATCAAAATAAATTACCTCCAAAATTATTTTTAATTCATGGATATAATCACGAGAACCTTACGAATGCAAGCAAACTGATTTTGCCTCGTTATAAGCACTCGAACATTATTTTGTAAATCTAACAAGTTCAACTATACTTCAATTTGATTTAAAACTCTAACAATTTCATGCTCAAATTGAAATTCATCCAATTAACCTAGATGTTAAAAATTATCTTATGTAAAAAAAATATTTGAGCTCATCTATAGAATCAGGAGATCAAGAGGAGCACATAGGAACTTGTTTCATCCGATTCCGAGGTCTCTAGGTCAATCAAACGGGTTTTTAAGATATTGCATACTTTGCAACGAATCTGGAATTCGTTGGAAATTTCCAACGAATTTCAGATTCGTTGGAAACTCTACATTTTCCTAAAATCACGGTTGACCGACCTAGAGACCTCGGAATTGGATGAAACTAGTTCCTATGTGCTCCTCTATTTATCTTGATTTTATATACGTTCTCAAATATTTTTTTTACCTTATATATTTTTTTCTTTATTTTTTCAATCCCCATTGTGTTAGGAAAATTTAATTCACATTTAAAAATTCACAGATCAAAATAAATTACCTCCAAATTTATTTTTAATTCATGGATATAATCACGAGAAGCTTAGGAACGCAAACAAACTGATTTCCCCTCGTTCTAAGCACTCGAATATTATTTTGTAAATCTAACAAGTTCAATTATACTTCAATTTGATTTAAAACTCTAACACTTTCATGCTCAAATTGAAATTCATCCAATTGACCTAGATGTTAAAAATTCATCTTATGTCAAAAAAAATATTTGAGCTCATCTATAGAATCAGGAGACCAAGAGGAGCACATAGGAACTTGTTTCATCCGATTCCGAGGTCTCTAGATTAGTTAAATGATTTTTTAAGACATTGCATACTTTGCAACGAATCTGAATTTCGTTGGAAATTTCCAACGAACTGGCAGATTCGTTGGAAATTTCCAATAAATTCATAGATTCGTTGGGACAAATTATGTATTCATTGGGAAATTCCAACAAATAATATTTTCGTTGTAATTTCTGAGGTCTCTAGGTTAGTCAAACAGGTTTTTAAGACATTGCATACGTTGCAACGAATCTGGAATTCGTTGGAAATTTCCAACTAATTTCAGATTCGTTGGAAACTCTACATTTTCCTAAAATCATGGTTGACCGACCTAGAGACCTCGGAATTGGATGAAACCAGTTCCTATGTGCTTCACTATTTATCCTGATTTTATATATGTTCTCAAATATTTTTTTTACCTCATATATTTTTTTCTTTATTTTTTCAATCCCCATTGTGTTAGGAAAATTAAATTCAGGTTTAAAAATTCACAGATCAAAATAAATTAGCTCCAAAATTATTTTTAATTCATGGATATAATCACGAGAACCTTACGAACACAAACAAACTGATTTTGCCTCGTTCTGAGCAATCGAATATTATTTTATAAATCTAACAAGTTCAACTATACTTCAATTTGATTTAAAACTCTAACACTTTCATGCTAATGAGTCAAATTCATCTAATTGACCTAGATGTTAAAAATTTATCTTATTTCAAAAAAAATATTTGAGCTCATCTATAGAATTAGGAGTCCAAGAGGAGCACATGGGAACTTATTTCATCCGATTCCGAGGTCTCTAGATCAGTCAAATGATTTTTTAAGATATTGCATACTTTGCAACGAATCTGAATTTCGTTGGAAATTTCCAACGAACTGGCAGATTCGTTGGAAATTTCCAATAAATTCATGGATTCGTTGTAAATTTTTGCCCGCAAATTATTTGCTGTAAAATTGCGACAAATTATGTATTCATTGGGAAATTCCAACAAATAATATTTTCATTGCAATTTTTGCGACGAAAATACTATTCATTGCAAAATTTGCAACGAAAATATTATTTGTTGCAAAATTTGCAATGAAAATATTATTCGTTGCAAAATTTGCAACAAATTTTATTTTTTGTCGCTAACTTGCAACAATATTAGCGACAAAATATCTTTTGTTGCTAATTTGCAATGAATTTATTTTTTTGTTAAATTTGTTGTTAATTTGGAACAATTTGTTATTTTGTTGCAAATTTTGTTGGAAAGTTTGGAACAAAATTTAAATTCATTGCAAACATTCATCCCTAATAGACTATTTTTTTGTAGTGGACTCTCAAATCAATTATGATAAATCGATTGGATAAAACCAATCGACTATCATATGATATCAATCGATTAATAAGTCTAATTTAGAATTGTTAAGGCTGATTAAGTAATTTCTGTTCGAATTAAGTTCTTAGAATTCTCTTGAGTCTATCCATACAACGTGTTACTAAGTTGAATTAATGTGTCGGCCCAAAGGAAGTCACCTTAGGTAGGTTTAGTGTATTTTGTGTTGGTAGATGTATATCTAAGCTAAAAGTAATCGGCCCAAAGGAAGGTTACTTTTATGCCAGATATATGCATAAGGTAGTTTACAACTATGGAACAAAATATTATTTTGTTCAGATCACGTACAAAATATGTCAGCCCAAAGGAAGACATATTATGTGGCCAATTAAGGTTGTTGTGAGCTATGAACCAAAAATATAATTCATATAAAGTATCATATTATGCATATAATGGGTCGGCCCAAAGGAAGGCACATTGTGTGTGCAATTAAAGTTTGAGTTATATTAGAGAGTATCACTAACAAATAATGTGTCGGCCTAAAGGAAAGCATATTATGTTGTACTTGGTATCTCATAAAGAGCTAATTTATATGCATTTAAAATTTTATTTTATTTTCATAATTTTATATTACTTATATGTTCTTGGCTTTAGTTAAATCGTGAGCTTAAGTAAATTTCTCTCTTAAATTTCAGTGTAATCTATAATTTCCAGCATTAATAACATCCCAAAACTAACTGGTTCTAATTTTGCTAAATGGGAAGAATACATGACCGTAGTCTTAGGCTGCATGGACTTAGACTATGCATTAAGGAATGATCGTCCCACACCTCTAACTAGTGTTAGCACTATGGAGCAGAGGGCTGAATTTCAGTTGTGGGAGAAATCAAATCGCATGTGTTTGAGTATCATGAAATTTTCCATACCGGCACCAATAAAGGGCTCGATAAATGAGGGAGAAGATGCTAGGAGTTTTCTAAACCAATTAGCATACCGATTCACCTCAAATGAAAAGGTCAACACTACCACACTTCTTACGAAGTTGGTAACCATGCGGTATACTAGAAAAGGAAACATAAGGGAGAGACTGAGGCTTGAAACACCTGAAAGTGCTCACCTAGCATCTGGATCTCAAGGGTTAAGCAAGAAGAGAAAGAGGATCAATAAAGTAAAGGGAAGAAGACTGCAGATTTTGGGAGTTTTCAAAATTTTGTTAGTTTGGAAGTTAATTTAGCTATAGTACCCACTAACACTTGTTGAATAGATACTGGTGCTACTACTCATATAAGTGTCACTATGCAAGATTGTCTCAGGAGTCGACTTCCATTTGATGGTGAAAGATACATCTATATAGGAAATGAAAAGAAGGCTAAAGTCGAGTCGATTGGTATTTTTAGGCTTTATTTAGGAACCAATGTTTTTCTGGATTTAGAAAATACATTAATTGTACTATATTTTTGACAGAATTTAATTTCAATTTTTTGTTTGGACAAATTAGATTATTCTTGTTCATTTAGAAATAAAATTTTCAGTATTTTCTTTAATTCAATGTTGGTTGTGTTAGAATGTATACTAAAAGTCTAGCTTTTTGTATAAACATTTATTTTGAAATAAGAATCACATTGGTCAAATGTCTACATTTATATGCTAAATGTAATTGTTCATTTAATTTATATTGAAGATAACATGGTGTGTGGTGTCACACAGAAGATCAAGTTATCAGTTCCTTATAAATTATAAATAATTGCTCACAACCAAGATGTAATGGGATAAACCATTGGAATGGTTGTAGTGTAATTTGGTATTAGTTTACCTTTACTATAAAATTACACTAGTACACTCTGAGTCTGGGACATGTTCGGATTTGGGGTAGTTCATCACATGTGCACATTCCTGATCCAAGCCTTATATCCATCCGAAACCTAGCTTCTTAAAACCCAAGCTAGGGCCGACCAAGCCTTACTTAGTGTCCAAGCAAGGGGGTCGGCCACACATAGAAAAGGAATTTTATTTTTTGTTAAATCTTTCCTTTTATAGACATCCATTAAAAGGATTTAAAAGGGTGAATTTAATTATAAAACATTCCTTTTTTAGATCGGTCACAAAAGGAAATAAAAGGGAATTTTTATTTTGTTAAAAACTTTCCTTTTATGATGTTTTCCACATGGTTTTAAAAGAGAGTTTTAAATTTTAAAATCTTTCCTTTTATAACTTTCTACAAAGGATTAAAAAAGAGATTTGAAATCTTTCCTTATTTGTAGATTTTAATTTTATAAAACATGCCTTTTATAACAATTCACAAAAGGGATATTAAAAGAGAGATTTTAATTTTTATTTAAAATCTTTCCTTGTTTGATGAAGAGGATGTAGCCGACCATGATAAGGGAATTAAAGGAAGTTTTAATTTTGTTTTAAAACTTTACTTTTTTACATTCACCAAGGATTATAAAAGAAGGGGAGGTGGCGCCTTATGGTTACACAACACATCTTCTATTCTCCTCTTCTCTTCCTTGGTGGCTGTCCCTCTTCATCATCTTCTTCCTTTCTTTTTTTCCTTGTGACCGGTGGCACCTAGCTTGGAGTTCCAATTGGTGGCCGGATTCTTGGAGGTGAAGAAGAAGAGAAAGGAAGCTCTCTACTTGTGACATCCTTTTGGTGGCCGAAAGCTTGGAAGGAAGAAGAAGCCTTGGGTGGATTTCTCTTGGAAGATTGTCGCCCACACGACGTCTAAGAGAAGGAGAGGAATACAATAGAAGATCAAGAGGTTTATAAGCTACAAAAGGTATAACTAGCTATTAGTTTCCGCATCATAACTAGTTCATCTTTTGTATAGATCTTGAAAAACCAAACACAAGAGGTTATCGGTTTTAAGTTATCATTTTGTTATCGATTTTATTTTTCGATTTCATGTTTCGATATTGTGTTTCTATTGAGGTCTCTGTAGTTAAACCTAGTTTACTGTAAGAAGTTAAATATCTAATTTCTTTGAAAGGCTTTGTCTAGGAAGTGGTGGATGATCCTATATCCAAGAAGGCCTAGTGCCTCGCCATGTTTAACCTGGAAGCCGATCTTTGAAATAGATGTTTGATTAACTTCTGTAATATGGTTTAACTTAGGAAGATCACATCGATTAAACTTGGAGTAAGAATGTTAAATTTCATTTCCAATCCAAGTTTAACTTCTGAAGGAAAATTTGGATTAATAATGTTAAGCATCATTTGCGATCTAAATTTAACTTCAGTAGAGCACATGGGTAGCTAGGATAGTTCTATGCTTGTATAAAATTTTTGTACAGGGGAACTAGAATGATATCTTGAGTAGCAACTAACAATTAGTATCAGAGCTAGGTTATACCTCTGTGTGTTTGGTTTTTAGTTTAATTATGCACATGTCATACATATTTTAGGCAGGATAATAGTAGAATGTGCAAATAGATTAACTCTGTGGTTGCAGACTCCAACTATTATGGCCTATTGTGATTATGTGTGATTAGACCCTCAAACATGTCGAGGGAATTTTATGTGTGTGCATGATTGTATTTATTAAATACAGCAGGAGCTATATTAGTTTTAGGATTTTACATTACGTTCGATCTAGACTTTACGTACATTCCTTTGTGGAATATAGGATCGATATATGTAAAATTTTATTTTCATCGTGGATCGTATTCTTGTGAGGCGTGGTGCTATTTGAGGACCAGAGGCGCAGCGGAAAAGGAAGCTAGATGGTCACGACGACATGAGCCCTAGGGCTAGCAGCTAGTTTTGACGACTGTTAGGGTTGGCGGTACACGGAGTATAGTTATGAAAGATACCATAATAGTTGGAAAATTATTTTTCCATATTTATTACTTTTATTTGTTGTGATGTGTGTGTGTGCATGTGATGTGTGCTTGCATGTTAAAATCCTCATCTTAAATAACTAAGTGGGAGAGGGATTTTAAATAAATTCTACGGTCTCCATTACTAGTTTGTAAGTGATGTAAACAAACTTGTGTGTTAGCTTTGAGTGCCTTCCTCCACATCAGATGAGTTTATTTATGGATCACTAGATCAAACTTTCTTTATGGATGATTATAGGAAATTATTTAGGAACGTGTGATCTTCCTCATCTGAAGGGGCACAATCCTATTTAATGGACTAAGTATCAAGTAATGGTATACACTTAGGCGCATTTAATAGTATCCTCCCCATCGGAGTCACGGCTATTATATGTGTGACTGAAGGAATACCAACTATTAATTTTATTTGTCATAAAGTTAGGTTGACAAGAATAAAATTAATGGGTAAAACCTCCTCTTACAAATGTTTGAATTTGTATACGTCCACACTATCGTGGCATACAAAATTCACGGTGTTTTGAGGTGTTGGTGAATTTAAATGATATTGTTTAAGGAATAAATATTATTCTAAATTCTTAAGTTTTGACAAAAACCTATTTTGTGATTCTTAGGATTTCAAATGGCCTTCAACCCACTTGCTGTTATTCTGAAAGAGAACAAACTTACTGCTCCCAATTACATAGATTGGAAAAGAAACCTAGATATTGTCCAAACTGCTGAAGGCTATAACTTTGTACTAATGGAGGTCTGCCCTAATGTGCCTAATAGCGATTCTAGTGAAGAGGAGATTGAGTATCATAGGAAATGTGTCAAGGCAGATGAGATGGCGCAGTGTTACATTTTAACTTAGATGTCAAATGTACTGCAACATCAGCATCAGGTCATGCCCACTGCCTATGACATGATGCACAATCTCAAGAAACTCTTTGGACACTAGAATCGGGCTACTAGGCAAGAGGCTATGAGAAACTTAATGACAGCCACAATGTCAGAGGGAACACCTGTAAGGGATCATATCCTCAAAATGATAACTTGCTTGAACGAGATATAAATCCTTGGAGCTGAAATAGATGGGGAAACCTAGGTCGATATTATTCTCCAAATGCTACCCAAAAGTTTTGAGCAGTTCTGCCTGAACTACAATATGAATAAAAGGATTTATTCATTGGCGGAACTACTGACAGAACTTTAGGTAGCAGAAGGGCTATTTCGTCATAGTTCTCAAATTCACTTTGCTGAAAATATTTCTACTTCTAAGTCGAAAGGCAAGAAGAAGAAAAAGAAACAAGCTGGCTCGACAAAGAAAGTGAATCGATCTCTAGGTACTGGACTAAAAGCAGGAGTGAAGAAGCCGAAGGGAAAGTGCTTTATTTGCAAGAAGTCTGGATATTGGAAGGTGGGTTGTCCTCGTAGGAAAGAGAACAATAAAGGTATATCTTATTCTCTAGTAGTTGAAACATGCTTAGCGGTGTTATCTACCAGTACCTGGTGTGTAGATACAGGAGCCACTGATCATGTCTGCAATTCATTGCAAGGGTTCCAGAAAACCCGACGACTATATGAAGGAGAGATAACCATCTACATGGGCAATGCTACGAGAGTGGCGGTTGTTACAGTGTGAGATGTTTACTTATCATTTGATAGGAATAGAACTTTGATTTTGATAAATTATCTTTATGTACCAAGTTTTAGAAAGAATTTAATTTCAGTTTCTAAATTATTTTTAGATGGATATGCTATTTCTTTTGATGACAAAGTGGTTATCAAGAAGAATAGGGCAGTTATATGTTCTGGTACATTAGTTGACAATTTATATACTCTAAAACCAATAACTCCCACAAAGCAACAAATGGAAATTAATAACACATCCTCTAATTATAATAAGAGAAAGGAACCTTCGAAAATGAACCAAACATATCTTTGGCATCTAAGGCTTGGTCATATTAACTTGAGTAGGATTCAAAGGCTAATAGCCGATGGACTTTTGGGTTCATTAGTGGTGGAAAACTTTCCAACCTGCGAATTTTGCTTGGAAGAAAAAATGACCAAGAGACCTTTTAAGGCCAAGGGGTATAGAACAAAAGATGTGTTGGAATTGGTTCATTATGATTTGTGTGGACCTATGACTATCCAGGCGAGAGGAGGATTTGAATATTTTACCTCTTTTATAGATGACTATTCGAGATATAGATACATTACTTAATGCACCGCAAGTCTGAGTGCTTTGATAAGTTCAAAGAGTACAAGGCTGATGTGGAGAAACGTCATGGTAAAAGTATCGAGACACTACGGTCTGATCATGGTGGCGAGTACCTCTCAGAAGAGTTTAGGAATTACTTATCAGAGGTTGAGATTTAATCCTAATTGTCTGCACCTAGTACACCCCAACAGAATAGTATGGCAGAACGAAGGAATATGACTCTTATGGAAATGATTAGATCGATGATGAGTTATTCTGAATTACCAAATTCGTTCTGGGGATATGCTCTAGAAATGATAGTGTACATTCTGAACTTGGTACCTTCTAAATCAGTACCCTCTACTTCCATAGAATTATGGAATGGGCATAAACCTAGCTTGGAAGGGAAGATCTATAAGGGCCGGCAGCACACTTGGAGAAGAAGGAGAAGAGAAGGAAGTTTCCTATTTTGGCATCCCTTAATGGCTCAAGAGTCTTGGAAGAAAGAAGAAGTGGCTTCGGTGGAATTCATCTTGGTAGATCGTCACCCATACGACGTCCAAGAAGTGGAGAGGAATACAATAGAAGACCTAGAGGTCATTGTTAACAAAGAAAGGTATAACTAGTAGTTTTATTTCACATCATACTAGTTTAGTTTCTTTGTATGGATTTTGAAATACCAAACACAAGAGGCTAATGATTTTAGGAAATCGATTTTGTGTTTAGATTTTTGTGTTTCTTTTGTTTTTCAAACTTGTGATTCGATTGTTCTTAGTGGTTAAACCTAGGGTTACTATAAGGAGATTAAATATTAAATTTCGTTGAAAGGCTTTATCTAGGAAGTGGTGGATGATCCCATACCCAAGAAGGCCTAGTGTGTCACCATGATTAACCTAGAAGTCGATCTTGGAAATTAATATTTAATCAACTTTGTAACATGGGTGGATTTGGATTAATAATGTTAAGCATCATTTGCGATCCAAGTCTAAACCTCTAAGAATAGATAAGTTGAACTTGGAATCAATAATGTTAAATTCTGTTTGCGACTCCAAGTTTAATTTCTAAAGAACACAATAGGTTGTTAGAAAATGTTCGGAACTTGTACAAAATTTTTGTACAGGGGAACCAGTATGATATTCCGAGAAGTAACCAACAATTGGTATCAGAGCTAGGACTTTGCCTCTGTATGTTTGGTTTTCAGTTTAATTATGCACATATCATACATAATTTAAGCCTGATAATAGTAGGATATGCAAATAGATTAACTCTGTGGTTGCAAGTATCCGAGATCCAACTATTATGGCCCTAATGTATTTGTGTGTGATTGGACCCTCGGACATGTCGAGGGCATTTTATATGTGTGTGCATGATTATAATATTAAATACAGCAGGAGCTGTATTAGTTAGTAGGATTTTACTTTTTTTCGATCTAGATTATATGTACATTCTTTCGTGGAATATAAATGTAAAATTCTATTTTTGTCGCGGATCATATCCTTGCGAGGCGTGGTGCTATTGGAGGACCAAAGGTGTAGCAGAAAAGGAAGCTCGATGGACACGACGACATGAGCCCTAGGACTGGCGGCTAGAGTTGACGACTGCTAGGGCTAGTGGCACACGAAGAACAGTGATGGAAGAGACCATAATAGTTGAAAATTTATTTTTCCATATTTATTACTTTTATTTGCTGTGATGTGTGTATGTGTGCTTGCATGATAAAATTCCTCATTTTAAATAACTAAATGGGAGAGGGATTATAAATAAATTCCACGGTCTCCATTACTGGTTTGTAAGTGATGCAAACAAACTTACGTGTTGGCTCTGAGTGCCTTCCTCCACAACAGATGAGTTTATTTGCGGATCACTAGATCAAACTTCCTTATTGCATGATTATAGAAAATTATTTAGGATGTGTGTGATCTTCTCCAACTGAAGGGGCACAATTCTATTTAATGGGCTTAGTATCAAGTAATGGTATACACTTAGGCCCATTTAATAGTATCCTCCCCAACGGAGTCACTACTATTATATGTGTGACCAAAGGAAAACCACTATTAATTTGTCATAAAATTAGGTTGACAAGATAATAAAATTAATGGGTAAACCTCCTCTTATAAATGTTTAAATTTGTATACGCCCACACTAACGTGGCATACAAAATTTACGGTGTTTGAGGTAATTTTATTTGTCATAAAGTTAGGTTGACAAGATAATTAATGGGTAAAACCCTCCTCTTACATATGTTTATTTTTGTATACGTCCACACTAACGTGGCATACAAAATTCACGGTGTTTGAGGTGTTGGTGAATTTAAATGATATTGTTTTGAGGAATCAATATTATTTTAAATTCTAAAGTTTTGACCAAATATTTGATCGAAGATAGACCAACTATTAATTTTATTTATCATAAAGATAAGTTGACAAGACAATAAAATTAATGGATAAAATCTCCTCTTATAAATATTTGAATTTGTATACGTCCACACTAATGTGGCATACAAAATTCACGAGGATTTTGAGGTGTTGGTCTTGACCAAATATTTTTGTGATTCTTAGGATTTCAAATGTTTTTCAATCCCCTAGATGTTAGAGAATACACTTACTAGTCACAATTATAATGATTGGAAACAAAACTTGGACACTAAGGTGGACTGTCCTCTCAGAAATGAGAACAATAAAGGTGTATTTTATTCATTAGTTGTTGAAATATGTTTAGTGGTGTTATCTACCGGTACCTGGGGTATAGATACGGGAGCCACTGATCATGTCTGCAATTTATTACAGGGGTTCCAGGAAACCTGACAACTATATGAAGGGGAAAACATCATCTACATGGGCAATGCTACGAAAGTGGCAGTTGTTGTAGTGGGAGAATTTTATTTTAGGAATAAAAATATTGATTTTGAGAAATTGCCTTTATGTACCAAGTTTTTAGAAAGAACTTGATTTCAGTTTCGAAAACTATTTTAGGATGGATGTTCTGTCTCTTTTGATAACAAAGTTGTTATAAAGAAGAATAGGGAAGTTATCTGTTCTGGTACATTGTATGGCAAAACTCCCATGATGCAACAAATGCAAATTAATAACACATCTTCTAATTCTAATAAGAGAAAGCAACTTTCGGAAATGAATCAATCATATCTTTGCCATCTAAAGCTAGGACATATTAACTTGAGTATGATTCAAAGGTTAATAGCGGATGGACTTTTGGGTTCATTGGTGGTGGAAAACGTTCCAACCTGCGAGTCTTACTTGGAAGGAAAAATGACTAAGAAGTCTTTTAAGACTAAGGGGTGTAGAGCCAAAGATGTGTTAGAATTATTCTGATTTGTGTGGACCTATGACTATCCAGAAAAGAGGTGGTTTCAAATATTTCGTCTCTTTTATAGACGACTATTCGAAATGTGGGTACGTTTACTTGATGCACCGCAAGTATGAGTGCTTTGAGTAGTTCAAACAGTATAAGACTGATGTGGAGAAACATCATGGTAAAAGTATTAAGACACTACGGTCTGATCGTGGTGGCGAGTACCTCTTAGGAAAGTTTAGGAATTACTTGTCAGAAGCCAGGATTCAATCCCAACTGACTACACCTAGTACACCCCAATAGATTGGTGAAACTGAACGAAGGAATAGGACTCTTATGGGAATGATTAGATCGATGATGAGTTATTTAGAATTACCAAATTCATTTTAAGGATATGCTCTGGAAACAGCAATGTACATTCTGAACTTGGTACCTTCTAGGTCAGTACCCTCTAATTCCATAGAATTATGGAATAGACGTAAGCCTACTCAGAAACATATTCGGATATGGGGTAGTCCAGCACATGTGCTGAAGGGAGATATTGATAAGTTGGAATCATAAATGGAAGTTCGCTTGAGATATCCTAAGATAACGAAAGGTGATTTATAGTCCTAAAGATCAGAAGGTCATTGTTAGCAACAATGGCCAATTTTTAGAAGAAGACTATGCATCACAAGCCCATGGGTAAAATTTTTCTTAAGGAAATAATAAAGGACATGCCTACTTTAGTACCAACAGTGCAAGATGAAATATCACAAGAAACTACAACACGTATCACAAATGATGCACAATTACAGACAGTGCCTCGTTGTACTGAGAGGGTTGATAGGAAACCTGAAAGATTCATGTTTTGGGAGTCTTTGGACTTGATCCCCGGTGAACATGAACCTGATCCCCGGACATATGACGAAGCACTCCAAGATAAAAATATAGCATCTTGGCAAAGAGCAATTAATATAATCTAAGTATTTTAACAAAGTATGGTTGCTAGTAGAATAGTGTAAAAGCTATTGGATCTACAAAAGAAAAAGAGAGACAGATGGGAAGGTGAAAACTTTCAAAGTAAGGCTTGTTGCAAAAGGATATACTCAGAAAAAGAAAGAGGGAATCGATTATGAGGAAACCTTTTCGCCGGTAACTATGCTTAAGTCTATCCGGATACTTTTATCTATTGCTTCTCATATGGATTATGAGGTTAGGTAAAATGGATGTCAAGACAGCTTTCCTTAATGGAAATCTTGAAGAAAACATCCATATAAAGCAACTAGAGGGGTTCATTGTAAAAGGGCAAAGAGCATCTTGTTTGTAAGCTCAAATGATCCATTTATGGATTGAAGCAAGCTTCGAGTCTTGGAACACCCGGATTAATCTAGTCTTATGGATTTATTCAGTGTCCGGATGAGTCTTGTGTATACAAGAAGAGTGATTAAATCGTGGTGGTATTTCTTGTACTATATGTAGATGGCATTTTTGATAGTTGGTAACAATATCAAAGTGTTGTCGGAAGTAAGGGTATGGTTGTCCAAGTAATTCGATATGAAGGACTTGGGAGAATGTGCACATATTCTCGGGATCAAAGTAATAAGGGATTGCAAGAAAAGAATGTTGTGCTTATCCCAAGCTTCATATATTGATACAATCCTAGATCGTTTTAGCATGCAAGACTCTAAGAAAGTTTTTCTACTTTTTCGGCATGGAGTATCTTTATCTAAAGAGATGTCTCCGAAGATATCAAAAAAGATAGAAGAAATGAAGGCAGTTCCTTATTCTTCAGTCGAAGGAAGCCTAATGTATGCTATGTTATGCATAAGTTCGGATATCTGTTTTGCCGTGGGCATGGTTAGCAGATATCAAAGTAATCCAGGACAGGGATATTGGACTACTGTAAAGCATATAAGAGTACCTAGGGGTGGGATCGGGTCGGGACCCGTCCCGTAACCCCCTTTCCCAATACCCGTCCCGATGAGAATTGGGATTTTTTTTTCCCGATCCCGTACCCGAAAAGTGTCGGGGCTCGAATGTTCGGGATCCTGAATATTCGGTATCGGGTAGGGACCCATAAGAATATCCCGAAAAATATTTTGTTTACAAAAAAAATCTATGGAGACTCAAACAATTTTTTAGTATAATACAAATAAATTAAAATGATTTCGTGGTATATAACCATTAAAAACTAAAATATCTTCCTAGGACATCATAAATATATTAAAACTAATAATAAAAAAAACTAAAACTACTACTTAGTTTATACTTTATACCTAATACAAGAAAATCCAAAAATAAAAGTTATCATGTCAGTCATTGTATCAATAATGAATTGATGATATGATGACCTTAGTCCTTAGAAATGCTTGGATTCAATTTGCAGAAAAAAGATCACAAAAATTATTCTTTATATCATTTTATCAGTTTTCATAAACTAACTGACTATCTTTTTCACATAGTGTCAATAAATTATTTAGAAACAAAATTATGATGAAGTATAAAAAAATAGAGAGAAACAAAAATAAATATAATGGTTAGATGCTTAAAATATAAAAAAATAATATAAAAATAATATTTTTAATATAAAAAATAATATTTTTAATATAAAAAATAATATTTTTAATATAAAAAATAATATTATAATATGATCGGGTCAGGATGGGATTCCCGTTGGGAGAAAAAAAATTTCCCGATCCCTTTCCTGATAGTGATCAGGATGGGAAACATCCCGAACCTTCGGGTCGGGAAAATATCGGGTCGGGATATTTTCAAGTCGAAAATGGGATGGGATTCGGGAAGGGTCGGGATTTTCAGGATTTTTTCTAACCCTAAGAGTACTTGAGAAGGACTAGAGATTATATGTTGGTTTACCAAGCAGATGATTTGCTCCCTGTGGGTTACACGGATTCAGATTTCTAATCTGATAGGGACAATAGTAAGTCAACCTCGGGGTTTTGTGTTTACTTTAGGAAGTGAAGTCATAAATATGAAGGAGTGTTAAGCATGGGTGCTTTTTCGGACTCCACTATGGAAGCTGAGTATATGGCAGCATCTGAGGCAGTCATAGAAGTTATATGACTCAGAAATTTCATGATGAACTTAGGTATGATTCCTGGTTTGCCCAAATTTATTATAATTTATTGTGATAATAGTGGTGCAGTAGCAAACTCAAAGGAACCACGAGCCCATATGGTGAGTAAACACATTGAGCGCAAGTACCACCTAATAAAAGACATCGTATAAATGAGGAGAAGTTGTTTTCACCTAGATTGCATCAAATGATAACCTGGAAGATCCTTTCACTAAGACCCTTAAGGAAAGAGCTTTTGATGGGCATGTTGAGGGGTTGGGAATCAGATGTATGGCAGGGTATATCACAGCATAGTCTTTTAGTATAAGTGAGATATTGTTATAATGTATACTAAAAGCCTAGCTTTTTGTATAAACATTTATTTAGAAATAAGAATCACATTGGTCAAATGTCTACATTTATGCTAAGTGTAGTTATCCATTTAATTTATATTATAGATAACATGGTGTGAGGAGACACACAGAAGATCATGTTATCAGATCTTATAAATTATAAATAGTAGCTCACAACCAAGATGGAATGGACAAACCATTGGAGTGGTTGTAGTGTAATTTGGTATTAGTTTATCTAGACTATAAAATTATACTAGTACAATATGAGTGTATTGAGCAGCACCATTTGAGGTAGTTTCTTTTTATACTGACTATATAAGAGAACAAAACCTCTGTTATCATGGAAGTGTGTGCTCTTAATCATGATATAATAACAAGCATGTATATTTGATATTTATTTCTTTAATTTATCAAAGGGTGTGATTTAGCTCGTTAAATCAATAGACCCAATAAGTTGGGAAATGATATCATTTATATGGTGTATTGTTGATTATAGAACGAAACTGTGTCCTAGTAATCTAGGTTGATGATGTCCCCTTAAGGATCTCATAAAGATTGTCATGTAAACCCTACAGGTGAACCTAGTCTGGCATGACAATGAAGTTGAGTGCTACTACTGTTGGAGCTAGATATTAATTAAGTGAGTTGTCAGTAACTCATTTAATTAGTGGGCATTCGATATCTTAAACATAGGGAGAATAACACGCTCATAATAGAAGGAGCCCATAATGTAATTTGAGATTGGTGCGGTAGTTCAATAATAACTCTTTAGTGGTATGAGTTATTATTGATGAACTTGAGTTGGGTGTTCAGGGCGAACACAGGAAGCTCAAGCTCATCGGGAGACCAAAACTAATTTCTCCTCTCGGTCCCTGTTGTAGCCTCTATAAAACCTTGTATCCACTAAGTCCACTTCTTATCCAAGTAATGGACCGGACACAACCTTGCTTGGAGCAAGGGGGCCGGCCAAGCAATGGCTTGAAGCTCAAATAGTGGTCGGCCAAGCCATGCTTGGTCACCAAGCATGGGGCCGACCATAGGAATAGGATTAAAGGAGATTTTAATTTTTGTTAAAATCTTTCCTTTTGGAGCCATTCATGAAGGGATTTAAAAGAGAAATTTTATTTAAAAATTTTTCTTTTATAGACATCCTCATGGTTTTAAAAGAGAGTTTTAAAATTTTAAAATCTTTCCTTTTATATCAATCTACAAAAGATTAAAGAGAGATTTTAATTTTTTTAAAATCTTTCCTTATTTGTAGTTATCTATAATGTTTAAAAGAGAGATTTTAATTTTTGATAAAACTTTCCTTTTTTTTGTACCATGATTTAAAAGGAGAAGTTTTAATTAATCTTTCATTTTTTATAGTTGTCTACATGTTTTAAAAGAGAGAGATTAATTTTATAACTTGGCAGATCCTTTCACTAAGGCTCTTCTGGCGAAAGTTTTTTATCGGCATGTTGAGGGGATGAGAATCAGATGTATGGCAGCATTTATGGCAACATAGTCTTTTAGTATAAGTGAGATATTGTTATAATGTATACTAAAAGTCTAGCTTTTTGTATAAACATTTATTTTGAAATAAAAATCACATTGGTCAAATGTCTACATTTATATGCTAAATGTAGTTGTTCATTTAATTTATATTGAAGATAACATGATGTGTGGTGTCACATAGAAGATCATGTTATCAGTTCCTTATAAACTATAAATAGTTGCTCACAATCAAGATGGAATGGGACAAACCATTGGAATGGTTGTAGTATAATTTGGTATTAGTTTATCTTGACTATAAAATTACACTAGTACACTCTGAGTGTATTGAGCAGGACCATTTGAGGTTGTTCTTTTTATACTGACTGTAAAAAAGAACAGGACCTCTGTTATTATGGAAGTGCGTACTCTTAATCATAATATAATAATAAGCATGTATACTTAATATTTACTTCTTTAATTTATCAAAGGGTGAGATTTAGTTCGTTAAATCAATAGGCCCGATAAGTTGGGAAATGATATTATTTATATGGTGTGTTGTTGATTATAGAATGAAACTGTGTCCTAGTGATCTAGGTTGATGATGTCCCAAAGAGGAGCTCATAAGGATTGTCGTGTAAACCCTACAGGTGGACTTAATCCGACATGACAATGAGGTTGAGTGGTATTACTCTTGGAGCTAAATATTAATTAAGTGAGTTGTCAGTAACTCATTTAATTTGTGGGCATTCGATATCTTAAACATAGGGAGACTAACACACTCATGATAAGAAGGAGCCCATATTGTAATGTGGGATTGATACAGTAGTGCAATAATAACTCTTTAGTGATATGAGTTATTATTGATGAACTTGAGTTAGGTGTTTGGGGTGAACACGGGGATCTCAAGCTCATCGGGAGGCCAAAACCAATTCCTCCTCTTGGTCCCTATTGTAGCCTCTTGTATGAAGCCATATATCCACCCGAAGCCTAGCTTCTTAAAACCCAAGCTAGGGCCGGCCAAGCCTTGCTTGGTGTCCAAGTAAGGGGGCCGGCCACACATAGAAAAGGAGTTTTATTTTTTGTTAAATCTTTCCTTTTATAGAGATCCATTAAAAGGATTTAAAAGGATGATTTTAATTATAAAACTTTTCTTTTTTAGATCGATCACAAAAGGAAATAAAAGGGAGTTTTTATTTTGTTAAAAACTTTCCTTTTATGATGTTTTCCACATGGTTTTAAAAGAGAGTTTTAAATTTTAAAATCTTTTCTTTTATAGCTTTCTACAAAGGATTAAAAGAGAGATTTGAAATCTTTCCTTATTTGTAGTTATCTATAATGTTTAAAAGAAATATTTTAATTTTAAACTTTCCTTTTTGTAACCATGATATAAAAGGAGTTTTATTTTAAATCTTTTCTTTTATAGACATCCACAAAATGATTTAAAAGAGAAGAGTTTAATTTTATAAAACATGCCTTTTATAGCAATTCACAAAAGGGATATTAAAGAGAGATTTTAATTTTTGTTTAAAATCTTTCCTTGTTTGATGAAGAGGATGTGGCCGACCATGATAAGGGAATTAAAGGAAGTTTTAATTTTGTTTTTAAACTTTCCTTTTTTACATTCACCCAGGATTATAAAAGAAGGGGAGGTGGTGCCTTATGGTTACACAACACATCTTCTATTCTCCTCTTCTCTTCCTTGGTGGCCGGCCCTCTTCATCATCTTCTTCCTTTCTTTTTTTTCCTTGTGGCCGGTGGCACCTAGCTTGGAGTTCCAATTGGTGGCCGGATTCTTGGAGGTGAAGAAGAAGAGAAAGGAAGCTCTCTACTTGTGACATCCTTTTGGTGGCCGAAAGCTTGGAAGGAAGAAGAAGCCTTGGGTGGATTTCTCTTGGAAGATTGTCACCCACACGACATCTAAGAGAAGGAGAGGAATACAATAGAAGATCAAGAGATCTATAAGCTACAAAAGGTATAACTAGTTATTAGTTTCCGCATCATAACTAGTTTATCTTTTGTATAGATCTTGAAAAACCAAACACAAGAGGTTATCGGTTTTAGGTTATCGTTTTGTTATCGATTTTATTTTTCAATTTCATGTTTCGATATTGTGTTTCTATTGAGGTCTCTGTAGTTAAACCTAGTTTACTATAAGAAGTTAAATATCCGATTTCTTTAAAAGGCTTTGTCTAGGAAGTGGTGGATGATCCCATGCCCAAGAAGGCCTAATGCCTCGCCATGTTTAACCTGGAAGCCGATCTTTGAAATAGATGTTTGATTAACTTCTGTAATATGGTTTAACTTAGGAAGATCACATCGGTTAAACTTGGAGTAAGAATGTTAAGTTTCGTTTTCAATCTAAGTTTAACTTCTGAAGGACAATTTGGATTAATAATGTTAAGCATCGTTTGCAATCCAAATTTAACTTCAGTAGAGCACATGGGTAGCTAGGATAGTTCTATACTTGTATAAAATTTTTGTACAGAGGAACTAGAACAGTATCTCGAGTAGCAACCAACAGGTTGGTAATGGTTCCTTGGTTGATAAGCTTTATAAATTGAACACCTTTACTCCTACGGTTGACAATGTAATAATGCACAGTATAGGTACGAAACGTAAATTGACCAACGAAAATTCTTCCATGTTGTGGCATAGGTATTTAAGATATATATCCCAACAACGTCTAGAAAGGTTAATGTCACATGGAATTCTCGATTCCCTTGACCTGTCAGAATTTGATGTCTGCATAGAGTGTATCAAGGGGAAGACTACTAACAAAAGGTATAAGGGGGCTAGCCATTATAGTGATGTTTTGGAGTTAATACATACGGATATTTGTGGACCATTTCCTAAGGCATCTTAGAATAGACACACAGATTTTATTAGCTTCATAGATGACTATTCTAGATTTGACTATCTGTACCTTATTCATGAGAAATCACAATCTTTAGATATGTTCAAAATTTTCAAAGCCGAAATTGAACTTTAATTAGGTAAGAAAATTAAAGTTGTCCGATCCGACCATGGAGGTGAATATTACAGTCGATCTGATGGATCAGGTGAACAACGTCCAAGACCTTTTGCAAATTACCTTACTTAGTGTGGAATTGTACCTCAGTATACTATGCTTGGTATGCCCAGTCAGAACGGTGTAGCTGAGCGTCACAATTGAATCCTAAAAGACATGATAAGAAGTATGATGGCTTTTGATATGGGTTAGGTTTCATGGGTCCCCAATAAGGAAAGGAAAGGAGGTAATCAAACCAAGGAGATAGGCTAATATCGGCCGGGATATACCTCGAAGGAGGTAGGCTAATCTCGGCCGGAATATGCCCTAAAGGAGATAGGCTAATATCGTCCGAGATATACCTCGAAGGAGGTAGGCTAATCTCGGCCGGAATAGGCCCTAAAGGAGGTAGGCTAATATCAGCCGGGACATGCCTCAAAGGAGATAGGTCAATATCGATCGAGACATACTCTTAGAAGAGAAGACCAATATCGGTCAGGATATGCCTCCAAGGAAAGGAGGTAGGCTAATATCGGCCGGGATATACCTCGAAAGAGGTAGGCTAATCTCGGCCGGAATATGCCCTAAAGGAGATAGGCTAATATCGTCCGGGATATACCTCGAAGGAGGTAGGTTAATCTCGGCCGGAATAGGCCCTAAAGGAGGTAGGCTAATATCGGCCGAGACATGCCTCAAAGGAGATATGTCAATATCGATCGAGACATACTCTTAGAAGAGAAGACCAATATCGGTCGGGATATGCCTCCAAGGAAAGGAGGTAGGCTAATATCGACCGGGACATGCCTCAAAGGAGGTAGGCCAACATCGATCGAGACATGCTCTTAGAAGAGAAGACCAATATCGGTCGAGATATGCCTCCAAGGAGGTAGACCCACACCGATAAGCATATACCTCAAGGGAGGTAGGCTACTATCGGCCGAGACATGCCTATGAGAAGAAAAGCCAATACCAGCAGGTCGACCGATACCCTGAAAAGATACTCAATAAAATATAATCTAATGTTACTTAGGATAATTAACATAGAAGGGCGCGGATAGAAGCCTCATGAGGAATAATAATAATCATTAACTAAACCTAGTCATGATTTAACTTTAATCGATATAAGGAACGGTGAGCTATCCATGATATAATAGAAGCAGGAGTGGGCGGGAAGAAACGATAGAAACACTTTAAACAGACTCATAAGACAGGTAAATATTTCAAATAAGATACTTAATGAAGATATCTACAATATGTGACTATATGACAGGATATTATATATTTTGGCGGGAAATATGTTTTTAGATTGTTTTGTAGGTGTTAAACGACAAAAAATGTACATCTGGGGTGCAAGGAAGATTCCTTAAAAAGTCATTCACCACGAGTACGTAGCTGACGTCATCTCATAACAAACTCTAACAAACCGGGTTCCACTTCATGACTATGGAGGTTATCTGAAGTGGTATAAAAAGGGGAATCCTCTCCGTTGGCTAGGTAAGTTCACATCATTGTGCGCATTCATAACCCTAATTTCCAGCTACTGTTCATCTTCTCCTTCTTCTTCCACACCTAAGAGAGATCACTAACTTGAGCGTCGGAGGGCCTAGCCAGGGATTCTCACCCCGGTCTTAGGTCATTGACGATAGTGTTGGCTGATCTCTTGTACGCAGGAGGTCTTGGAAGCTCCGAAGCTGGGTGGCTCTTCGGTTGGATTTCTTTCTCGGCATCGGATCTTCGTATAAGGAGGGCATTCGGTGATCCCACTCTTCCCGATCCGCTTTGGGTTTCTCGGATCGGCGTTCTCTAGGTTTTCTTCTACATCAACAGTGGGTTTCTTCTTCCGGATCTCCGTCTTGTCCAGCTTCTCAGACAGGATCAAATTTGGCGTCGTCTGTGGGAATCTCACCTGAATCTGAGACTACAAGATGGAAGAGGCCGGAAAATAAAACCTACTTACTATTAGTCGTGAGGATTTGGATTTCCTCATCAAGTCTCACGTACAAAAAGCCTTACAACAACAACAACAACTTCAGGCTCACACGGGAGCTACTCTGCCAACGGCTCATAATCCGGCGATTTCAACTACTGAGCATCGAAAAGGAAAGGAACTAGAAGAAGATGAACAGGCGTAATTTCCTCCTGCTGCTATTTCTCCGACAAGACGTCCACGAGCCTTTCTTCGCACTCCCATGGAGCAAGGGGGTAGGAGGCTCATGTTCCAAGAATCCTCTGGCGAAGTACCAGACAAAGAAAAGCGTAAGATCAAAATGATAACTAGCGATAGCTCGCCAGAGAAAGTCATTTCCCCATTCTCTCAGAGTGTATTGGATGATCCGCTTCCTAAGTGGTATCAAAATCTCCAGATTGGCAAATACACTGGAACAACAGATCCAGAAGATCATCTGTTGAAATTCGAGAACGTAGCATTATTACAACAATTCTCTGACGGAGTAAAGTATCGAATGTTTCTTACTACCCTCGGAGGAGCCGCACAGCGCTGGTTCAAGAGATTGCCAGAGAAGTCTATTCGTAAATTTAAAGACTTCAAGAAAGTTTTTCTACACCATTTTTCCAGCAACAAAAGATATCATAAGACTCCTTGGAGTCTATTTTCAATTAAACAAGCCTCCAAAGAATCCATCTGAGCGTACATCAAAAGATTCAATCAGGTAGTCATCGATGTACCTAATGCTACCACAGAAATGTTAGTGAGTGCTTTTTCTCAAGGTTTAAATGATAATGATTTCTTTAAGGATTTAGTAAGAAATCCTCCTGTTAATTTTGATTCCTTGATTGAGCGCGCTACTGAATTCATTAATGTGGAGGAGGCTCAAGCCGCTCGTAGGAAGGAGGGTGCTACCTCTTCTCCTATCCACGTTAAGGAGAAAGCTCTGGCCCCTGTTCCTCCAGCAAGAGGGCCTAGAGCAGCTCATCCGCCTCACCGTCAACCAGAATATCGCCCGCAAGCCGTACAACACGTAGAGATACAGCCCGAGGCACCAAGGAGATGGTGCACTTATCATAAAACTAGCAATCATCATACTGAAGATTGTTTTGTTTTAAGAAATAAACGAGCTAATAGGGAGCGATATCAAAGGCAAAATTATTATCGGCAGCAGTACCCCAGGCAGCAAAGCCCACTCAAGTTAGAATATCGCCCGGTTGAGCCTCAGCAGGATGCACTGCCAGTCCCGGCCGGTACAAGCCAAGTATCAGAGAAAGCACCTTCTGAAGCTATAACGACTCGGCAGGAAGAAAACAGGAGTAATGCCGCCCGGGGCAATAACAATATGATTGCAGGTAGACCCACTGATGGGGATTCTAATAGGGCCAGAAAAGCGCACGCTCGAAGATTGAAAATTCATGCCGTGGGGTGTACATTGGAACGAGCGGTCGATCCCGAGATAAGTTTTGGGCCTAGAGATCTTGAGGTGGTAGAAATACCCCATGATGATGCCCTAATTATCAAAGCCGTGATAGCCAACTACACCATTTCTCGTACCTTCATAAACACAGGCAGTTCTATCAATATTATATTCAAGAAGGCTTTCGATCAATTACAAATTGATCCAAGTGAACTTTAGCAGATGGTCACACCCCTATATGGATTCACATGCAATGAAGTACAACCGATGGGTCAAATAAAGTTGGTCATATCTCTAGGAGAGGAGCCTCTGATGAGAACAAGGAGATCTTATTTCATGGTAGTAGACACTCCATCCTCTTATAATGTGATACTGGGTCGACCTGCCTTGAATGAGTTTAGGGCGGTCGTTTCTACTTTTTGTCAGAAAATTAAATTTCCTGTGGACGACCAAGTTGGGGAAGTGCGAGGTGATCAAAAGACAACCCGAAAATGTTACGTAGAGATAGTTCGGGCTGAAGCTAACACTGCCCGAAAAATTCAAAGAATGGAAGTTAATGTCATTCAGGAAAAGCAGTCTGTTTTGGTTTATGAAGAAAAGGAAGAAGTTCAGATCCAGACCGGTCGACCTGAAGCTACGATATATATTGCGGCTGATCTGGATCCCACTCTGAAAGCTGAACTGGTACAATGCCTGAAGAGGAACAATGATGTATTCGCCTGGACGCCCAAAGAAGTCTCGGGCGTTTCTCCCGCAATCATGGAGCATGCTTTGCATGTCTTCCCAGATGCCCGCCCGGTCATGCAAAAAAAGAGAAATTTTAGCGCGGAACATAACTAAATCATCAAGGAAGAAATAACTAAACTTATGGAGGTTGGTTATATTAGGGAGGTACAATTCCCTAGCTGGTTAGCTAATGTGGTGTTAGTCTCTAAGCCGGGAAACAAATGGCTAGTGTGTATTGATTTCTAGGATCTCAACAAGGCTTGCCCAAAAGATTATTATCCGTTACCCAGGATCGATCAATTGGTAGACTCCACTGCTGGATGTGAATATATTTCTATACTAGACGCTTATCAAGCTTATCATCAAGTTCCCTTAGCTAAAGAGGATCAAGAAAAGGTCAGTTTCATAACATCTGAAGGTACTTATTGTTATAATGTTATGCCCTTCGGACTAAAAAATGCAGTAGCAACCTATCAAAGGCTTATGAATAAGGTCTTCCAGAAGCAGATTGGTAGAAATATGAAAGTATATGTTGATGATATCTTAATTAAATCTCTTCAAGCTGCTGATATGTGCAAGGATGTAGAGGAGACCTGCAAGACGTTGAGACAATATGGTCTCAAGTTAAACCCGAGCAAATGTTTATTCAGCGTGAAGGGAGGAAAATTCCTGGGATATATGGTGTCCGAACGGGGGATAGAATGTAATGACCCAGCCCTCTTGGCCCATTTGGCGACCCTTGGGTCGTTGACCGTCGACCCTTATGTCGTCGGCCCATTTGGCGACCTCTCATGTCGTCGACCGATGACCCTTGGCCGTGTCGTTACTCACTAGGACTTTCCACCCCTGGCCAGTGGATTTTTGCCTTCCCCAGGATTCGAACTCTAAACCTCCAGGCTTAAGTATTAGAGTTTATGAATCCTGGTAACCAAGTGAGATGATCTCACTTGGTTACCAGGATTCATAAACTCTAATACTTAAGCCTGGAGGTTTAGAGTTCGAATCCTGGGGGAGGCAAAAATCCACTGGCCAGGGGTGGAAAGTCCTAGTGAGTAACGTCGATGACATGAGAGGTCGCCAAATGGACCCACGACATAAGGGCCGACGGTCGACGACCCAAGGGTCACCAAATGGGCCAAGAGGGTCGGGTCGTTACAATAAAAAGGCGCCTTTTTATTGTAACGACCCGACCCTCTTGGCCCATTTGGCGGCCCATTTGGCGGCCCTTGGGTCGTCGACCGTCGGCCCTTATGTCATCGGCCCATTTGGCGACCTCTCATGTCATCGACCAACGAATAAACTCTAATAATTAAGCCTGGAGGTTTAGAGTTCGAATCCTGGGGGAGGCAAAAATCCACTGGCCAGGGGTGGAAAGTCCTAGTGAGTAATGGCACGGCCAAGGGTCGTCGGTCGACGACATGAGAGGTCGCCAAATGGGCCGACGACATAAGGGCCAACGGTCGACGACCCAAGGGTCGCCAAATGGGCCGCCAAATGGGCCAAGAGGGCAAGGTCGTTACAATAAAAAAAAATCTCTAGAATATTTTAAAAGTGTTTCCAAATATTTTTATGGACTTTTAGAACTTGAAATAGGAAAAATTGGGTCGTTACATAGAAGCCAACCCGAGCAAGGTTAAGGCACTTCAGAACATGGAGCCACCGCGTAACATGAGAGAAGCCCAAAGATTGACCGGTCGGATTACAGCCTTGTCTAGGTTTATCTCCAGGTCGGTCGATCGTAGTTTTTATTTCTTTAAAATACTCAGAAAAACCAATAAATTTCAGTGGAATGAGGAATGTGATAAGGCTTTCCAATAATTAAAAGATTATTTGTCTACTCTCCCTGTATTAGCTAAGCCTATAGTAGGAGAGACTCTTTGGGTATATTTGTCGGCTAATGAAAATGCTGTAGGCTCTGTATTAGTCAGACAAGAAGGAAAAGAGCAACAACCTGTATATTTTTCTAGCCATTTATTAAAAGGAGCTGAGTGTAGATATACTACACTAGAAAAGTTGGCTTATGCACTAGTCTTGACCGCTCGAAGGTTGCGCCCATATTTCTTAGCGCATGAAATTATTGTATTAACCAACAATACTCTGGGACGGGTGTTACTCAACCCAGAGGCATCAGGTCGGTTGATCAAATGGACAACTGAACTTGGAGAACATGACATCCAATATCAACCTCGATCAGCCATCAAAGCACAAGCTCTGGCAGACTTCATCATAGAAGTTCAAGGCCCTGAGGAAGAAAACATTTGGAAAGTTTATGTAGATGGCTCCTTAACTAGACAAGGTAGTGGAATTGGCGTTCTTCTTATATCTCCAAGGGAAGACAGACTTCAACTCTCTGTCAGATTGAATTATAGAGCTACTAACAATGAAGCAGAATATGAAGCCCTGATAGCAGGATTACAGGCCGCTCAGCATATAGGGGCAGCTCGAGTTCTCATCTATTTTGATTCTCAGTTGGCATCCCAACAACTATCTGGCAATTTTGAAATTAATAATGACAGACTCCGGTTATATGCTGAAGCATTTGATAAGTTGAAATCTCAGTTCCAAGAAGTAAATATACAAAAGGTTCCTCGATCTGAAAATCAGGTAGCAGATGAATTGGCTAAGCTGGCCTCTGCTATAGTACCATGGAGTCTAGATCGGCCCGTAGAACAAACTCTGTTAATATCCTGTATTGAAAGACAGACTGAAGCAGAAATTCAAGGTGATTGGAGGGCTCAAATCATATTATATTTACAACAAGGTATTCTTCCCAGTAATACAGAACAAGCAAGGGTATTTAAGAAGAGAGCTGCTCAGTACACTATGGTAGGAGAGCAGTTATATAAAAGAGCTTTTTCTAGACCTTTGCTCAAGTGTATTGGTACAGAAGATACACAGTTTATCCTACAGGAAGTCCATCAAGGTTCATGTGGTAGTCATATAGGAGGGAGATCATTGGCCCGAAAAATCTTATTAGCAGGATATTTTTGGCCTAGTCTACATGAAGACATCAACAAATTGGTAAGAACTTGTATGTCTTGCCAGAAACATCAAAATATTTCGTATCATCCCACACAATTGTTGAAAACCTCTATAGTCTCATGTCCCTTTGATCAGAGGGGCATGGACATAGTAGGTCTCTTTCCTATGGCTGCTGCACAAAGAAGATTTTTATTGGTAGCAGTAGATTATTTTTCCAAATGGGTAGAAGCAGAACCACTTGCCCGGGTTACTGAAGATGCAGTTATTAAATTTCTGTGGAAAAATATTATATGTAGATTTGGCATTCCTCATAAATTAGTCTCTGATAATGGAAGGCAATTTCAAGGGGATAGAATTCTAGCTTGGTGCGAGAGTTACGGCATTACTCAAGCCTTTACCTCTGTAGCTTATCCACAGAGTAATGGTCAAGTGGAAGTAACCAATAGAGAAATTATAAGAGGTTTAAAAATCAAACTTGATCATGTTGGAGGTAGCTGGGTAGATGAGTTACCCAGCGTTCTTTGGGCATATCGTACTACACCTCGAGAAGCTACAGGCATCACTCCCTTTCAATTAGTTTATGGAGGAGAAGCAATAATTCCCATTGAAGTGGGAATAGAATCTGATAGAAGGCAATTATATGATGCAGATAATGAAGGTCGGCGACTCATGGAGCTGGATTTGATAGGAGAAATCAGAGATAAAGCTGCTGCTCGTCTTGTATCATACCGACAAAGAATAAGACAAAATTACAACAAAAGGGTCATCCCCATATTTTTCCAAGTATGAGAGTTAGTATGGAAACGTATTAAACCTGTCGGGGATGTTAGTAAGTTGGCACCACAATGGGGTGGACTCTACAAAGTGGTGGAAAAGCTTGCATCAGACTCATATTATCTCCAAAATGCTGAAGGAAGAATTCTGGAACGTCCCTGGAGTGTAAATCATTTACAACCCTACCGGATTTAACAAAGATCATGCTACTTAAAAATATGTCAAAGGGAACAAACCATAATTATCTGAAGTAAGTTTCCAACGAAAAGAAGACAAGTATTCTCACAGTTTATGTACTCCATTTCTTTCAATAAATGCAATACAAGGCGAATACCGCCACAAAAATAAAGGTGGCTCATATAGATTGACCAGTATTGACAGAATTTTTATAATCTATGTTCGAGCAATCAACAGGGGGGAATCTTAAAGACTTATTCGACCTTCCCCCTCCCCTGAAGAGGCCAGAAATTTTAATTATCATAAGGTCAGTGCAATCATAATTTTTCAATGAACATAGTCGATCGGGAAATCTCATGAAATAACCCGGACGGGTCTTCATGAGAGGAACCAGAGACTTTAAACCATCACAGAACATAGTCGATCAGGAAATCTCATGAAATAGCTCGGAAGGGTCTTCATAGGAGGAACTGGAGACTTTAAACCATCACAGAACATAGTCGATCGGGAAATCTCATGAAATAACCCGGACGGGTCTTCATGAGAGGAACCGGAGACTTTAAACCATCACAGAACATAGTCGATCGAGAAATCTCATGAAATAACTCGGACGAGTCTTCATGAGAGGAACCAGAGACTTTAAACCATCACAGAACATAGTCGATCGGGAAATCTCATGAAATAACTCAGACGGGTTTTCATGAGAGGAACCGGAGACTTTAAACCATCACAGAACATAGTCGATCGGGAAATCTCATGAAATAACCCGGACGGGTCTTCATGAGAGGAACCAGAGACTTTAAACCATCACAGAACATAGTCGATCGGGAAATCTCATGAAATAACCCGGACGGGTCTTCATGAGAGGAACCAGAGACTTTAAACTATCACAGAACATAGTCGATCGGGAAATCTCATGAAATAGCTCGGACGGGTCTTCATGAGAGGAACCGGAGACTTTAAACCATCACAGAACATAGTCGATCAGGAAATCTCATGAAATAACCCGGACGGGTCTTCATGAGAGGAACCGGAGACTTTAAACCATCACAGAACATAATCGATCGGGAAATCTCATGAAGTAACTCGGACGGGTCTTTATGAGAGGAACCGGAGACTTTAAACCATCACAGAACATAGTCGATCAGGAAATCTCATGAAATAACTCGGGCGGGTCTTCATGAGAGGAACCGGAGACTTTAAACCATCACAGAACATAGTCGATCGGGAAATCTTATGAAATAACTTGGACGAGTCTTCAGGGGAGGAACCGGAGACTTTAAACTATCACAGAACATCGGGAAATCTCATGAAGTAACTCGGACGGGTCTTCATGGGAGGAACCGGGGACTTTAAACTATCACCAAACGTAGTCGATCAGGAAATCGCATGAAGTAACTCGGACAGGTCTTCATGGAAAGAACCGGAGACTTCAGAGCATAACTAATTGGGATTATATTGGCATGATAAATACAGAGCTATATAGATTTATTCACCAGATCGGTTAGCATTTTATACTAGATTAAAAGGGGGATTCTATGCATATGGCACATTTTCTATCTGGAAGCCCATCCATATGAAAATCTTCAGATAAAATTGCCCGGAATATTATATTCAGCTCAAAACTCAGGAGTTTTCTACAGTTCTGTATCCAGAAATCATTTGGAATTATGCATTCTTTTGGAAATATGAAGCACACCAGATGTTATCTGCAGAAGGATTCATCAAGACGAGGCTTAACTTCACCAGATGAGCAAGGAATTCTCGAATAAAGTTTATACTTAATGCTCAAAAGCATTTCAGAAGGGGTATTCTCAAACCAGCATAATAAAGAAGCAGGTAAGTATCAAAAATTTCCTATACATCGCAAGTACTTAATTACCAAGCTTTAATTACACTTCCTTTCATTACCAGTTCTTCTATTACAAGTCTTTCATGAACGATCTTTTTATACATCTAGAAAAGGACCTTTTAAATCGGTGGGTAATTCTTCATTAAGCCTGCGACGACTTATGAAAGAAGGGGGAGGTTCCTTGAGTAGATAGCCACCCTCTCTTAATTGTCGAAGAACTCCCGATACTGAATGATTTAAAGCACCTACTATCCTACGGACAAATTCTTGAGCAAATGCTGAAGACTTTAAATAAGCCAGACGCCACTCTTCCCATCGACTCTTCTCTTGCTCCTTATAGCTTTGAAAATCAGCTTGCAGTTTTGTGTTTTGTTCCTTTAAAGCATCCTTTTCTGATTTAAGCTGTTCCAATTCCTTCTGGAGCAGTGACAATTCAACATCTTGAGCTTTCCTCTGCTCTTGTTCCTATAGGATAATGAAATCATGAGAGGCTAAGTCTTGAGCTTGGTCAGAAAGACAGGCATTATGAAGCTTCTCTACTTTCTCTAAAATAAGACTTTTTTGAGAAGCATCTAATAGAGCTTTCTCTTTTAAAGCAATCCCCAGTCGAAGACCAGAATGAAGTCGATCCACTTGTAATTCTAGAGTTCTTCTTGCAAGCTCTTTATCTTTCAATAATTGCTGGGACTCCTCCAATTCCTGTTTCAAGGTCCCCAATTGTTGATTTTGTAAGGCCACTTTCTCTTGCAACTGAGCCAGATCGCTGTTAGAAGAAGGTAGAGTAGCCTTCAATGTCTCCAGTTGTGCTTTTAATTTATTGTTCTCATGGTCCTTAGCCATAAGTAGTTGGTCGATATGCAGACTTGAGGCAAGAAACTAAACAAAAGGATGATGTAAGTTAAAGATGAAGGTACAAAGTTGATAACATATAACTAAAAATACTTACAGTCACTGCCTAACGACTATGGCGATCAGCTCGATGTGGAAGACTAAGGCCTCTTAGTTGTTCGTAACCCTACAGCCAAGATTCGGCTAATAGACCTTGTAGTTGCAAAGAACCATAGCTAGGTGGATCAGAGGGTTGCCCCAATTGAGAAGGTAAACCCGCAGCCTATTTAAATAAAGGACGAGGAATGGAGGAAGAAGGAGGTAGAGAAGAAGAAGATGCAATAGAAGGAAAAGGAATAGTCGAAGCAAGAGAAGCAGAGGAAGAACTAGATGGAATAGAAGGTGACAGTATGGGAGAAGCTGATGCAGTTGTGGGAACACTAACAGTCGAGGGAATGGCACTGGGAGAAGATCTCCGGCAAGGTGTCCGTTTTGCTCGAGGCCCAGAAGACAAAGGAGGCAAAGCCAATGCACGAGGCACAGAAGACACAAAAGGGATAATGGCCATCTCAAAAGCAAAAGCAGAAGGAGCTGAAATAATAGAAGAAGAAGGGATAAGTAGACCGGGTCTCATCAACCTAAGAGAAGGATTGGAGATAATATGGGTAGGAGTTATCGGTGCCTTACCTCTCTCAAGAGAAATGGGTGATGGAACAAGAGGAGCTTGCACGAAGGTACCAAAGAAATCACTAAAGGGAGAAGCCTCAGTAAGATTTGGCTTTTTAACTAAAGCAACAAAAGGCTCTTCTTCTTCCTTTTCCATGGTTGTGATAGCCTCTGCCGGTTGTTCTTCTGCAGATAGTAAACCCAAGGTGGAAAAATTAGGATTAGATCGGCGGTCGCGTAACAATTCTTCTCCAAGAGTATTGACGAAGGACTTAGTTATAGCAGGATTCTTGTACATAAAGGCTGGAAGAAGAGCATCAGCTGAAAACTAGGAATTGAACACCGTTATAGAAGAGATGTATTAATCAGGAAATATGGACCAAGATGTTTATACATACCAAAAGATCCATCCAAAGGGGTGTCAATATTGCTTATTCAGAAAGGAAACATTAAACCCTCCACAATTAGACGCGGCAAGCTGAATTTGGCTCCTCTCAGTTTAGGTAGGGCAGAAGCAACAAAGGGATCGTTAAGAAGATCATGGGTGCTAGGAAGTGGAGGTAAATCATGTATCCATTGGATAGGAAACGAAGGGGGAGAAGGGAGACGCATATAGAAAAATTTGTGATACCATTCCCCCTGAGGAGGAATTTGGTTGAACAAAATAGCCTTGGGACGAGATTGGAATTTAAAAACACCAACATCTACTCGACGAGGAATGAAGAAGTGATGAAAAAGACGAGGAGACAAGGGAAAATCTAACAGTTTAGATACCCCAATAAAACTCATGAGAATAGAAAAGGATTGAGGAACAAACTGGTTGAGTGGAATATTAAAATAAAGGCTAACATTACAGAAAAAAGGGTGAAGAGGAAATCAAAAACCTTGTAGGACTTGGTCTCAGAAGATAGATATACACCCTAAAGGAGGAAGATGCGGACCCTCATGAGAAGCGGGACGAATTATATAAGAAGGAAAATCATAGGTCGCCTGTAAGTTCACTTCTTCTGTATCTATAAGGTTGGAAACACACGAAAGAAAGCATGCAGGAGGAGAAGCTGCCATAGAGAGACGATAAAAGAAAGAGGAATCAAGGAAGAGGATGAGAGATGGAGGAAAGTGGAAGAAAACTTCATAAACCCTTGTTTTTCTTCTGTCCCTATGCTAAAACCCCCAAACAGAAACAGCAGAAGGAAAGAAGAAAATAAAAGGTACTTAGAATTCCAATCATCATAAATGAGTAATAGTATTAAAGGATAAAATCAAGAGAAAGAGGTAAAGTTAAGTAATCTACCTCGAAAAATGTGTGAAGTTTCCCTAGAAACAATTCTTAAGAAAGCTTGACGGATATAGAGAAAAATTAGTCCAGTAATCATAAGTTTAGGGTATTGGTGTAATAAAATAAAGACAAAAGTTGAGCACCAGATATTAGTTAACAGACGAGACTTGGTTAGAAGATACCGGATGAGGTCCATAGATATGAATCGGGCGGATCTGATAGATCGGCCGAGACAAAGATCACCCAAATTTATCGACCAAAAGCTTATCACAATGAGTTAAATAATATACACTCTGACAAAACCATATAAGACTTGACTAATACATAAAATGACATATGAAGATATAAGTGTAAATCAATTAAGTAAAATAAATCGACCAATATGCAGAATATCATAATAGAACTGTGCTAAATCGGGCAAGATATAACTAATCTATAAAATATCGGACGGTATTTATCAACCTTGATATATACCGTCCGGTCATGAGGGAACAATCTAAAACATCTGTTAGGTGAGGTTGTAGGATGACCAGCCAAATGACATTTGACATATTTAAAACAGATGACTGTCGTGAGAAAGAGTAAAATTTACAATGAAAAGGGTTTAATCAGCGTTACATAAGTTTGTCAGATTATCATCACAAAGTTTTGATCCCCTTTTGTTACAAGAATTTAAAAGTCAAACTAAAGTCAACTGAGGGTATAGACAGGAGGTTTGTTCTCTATGAGTCTGCGACGATTTAGGAAATTAGGAGGAGGGTCACGAGATAAGTAGCTCTCCTCCCGTAATTGTTCAATCGCCCCTTTGGCTCCCGCAGTAAAAACTGATAAGATGGACTTCACGATCGGCCTATTGAATTCGGGAGATTCAATCATGGCGGTGGCCCGGTCCTTGTAACGATTATCTTCGTTCTCTTTGTAAACCACCAAAGCCGTTTGGGAAGTCTTCAGTTCATCCTCTTTGACAGAAACCTCGACTTTAACTGAATCAAGGGAGGTGTTCAAGGAAGTTATTTCATCTTCCTTCAGCTGCAGGGCTTTGAGTTTTTCAGCCAATTCTGCTTCATAACCAACCTTTAGCTTGCCGATTTTGGAAGTTAATTCTTGATTGAGGTTCGTAGCCGATTTGAATTGTGTTTGAAGACTTTCAATCTGAGCTTCAAGTTGCTTCTTGGCAGCAGCAGAAAACACGGTAGAAGATAACTCAGTAACTTGTTGTCTCAACTGATCATTCTCATATTTTACTTTCTTGTTCTCATTATATAAATTATGCATCAGTCGAGATAAACCCATGTTTTCTATCCATCGCTGGAAATATGATAAAAGACCATAAGATAATCGCTAAGAAATAGAGAGTAGACGTTAGTAGATATACCTGATTCTCCTTGTGGGAGAAACGGTCGATTGCTTCAGGAGTATTGAGTTCTTCAAAAATAGGACGAACTTTATCCCAAGCGCCGGCGAAGGAACCGCCTAACAATATGGGGAGGATAGGGATAGTAGAAGAACCAGCAGAGAAGGAGGAAGTAGGAATGGATGGAGGAGCAAAGACTAAATAAGAAGAAAGTGAGGAAGGTAAAGACCCAGAAGTTGGAATAGATAGAGGAAAAGTGAAAGAGACATCACCAGAAGCGCTGGCATTAGAGAAAGGTGAAGCAGGAAAAGTGAGAGAAGGGTAGAGTTCAGCCAACGTGGGATCGTCAGAAGGAGGATCAGCAGGAATGAAACCTTCTGAAACCTGTTCATCAGCCGGAAGGACAAGCCTCCTTTTGGATGGAGGGATTCTGGTAAGTTTACGCCCCGGACGTTTGCCGGTAACAAGTTCAACCATTGATTTATTGGGGCTACCGGAAGATGTGAGTTCAATGAGGGGAAGAGGAGCAGATGAAGAAGTAGTAGTAGCCATTGGGGAAGTAACGGTGGGTAGAGAAATAGCAAGGATCTCCGTAGAAGGACCTTCAGGAGCCTTAAGAGCTTCAAGAACCCCCAAAGAACTGGGTGCCTCCGCTAAAGGAGCCAGCTCCTCGATTGAAGGAAGAGGAATAATAGTAGCCAGAAGTTCGGCTTCTTTTGCACGAATTGCATCCTCTTCCAGACGTAGTTCTTCGTCAATCAAAGCATCATAGAAGCTATCCACTACACAGAAAAGAAAAATAGTTCAGTTAGTTAAAAATAAGAAGAAAGAAATAAGGTGTTACCTAAAGGAACTCGAGTATCAGGTTTGACGGGACTTAAGCCAAATAGGTATAGGAGATCGACTCTTAGCCACTTGGGAATAGAAAGTCGGTGGTTTAATAACTTCTCACAGTAAACAGGAAAGGAAGGATGAAGATGAAACTCCTTAACGTCGGGCAAGGGAGGCAAGAAGGATTTTCAGGCATAAGACCAAGGAATGGGTCCTAGAAACTTCAGAAAGAAAAAACGGGATTTCTATGTTTTGAGGGATGAAGGCATGTCCTCAAAAAGAACCATTTTAGTCCGTGAATGAAACAAGAAAACACCAGGTTCCGAACACTTGGGATAAGAGAACATGAAGAAATTTTGAGGAGTAGGAGGAATATCTCGCAAGCGAAACAGCATGTAAGTACCACATAGATAATGAAAATATTAGGAGCAAATTGTTGCAAAGGAATATCGAAATACTGACTT
Organism: Zingiber officinale; assembly: GCF_018446385.1. Lineage (NCBI taxonomy): Eukaryota > Viridiplantae > Streptophyta > Magnoliopsida > Zingiberales > Zingiberaceae > Zingiber > Zingiber officinale. The sequence goes on from NC_055999.1 coordinate 70,903,117, forward strand.
ATTTCGATCAAGAAAGGAGGAATGGGAAACCTTAAGCCTCCTATTAACTGATCTTTGAAAAAGGTCACGCAATTAGCAGGGGGATGGTGAGGATGATCATTTGGTTTCGGGATTATGATGTCGTACTCCCGGGGAATTTCATACTGACGACGGATGGTTAGCCTAGCATTTTTATCAAAAGAAGAAGAGATGTGACCGTACCAAGGAGCAATCGCTTCCTCAGCCATGGACAAGAATATAGGTTAGTGAGACAATAGATTACTTTCTGAGAACAAGAAAGAAGATCGTCGAGAAACGGTGAGCACAGGGTTTGGTTGAAGACTGCAACAAGAAAAGAACTCTAGAGAAAAGAAAAGAAGGGACAGAGTTTAAAAGGAGATGAAGGGTTTAGGGTTTGAAAAGCACACAACCATCGTCAGATCAAAACACTTTTATCTCAACAGACGTTGAGGATCACAAGAGAAAGGCAAAAGGCCTACGTGACGTGGCGGTCAGAAAAAGTATGTGTCATACCATCATAAAAAACATTTATATTGGATAGGACGGATCGGATCACGCTGGGGTTGGTAACACCTCGGGGTACGCTTCTAACATTCTCTCACCCAAAGAAGAGCCAATCACCAGCTAGGAAGCTTCGAAAAACGACGTAAGTAACTGGACATGATAAAGTGAAAAGGACTGAATTTTTGACCAAGTCCAAGCTAAGGACAAAAACATTTAAGGATGGAGATTTAAGCGAATAACAGATTTTGAATTAACATCCTTATAAAATGCAAACTAATATTGATCAAAATAATTTTATATTGACCGGTATAACTTTGGCTATGCTAGATAAGTATAATATTGATTTCAATCAACGAAACAATATTGGCTGGCATAATAATAGCTATAATATAGAAGTGTTCCAATAGTTAAGATAGCCTTAGCCATGATAAATGACACGTAGGATATACAGAGGGGTAATGAATACAACATCACATTTATTCTTGTAAATTACAGAAGGACTCAATAGAATCACTTAATTCAATACAAAAGTTTGTTTTTACACTTAGAATCTGATCAAGTACATAACATTACATTTCCCCTCCGAACAGTAAACCTCAGATAGATAACAAAATTTACAAACACAAGCTCTTGAAATGCTTAGAAAATTTCAACCCCACTGGATTCAAACTTACCATGGAGCAGAGATGGAAATATCTTACGTCGCTCAGGCTTGTCAAGGCACATAAGTGGCAATATTTTGCCTGGGACGAAGAAAGCAACAAAGCAGAAAGACTCAAGGGCAAGGGGAAGGAGAAAGATCTATTCAGACCATGATGGAAAAGTAAATGTAAAAGCCACTTCCCCTCTCAAGCCCTAGAGTTCTGCAACTAGAGCAACCAAGCATAGCCCAAGGGTAACATGTGTTGTGCCCTTCACACAACATCCATGGGTTATTTGGTTGCCCCTCCACGAGTAGTGAAAATCTCTCTGAAGTTTCTTGAGTCCTTCAGAGCATCGGCATCTTTGGATGAAAAGTCTGGACTATGAAGCTTCATCTCTTAAGACAATCGCTTGAACCCTAGAGGTAGCCGGAGCAAAAATCCCAATAAACTCATATATAGATCTCACCTTGTCCAACAAAAGTCGCCCCCAAAGAGGAGGATCCAAGACCATAACCTTAGCAAGGAAAGTTAACAAGGAAGGAAAAGAACTAAGGTGGGTGGTGAACGAAGAGAAGGTTGCAACCCTATTTAAAGGATCAAAAGACTTAAGGAATCACTGTACTGAGGTTCACGAGATCATCATGCTTAGTTTCATCAGATAGTCATACACAAAATCTGTGAGGTCATATCAATATATGGGGCAGAGTCACGGGTAGAAAAAGACAAAATCAGACTTGTATCTAGTCAGTCGTCTACACCTCCTTCGACTAGACTTGAAGGGAAGGCTAGTGATATGGGTTAGGTTTCATGGGTCCCCAATAAGGAAAGGAAAGGAGGTAATCAAACCAAGGAGATAGGCTAATATCGGCCGGGATATACCTCGAAAGAGGTAGGCTAATCTCGGTCAGAATATGCCCTAAAGGAGATAGGCTAATATCGTCCGGGATATACCTTGAAGGAGGTAGGCTAATCTCGGCCGGAATAGGCCCTAAAGGAGGTAGGCTAATATCGGCCAAGACATGCCTCAAAGGAGATAGGTCAATATCGATCGAGACATACTCTTAGAAGAGAAGACCAATATCGGTCAGGATATGCCTCCAAGGAAAGGAGGTAGGCTAATATCGGTCGGGATATACCTCGAAGGAGGTAGGCTAATCTCGGCCAGAATATGCCCTAAAGGAGATAGGCTAATATCGTCCGGGATATACCTCGAAGGAGGTAGGTTAATCTCGGCCGGAATAGGCCCTAAATGAGGTAGGCTAATATCGGCCGAGACATGCCTCAAAGGAGATAGGTCAATATTGTTGATACAGTCTGACCTGGATGTTGTTTTACTGTTGACACTGATTTAAGTTTGTATCAGATAATTAACTCAGAATAATTACTAATCCAGGTTGACTAGGTTGACCTGATTGAAGCAGTTGGAAAGTCCTGGTGAGTGAAGCCAGGTGAAAACCCTAGTGAGTGAAGCTAGGTGCAAGTCCTGGTGAGTGAAGCCAGGTGAAAACCCTAGTGAGTGAAGCTAGGTGCAAGTCCTGGTGAGTGAAGCCGGGCAAGGGAAAATCTAGATGGATCAAGGGTGATCGGACATCTGGTGTTGAAAAGTCCAAGAAGGAAACTTGGCATGCGGAGTCAGAGAGGGTTCGGTAGCTTGTTCTCTAGGACCAGATGAAGTCGGAGAGGGCTAGGGAGCTCATTTCTCCGGACTAGGTCAGAGAGGGCTCGACCCGGACTGAGTCAAGAAGCTGGATCGGTGCATGGACCGATCGGTGGCTACTTTATACCGATCGGTGCCGACCGATCGGAATTCGATGGCTCTGAACGCTATCGATTAGTCTGCGGACCGATTAGAAATCGATCGGTAGCCCATGATTCTTGATCGATGCGGACCGATCGAAATCAATCGATAGCCTATTGAGATTTTATTGATCGGTCCGGAGACCGATGATTTAAGCAGACGGCGACATCTGATCGGTCTGGGGACCGATCAGATTAGTGCCTGATCGGTCCACAGACCGATCAGAAGCTGCGCACCTTCGGAAAGAGCGACGCCTGATCGGTCTGGGGACCGATCAGATTAGTTCCTGATCGGTCCGCAGACCGATCAGCGATGATCCAGAAAGCGTGGTTCGGTCTGCAGACCGACCCACGGTATTGTTTGCTTTGCATGCACTTTTTCTGATTGCCGTATTTGTATTCACCTATCTGTTTTTAACCATTTGCTGTGAGTCTTTCTAGCTTGCAGGTTGCAGGTCACATTCTCATGTTTGGATTCAAATTAAGCTTCATTAAGAGAAGGAGACAAGTACCCTTTTCACTGTAATTTACTGCAACAGATGCATTTGAGGCATCAACGTTCTCTGACGAAATCTGATTACGATTGGGGCTGCTCAGTTTGACCTCTAGCTATTGGTTCGTATCCAGAGACGCCAGTGATTTCCATTGGCATGGGTTCAGAGAATCAGAAGAGGAGGAGAGGTGATTGGCTACGCCTTGCTGGCAGCAGCGATTCTGCAGACGGCGGTGATACGAGCAGAGAGACATAAGTAGGAAGAAGAGGAGTTCAGAAAGTGATTCTGAATTCTCTGTCTTTTGTGATCAAGCCTTCGAAAGAGCAAGTTGGTGAAGCCGTGAGCTCCTTGCTGTGAAGGTTGATTGTGCGCTCTCTGCTCTGTTCTCTTCTCCGCGTGGCTGTAAGCTCATCTTAATATTTTTCTCAGCCACTGTAAGTCTTGTGCTTAAATCTATAATCAACTGAGACTTTGTTGAGAGGTTGCTCCACCGAGAAGGAGACATCTTTAGCCGGATCTTGTCCGGGGTGTGATCTACCGAAAGATCAAGGAGTCGTCCTCCTTACGGACACGCTGAGGAGTAGGGGCAAGTTATCCCCGAACCTCGTATATCCTTGTGTCTGCTGTGTGTTTGTTTTCTTTCATTTTAGTTTTTCTACTTCCGCTGTGCTGTGCTAACAAAGTTCTTGAAGAAATTTCTGTTTAGTGTTTTTCAAAGAGGCTATTCACCCCCCCTCTAGCCATCTAAGATCCCAACAAGTGGTATCAGAGCAAGGGGCTCTTTGATTCGGATTAACACCCAAAAGAGCAAACAAGGATGGCTATGAAGGAAGGCTTTAGCACAAATCGACCACCCTACTTCGAAGGAGCAGATTTTCAATATTGGAAGGGCCGCATGGAGTATTACCTCAAGACCGACATTGCCATGTGGTTCTCAGTCAAGGAAGGTTTCACACCACCAAAAGATGAAGAAGGTAAGGAACTCGACTCATCAAGGTGGTCTACCGAACAACTCCGCAAAGCACAAGCCGATGCCAAGGCTATGGTCACCTTGCAATGTGGAATCGCCAAGGACCAACTCATCAAGGTAGGTCCGTTCTCGAGTGCAAGAGACCTATGGAACAAACTCATCGAGCTCCAAGAGGGAACTCGAGATTCTCGGATTGCCAAGAGGGATCTATTCTTGAATCAGCTCCAAAATCTAACCATGAAGGACAATGAAACGGTAAGTGAACTTCATGGGAGATTCAAGGAAATCATCAACGGTCTACACTCTGTGGACGAACGAGTGGAGAATCGCGATCTAGTAAGGTACGCTCTTAAATCTTTCTCTAGGAATGCCTTGTGGTCATCTATGGTAGATGCCTACAAGGTATCCAAGGATCTTTCCATTGTTAAATTAGATGAATTTTTCTGTGAGATGGAACTTCATGAGCTTGCTAACAAAGGTCAAAAAGAGAAGGGTATTGCTTTATTTGCAGGACCAAAGAGCAAGGATGGAAGAAGGAAGAAGGAAAAGAAGAAGGAAAAGGAGATTTCCTCATCCACCTCTTCTTCTGAATCTGATGATGAAAGTGGGTCATCGTCAAGTGAGATGGCGAACTTCGTAAGAAGGATTATGAGAAGAAGCCGAAGATACAAAGGAAAAGGTAAAACTAATGATCAAAATTTTGATAAATCTAATGTTACATGTTATGAGTGTAGCAAGAAAGGACACATTCGGAGCGAGTGTCCGAAGTTAAAGAGGAAGGAGGAACGAACCAAAAAGAAGGAGGAAAGAGCCAAGAAGAAGAAGGCTCTCAAGGCCACTTGGGATGAGTCCTCATCAAGCTCATCGGAGGAAGAAGAGAAGATGGAAAAGAGCACACGACAACTAGCACTCATGGCAAGGGAGGTTTTGGACTCCGAAAGTGAGGGAGATTCGAGCGACGCTTCAACCGCGGCTTCATCATCATCGGATGATGAAGAGGTAACCTCTTCTCATATAGAAAAGTGTTATAAGACTATCACTCAATTATCTACATTGCTTAAAAAGTCAAAAACAGAAAATAAATTGTTAAAAGAAGAAGTAAAAACCTTAAGGACCCTTAGGGAAGATGAGGTCGATGACCTACATCTAGAAGTCCTTGAGGATGAGAACAAGGCTTTAAAGGGTGAGGTTGAGAAACTCAAGAAAATGCTTGAGAAGTTCTCAACCAGCTCTAAGACATTAGACATGATTCTAAATGCCCAAAGGGCGGTTTACAACAAGGCTGGATTAGGATACCAACCTAAGGAGTCTAGCTTTATTTCTTTAGTGTCAAGAACCCAATTTCATAGAACACATGTTTCTAGGGTTCATGAGACTAGGAAGAAGGTGACTAAGGCATGGGTGCCTAAGTCTCTCATTGTAGATGCATTAGGTCCTAGAATTTGGGTACCTAAAACATCCGTCTTTCGTGTCTTGTAGGCATTGGTTGAGGGGGACCGTCTATCAACTTGGTTTGTTGATAGTGGATGCTCCAAGCACATGACAGGGGACAAGTCACTATTCTCTACCATACAAAATAAAAATAGAGGTAATGTGTCTTTTGGCAATAATGGTAGTCTTAAGGTTATAGGGGTTGGAGACATTCATATATCCGAATGTCTCCACATCAAGAATGTTCTTCTAGTCAAGGGGATGACTTTTAATCTCCTAAGTGTCAGTCAATTGTGTGATACGGGTTACACAATTGAATTTCATTCAAGTCAATGTTTGGTTAAACACATTGACACACTTGACACGGTACTAGTAGGCACAAGGGTTGATAATATTTATCAAGTATCGTTTAAAAGTGCTACTAATGCTTTGATTAAGTGTTTCATGTCAAAAGAAGAAGAGTCTTGGCTATGGCATAGAAGGTTGGCACATGTCAATATGAAGAACATCCGGAAGTTGGCCAACCAAGGATTAGTGTGAGACTTACCCAGCATCAAGTACCACAAGACCAAACTATGTGATGCATGTCAAAAGGGTAAGCAAACAAAAGGTGTTCATAAAGGTAAAAGCATTGTAAGTACATCTACTGCTTTAGATTTATTGCACATGGACCTATTTGATTGCAGTAGTGTAATATCATTGAATGGAAGTAGATATTGCTTGATAATTGTTGATGATTTTACTAGATACACATGGACTTTCTTTTTGAAACATAAGGACCAAACTATAGATATTTTTATTTCCTTTTGTAGAAGAACTGAAAATGAAAAATCGACAACAATTAAAACCATTAGAAGTGATCATGGTGGGGAATTTCAAAATCATAGGTTTTTAGAGTTTTGTCAAGAAAAGGGATATAGGCATGAGTTCTCTACTCCGAGGACCCCACAGCAAAATGGGGTTGTGGAGAGAAAGAACCGAGTCTTACAAGAGGCTGCACGAAGCATGCTCAATGAGTACTCACTACCGAGCTACTTATGGGCTGAAGCTGTGAATACAGCTTGCTATGTGCAAAATCGAGTTTTAATACATAGGTTTTTAGGAAAGACTCCCCATGAACTTTGGTTTGGGAAACCACCTACAATTAAACATCTTAGGGTGTTTGGTTGTAAGGTGTTTATTTTGAACACCAAGGACCATCTTGGGAAGTTCACGGCTAAGGCTGATCAAGGGATACTAGTCGGGTATTCTCTTACCAACAAAGCCTATCGAGTCTACAACAATAGGACCAAATTGATTGAAGAGTCCTCTGATGTAGCCTTTGAAGAAATCCCTAACTTAAATGATCAACCAAGGGATGTAGGAGGAATTCAATTTGAACTTAGAAATCTAAGTTTGAATGATCAAAATGAAGAACGAGTCGAAGTTGACTCTGATGTTGATGAGCAAAGGCAACAAAGAACTCAATTTGATCCTTTGCCTGATATTGAGTCCTCGCCTGTGCCGAGTGAGACCATTCATGAGGCACCACCAACACCAAGACAATCTAGGATAGCCACTAGGCATCCCCAAGACCAAATTGTGGGAGACATCCAACAAGGGGTTAGGACTAGATCATTCTTCAGAAATGAGTCTAATGAAGTCGCATTGATTTCAGAGATTGAACCAAAATTAGTTGATGAGGCATTGCACGATCCTGATTGGATCATAGCTATGCAAGACGAATTAGGTCAATTTGAAAGGAGCCAAGTGTGGAACTTGGTTCCTAGACCGAAAAAGACCATCATTATTGGAACTAAATGGGTCTTCAAAAATAAGTTAAATCAAAAGGGAGAAGTTGTAAGAAACAAGGCAAGACTTGTAGCCAAGGGCTATAGTCAAGTCGAAGGTCTCGATTATGATGAGACTTATGCTCCCGTGGCACGATTAGAGTCCATTCGTTTGATGCTAGCTTTTGCTGCACATAGAGGTTTCAAACTCTATCAAATGGATGTTAAATCTGCCTTCTTAAATGGTTTCATTAAAGAAGAGGTCTATGTTGAACAACCACCGGGGTTTGTAAGTACCGAAGCTCCAAACCACGTGTACAAGCTCAAGAAAGCACTTTATGGGCTTAAACAAGCACCACGAGCTTGGTACGAAAGGTTGTCAACATATTTACTAGAAAAGGGTTTCGTAAGAGGCCAAATAGACCCAACACTATTTCTGCGTAGAGATGGTGAAAATATTTTTGTAGCCCAAGTATATGTCGATGACATAATTTGTGGCTCAAATAACAAGGGCTATTTGAATGAATTTATTTCTCACATGGAAAGTGAGTTTGAGATGAGTCTAGTAGGAGAATTGACATTCTTCCTTGGACTTGAAATCAAACAAACTCGAGATGGCATTTATGTCCATCAGACGAAATACACTCAAGAGATGCTTAGAAAATTCAATATGAGTGACTCTAAGGAAGTGTCCACTCCAATGGCGACAAACACTCACCTTGACAATGATGAGAGTGGGAAACCAATTGATCTAACGCAATATAGAAGCATGATTGGTAGTCTTCTATATCTCACAGCTAGTCGACCGGACATACTCTTTGCTGTGGGCATGTGCGCTAGGTATCAAGTCTGTGCCAAGGAATCTCATTTAATTGCAGTTAAGAGAATATTGAGATACCTTAAGGGCACAATTCGAGTAGGTCTATGGTACCCTCGTACAGAGTCTTTTGACTTGATAGGCTATACCGATTCCGATTATGCTGGGTGCAAATTGGATCGGAAAAGCACTAGTGGGGGTTGCCAATTCTTAGGTTCATCATTAGTTAGTTGGTTAAGTCGGAAGCAACATTGTGTTGCTCTCTCCACGACCAAGGCCGAATATATTGCCATGGGAGAGAGTGTATCACAGTTGTTGTGGATGATACACACCCTAGAGGATTATGGACTTTCTTATAAGGGTGTACAAGTGCTATGTGACAACATTAGCACGATCAACCTAACTAAAAATTCAGTCCATCATTCAAGGACCAAGCACATTGAAGTGCGTCATCACTTCATTAGAGATCATGTAGCTAGGGGTGACATTGTGCTCACATATGTGGAGTCAAAGTCAAATCTAGCCGACATTTTCACCAAACCCCTTCCGGAAAATGAATTTAGTCATTTAAGGAGGGAGTTGGGGATGTGTTTGGCTCCTTAGGTCCTTAGGACTTCATCATGATCAATAAGGACAAATTAAAATGACAAGAAATTGGGAATGATTTTGGGCAACTTGGGAACATCTCACACAAACTATAAGGTTTAACAAAATATTTTTGTTTGCTAGAAATGGAGTGAGATGCTAGGAACAACCAAATTATTCAAAATGTAACATGCATCCCTTGAATAATTAGGTTGAAGAGACATTAATTGAGTATGGGGAAGACCATTACATAATTCATGTGTATTTGGTTCCTAGATCTTACTCATATATTCCAACCAAGGAAACTTGGTTGGACTTTTCCCTATAAATCATGTAACCTTGATTGTTGGACTGTTTGATACCTTTGATCGACCTTTCATGATTTTGATTGACACTAGGATAGGTCATTGAAATAATGATAGAAATTTGGACATATTTTGCCAAATTTGGGACTGGACATAGCAAGGTTGAAGATTTCAGTTTTTAACCTTGAGTTGTCTATTTTGACAAACTTGAAACTTGTCTGAAATCTCAGTGTTTGTAGTCGAATATGAAAGTCTCAAATTATAAACAAATTCACACCATAAGAGCCCATCGTTAGGACATAGTTATGCTTGTAGATTCTCAGGGTTCTAGATATTGATTTTGAAAGTTTTACTGGAGAAACTTCTACGAACTATCAAACATATCTAAGGATTTCGGTTACTGAAATCACTGAAAATTTCAGTATCAGACACTGATCGGGCTACATCCCGATCAGGAGAAGATGGATCGGTCGACAGACCGATCCAAAAACTTCCCAACCTTTCTGTCTGTAATCTGATCGGTCCAGGGACCGATCAGGTTATTTTTGTGCGGCTCACTGATCGGTCCAGGGACCGATCAGGATAATCTGATACGCATTAGGTTCTTCTGATCGGTCCATAGACCGATCAGTGGTTCCATTGGTTAAGTCTGTAACTTGGGCTTCTTGATCGATCTCTGATCGGTCTACGGACCGATCAGGAAGTTCCCTGATCGGTCCGAGGACCGATCAGCTTCGCACTCCCTGATCGGTCTACAGACCGGTCAGGAGGTTCCCTGATCGGTCTGGTGACCGATCAGGGGGCTTCGGATACCTTCTGATCGGACAACCGTCCGATCATTTCTTCACTGTACACCCATCTTAACCCTTAAAACCTCCCGATCCCTTCTTTCCCTCATTCACGCGAACCCTAGTCGACTCTCCCCACCAGTCCTCCCTTTTCTCTTCTCTTTGCACGCCAAACCCTACCCGAAGCTCTAACCCTCGGAAGCCCTAGTCTAAAGTTCAAATGGCACCAAGGTAACTTCTTACCTCTCTGGAACTTGGCATTATGTTTCTCACTGAATCTGTTGTTCTGTTGTTTCGGTTCTTAATTGTTGGTGGCTCCTGTGCTTTTCGTTTTTCCCATTGTATCCCCTTAGGAAGAAACCCACTGATGGTGAGGGAACCTCTAAGGAACCAACCAAGACATCCAAATCCAAAACTCCTGCTGCTCCTTCCCGACCCCAACCAGCTAGTTCCAGTAGATTCCCAAACCACCAGTCTGAGCAAGCTTTTCAACAAAGGACATTCAAATTACTCCCTTGTAGGTCCGTGGATAGAAAATTCATGGACGAATTTTGCCCACAAGTGTCCGAAATCACAGGATACTACAAACTCGATTCACTAGTCTACTTGGAACGGGATATCAACTATGACTTGGTCTCTGAGTTCTATAATAACCTTCATGAGACTAATGATCAAGGTTTTAAAACAAGAGTTGCTAAGCGGACTCTTGATTTCAGTATCTCATCTTTCTTTGAGTATCTCAATTGTCGGAGGTGTTCCGGTGATGTCTTTTCGATATTTCCTGACTTACCAGATCAGTTACCTCCACCGTTTGATATCTCACCTGACGATATATATGAGTACTTCTTCAGACAGCCTAGACAAGGGCTAGATGAGCTAGATGTTGACTTCCCTACTTTTGCAGCCTTGAGATTATCTCCTCAAGATTACATTCTTTTTAAAATTGTCACGAACTGCCTTCTACCTATCACATCTAAACCATTATCTGAGATCCGATCATATCATTGTCTTATGCTTTATGGTTTGCGTCGGCGTCTCGATTTTGATATCATGTCGAGCATCTACTCCTCGATCATATCATATTCTCAGCCTAGCGGCTTCACTATTTATATGCCTTATGGGCATATAATTATTGATTGGCTTGAGACCCTTCAGGTTGATGTCTCTAAGGGTAGAATAATCAAAATGGTCAGGCAGGATTGCCGACTTGGGAAATGGGCATTTTCCAAGTCTGGAATCATAGGGCAAAATGGGGATGTTCAGTGGAAGGATGGGAGAGCTTTAGGTGAGTTACCACGGGGACCTCCACGACAGGTTGCAGCTGCTCCTCCTGACATTGGCGAGGCGGATCCAGACCTGCGCTGGCAGATCGCTGAGTTTGATCGGCACGAGGAGATGGTATCTGCTGAGTTCGATGGACTACGCATACGGATTGACCAGCGCTACGATGACCTGCGCGGGCATATTGACCAGCGCTTCGATGATATGCGCAGTCATCAGGTGGTGACACAGCAGTTGCTACTCGGATGGATGGCACGCTACCCGCCTCCGCAGTCTTACCCAGGCTATCCATCCTCCAGCGTGCCGCCTCAGGATTTCACCCTTCCTGCTGATGATGATGATGCTCCTCATGTTGAGGACGTTGATTGATATAGTCTGTGTGTCACCTTGTCTGTATGTTTTTTTGGATGTTATTTGTTAGTCTGACCTGGATGTTTGCACTTCTGATGTTACTCATATATTTATGCTACTCGGTTTTATATTTGCTTGCTCCTTATTATGCTTCATTTTCTATGTTTTTTTTAATATGCTGTTCCTATGCCATGATTTGATTGTATCTTTTGTCTTTCTTACTGTCGTATTGTGACCTTAGAGGGAACTCTAGGTCAGTTAAAAGAAGGCAGTATGGATTAAGGGGAAGCCTTTTTTTTAGTTTTTGTCACCTCATTTGCACCTTTTCGGTGTTTGACAAAGGGGGAGAAGATACCTAAGTTTAGAAATGTATGAAAGCTTGATTTTAGGGGAGAGGATAACGGGAAGGATCTTGATTCCCGTCCTTGACTTGGTGGTGTATCCGTCTTAGGGGGAGGATCCTGATTTCCCTAAAATTATGGGTATATGAGCATTTCTGATCTAAACTTAAATCGTGTTGTCAAATAACAAAAAGGGGGAGATTGTCTGACATGGATGTTGTTTTTTTGTTGACACCGATTTAAGTTTGTATCGATAATTAACTCGAATAATTACTAATCCAGTTGACTAGGTTGACTGATTGAAGCGATTGGAAAGTCCCGGTGAGTGAAGCGGTGAAAACCCTAGTGAGTGAAGCTAGGTGCAAGTCCTGTGAGTGAAGCCGGTGAAAACCCTAGTGAGTGAAGCTAGGTGCAAGTCCCGGTGAGTGAAGCCGGGCAAGGGAAAATCCAGATGGATCAAGGGTGATCGGACATCCGGTGTTGAAAAGTCCAAGAAGGAAACTTGGCATGCGGAGTCGAGAGGGTTCGGTAGCTTGTTCTCTAGGACCGGATGAAGTCGGAGAGGGCTAGGGAGCTCATTTCTCCGGACTAGGTCGAGAGGGCTCGACCGGATGAGTCGGATCGGTGCAGACCCGATCCGGTGGCTTATACCTGATCGGTGCGCCGCCGATCAGGGTGTCGATGGCTCTGAACGCCATCGATTAGTCTGCGGACCGATCGAAATCGATCGGAGCCCATGTTCTTGATCGGCGGACCGATCGAAATCAATCGCAGCCTATTGAGATTTTATTGATCGGTCCGGAGACCGATCGAGGCTTTAAGCACGGGACGAGCGACATCTGATCGGTCCGGGACCGATCAGGAGAGCCTGATCGGTCCAGACCGATCGAAGCGCGCACCCGGAAGAGCGACGCCGATCGGTGCGGGACCGATCAGATAGTTCTGATCGGTCCGCACCGATCAGCGATGATCGAAGCGTGGTTGATGCAGACCACCACGGTATTGTTTGCTTTGCATGCACTTTTTCTGATTGCCGTATTTGTATTCACCTATCTGTTTTTAACCATTTGCTGTGAGTCTTTCTAGCTTGCAGGTTGCAGGTCACATTCTCATGTTTGGATTCAAATTAAGCTTCATTAAGAGAAGGAGACAAGTACCCTTTTCACTGTAATTTACTGCAACAGATGCATTTGAGGCATCAACGTTCTCTGACGAAATCTGATTACGATTGGGGCTGCTCAGTTTGACCTCTAGCTATTGGTTCGTATCCAGAGACGCCAGTGATTTCCATTGGCATGGGTTCAGAGAATCAGAAGAGGAGGAGGTGTGATTGGCTACGCCTGGCTGGCAGCAGCGATTCTGCAGACGGCGGTGATTCGAGCCAGTGAAGCAGAGAGACATAAGAAGGAAGAAGAGGAGTTCAGAAAGTGTATTCTGAATTCTCTGTCTTTTGTGATCAAGCCTTCGAGAAAGCAAGTTGGTGAAGCTGTGAGCTCTTTGCTGAGAAGGTTGATTGTGCGCTCTCTGCTCTATTCTCTTCTCCGCGTGGCTGTAAGCTCATCTTAATATTTTTCTCAGCCACTGTAAGTCTTGTGCTTAAATCTATAATCATCTGAGACTTTGTTGAGAGGTTGCTCCACCGAGAAGGAGACATCTTTAGCCGGATCTTGTCCGGGGTGTGATCTACCGAAAGATCAAGGAGTCGTCCTCCTTACGGACACGCCGAGGAGTAGGGGCAAGTTATCCCCGAACCTCGTATATCCTTGTGTCTGCTGTGTGTTTGTTTTCTTTCGTTTTAGTTTTTCTACTTCCGCTGTGCTGTGCTAACAAAGTTCTTGAAGAAATTTCTGTTTAGTGTTTTTCAAAGAGGCTATTCACCCCCTCCTCTAGCCATCTAAGATCCCAACAAATATCGATCGAGACATACTCTTAGAAGAGAAGACCAATATCGGTCGGGATATGCCTCCAAGGAAAGGGGGTAGGCTAATATCGGCGGGGACATGCCTAAAAGGAGGTAGGCTAACATCGATCGAGACATGCTCTTAGAAGAGAAAACCAATATCGGTCGAGATATGCCTCCAAGGAGGTAGACCCACACCGATAAGCATATACCTCAAGGGAGGTAGGCTACTATCGGCCGGGATATGCCTGTGAGAAGAAAAGCCAATACCAGCAGGTCGACCGATACCCTGAAAAGATACTCAATAAAATATAATCTAATGTTACTTAGGATAATTAACATAGAAGGGCGCGGATAGAAGCCTCATGAGGAATAATAATAATCATTAACTAAACCTAGTCATGATTTAACTTTAACCGATATAAGGAATGGTGAGCTATCCATGATATAATAGAAGCAGGAGTGGGCGGGAAGAAACGATAGAAACACTTTAAACAGACTCATAAGACAGGTAAATATTTCAAATAAGATACTTAATGAAGATATCTACAATATGTGACTATATGACAGGATATTATATATTTTGGCAGGAAATATGTTTTTATATTGTTTTGTAGGTGTTAAACGACAAAAAATGTACATCTGGGGTGCAAGAAAGATTCCTTAAAAAGTCATTCACCACAAGTACGTAGCTGACGTCATCTCATAACAAACTCTAACAAACCGAGTTCCACTTCATGACTATGGAGGTTATCTGAAGTGGTATAAAAAGGGGAATCCTCTCCGTTGGCTAGGTAAGTTCACATCATTGCGCACATTCAGAACCCTAATTTCCAGCTACTGTTCATCTTCTCCTTCTTCTTCCACACCTAAGAGAGATCACTAACTTGAGCGTCGGAGGGCCTAGCCAGGGATTCCCACGCCGGTCTTAGGTCATTGACGATAGTGTTGGCTGATCTCTTGTGCGCAGGAGGTCTTGGAAGCTCCGAAGCTGGGTGGCTCTTCGGTTGGATTTCTTTCTCGGCATCGGATCTTCGTATAAGGAGGGTATTCGGTGATCCCACTCTTCCCGATCCGCTTTGGGTTTCTCGGATCGGCGTTCTCTAGGTTTTCTTCTACATCAACAGTGGGTTTCTTCTTCCAGATCTCCGTCTTATCCAGCTTCTCAGACAGGATCAGCTTTCAATTCTCTACCAGAGTCCTTGTGGGGTGAAGTACTTAAGATTGCAGTTTACCTACTTAATTGAGTACTTAGTAAGACAGTAACTAAAACCCCATTTGCGAAGTGGATGAGTAAGAAGCCTAGCATTAGACACTTACACGTCTGGGGTTGTCTAGCTAAAGCTAGGCCTTACAAGCCTAATGAAAGGAAACTGGACTCAAGAATGGTTAGCTGTAATTTTGTAGGATACTCTGAGAAGTCAAAAGAGTATAAATTTTATAATCCCTCTAATTGATCCTTTTTCGAAATGGGAAATACCAAGTTTATTGAGGACATTGAGAGTAATAAAATCAGGGAAGTATCTTTTGAGGAAAGTATTGGTGATCCTCCTATGGTTACTACTAGTGCAATCAGTACCGGTATGGTTACCATACCGCACATTATGGGTATCACACATCCAGTGAACGTAGTGAACCAAGATATTCTCATAACATCTCCAATACAATTGGAGGAACCTGCCCCTAAAATTGAAGTATTGTCTCATATTGATGAGAAAATACCTCAATCACCTCAAACATAAGTGTCTTTAAGGCGATCCATAAGGGAACGAAGAACCACGAATTCACATGATTATGTTTATCTCCAAGAGCATGATTTTAACATAGGGTTGGAGAGTGATCCTACATCTTTTCAAGAAGTCAAACAATGCTCTAACCTATAAAGGTGGATTAACACCATGCAAGAAGAGTTGGAATCTATGGCGGACAATGACGTTTGGGAACTTGTCGAATTTCCTAAAAGAAAGAAGCCCGTTGGTTATAAATGGATATTTAAAACCAAGCGAGATTCAATGGACAATGTCGAAAAGAATAAGGCTCATCTTGTTGCCAAGGGATTCACTCAGAAAGAAGAAATTGATTACAAGAAGACATTCTCACCTATATCGACAAAAGACTCCCTTAGGATAATCATGACACTTGTAGCTCATTATGATTTGGAGCTACATCAAATGGACGTAAAGACTGCATTCCTCAATGGAGACATAGAAGAGTCTATAGGGGGATCGTGCGATCGACTAGAAGGGGGTTGGATAGATGGCGCCCCTAAATCGAATGCTTCCTACATATTTGTTAGTTGCGCAAGCGGAAATACAATAACACAAACACAAATACGAAAGCTAAATACTAAAGGAAAGAATGCAAACCAATACACGTCGATGTAACGTGGTTCGGAGATAACTTACTCCTAATCCACGGTTGTCTGTAAGGTGGACGATCACTCAATCCGTCGGTGGATTAGCCCCCGGCAAACTCCGGCTATCTCAAGTTGCTCCTTGTGGGTGGAGAAACCTCACCACAAACTTACCAAGACCTCTTGGATTACACAAGCACTTGAGAACTCTTGTGACTACTAATTAGGCTTTAACCAAGTCTAATTTCATCGCCTTGGCCGACCATCTCAAGCTCCTTCTTATAGAGCTTGGAAGAAAACAACCCTGCTATTTTACCGTTACTAGTCGACTGGTCCTTGCACCAGTCGACTGGTGCTAGCCCAACGCCACTCCAACGACTCTTTACCAGTCGATTGGTCCTTGCACCAGTCGACTGGTGCCTGGCGTTCGAGCACAGAAGCTCTCTGTTCTCACCACCAGTTGGCTGATCCCAGTACCAGTCGACTAGTACAACCCTAAGCCTAGGGTTCCCATCCCGAGTATATTTCTCTCAACATTCAGACCCTCACGACTCACTTGACTCTTCTTTGCAGCCTTGACCTCTTGCCTTCAAGTATACTTCCTTTGGCTCTTGTCCCTCGGATGCATTCAAGCCCGCGGCTCGTCCCCAATACCATCCTTCGTGTATGCCTCAAAGTTGCTTCTCTCGGCTCTTGTCCTTGCTGCCTTGTCCACGGTCCCTCGGATGCTCCATGCTTCATCGGACCCGAAGCCATCAAGCTGAGTCATATGTGTATCCTGCAAACCTGCACACTCACATACATATATCAAATGACGAGGGTAAACCTAACTTAAACCCTTTGCCCAAACACCAAAACACATGGTCTCATGGACCATTGGGATTGTTCCAACAATCTCCCCCTTTTTGATGTTTGAAAATATGTTTAAGTTAGAGAAAACATATACCAAATAAACATGCTAAAAATAAATAATGGACTTACGTTGCAAAGGCTACACACTTGGACTTATACCGCCGAATGGACTTACGTTGCCAAGGCTACATGCTTGTACTTATACTGCCGAATGGACTTACGTTGCCAAGGCTACACACTTGGACTTACACCGCCAAATGGACTTACGTTGCCAAGGCTACACACTTGAATTTATACCGCCGAATGGACTTACATTGCCAAGGCTATACACTTAGACTTATACTGTCGAATAGACTTATATTGTCAAGGCTACACGCTTGGACTTACACCGCCGAAACAAAATGCAACATGCATTGGAACCTATCACAAGACTCCCCCTACACCTGAGCTCCCCAATGAGCTAGGATTTTCCTACAGGGATATTTAAGAACCTATCACAAGAATCTCCCTATGCAAAGGCACTTAAGGTTTTGCCAACTAAACCTTACTTCTTCCCCTTTGCCTAACATTCCAAAAGTTATCCAACAATCTCCCAATTGTTGAAAACTTATCGTCCAAACTGACCCTAAACTCATTTATTTATCCCGCATGGATCCCATACATCTAAACGGGTTGACATGGTCAAGAACAGAGCTGAAAAATAAGTTTAGGCTAGTATCAGTCGACTGCCCCTTGGTACCAGTCGATTGCTCCCCTCGACACAACCTTACAGAAGCATTCTGTGGTCGAAATCTACTATTGCCAGTCGACTGGTACCGGCACCAGTCGACTGCCCTCATCAAAATGAGCTTACAGAACCATTCTGTGCTCAAAAATACTATTACCAATTGACTAGTATCTGCACCAGTTGACTGATACCCTATTTCTGAAAAATTAGCCTTTTCTAACCAACTTCATAAATGCACCAAAAATTCCACAGACCTCCAAAATTTTCCAAATTTTATGGAGAGGTCTATTTTACTAGTGTCTACTTGAGAAAAATACATTATAAAATATATCTATCACCAATCCCAAGATTTATACAAAATTCAAAACTAGCTAAATGGTTCAATTGAACCTTGACCTAAAGTCCTAGTTTTAGCTTCCTCTTGATGTATTTGCCCAAACCAACCCATAATGCATCCCTAGCATTGGTTTATATGGTATCTATACATCCAAAACCAATTATCATGTTATATGACACTAAATGTCATATTTCTTGCATGAAACACAAATCATGTGTGTCAAATCCCTAGGTTTGAGACTCAAGTTCGTCTCCAAACCATTGGGCACACTCCATGGCTCCTCTAGACTCCTAAGTAGTACCCACCTAAGATCCATTTGTCATGAGTTCCAAATTGACTCTTTGAGCTCCCCCTAGAGCCCTTAGCGACCTCCCTAGGTGACTCATCCACAATTGTTAGGCCACATCGGTGCACCTCCAGTGACACTTGGCCTACAAAACTAACCTTCTTAACCTTGGACACCTTGTTCTTGGTTAATTTCTTCTTACCATTAAATGGTTTTCCCTTGCCATTTATTGACTTCTCCTTGCTATAGTCATATGCAATCCTAGCATAAGACTTTCTCTTAGCCTTGGAGACTTTAGATCGATATCCCAAACCCGATCTATCATTGTTGGGTCTTTGACTACCCAACACTATATCTAAACCCTTAGATCCAACATTAAATCTATCTAGGGTTTTCTCCAAACGATCAAGCTTTACCTTTAAAGCTTGATTCTCCCTTTCTAGGTTCCTAAACCTAGAGTCAACATGTCCACCATGGACATTCCTAGATCTACCCTTCCTAGGCATATGTCTCCCCTTCTTGGGATTAAAGCCTAGGTTCTCTTTAGGTTTACTGTTTCTAGATTTTTCATGAATGGGTTTTCTAGGGTTATAATCTACAATTACCCTATTTCTATCATGATATTTGAAACCTAAATTTTGCATAGGTAAATAATGAAAAGTATTCCTAGTATTCATGGGAGTATAAGAATTTAAAATTGAATTACAATTCAAATTAGGGTATACCTCCCTTACCCTTGAAGCTCCCCCTAGACTCGAGCTCCTCTTCTTCTTCTCCCATTTCTTCAATTGCTCCAACTTCTTGAGCTCTCCCTTCCTTGGGCATTTTGTGTGGTAGTGCCCCATTTCACCACACGTGAAGCATTTAATGTGCTTCTTCTCCTTCTTCTTCTTGGCACCATCATTTCTACAACCCATATTAGTATCTAAAATAATTTGAGTGAGTTTAGGTTTTACGTCTTTCTTACCCAATGGGCATCTACTCTTGTAGTGTCCCTTTTCATTACACCCGAAGCATATTATGTGGTCCTTTGACTTTCCTTTGGTGGAGGTGCTCACTAGATTGACTTTCAAGACTTCTTCTTCTTCTTCACTTGTCTTGGATTCATCTTCAACCTTTGAGAATGCAGATGCTTCCTCATCTTCCTCATCCACACTTGTGGATGGCCTCTCTCCATCCTTCTCCTCCTCGGAAGTTGAGTGCTCGTCACCTTTCGGTTGCTCCACCTCCTCTCCTTGAGCAATTGAACCCATCTTCTTGGGCTCTTCTTCTTCTTGTGTAGGCAAAAACTCTTCTCCTAGAACTTTCTTCACTTTGCTCCACAAATCGTGAGCATTCTCGTATTCACCTACACGACTCATCACATCATTAGGAAAAATATCAATTAAAATTGATATTACATTTGAATTTACCTTTGCCCGTATGGTTTGCTCCTCCGACCAATGTCGTGGTCGGAGCTTCTTCCCTTTCTTGTCCTTCGGGACTTCAAATGGCTCTTCCACCACCATCATTGTGTCCTAATCCGTCTCGAAGAAGTTCTTCATCTTCACCATCCAAAAGGTGATGTCCCATAAGCTTCCTCCTTCGAACTTTGGTGGATCTATCAAGCCGGTCATCTTTGCTTCCTCGGCGGTTAGTCCGACGGAGAGTGGCCTCACTCTGATACCACTTGTAGGGGGATCGTGCGACCAGCTAGAAGGGGGTTGGATAGACGGTGCCCCCAAATCGAATGCTTCCTACGTATTTGTTAGTTGCGCAAGCGGAAATACAATAATACAAACACAAATATGAAAGCTAAATACTAAAGGAAAGAATGCAAACCAATACACGTCGATGTAACATGGTTCAGAGATAACTTACTCCTACTCCACGGTTGTCCATAAGGTAGACGATCCCTCAATCCGTCGGTGGATTAGCCCCCGTCAAACTCCGGCTATCTCAAGTCGCTCCTTGTGGGTGGAGAAACCTCACCACAAACTTACCAAGACCTCTTTGATTACACAAGCACTTGAGAACTCTTGTGACTACTAATTAGGTTTTAACCAAGTCTAATTTCGTAGCCTTGGCGGGCCATCCCAAGCTCCTTCTTATAGAGCTTGGAAGAAAATAGCCCTACTATTT
The DNA here is from genome assembly GCF_018446385.1 of Zingiber officinale. Taxonomy (NCBI): domain Eukaryota; kingdom Viridiplantae; phylum Streptophyta; class Magnoliopsida; order Zingiberales; family Zingiberaceae; genus Zingiber; species Zingiber officinale. The sequence goes on from NC_055999.1 coordinate 70,923,770, forward strand.
TACCGTTACTAGTCGACTGGTCCTTGCACTAGTCGACTGGTGCCAACCCAACGACACTCCAATGACTCTTTACCAGTCGACTGGTCCTTGTACCATTCGACTGGTGCATGGCCGTTCGGGCACAAAAGCTCTCTGTGCTCACCACTAGTCGGCTGATCCCAGTACTAGTCGACTGGTACAACCCTAAGCCTAGGGTTCCCATCCCGAATACATTTCTCTCAACACTCGAACCCTCACGACTCACTTGACTCTTCTTTGCAGCCTTAACCTCTTCCCTTCAAGTCTATTTCATTTGACTCTCGTCCGTCGAATGCATTCAAGCCCGCGGCTCGTCCCCAATATCATCCTTCGCGTATGATGTATGCCCAAGGGCTGAAGATAGGAGAGATCAGTTATCACTTCCGGAAGGCCCAATTACAAGACTATGGGCAAAGCGTTTCAAGGAAGCACTAAATGGGCTAATCAAAAAACATTGGGAGGATTATGAGCAAGGAGAAACTAAGATAATCGCAACTGCTAGTCATGGCCTAATCCACATAATCGGGCATAACCATCCATGACTGGTCGCGCTTAACGGAAGAATGCTAATAAGCATGCAAAGCATGGGAATTGAAGACTTAAGTATTTTAGATTGTTTAATGAAGCATGCAACTTGGGACTCTAATTGTGCATGCATTTATTTTGTTTTGGGTTTCTAGATAGCTTGCATGAGGCATGCAACATTGGGACTCTAATTGTGCATGTACTTATCTTGTATTTTTCCTTGTTCACTCCCATTATATAAGGGAGGGACATCTTAGTATGAAGCAACTTAGTTTTTGGTGAGATTGTGTGCTCTCTTAGTTCTTGAAAGAACTTGCTTAACTTATCGAGTCTACTCTCGTGACGTTCAACCCATCGAAACTTATCACCCCTAGGTGTGGCGTTTCTTTCCTTCTTAGGCTTGGTTTGTGCCAATTCTTGGTTACGGGTCAAGGCTCACACTCTTGTCGTTTAGTTCTTGGGTTCTATCCACCTTTGTTTCGGGTTCCATCACATTTATTGGTGGGGTTTGTATCATCTGGTATCAGAGCTTCGGTTCAAAGGTAAGTGCAAATCTATCTTTACTTGTTGTTTAGCAAAAAGCAAAAAAAAAATCGTGGAATTAAAAAGGAAAAAAAAAAAGAGCGCAATGAAAAGACAAAAAAAAAAGAAGAAGAAGAAGAAAGCGTAAAAAAAAAAGCTGCTTGTGTGAATCGAAGTAAATTGTCTTCAACAATTCTTTTCTTGTTTTCCTTATTCTCAAACTTCTACTCTTTCATTTTCTCTTAAAATTCTGCCATCATAAGTTTCGGTGGTATCTTTTGAATTGCTACGTGATATTCTGATTTGTTCTAGAGTTTGATCAAGAACTGAGAGATATCATCAATTGAGAGCTACCACCCAAACGTGAGTTGAGTGCTTGTGAGGTTTTCTTTCATTTTGCAGCCATGTCCAACAACCAGGAGGATGGAGCAAATGAGGGTGCTAAGCCACTTCCGAACCTGCAATTACAAGCATTGATGGGGGAGATGCAGCGGACGATGAGGGCGGAATTAGAATCTATCCATGAGAGGTTGGATCGGGTGGAGGATGGGACACCAAGAAGACATCAACAAGACCGTATTACTAGACCACAACGAATACATGCCCAAGGGATTGATGTCGAAGAAGATGAAGAGGTTATTGTGGAAGACTTTGATGAGAAAAACTACAATCGGGCAGGATTGGACATCGAGGAGATAGAAACGGAACTAGAAGAAATAATGATTTAGGAGGGATTAAGATGAAAATTCCAACCTTCCAAGGAAGAAATGACCCAGAAGCTTACTTGGAATGGGAAACTAAGATGGAAATGGTGTTTGACTGTCATGAATTCTCAGAGTTTAAAAAGGTGAAGTTAGCTGCCATTGTATTCACTGATTATGCTATTGTTTGGTGGGATCAAGTGGTGATGACTCGGAGAAGGAATAGAGAGCAACCTGTGCCCACTTGGGAGGAGATGAAAGTGCTCATGAGAAGGAGGTTTGCACCCAGCCATTATTATAGAAGCTTATATCAGCGGCTTCAAAAGTTATCTCAAGGCTCCAAAAGTGTGAATGAATATTTCAAGGACATGGAGTTGTCCATGATCCGAGCTAATGTCAATGAAGATCGGGAAGCCACTATGGCCAGGTTTTTACATGGTTTAAACCCAGAAATTGCTGATATTGTTGAATTACAGCATTATGTTGAGCTGTCGGACATGGTCCACCAAGCACAAAAAGTGGAAGAACAACTCAAGAGGAGAGGATTGGCTAGGAGGGGACAACCAATGAATACTCATGGCACATGGCGGACAGCTCCAAGAAAGAAGGAACAACCTCAAAATAAGCCAAAGTTTGAACCCTTCAAGAAGCTCAAACCTACACCATCTACTACTCAAGGTAATCGCGAGCTCATTTCCTCCAAAACTCGTGATATCAAGTGTTTTAAATGTCAAGGGCATGGTCATATAGCTAGTCAATGTGTGAACAAAAGGGTGATGGTAATAAACGCTCAAGATGAACTTGAGTCGGAAGATAAGGATGAAATAGTTGAAGAAGTGCCATAAAAAGAGGACAGCGATGATGAACAACATGATGTTATTGGAGACTTATTTGTGGCCCGACGAGTTCTCAATCTACAAGCTAAGGAGGAAGAAGGTAATCAAAGGGAGAATTTGTTTCATACCCGTTGCTTTGTCAATAACAAGGTTTGTAATGTTATTATTGATGGGGGGAGTTGCACCAATGTGGCAAGTACTGATTTGGTGGAGAACTTATCACTACTAACTCGAAAATATTCGCGACCTTATCGACTCCAGTGGCTAAACGATTGCGGAGAAATCAAGGTAACAAAACAAGTCTTGGTAGCAATCTCCATTGGCAAATATGAAGATGAGCTGTTGTGTGACGTGGTTCTCATGCATGCACGCCATCTATTGTTGGGAAGACCTTGGTAATTCAATCGAAAGGTAACACATGATGGCTTAACAAATAAGTATAGTTTTACCTTGAAAGGGCAACCTATTATTCTTGTACCGTTGACTCCAAGACAAGTTATGGAGGACCAGTTGAGACTACAAAAAGCAAATGAAAAGAAGAAAGGAAAAGAAATTGAGAGAAAAAAATTGAGAAAACAGAAGTAGAGGGAAAGAAAAATGAGAGGAAAGAAGATGAGAGGAAAGAGACAAAAGAAGTGGGCAAGGAAAAAAAAAGGAGAGAGAAAGAAAAATATTTTTTATGCAAAAAAAAAAAGTGAGATTAAGCGAGCTTTGTTTTCAAATCAGCTGTCCCTTATCCTTTTGTATAAGGAGGCACTCTTGAGCACTAACGACCTTAACAATTCTTTGCCTAGTGTTATTGTTTCTCTCTTACAGGAATTCGAGGAGGTCTTTCCTGAAGAGGTTCCACATGGTTTACCTCCCATTAGAGGAATTGAACACCAAATTGACTTTATACCTGGTGCCTCCATTCCGAATCGACCTGCCTATAGAAGCAATCCGGAGGAAGCAAAGGAACTTCAGAGGCAAGTTAATGAATTATTAGAAAAGGGGTATGTTCGAGAAAGCATGAGTCCTTGCGTCGTGCCTGTGTTACTAGTTCCCAAGAAGGACGGAACATGGAGGATGTGTGTGGATTGTCGAGCCATCAACAACATCACGGTAAAGTATCGTCATCCAATTCCTAGGATTGATGATATACTTGATGAATTGCATGGTTCTTGTGTATTCACAAAAATTGATCTTAGGAGTGGATATCATCAGATTAGGATGAAGGAAGGTGATGAATGGAAAACTGGTTTTAAAACTAAGCATGACTTATATGAATGGTTAGTAATGCCTTTTGGCTTAACTAATGCTCCTAGCACTTTTATGCGTTTGATGAGCCATGTTTTGCGTGCTTTCTTAGGGAAATTTGTAGTTGTATATTTTGATGATATTTTGATTTTTAGCAGAAGCTTAGAAGAGCATGTTACACATTTAAGGTTAGTTTTGAGTGTTCTAAAAGAAGAAAAGATTTTTGCTAACATCGATAAATGCACCTTTTGTACGGAGAAAGTCGTGTTTCTTGATTTTGTGGTTAGTACTAAAGGCGTTGAGATGGATGAGGTAAAGGTGAAAGCAATCCAAGAGTGGCCAACACCGACAATAATTAGCTAAGTGAGGAGTTTCCATGGTTTGGCTAGCTTCTATTGACGGTTTGTTCGTGATTTTAGCAATATTGTAGCTTCTCTTACTAAAGTCATCAAGAAAAATAAGTCATTCAAGTGGGGAGAGGAGCAAGAGAGGGCCTTCAACACTTTGAAAGAAAAGCTAAGTTCTGCTCCTTTACTAATCCTACCAGATTTTTCTAAAACCTTTGAAATCGAATGTGATACTTCTGGTGTTGGTATAGTTGCTGTGCTTATGCAGGAAATGAGACCCATTACTTATTTCAATGAGAAGTTGAGTGGAGTCACTCTCAACTATCCCACGTATGACAAGGAAATGTATGCATTGGTGAGAGCATTGGAGACATGACAACATTATCTATGGCCAAAAGAATTCGTGATTTACACAGATCATCAATCTCTAAAGCATTTGAAGAGCCAACATAAGTTGAACCGACGCAATGCTAAATGGGTAGAATTCATTGAGACATTTCCTTATGTGATCAAATACAAGCAAGGAAAGGAGAACGTAGTTGCTGATGCACTATCTCGAAGGTATGCTTTACTGTCCACTTTAGATACGAAGTTACTTGGATTTGAATATATCAAGGATTTATATACTAACGATACTGATTTTTCTGATGTGTTCAAAGCATGCGATAAGGTTGCATTTGGTAAGTTCTATAGGCATGATAGGTTTTTATTTCGTGAAACTAGATTGTGTGTGCCTATGTGTTCGTTACGTGAATTATTCACTAGGGAAGCCCATGGTGGTGGATTGATGGGTCATTTTGGCTTTACTAAGACTTTAGGGGTTTTACAAGATCATTTCTTTTGGCCTCATATGAAACGCGACGTGGAAAGAATTTGTGAGAAGTGTATCACTTGCAAACAAGCTAAATTTAAATTGAAACCCCATGGCTTGTATACTCCTTTGCCTATACCTAGTGAACCTGGACTGATATTTCAATGGACTTTGTTTTGGGATTACCCTGGACCAAGAGGGGGAGAGATTCAATTTTTGTTGTGGTAGACAGATTCTCTAAAATGGCGTATTTCATTCCATGTCATAAAACCGATGATGCATCGCATATAGCTGAATTGTTCTTTAAAGAGGTTATTAGGTTGCATGGCATGCCTAGGACCATTGTCTCTGATAGAGATGTAAAATTTTTGAGTTATTTTTGGAAGACTTTGTGGGGGAAATTAGGAACTAAATTGTTGTTCTCTACTACTTGTCACCCCCAAACTGATGGGCAAACTGAAGTGGTCAATCAAACCTTGTCCTTTTTACTTTGTGCGGTCATTAACAAGAATTTGAGAATATGGGAAGATTGTCTACCTCATGTTGAATTTGCTTACAATAGGAGCATACATTCTGCGACTAAATTTTCTCCATTTAAAATTGTTTATGGTTTCAATCCCTTGTCACCATTAGATTTGATTCCTTTAGCTGTAAGTGAGCATATAAACTTAGATGGTAAGCAGAAGGCCGAATTCATAAAGAAGATTCATGAACAAGCACGACTGAATATTGAGAAAAGAACTCAGCAATACATGCAACAAGCTAACAAGGAGCGCAAGAAAATTATGTTTGAACCAGGAGAATGGGTTTGGTTGCACCTCCGAAAGGAGCGATTTTCGGACAAACGTCGTTCTAAACTTCTACCTCGAGGGGATGGCTCATTTCAAGTATTAGAGCACATCAATGATAATGCCTACAAACTTGAACTACCAGGTGAGTATGGCGTACATTCTACTTTTAATATTGCTGACTTATCCCTGTTTGATGCAGGTAATGATTTGAGGACAAATCCTTTTCAAGAAGGGGAGAATGATGTATGCCCAAGGGCTGAAGATAGGAGAGATCAGTTATCACTTCCGGAAGGCCCAATTACAAGACTACGGGCAAAGCGTTTCAAGGAAGCACTAAATGGGCTAATCAAGAAACATTGGGAGAACTATGAGGAAGGAGAAACCAAGATAATCGCAATTGCTAGTCGTGGCCTAATCCACGTAATCGGGCATAACCATCCATGACTGGCTGCGCTTAACGGAAGAACGCTAATAAGCATGCAAAGCATGGGAATTCGTTCATGAATGAAGACTTAAGTATTTTAGATTGTTTAATGAAGCGTGCAACTTGGGACTCTAATTGTGCATGCATTTATTTTATTTTGGGTTTCTAGATAGCTTGCATGAGGCATGCAACATTGAGACTCTAATTGTGCACGTACTTATCTTGTATTTTTCCTTGTTCACTCCCATTATATAAGGGAGGGGCATCTTAGTATGAAGCAACTTAGTTTTTGGTGAGATTGTGTGCTCTCTTAGTTCTTGAAAGAACTTACTGAACTTATCGAGTCTACTCTCGTGGCGTTTAACCCATCGAAACTTATCACCCCTAGGTGTGGCGTTTCTTTCCTTCGTAGGCTTGGTTCATGCCAATTCTTGGTTACGGGTCAAGGCTCACACTCTTGTCGTTTAGTTCTTGGGGTTCTATCCACCTTTGTTTCGGGTTCCATCATATTTATTGGTGGGCTTCGTATCAGCGTATGCCTCGAAGTTACTTCCCTCGGCCCTTGTCCTTGCTGCCTTGTCCACAGTCCCTCGGATTCTCCATCCTTCACCGGACCCGAAGTCATCAAGCTGAGTCATATGTGTATCCTGCAAACCTGCACACTCATATACACATATCAAATAATGAGGGTAACATAACTTAAACTCTTTGCCCAAACACCAAAACACATGGTCGCACGGACCATTGGGATTGTTCCAACAGAGTCTATATATATGGTGCAACCAAAGAACTTTGAGTCTAACAACTCAAAGTAACTAATATGTAGATTAAAGAAGTCCATTTATGATTTAAAATAGGCATCTCATCAGTGGTACCAAAAATTTGATCAAGTAGTTACCTCATTTGGATTTAAAGAGAACCCCATTGATCAGTGCATATATGTCAAGTTCAGTGGGAGCAAGTTTGTTATGCGTGTTTTATATGTGGACAATATATTGCTTGCGAGCAATAATAAGGGCATGCTGCATCAAATTAAGTCATTTCTATCTGGTAATTTTAAAATGAAAGATCTTTGTGAAGCATCCTTTATTTTAGGCATACCTATCTATCGTGATCATTCAAGAGGCATTCTTGGACTTTCACAACATACCTATACTGAAAAGGTGCTTATAAGGTATGGTATACAGGACTATACACCTGGTGACACACCTGTGTCAAGAGGTGACAAGTTCATCTTGTAGTAATATCCACGACTTGAACTTGAAATAAAGGAGATGGAGCATTTCCCATATGCATCAGTAGTGGGAAGTCTCATGTATGCACTAGTTTGTACTCAGCCAGATATAGCATTTATGTTGGGAATGTTAGGCAGATATGTTAGTAACTCAGGACCGTCACATTGGAAAACGGTAAAGAGAGTGATGCAGTATTTGCAAAGAACTAAAGGACATATGTTCACATATCGGAGATCAGATCCTTGGAGGTGATTGGATATTCAGACTCTAATTTTGTTGGATGCTTGGATAGCAGGAGGTCCACTTTGGGCTATATCTTCATGCTTGCTGGAGGGGCTATATCTTGGAAGAGCGTCAAGCAGACGCTAATAACCAGTTCTACAATAGAGGTAAAGTTGATAGCATGATATGAAGCATCCAATCACTGGATTTGCCTGCGAAATTTCATCATAGCATTGCAGATCGTTGATGGCATTAACAGGCCATTGAGGATTTATTGTGATAATAAAGTCGCAGAACTTTATGGCAAGAACAACTGCAGTTCATCGAAGTTTAAACATATTGGCATCAAGTTTCTAGCGGTTAAAGAAAGAGTTCATAGTAGTCAGATTATGGTAGAGCACATCAGAACAGATTCCATGTTGACTGATCCGTTCACCAAAGGCTTAGTACCTAAGGTGTTTCATGTGCATGTTGTGGATATGGGAGTCCTTATGGAAGAAGAACTCATTTAGTGGGAGTCTGTATTTATCTTATTACTCTATATTTGATAATAAAGATAAATATTTTATTTTGATTATTGTATGTACTTAAAGTTTAAAATATTAATGGGAATTTATATGTGTGTTCGACATTCTGACTATGATATCATCATTTACTACTGTTGTTTAGCATTTGGTATTTGTAAATATGATATAGATTTCTTTTGGAATCATACAGTTTGGATCATGATTTGATATTGCAGTTTAGCATAAAGTATTTTGTAAATATGATCTGACCTCTTTTGAGGTCACCTTAGAACCAGTTGAAAATTGATATGTACTAATCACATTTCATGTAATTTTCACTCTACACATCTACATCTTGATCTATGTCATTAATGACATTGGTATTGTGATTACTGTTGGGGCTTGTTACGATCATATACAGTAGCTATGACCTTTTTAGTCCTATACTAATGAAGTTAATGGACCAAATTTTTTTCAGGGGTATCTTGTACCCATAAAGTTTTATATCAACTAAAGTTTTACTTGTATTTCACATACAACTCACATATAGCCCAAGTGGGAGATTGTTGGATATAATTATCCCTATAAGGTGGGCTTATTTGTAAGTTGCATATGTGAATATGATCTAAATCCTTTAAAGTGATCTAACTTATGCTTATTGGGTTCGATTATTAGATGTAGACCATGAATGTGTAAAACTTTTAGTTCCACATCTATTATCATCTATATGCTAATAATAGATGTTCAGTATATATATGAACTTATAGTCCCACATCTATTATTATCTATGGGTTGATAATAGATGTCCACTAGATATAGGATTGATCCCCAAGGGCTTAGGGTATTATCTTGACATAGTTTCTTGTTCCCTATTGACAAGAAGCTTTACGGCGCCGTCATCCCTTAAGCCCCTTGGTAGACCTTCCTTTTCGCTGCATCTTCTTCCACAAAAATTAAGTCGACGATGCTAAAGACAAGGATATGACTCTTCGATCAGGTTCCTTGTCTATTATATTTATGTATTTTTTTTTTCTTATGTCATGTTTAATTGATGAAATGAAGATCCATGTTCACATGTTTTTGTTTTTCCTATTCGAATTCTTATTTTGATTGTCTAGAATTCATGTGGCTTAGGTTTTACAAGAACTTATCAGTACCAAATTCCTCCTTACTCATCAATCATCATCTTGATACATACCCTCTTCTTATGTGACTCCATTATTAATGGTTAGGTTGCATTCCGAGCATTTGGTTTGCAGTGGCTCCCCATAATGCTGAGGATTGCCCATGTAAGAAAAGTTGGTGAAGGATTGCAACTAAGTGCCCGTTGGTATTTTCCCACTAAAATTATTGTAGGATCAGTTTAAGACGCTCAAAGAATATAAAGCAGATATGTTCAAAGGAATTCTACCAGACAAGTAGTTCTCTGAAAGATCAAGCAATTCTAGTTGATTGTTGGGGTTATCTTTCTATTAGGTGGGCTTACATGTTATTTGTAAGCATATAGATTTATGCCATTAAGTGAACAAACTCATTAAGTGATCTAATGGTTATTGAGGATTTGTATTATTGGATGTAAGGTTTACATGTATAGAGCCCAATAAGTAATAATTCGTTCCGTTATTATCTATAGGTATAGGTTGATAAAAAAAATAAAAGTTTCATGGCTATATATGTAGGGCATGATCCCATAAAATTAAGAGATTCCGATAGATCTTCTCGATTCCCATTTGTGAGAAGAATACAGCCTCGTCACCCTAACTTTTAGGATCACATGAATGACGCATAGAGATGATGACAATTTTATTGCATTCAGGTCACATTTAATAATGGTCATTGTCATTTCAATTAATTTAATTGCTCATTTCAATTAATTTAATTGCCGCTATATGTTTGATGATACTAGATCTGCATATTTTCCTTTTGTTAAATTCATTAAGCTTAGAATTCTTGTTAGGAAAAGTATTTCCATTCGTTGACCCATCAGACCAGAAATGATTCTGATATAAGTTAGAGTGAGCGGACCCTTTAGATAATGGGGAAGTCAAAGTCAAGAAAATGGGATAACATTTAAACCTAGTCAAACATAAGATTCTTTGCATAGACCCGGATGGGAAAAACTAGTTGGGCCTAAAGATGTTTGGTCTTATCAAAATTGTATCATATAAAGGATCACATAAAGGCAGACTGACAGAGTGATTCTATTCATGCGTCCGGACGGATATAAATCTGCTCAGGATAAAAGGCATCCATCCTTATAAAGTTTCTAGCATACGTTCGGTATGCGCTCGACCGGGCAAAGCCTGATTGAGCCTAAAGGCACTTAACCTTATAAAGTTTCTAGCATACATTCAGCTGAGTGAAGACCAAACAAGCGTAATGGTGCTTGTATGCGCTCGACCGGGCAAAGCCCGATCGAACCTAAAGGCACTCAGCCTTATAAAGTTTCTAGCATACGTTAGGCCGGGCGAAGACCGAACGAGTTTAAGGGTGCTTGTATGTGCTCGATCGGGCAAAGCCCGATTGAACCTAAAGGCACTCAATTTTATAAAGTTTCTAGCATACATTCGACCGAGCGAAGACCGAACAAGCGTAAGGGTGCTTGTATGCACTTGACCGGACAAAGCCCGATCAAGCTTAAAGGCACTCAACCTTATAAAGTTTTTAGCATACGACCGGCTTAACGATTGGCCAGGATTATATTCAACATAACGTATTCTTAATGCATGACTAACTTTATGATCAGCCGAGATATATTCAATAGAAGGTATTCTTAGTGCATGACTGAATTTATAACCGGCCGGGATATATTCAACAGAAGGTGTTCTCAAGATACGACCGTCTTAATAACTGACCAGTATATATGTAGCAAACAAGCAGTCGACAGCTTCATGACATATTCTCTCGAAGCTTCTTCATTCATTAATTGGTTATAGCAATATACTCTTTTGCATATGTCATCATATCAAGGATTCAAGTCATAAACGACAAAGAGGGTACATCTGGAGTAGAAAAAAGATTTCTCAGAGGGTTATTGCACAAAGTCTAGGTTGCACTCTTCTTATCTTCTAACAAACCAGGAACCATCTCACGATTGTTGAGGTTATGTGAGGTGGTATAAAAAGGGAATTTTCTCCGCTGGCAAGATATGCAAATATAAACACTTGCATCTTAAACCTTATTTTTTTTGCATTTTTGGTTGCTGTTCTACTTCCACTTTTCCAAGAAAGGAGACTGACTTGAACGTCGAAGGGCTTAGCTAGAAATTTCTACCCCAGATTTAGGTCACTAACATTTTGTTGGCTCCTCTCACTGTGCACAGGACCATCAAGGAGTTCCTTCAGATCTTGATAGATTCGTCATTCTTCATTCACTAGATCTAACATACGATCTCATCGCCTTCAGATAGGATCACATTCCAAGACAAGTTGAAGCTCATTTGGAACCGCTCTTCTAGAATCTCACATAATCTCACCAAAGAGATTGTTGTTAAAGAGGTCAATGATAGTGACAAGCAAAAGCATTGTGGTGAAAGATAGTTGTAAATCTTTGGCAATTATATATATTGACCCTGTTGATAAAGTAAATGGAATCCGAATTAAGTTGAGCAAGTTCTTTGCCTTTCTGACCTGTCACCATGGAGCTGAAGTTACCAAAACTTGGAGGTAAAGAGTCAGAAAGGTTATTGTGAGCAAGGTCAAGCACTTGGAGAGAAGGGACTAATGAGACCTGCGACCAGATTTGATTTCACAACTCAAATTATATATTTGATGGGTATGGCATCAGACAACTTATTCAAGCTCAAATTGATAACTGCAAGTTGGATACATTGTTTCAAGGTCGTGGGAATTGCACCAGTGAAGCTATTGTTATTCTATAACCACCTATGTTATATATTTGGTAGTCGTAAATGAAAAAAAGGGATTCCATTTGAAATATATCAAACAATTCATTCTCTATTCGATCCTTTTTTTTATTTGATTTGTTTATTTTGTTGTTTGCATGTTTTGCTTGATCTATCTAACGCGTGGCTTGTCTACCACGCACTTGTTCGTCCGTTCACCCAATCCATATAATTTATTCATCAGACTAATACCTAGGGTTGTAAATAAATCGAGCCGAGTCAAACTTTAGGGTGCTTAAACTTATTTGATAAGGTAATCAAGTCAAGTCAAGCCGAGCTTAAAATGAACCAAACTTTTGAAATGAGTGTTCAAGTTTGGCTTGATTTATTTTTTATGAGCTTGAGCTTGTTTGAAGTTTGACTTAAGCTTAGTTCGTTTAGATGTTATCAAGCTTTCAATTCAAGCTTGGCTTGAGCTTAGTTCGAGTGTGGTTCGTTTAGATGTTATCAAGCTCTCAATTCAAGCTTCTTTGATTGTTTGAAACATTTAATTGCTTGATTGGTTATTGAACTTGATAATTTAAATTTATTTTATTTTATTTTATTATTTATTTAGCATATTGAAAAGAGTTTTATTAATAAATATGGTTCGTTAACATTATTCATGAATATTGTTCACGAACGTTAACGAGTTGAACACATATGTGTTCAAGCTTGTTTGTTTAGCTTAACGAGCTGTTCAAGCTTATTTGTTTAATTAATTTTATGTATATTGAACGAATATAAATAACCTTTTATCAAACCGAATACCAAACTTATTCACGAACACTTAATTCATTTACAGCTCTACTAGTATACTTGATTTATTCAATTAGTCCGACATGCCTTACCCACACTCTTTATCTAGAGAGACGATCTCAATCCACCAAATTTTCCTAGTACACTCCATTTGTTTGATTCAACTCACATTCATTCAGTCTGTGCACATAGTTTGTCTATAGACCCACTTAATCTTTTGGTTTGTCTTACATGTCTTGTTTGGCTGGTTTCTTGGAATCCCTATCCATCTTATTAATTTTTATTTTAGATTTGAAAATTGATGATCAAGTATTTCATCAAAATAATAAAATGAGTAGAATAGAATGAGGATTCTTTATAATAATCAAAGGTTTCTATAATAATTTTAGGGTCAGAGAGTACGAAACTTACTAAAATCTTGGAGAATTCTGATGAAATGTTGTAAATCTACAAAATGAAAGGTTGACTAATTTTATTTTAACATCAACTAATAAATACATTTGTTAGATAATTAGAAGCACATGCACATCAGCACTTGGGAGAGCGTTGAAGATCTACAGGTCTGATTCACTCTCACTGCATTATTTTTTTAATAATTAATCAAACTAGTACTAGTATTAATCTTGATACGATGTATAATGATAGGATCCAAAAGTCAGGAGTCAAGAGAATGTGACGGTTAGAAATCAAGAGTACGTGACAGTTAGAATTCAAGGAGGCGCAGAAGTCAGGAGTCAAAGGAAAGTGACAGTCAGAAGTCAAGGGGACATGACAGTCAAAAGTCAAGGAGGCGTGGCCGTCAGAAGTCAAGGAAACGTGGCAGTGAATATACAGAGGGGGACCACCCGAGGCCATCCGACGTATAAAGCCAGGCAGGGTCCACCGGTCAGGAAATCAGATCGATGACAGGATGCGTGATCAGGACGAAGCCCGACCTGGCTTTACGAGTCGGATTTTCTCAGGCTAGCCCGCATAAACCGACTTGTCATTCTCGGTCGGATCTGAATTATAAACGTCGGTAAAGAGGGATTCCGATCGCACCCCTCCATCCATCTAGTCTATTCGTCAATACTTAACCGTCTGACTCGGGCGGCCTCGATCACACCCGGGCATGATAGTAGGCACTACGCGACAACAGGTCAGATAATCGTAACCACTTGTCAGAGAATATTTGCTGCATGTCAGGAAATATTCCAGTGGTTGGGGTCATCTGCAAGTAGAACCATCCTCCATTCTATAGAAGAAGGCCACGTGCCCCACACCACTCGACAAGTCCTGACACCTAACACCCTCGGATAGGGGTTAGTCTCCCAAAGGTACGCACTGTCATATAAAAAGGGCGTCCTCTCCCTTGTGCAGGTACATTGTTCTTCTGGGAAAAAAGTACCTGACTTGAACGTCGGAGGGTCTGCTTCTGGGACTTTTCCCCTGGTTCTTGGTGTCTAACATTCCATGTGCTTGTCTGAGTATGCGCAGAGCGCTGTACCACCGGCTCAGGCTCAATAGTCCTTTAAGGTCACGTGGGGGGTCTGTCTATCAAAGCTCACACGACCGTAGCATCATAGTCTCTCCTCCGTCAACACTAACAATATCTCATCTAATCTTCATCTGACTCAAATTTCGAACAGATAAAAACTAAAGTCTTTAATTTCTTATAAATAAAAAAATATTAACTATATATTCTGTATACATAGAGCCTTTAAAAAAATTACAAAGTAAAAAAAAAACATTTTACCTTTTTATTTTGCGAAATAAAAAAATAGTTCTTTTATCCTTCCCTACGTGCAATGCTACCATCGCCATGCCTAGTCAGATTTGTGGTAAGCTTGTTTGATTAATTGGACTAAATCGTTAAAATAGTTATGTGAATGATTATCAAGTTTGATAATATAAATTTATTTATTAATTTTAAATTTTTTTTACTTATTTAATATGTTAATAAAAAATTTATTAATGAATATTATTCATGAATGTTAATGAATTGAACATATATCTGTTCAAACTTATTCGTTGAGCTTAACGAGTTGTTCAAATTTGTACATTTAATTAATCTTATGCATATTGAACTAATATAAATAAATTTTTATTAAATCAAATATCAAATTTGTTCACGAATACTCGATTCATTTATGATCCTAAAGTTAATATTAATATTATATTGCATCATCCATATCTTCCCAGCCTAAGTAAATGGTAAACCCAGCCAAGAGAGGATTGACATACTTGAGAATTGAGATTAAGTCACACAACTTCCAACTGTTTTAACTGAGAAAGGAGATGTGTTTCTTGTTGCAACAACAATGGACGATATTGTAATATGGATAAATCATGCATGAAGCAAATCTGGAGGTGAAATCAACAGGTATTGACAGACTATCCAGCGGCCATACAGAGATAGGAAGAACACAGCAGAAGACCAAGAAGCACGTCTTTCTTTTGTTTCAAATATCATGATTGCCACACAACTCTAAACCATGCAAATCCAACTATAATTCAGATAAAAAGCTAGGTCTAACATCATTACACTGCAGCTCTTAATTATTCCATATATTCTATTTATGGTTTAATTATGATCACATGTGCATGAACCAATTGCAAATCCCGTCAATGAGTAGGATGTATTTGATTCTTATGCTCCTCTTGATCATAAATGTACCCACGAATCCCCAGAAACCAAACACAAATCCAGGAGTAAAACCAATGAAATACCAAATTCCTCCGTACTTATCATCTTCATGCATGCTCTCTTCTTCGGTTACTCTATCAATGGTTGGGTTGTCGCCTGGGCACTTGATCTGCAGTGGCTCCCCACAAAGTCGAGGGTTGCCCATGTACGACAAGTTAGTGAAAGTTAGCAGCTGATTGCCCATTGGTATTCTCCCAATAAGATTGTTGTAGGATAAATTTAAGATGCTCAGGGAATATAAAGCAGATATGCTTGAAGGAATTCCACCGGACAAGTTGTTCTTTGAAAGATCGAGCGATTCTAGTTGACCTATGAGACCAATCTCATATGGCATGCTGCCTGAGAAATGATTCCAAGACAAGTTGAGGAAACGAAGGCCATGGAGATTTGTCAGCTCCTCTGGAATCTCGCCGGAGAGTTTGTTGTTGGAGAGGTCGATGCTAGTGACAAGCCAAAGCGAATTGCTATAAGTCAACTGTAAGCCTTTGGCAATTATAGTGACATTCTCATGGTAGTAAAATGAACGCTCTCCTGGCACTCTCGTATGAAGCTGAGCAAGTTCTTTGCCATTCTGGTCTGTTGCCATGGAACTGAAATTACCAAAACCTGAAGGCAGAGAGCCAGAGAGCTTATTGCAAGCAAGATCTAGCACTTGGAGCGAAGGGATCAGTGACAGTTCCAATGGGATTTCACCACTCAACTTGTTTGACCTCAGAGAAAGAACTCGCAGTGACTTCAGACTCCCTCCATCCCAACTGGGTATGTCATCAGACAATTCATTGAAGCTTAAATCCATAACCAGGAGACTGCTGCATCCTTGCAAGGTTAAGGGAATTCTGCCAGAGAAATTATTGTTGTTCAAGTGCAGCGACTCGAGCATGGTCAGAAACCCGAGCGTTGGGGGAATACCACCTGATAATTCATTGCTAGAAAAATCCAAGATCGCAAGCTGTTGTGATTTGCTCCAGCAATTTGGGAGTGCTCCAGATAAACTATTGTTGTTAAGTTCCACAAGTCGCAAAGGTGGTACACAAATGGAGGATGGAACCGTTTTACTTAAGCTATTATTAGACAAAAGCATAACGCGAGGGCCGCCGCCAAACAAGCTTTCAGGAATTGGTCCACTGAATGAATTGTGAGAGAGGTCCAAGTACAGACTGACATGAAGCATTCTTGGTATCAAGCCTCCCAAGTTGTTGTGGCTTAAATCAAAGACTGCCACATTCTTGAAGCATTCTAAAGAGATTGGCAGCACCCCTCTCATGTGATTGCCAGAGGCATTCAGCGCCATGAGTGGCATGCACAAGTTCCAAAACCACTCTGGAAAGAAGTCTGATATGCCGTTATTCGATATGTCAAGGGAGTGCAATCTGGTTTGGTTCTGCAGCCATGGAGGAAACCTGGGCCCCAAGTTGCAAGATCTCATTGCGATTACATTTGCATGGAATGGAGGAAGCCAGCCACTGCTCACGTTGATTGACAAATGGTTGTGAGATAGATCCATGGTGAGTAAACTTGTGAGGTTGGCGAAGTGTGCTTTTGTGAGGCCTCCAACCAAATAGTTGGAAGACAGATTTAAGCTCATTAGTCGAGACAGTTTCCCCAAAGAAGTTGGGATTGAGCCACTCAGTGAATTGGAGCCAAGGTCAAGTTTAAACAACCTCTGAAGCTTGTCCATGTGAATTGGTAGAGGGCCACCGATCTCATTTCCCTGCAGGATAAGGGAAAGCCGCATGTCATCGTTTCTGCATTTTGATAGTTGCTCGAAAAACTCAGCAAGCTCCCCTGCTATTCTATTATTAAGGAGATGAATTCTACTCAAGTTGCACAGATCCCCCAATGAACTAGGTAGTGATCCACTTATGAGGTTGTCAGACAAACTGAGTTGTTCCAATTGCTGGAGATTTCCAACTGAATTTGGTATGTGCCCAGTAATTTGATTGCCTGATAAGTTCAGATTCTGCAGGGCAGTCAGATTGCCAATAGTCCCTGGAATGGCTCCAACCATTCTGTTATTAGACAGATCTAAAACTGACAGTTTACTCAAGTTTCCAATGCTTTTGGGCATTACACCTTCAATGTTGTTGAAAGAGAGGAGCAAGGCTTGCAAGCATTTAAGGTTTCCAATACTTTCTGGAATCTGACCACTGATGCTGTTATGGCTCAAGTCCAGGAACTGCAGATTTCTGAGATGGATAACTGTTTCAGGTATTTCTCCCTCCATACTGTTATGGTTTAGAGCTAAGTGAAGCAGCTTCGAGAGATTGCCGAGCTGGTGTGAAATTCTTCCACTGAATCCGGCTTGAGAAAGGTGTAAGTGCTCCAGTTGAGTTAAAGATCCAAGAAACCCAGGAATTGGAGCGCCACCGAAGTTGTTCCAGCTTAAATCTAAATAAGTCAAGTGCTCCAAATCAGGTAGAGAAGAAATTACCTCACTTTTTATGGGCGTTGACCCTCCAAGATTAGAGAGATCAAGTTTTACAACATGACTCGTTATGTTGTGGCACTGAACTCTCTCCCATGTTCTGCAGTCGTCGCCGCTCCATGAAGACAGTTCGCCATGGGCGATAGAGAGCCCATTTTTCACGTTGAGCAGTGCCTTCCGCTCCTTCTCTATGGCCAGTTGCGCCGATCCGGAGATAAGCGAAAGAAAAATCCAGAAGAGACACAGAAGAGTGTTGGGCGAAGAAGAAGCAGCAGCAGAAGCATTGCAAGCCATGAACTACTGCACAAGACTTGGAAGAGTGCAACAATCTCAGCAATATTTTGCTGCTTCTTTTGTTCTTAATTTCTGAGTCCACGCACAATAATGTTGGTCCATGAAAGTGACTCTACAAGTATGCGTTGCCTAACTTTATTGGAAACTTTCCTGTAATAAGACCAATTCAAACATTTTTAATTCTCTGCACATTTATTTAGTGAGATCCCAGAAAGTATTGGAATCTAAAAGACTTGGAAGATTGTCTCCTCTCTAGTCTCTTTAACTGCCATTGGAGGTGTAATGGCTGAAAGCATCGGTAACTTCAGTAGAAAGCCATACGTCGGTGTTCTTATCTTGTACCCACCTTTTCAATGTCGAGCCATAAATGTACGACCTTATCTTGGTTTTCCGGGATTTATCTTCCGGTATCTTATTATGGGATCGATGATATTATGCCGTTTGGGATGAACGATATCACCTTTCACTCTCGATAGGGGTGTCATGTGATTAAGGAAGTCAATAATTCTGCTGAGGTAGCGGTCAAAGTCAATAGATCCGCTCTGTGATCTTACATAACTCTCGGCTCCACATAGCCCTCAACTCCGGTAAGCCCCCGACTCCACGATGGCCTTGATTATAGAGTAGGAGGGCTAGAGGTGGAGGTAGCTAAAGAAGATCAGCAAGAACATCAGGCATGCCCTCCTCTGCTATTGGATTTGGGTCGGATTGATATTGGTCCTCTCTCCTCCAAGACATGACTCTATGATCATCTATATGGATATCAGCTAATGACAGGTTCCTAGCACCTATTATGTCAAACTCATTTAGGACTTTGACATCACTTGATATCAAAGTCTAATGATGCTAGGTATGAGATCATAATATAACAATAAGTCATGTGGACCCGTTGGCTAATGCTAACACTGGTTGAGTAAATGATGACATAGAACATATGCAAACTAATATCTATGTCTAGCCTCTTACACAATGTATAAAGGAGAAATGAGTGAAATAGTCGCATCATGGCTACATCTCTAGTGGTGAGGGGGAAATACATAACACGAGGACCCTATATAAGACATATTCTTGAATCTTCAGCATGTCAAATTGAAATTGAGTCACTGTTGGTACCTAACCCCCCCATATAAAATATATATATATGAGTATATCATATCTGAAGTGATGTGTGAGTATGAATCACCAAATGGTAGGTCTTTAGGGGGTCGCACAGAAAGGGACACACTGAGGGTCTTAATCCTAAGTGGTCTCTAATGATAGTATGAGATAGTGTAACATCTCTACTGGCTACTGTACTAGTATATGTGAGATCATCAACTTTAACTAAATTATTATATAGTTCGGTACATAATTCTATGTTAACCAAACTATAACAGTAAATTAAGTTGTGTAGTCTATAGTAGTTAGTGATCTCAACACATGGTATGCATGACCTCAGAAAGAAACTCCTACAAAGATATCTAGAATGCAAGGGAATATAGGAGTTGGATAAAAATATAATCTAAGTTCTTCTGTCAAAAATCTAGCGTCGGTACTAGGAGTCTAAGAGGGGCCAACACTAGTATTCTGTCGCTCATGCCTACTCAAATAAATTGTAGAATTTAAATTCTAAACTAATATTAATAATTTCAAAAGTTTAAGTTTAGAGTATTATCAAGATATATTTGAATATTTTTAAATAGAATTGATGACCGGTTGATCTAAGCCACGTAAAGTTGAGAACTAGGAGAAAAAGTTTAAATTGAGGAAAAAAGTTTAATTTCGGAAGCCCACTTAGCCAAACCTCCTTTGTTTAAGTTCATTTAGGCTACGTTTGGTAGGGTGTAATCTGCCTTATAATGTAATCAGAATTACATTACAAGGTTAATTATTTTGTTTGTTTTAACTTTAAACATGTAATGTAATGTAATCTCGATTACAAAAGTTAGTGAAGTTTTGTAATCTGGATTACAAAGTAAATACTATGTAATCTGTCGGTAGAAGTCGTAGGATATTTTTATCATTTTATAATAATATGAATTACATTCCTTATAAAAAATAATGGATATCAAACAAAAGAATGTAGTCACCCTTGTAATCAAAGATTACATATGATGCGGTGAAGAGATAAAAGAGGAGGGCATGGTGGACATTTGACATGAGTTAGGTTTTGCCTTTAAAAGAGAGACCGCATGGATAAGATCCCTTATGCTTCAGCCATATGATCTATTATGTACGTCATACTATGTACTCGTCCTGATATTTCGTATGCTTTGAGCATGACGAGCAGATACCAGTCAGATCCAGGTGAAAGTCATTGGATAGCAGTCAAGAATATTCTTAAGTATTTAAGAAGGACTAAAGAATATTTCTTGATATATGAAGGCGATGACGAGCTAGCTGTAAAGGGTTACAGTGATGCTAGCTTCCAAACTGATCAGGATGATTATCGATCGCAGTCTGGGTTCGTGTTTCACATAAATGGTGGTGATGTGAGCTGGAAGAGTTCGAAGCAAGACACAGTCGTTGATTCTACAACAGAGGCTGAGTATATTGCTGTATCAGAAGTAGCAAAGGAGGCAGTTTGGATCTGCAAGTTCATTACTGAGCTTGGGGTGGTTCCTAGCATAGCCGATCCGATAGAGCTCTATTGTGACAACAATGGAGCAATTGCACAGGCAAAGGAACCTCGCTCACACCAGCGGACCAAACACATACTACGGCGCTTCTATCTCATTCGAGAGATCATCGATAGAGGAGATGTGAAAATTTGTAGAGTACCCACAGAGGCTAACATCGCTGATCCCTTGACCAAGGCTTTGGCACAGAGAAAGCATGATAGTCACACTAGGTCATTAGGCCTTAGAGCCTACATTGATTGACACTAGTGCTAGTGGGAGATTGTTAGTTAGAACCTTAGAGCCAATCATATGATGATTGTTGTATGAACTCATTGTATAATATTCCTATGTATATAAAGGCATTTGTTTTGGTTATTATACTTACTTGTATTGGTGCCAAATAACTAAGTATAATAGTGTCCTTGAGTAGAAGGTTCTTACCTTTATCAATCGATTGGTTGAATCGATAGTGAGATGATATAGGGACCACTACTCTTAATCATTTCTAGTCAAGTATTAACATTCAGGGACAATGTTAATGCAATGAGACTAGCATGTAGGTTAACTCGATGACTTGATCTCACAAGTCATAGATATAGAGATATCAAGTTGACACATGGGTATGCACTGGAGAATGTATACTGAATGACCTGCCATGAGAAAGTATCATGGATCGTTATATGAGTGTCATATATTTTCTCATGTGGATATTAGTATGACTATTAGTCCTTGGACCTGAAGTCACCATGGTTCCCTATATAAGAAGTTGCATACTTTGGCTTCGTCAAACGTCATCCGTAACTGGGTGGACTATAAAGGCAATTACTGGGTATGTAACAAATTATGCGGAGGGATGTGAGTGATGTAGATGAGATCCATCTCTCCTATATAACGGGAGTGACATCGTTATTCTTGATAGAGTGAGACCACTAAGTGCATGGTCATGCCCAAATAAGTCAATATGAGATATTGAGCTCATTTGATTATATTGAGTCTACTTGGAGTTCAAGATTTAGATTGATTAGAGGATGACACGATCTATGCATCAAATCGATCAATCTAGATGTTAAGGATAGAAGGACAATGTCATATATTGTGAAGAGTCACAATTAGTAGTCACAAGGTGATGTTGGATCTCAACATTCTTGTAACTTGGGTAGTAATGATGTGTTGCTAGATACCACTCATTACTTATGTTTCTAAATGGGTTTAGGAGCATTGCCAACGTTACAATAACCTATAGGGTCACACACAAAGGGAAATTAGATGGAGATTAGGTTCATATGATGAACCAAGAGGATTAGGTTCATGTGATGGACCAAATTGGATTAAGAGTAATCCAAATTAGACTAATTGAGTTGGACTCAATTTGATTCATGTGTCCAATGAGTCTAATTAGATTATGATTTATTGAGTCAATTTAATTCAATGAATGTAGATTCATTAAATTAAATTGGTGTGAATCAAATGGTTAGATTTGATCAACCATGGGAGATAAGTGATCAAGTTTGACTTGACTTGAGAGGGAAGATGAAGGGTCAAGTTTGACTTGACCATTTGCTATCTCATTTGTGAGTTGACATAAGATGGCCCAATGATGATGTTCCACATCATCAAGGTTGGCTTATGTGGGTGCCACATCATGAGGGAGATCAAGAGTTGTGACTTTTGATATCCCATAGAAGTTTAAAACCCCTTCTTTGAAGTGACTGGCCACTTGAATGAGTGGGTTATTGCATTTGTGTGCTATTCACTCCTTTTTCTTCCTCCTCTCATCTTCCTCTCTCCCTCTCCTCCACCTTGGCCGAAACCTTCAAGAGTGCTAGCACACTTTAAGGTTTCTTCTCCACCTTTTTGTTCGTGTGGATACACATAGAGGGGTGTTCACTTGACACCCTTGAGATCCGGCGAACCATGGACGAGCGGGATAAGCGAAGGGCTTCGCATCAAAGGTATAACTTCTTTACCATGTACATCTAGTGTAGATCTAGGATTAGAAAACTTGAACATGTAAAATTTTAATTTTCACACGGATCTGGTGGCAAGACTTCGGGGTTTCCGGAACGTAAAAAGGCGGTTTTTGCGGCCCGAAAGTCCCAACACCTTGTTGTGTTTTGTTATATTGTGGACTTTATGTCGAGCATTTGGGTTTGCTACTCTTGTTTTCCACTGCAGTATTATCAGTACTTCGTGGATTGTGTTTTCTTCGTTGTAGTGGAGTAGGATTTACATATATCTGCGATGTTTTCTATATCGTCTTTTCTTTTAGTGTAATGCCCCGGCCCGGGCGGGCCCCACCTGAATCGAATCGGGAACACTACCAGAATTGCCCATCGAGTTGACGACTAGCTCCACAGACCACCGAAGGTCTTTTCAACGTGTTTTGTCCTCACTCGTATGCACCCTAGAAAACTTCCCAGGAGGTCACTCATCCTTAGATTTCTCCAAGCCAAGCATGCTTAACTTTGGAGTTCTTTAAGTTTATGCTTCCGAAAAGGAAAGTGCACCTTGGTGATATGGATAGTACCATCTAACCTTTTAAGTCATACTTAACTAGAATCTCAGAATCTGGGTATTACAATCACCCCCACTTAAAGACACAATACCTTCATTGTGTAACCACGAATCACACAACAAACAAATCCCAGAATCTCCCTCACTAGGTGGTGCCCGGGGTGCTCCTGCCACAGGAGCACTCACGGTTGCAAGGTCGCTCTGATACCATCTATAAATGCTCCGGCTCGGGCGGGCCCCATCCCGAATCGAACCGGGCACGCCACCAGAATTGCCCATCGGGTTAACGACTAGCTACACAAATTACCGGAGGTCCTTTCAGCGTGCTTTGTCCTCACTCACACGCACCGTGGGAAACTTCCCAGGAGGTCACACATCCTTAGATTTCTCCAAGCCAAGCACGCTTAACTTTGGAGTTCTTTAAGTTTGGGCTTCCGAACAGGAAGGTGCACTTTGGTGATATGGATAGTATCATCTAACCTTTTAAGTCATACTTAATCAGAATCTCAAAACCGGGTGCACCTTCCTTTAAGCCATCCTTTTCACTAGATTTCTGAGATTCTGGTTAAGTATGACTTAAAAGGTTAGATGGTACTATCCATATCACCAAGGTGCACCTTCTTTTTCGGCAGTCCAAACTTAAGAACTCTAAAGTTAAGCGTGCTTGGCTTGGAGAAATCTTAGGATGGGTGACCTCCAGGGAAGTTTCCCAGGGTGCGTGCGAGTGAGGACAAAGCACGCTGAAAGGACCTTCGGTGGTTTATGGAGCTAGTCGTCAACCCGATGGGCAATTCTGGTGGCGTGCTCGATTCAGTTCGGGTGAGGCCCACCCTGGCCGGGGCGTTACATTTAGTAATATTTGTTGTCAGTCAGAGGCTGCATTATAAAACTACGTGGATTGTTTTCTTATTCTGTTTGGTATATTGTTCCGGTCGTGTGGGTCGAGTATGTTGATATATGTATCTTGTGATTCATATTGTCACCAGTATAGCGGAGATGCTATCGAATTTTCGTCTAACAGGGACTCCTTGGGGCATGACAGTCTCAGCAGAGCATCTCACAAGCACACTAGGTTTACCTTACTTGTGTACGAAAAAATACTTAGAATAGTGTGAGATGTATAGGGTACTGCCTGGACTTTAGAATGCTTATGTCTGTGCATCAACATAAGTCTGGGTAATAAATATCAAAATCAAATTAATCAAGTTAAGTTATCCATGCTTAGTCAAACTAATTGAAGTAACTACTTAATTTGACTAACTAAGTGAAAGTTATTGTCTCATGGTAAACAGCTAGTAGCTAAAAGTTAGACATTTGTTAAAAAAAAGATGTTTATGTAGAATTTATTTTTAATACTCATGCTTGAACTCTAGGACTCCAAAACTTAAAGAAATTTTTGGCATTAATCAAGGGGGAAGAGACCAAGTTAAGGGTTAAATATCTTTTGAAAGTTAAAGTATTATTTTTCAAAAATTTCAATGTTAAATTTTCTTTCTCAATTAAAAGCTTAAAAGTTTTTTTTAAGAAATCTTAGTTTTTTTATTAAAAATTTATTCACTTTTGAGAAGACGGTTTTTTTTAGGTTAAGTATTTATTAAAATATTTTTTAGGCTAAATATTTATCAAAAATTTTTTGCTAGGTATTTATTAAAAGCATTTCTAATTTAGTTAAGTTTTTTTTTACTAAGTATTTTTCAAAAGTATTTCTAATTTAGCTAAAAAATTTTTAGCTAAGTATTTTTTTTTAAAAAACATTTATTCGACTAAGTTTTAAACAGCTAAGTATTTTCAAACACATTTTAATTTAGCCAAGTGCTTAAATATGTTTCTATCCATACTCATGCTAAGTGCTTACCTCTATATCTTTTAAAAGCTAAAGCTAAAGTCTTGATTATTACTAACAAAGTTTCATAAATTCTTTTCATACTTAAAAGATGAAGTATCCAATTTTTGATATATGTCAAAGGGGGAGAGAAGCTAGAAAATTCTAAAGTTAAAATTAAGTTAAGTGATTAAGGCGAAGCTATAACAAGGAGTGTTGTTATAAATGTTGCAATTTTACATTTCTTAACATGCCATTCATGTTCTTTTTTCATTGCAGTATGTTTTACTTAACTTTGAATTTTGTTGTCATAATCAAAAAGGGGGAGATTGTTGGTGAGGGAAGCATCAGACGATCAAACCTGAGTTTTGATAATGGCAAAGGATTTAAAGTTAAGGTTATTTGTTGCCTAATGAATTTAAATGAGATTGTAGGAAAGTCCTAAGTGTTCTTAGGCAAAAGCCCTAGCTGTGGTTAGGAAGGTGGGAAACCCTATAGGGTGGTAATCCTAAGTCCTAGGGGGTGGTAATCCTAGGTGGAAAGTCTTAGCGGGTCGGAGACTTCGGGCAAAAATCCAAGAGTCGGGGGCTCTAGGTTGAAATCCTAGTGTCGCAAACCGGGTGGAAGCCTGGACGGGTCGTGGAGCGAATGTCCAGCATGAATACCGGAAGCTTCGGACGCTGAGCAAAAGTCCAGTTGGTCTGGAGGATCAATCTGGCAAACAGGTGACTTCTCCTGAGAGGAGTAGGTGAAGACGCGTTCCCCGAAGAGGGAATAGTAGGCATCAGTTCAACCTAAGGTTTTTGTGAAATCTGAAGTCAAAACCAGATAGTCCGGAAACTGTCAAAATAACTTATTATATCTTATTTTATTGTGCTAAACTTTGTTTTGCAAGGTGTACTTTGTTTGTGAACTAATATGCCTTGCAGGAAGAAAGTTGCACAAGAGAAGCCTCGGATGAACAGTATCCGAGGCACCCTCCATGGAGCTTAGAGATGCCTCAGGTGCATTGGTCGAAGACTCGCATAGCAAGGCACGAAGGTGCATTCCAAGGATGCTGGAGGTGCCTTGAACGCTGCATGGAGGGTGCCTGATAACTATGATTTTATGGCATTATTATGATTCATTTATGCATGGTTTGGATGTTGGTTTCCTAGTTTAAATCATGGTTACATTACATTTTATGCATTGTGTGTATTTTTGGACTTAATTGCAAATTATATTATTTTTGGTGTTATTTGATGCTAATATTTGATTCTTATTTTGTAAGCATCAAAGGATCTTAGATTTGGATCTATTTGGACCAGAATTGGGCTCGAATCGGAGTTCAAAAGACAAGATCAAGCTTTGAGTCGATTTGGGCCGTTTATCAAGAATAGGACAGATCTGGACCATCCGTTGAAGATCTGGCCGATCCAACCTAATGGGGAGCAGATATTAGCCATTGATGAAGATCCAGAAGTTTTGATCCAGATCTGAGTTCATCTAGCCATTGATCCAGCCCGAAACAATCTGGGCCGTTCATTGAAGACTGGGCAGATCCGGGCCATCCAGTGATGATCTGATCGATCCGACCTACGGGATGGTAGATCCAGACCCTAGATCAACATCAGTACCTTCGGATTGGATTTTGGATGACTTTTCACCGTTGATCAAGCGCCAAATTAATCCCAGTCGTCCGATCAGATCTAGATCTGATTTAAAACAGAAGCTACAGTGCCTTTCTGCTTCGTCGACTCCACAGCGCGCAGCAGCTTCGTCTCCGCGGCGTTTCTTCGGATTCCGACCCCTTTCCTTCTCCAATCGATCTCTCAAGCTTCAACCTTGGTGGAGAGCTTCTCGGCGGCGTCATCCCGATCATCTGGAGCCATCAGAGGGTGTTCCCTCCGGCGCAATCTCTACTTCTGCGATTCTCTGTTCCAGCGCCGATTTGGAGGTGGTCTTCCAATCTGCGACTCCGATTCCCATCAGAAGCATTTGGAGGTGGTCTTCCGGTGTTCCTGAGCTCCATCCGACATCAAACTATCATCCGCAACTCCATCCAGATCCAGAGGACCAGATTTGTAGATTTCCAGCATTTTCGGCCATTTTTGGGTTCCGGGATGTTCTTAGCTCGCCGGGGGTGGTCCGTCGGTGTAGTTGAGCACTCCTTGAGCTGATATGCCATTGAGATGTTCCATTGAGGTCCAAAGTTGGGTGGTCTCGACTTTGGCACTCTTGTGTGACGGCTTGAGTGTGAAGTTTGGTGAGATTGGTTGTGAGTTGGATTGGTTAGGATTTATTTCGTTTTATTAGTGTTTTATTAGTGTTCTTATCATTGCAATTTAGCATTTCTTTGTTTTGTTGAAGTTTAATTCATGTTTGGTAGTTGTTTAATTCTTGTTTGATGCTTAGTTAATTGTTTAGTGTTTAAGTTCTAAGTTAGGGTTTAAATTCTGCTTAGATTAGATTTTATTTCTGTCTTGTTATTTCATATTTAGTTTAAGTGTGTTGATGGATTTATCACAACGTAGTGTGACAATGCGTAATGATTTGTTCATTGGCACATAGTTAGGTTTTATTCTTGCTTTAGATTAATCTCTTTATTGTTGTGCTTTTCCATTGTTACATTTAGATTCAAGCTTAAATTCCCCTAACTCCATTTTTATATCGAAAACCCCAAAAATAGGAATAAAATACAATCCTAGATTACATATCATCGTTGGTTCCTCGAGAGCGATCCTGGGCTCGTTACTACGACATTATTGTTTAATTAAGGGGTTCAGTGGAAAATACATTTGTATAATTTGATAAGCCTATTTGTGACATTTAATATAGATTTTCTCGCTTCATCAAATTTTGGCGCTGTTGCCGGGGAGAAAAAAAAAATGCAATGTTTAGTAATTTTAGGATTGTTTTGTTTGATTTCATGATTATATATCCATGTGTTTTATTTTATTTGTTCCTGAGTCTTCTGATTTTATTTGTTAGTATTTCAGTGTAAGAACAGGAAATTCAGAAACCATGGATCCATATTATCAGTATTTTGGAGATGGGATGGAGAATTATTTTTATCAGCCTCAGACTCAGTTCTATCAGTCCTACCTACCTATGGAGCAACGGAATAGGTATGAGGATGCACAAGAACAAATTGAAGAATCAATGTGGAAATGCAATGAAGTTATGCAACAAATGAGAGAGCATCAAGAGCAGCAATTTGTAAGGATACAGAATATACAGAGTCAATTGGATCAGATTGCATCGTCCATCAATCAGTTACAAGTGCAAAACTCCAGTGAGGAGATGGATTGTGGAGCGCTTGTCAGGCCTGACACTACTTCTATTTCTTCACAACAATTTTCTAGTTTTATTTGTGATGATGTAATTGTTCAAATTGTTGATTCTACTAATGATGTTGCTTTAAATGTTGTTGAAGATGCAGGTATTGTTGCAGAAGATAATATAAGTGTAGGGGAGTGCTTACTGGAAGCATTACCTCAAGAATCACCAAGAATAGAAGATGATGTAAGTGTAGGGACTTGTGCTATGGAGCCAAGCACCCAAGAATCACTACATGAAGTTGAACATTCGCCAGAACTGGAGTCTGAGCATTCATTTGATGAGAAAGAGGTAACAAACACCACTCCAGGTACCTCTCAAGATGACAAGGTGAGTATTTTGTGTAATTTTTCAGAGAATTTTATAGAGGTACCATTTGTTGATTTTATTAGTTGTGATTCATTTCTTGAAATATCTTTAAGCCACACTAATATTCTCCTATTTTCTTTTTGCCCCACATGCGTGTGGGAGGTATTTTCTTTTATTGATGTTGTAGGAGAACACAAGCTTCCGGAGTGGGTGCTAAAACTGAACCGATTAAGACCTCCGGAAAGAATGGTGAAAGGAAAAATGAGTAATAAGAAGGATTTGATTGGAACCATGATTACTCAACTTCCGGGGGTGGCTTCTTCTTTTGAATCTTCTTCAACCACCGGGAATTAAAGGGGAGTTGGTTCCAATCTTGCTTGCTCTTGCATTTTAATTT
Source organism: Zingiber officinale (assembly GCF_018446385.1). Classification (NCBI taxonomy): domain Eukaryota; kingdom Viridiplantae; phylum Streptophyta; class Magnoliopsida; order Zingiberales; family Zingiberaceae; genus Zingiber; species Zingiber officinale. The sequence goes on from NC_055999.1 coordinate 70,952,951, forward strand.
GTGCTTTGAGTTTAATAAATTCTTTATACATTTCTTTAGCTTTATACTTTGCATTTGCATTTTATTTTCATACTTTGCATTTAGTTAAGTACATAGCATTTCATTTGAATAAAAGCTACCATGGAAATTTCCTAAGTAATATTTGTAAGATGGTAAAAGTTGTTTTAAATTTGATCATCAATTTTAGGTCATTTAACATGATTGGATACTTTTCTTGCATGATATTGGTTAAAATGGTAGTGGATATCAATTTGATTAATTGAGCTTGATTGCATAATATTACCTAGTGAGGACCACTTTAAGCCTATACACGATTATATTCTTTTGTGTGACATGCACTCATAACAATTGAAACTCTAGAACTTGCTTAGTTTCTTTTCAAAGTCACAATAGCATTTGTGTGCATGGAGATAAAGGATATTTGTTATTCTTGTTCCCTCACACTTTCTAATTTCTTCTTCCACAATTTTCTTGAAACATTCTCATCTAGCATTTTAATTCTTGATAATCTTTGCTTGTCATTCTTTTATAAGAGTTTTGGAAGAACACTTGATGAGTTAGATTGCCTTGGATGGATGAGAAGTTTTAAGTGTGGGGAAGGATTGTTTATCATTAAAGTCATGAAGGTTTTCTAATACAAGTTGATTGGAAATTTTGGAATTGTGAATTCTGTTGCTGAACTTGTAAGCTGGAATTAGTTCTTTATTTCTTGTTGCTAATTAAAGAGCTATTTTGATATTCTACGGGAGTCTAATATCTGTGAAGAGATCATAAACAACTTAAATGTTCATATCTGAAACTGAAATGTTGGAGAATGCATTAAAGATAAACAACTTAAAGGAACTGTGGAGTATCAAATGGATTGCAGGTTCAATGTTGCGGAGCTAGTTTCTACTGAGCTTGTATAGACTTTAAATTGCTTGCAAGATTTATGCAGATTTCAGAGATAAGCTTCTATAGATTTATTTTCAGAATTCAGATTCTTGGATCTCAGCAGATTCCAGAATTCTGGTTCTGAGTTCTACAGTTCTGGAGTTTTGAAAATGCAGGAACTCTTTAAGAATTCTAGTACTGATCTACAGAAATATTACAAGTAAGAAGTGTACGACATTGAATTCTAATTGTTGAAACTGGAAAATCAGAATTCAGCATGTAAATTCAGCATGCAAAATGGGTTTCCAGAGAATATAAGTTCTGGATTTGGCTTGTGTGATCTTTACTAGTAAATCTGAAGCTAATTTGATTGCTTAATTCTGAAACTATGAACTTAAGTTTGCATGATATCAGGACCAAGTTCAGTTTTGGGAATTCTTAAAGTGGAATCTGATCATTGCAGGAAGTTTCAAAGGTCAAGTGTGTTTGATTTTTCCACAGAGAAAAGAATGGTTAAAAGGTTTTGAAGTTTGTATCAAGTATGTACCAAAATCTTATCCGCAACCCTCTAATCAGTGAGAAACTAAGTGACGGTTGTGTATTTTTCAAAAACAAATGGTGTTCTTCTCCCTCCACGACTTCTACAAACTCTAGATCAGAACTTGAGCTAAGAATTACTGAATTAATTCAAGGAAATGAAATCTGATTTCAGAAACTGATGAAATGCAGAAATCATGTGTTGTTTGAAAAGTAAAGCAAGGAATGGTGATTTCTTTATCTAAACAATTTGTTGAAAGCGTTTGGAGTTCGATTTGGTGCTGAATTCTGCTATTGTTCTTAAATTTTGATACAAGAAGCAAATGGGAAATTATTGAGTCAGTAAAGAAGAGCACAGAAATTTTGCAGAATGAATCTACAGCTGTTGATTGACATTAATGGGGACTCAAGTTCTAAACAGGCAATCTGAAATTAATCTGTGAAGTAGTTGGTCTTTGATTGTTATTTGATATTCTCCTTTTTTTCAAATCTTTTGAGTGCAAAATTTTGAGGTTGTAAGGAATCAATCTGCTGATAATAAACCTGGAAAACATCCTACTGAAATCAGATTTCTGTAGTTTGCGCAATATCTGTAATACTGTGAGACTTTTAAGCTGGAATTTTTAAAAGCAGTTTACAGGAACCAGATCAGAACATAGAAGAAGAAATGCAGAAGTCAGTGAGCAAATAAAAAAATCTGCTGAGACAGTGAAGTGCAGAGCTGGAATATGGAAGAGATCTATTGAGATTAAGGCTTCAAGCTAGATGTGCAGAAATTACATAAGAGTCAAATAATTGAAACTGTACCACTCAAATACAGGAATTCAGAAGTGAAATGCAGATAAATGAGCCACAGAAAAGAGAAAAGGAATGCCATACATCACCTGAAATTGAAGAAAATCTGCTGTAACCTGCAGTGGAAATGAATGTGGCATTTCTGTGCCAATCTGTTCAGGGATTGCTGAAAACTGAAGAATGAATCTGAATTTGTGTCTTATGCCATGAATCACTTGGAAGCTGTAGATATTTGAGCCTATAATCTAAGTTGATATTACTAATGGCAATGCTAAAACTGAAACTGAATGCATGACAAAGATCTGCAGGAATGATGTTCTTCATTTTCAGAAACAAAGTATGGCTGAATTTGGACAGATTGCAGTTTCAGAAGTGCATGTTTTCTGGAAAACCAGAATTTAACATTGAGATGTGATATTACATTTGATTTTTCAATCATGTGGTGCTCTACGATTTCTTCTTTTTGCTTTCAAGTAATGTATGCAGAAATGAATGAATTTTTTTTTTTCAAGTGGATTGCAAAAGGAATGTAAATCTCAAAAGAGAAGGAAACGACTTCAAGAGAAGAGCTCTCCTACACGTTTATTGTCAATTGATGTCATTGCATTTTGAATTCTTTCTTGATTGCTTGAATCTGAATTCTTAATTGCATGATTACCAGAATTCAGAATCCAGATTCGAAATTTCTGCAACATTTGCAGAAATGAACCAATGTATCAACAAGTTCATGTTAGTGCTAAACTTCTATGAAGTCTTTGATTGGTAGTAGCAGAACTGAGTTTCTATTTACAAGAATTAAGCTTGTAGGAAGAAACTGGAAATTTCAGAATATGAGTTCTATTTTATACCAGTGTAACATATATGCATTTTCAAGCTGTTTAGGAGAGCTGGAAATTCTGTTATAAGCAGATGAAATGTGGCAAAATCTGTAGAAACCAGTAAGTTTCTGGGTAGGTTTGAGAGAAACCAGTAAGTTTCAAGATGGTTCCTCTAACTCTGTTAAAAATTTAATTGAGATCTGCAGAAGTGAAATTCAGAAATCAGATTTGTTTCTAAAATTAGCAAGTGTGTGCTAAGCTCTTCTTCTCAAGTTTTTTACTACAGAAATGGAAATGGTCTGTAATTCTAATCAGTTTATATGCAAAAGCTTATTGAAGTTCTTGATTAGCAACTGATTTCTGAAACTTAGTTCAAGAATTGAAATATATTGCTGCAATTGGAGAGACTAAAATTCTTCACAGCAACTACACCAATTGTCTTAAGAGTTATGGATCAGAGATGCATAGCAGAGCTTAGAATCCAGCAGCTTCTGAATGCAGACGTTACTGGAAATGTTGGACTGAAATGTTGGAAATTAAAATGTGGTAACGATGGAGATGAATGCAGATTGCAGATTCGGATATGTAAGTTGCAGAAAACAGAATGGACAATGATGCTGCCATTGAGATTTGAATGGATTCAATCAACTCGGAAAACTGATTTGTGCCAACTTTTCAATCTGTTTTCTTTGTGTGCCAACTATTTCTGAAATTCTTTGTATGAAGACTTCCATGGCTCAAGTGAGCAGGTAGCTGATGAACAAGAACTTCATAAGTTAGTAGTGCATTTGCGCAAGGTTTTGAATTCTGATTTCAGGGTACACTTTGGTTATTTTAAAGCTGAATTCATTAAACGAATCATCAATTCTGAAACTGAGTATCAGAATTAGAATGCTGTTCTGTTTTGTAATTCAAACCTGAATTCTGGAAATCACTACTGATGAGGTGTAGAATGCTGAAATCAATGAGTTAGATTAAGTGTTAAGTGAGTTTGATTGAAATCATTCAATGAAATGTGGAAAAATGTGCATCAACAGAAAGTGTTGTGTGCCAATTGCATTCTATGGTGTGTTAAATTGATATGAAGAAGAATTCTTTTCTTTGTTTAAGTAGCGAGTTTCAATTCTGTATTTGCAGTGAGTTTGGAATTCTGGAATTAAATCCTGACTAGATGGACACTGCAATTTCTGCAACATTGATTCTACTTCTGCAGATATGGAACTCATGTGCCAACAAGTGCATGTTTAGTGCTAAATTCAGTTTCTTTTCAGTTTGGGCAAGAATTCAACTTCTGATAGCTATTCTGAAGCAGGAACAGCTGAAATTCATTTAAAACCTTGCTGTACTTGAATGCTATTATATGCTGAAATTTCAGATGGAATTATGGAGGTTCAAATTACAAAGAGGGAAATAGAAGAACAAGAAAAGGAAGTGAAATTGAAGTGTTGGTACCAAAAGCTTATTAGCAGTACTCAAATCAGTGGAAGACCAACAGAGGGCATTTGTGCAGTAAAGGGAATGAAGAAAAACAGTGAGTAGAGATGCATCAAATAACTAATGACACAATATATTTCATTGTCCGAGACGGACAATGTTTTAAGTGTGGGGGAGGGAGCTATTTTCCATTAGCTAATGTGAGTTTGTTTTTGTTTCAAAATGCTAGAATTGAAGTGGAAGAACAGTGATAAAAAAAAAAAAAAACAGTGAAGAAGAGAAGAGAAAAATGGCACATCCAAAGAGTGTATCAAAAGAGTATCAAGATTCTTTGTTTGCCATCAAATTGAAGGGGACGTTAGCTTGATATGTTGAATTGTTAAAAACAAATGGTATTCATCTCTTTTCACATCAAATGGTCAACTCATCAAGTATATTCCTCCTATACTCTCATTCTCTCATTTTCTTCATTTAAGCCTTTTCTTTTGCCTATTTCATCCATTTCAATTGTTCCTTTTGCTTTCATTTCAATTATTCATGATAAAATCTTTTTGATTCATATATGCTATGTTCATAGTGGCAGAGAATTAGAAAATAAGCAAGCTTATGGTAGTGAAATGTTGTGAGTGACATTGAGTGAGCTCCACATATATGCAATTTTGAGTGTGAGAGCTAGAATAGGTAAAATTCCTTGTGAGATTGCAACTTGCTTAATTTTTCAATTGGATTGAAACTACCATACCTACTGATTATTGTTTGGATTGTATTCATGATTGTTTGTGATCTTTAAATGGTCTTAGTTAAATTCTTTTTACTATCTTTTAGATATTGCTAGGGAATTTTCTATGGAGATGATTTTTAGTTTTCTTTACTTTCACGAGACGTTCAAGACTAAGTGTGGGGGATTTGATAACCATGATTTTACGGCATTATTATGATTCATTTATGCATGGTTTTGATGTTGGTTTCCTAGTTTAAATCATTGTTACATTACATTTTGTGCATTGTGTGTATTTTTGGACTTAATTGTAAATTATATTATTTTTGGTGTTATTTGATGCTAATATTTGATTCTTATTTTGTAGGCATCAAAGGATCTTAGATTTGGATCTATTTGGACCAGAATTGGGCTCGAATCGGAGTTCAAAAGACAAGATCAAGCTTTGGGTCGATTTGGGCCGTTTATCAAGAATAGGACAGATCTGGAGCATCCGTTGAAGATCTGGCCGATCCAACCTAATGGGGAGCAGATATTAGCCATTGATGAAGATCCAGAAGTTTTGATCCAGATCTGAGTTCATCTAGCCATTGATCCAGCCCGAAACAATCTGGGACGTTCATTGAAGACTGGGCAGATCCGGGCCATCCAGTGATGATCTGATCGATCCGACCTACGGGATGGTAGATCCAGACCCTAGATCAACATCAGTACCTTCGGATTGGATTTTGGATGACTTTTCACCGTTGATCAAGCGCCAAATTAATCCCAGCCGTCCGATCAGATCCAGATCTGATTTAAAACAGAAGCTACAGTGCCTTTCTGCTTCGTCGACTCCACAGCGCAGCAGCTTCGTCTCCGCGGCGTTTCTTCGGATTCCGACCCCTTTCCTTCTCCAATCCATTTCCAAAGCTTCAACCTCGGTGGAGAGCTTCTCGGCGGCGTCATCCCGATCATCTGGAGCCATCAGAGGGTGTTCCCTCCGGCGCAATCTCTACTTCTGCGATTCTCTGTTCCAGCGCCGATTTGGAGGTGGTCTTCCAATCTGCGACTCCGATTCCCATCAGAAGCATTTGGAGGTGGTCTTCCGGTGTTCCTGAGCTCCATCCGACATCAAACTATCATCTGCAACTCCATCCAGATCCAGAGGACCAGATTTGTAGATTTCCAGCATTTTCGGCCATTTTTGGGTTCCGGGATGTTCTTAGTGATGGTTGCTACTCGGAAAGCCTATAGGTTCCACTGTACAAAAATTTTGTACAAAGGTCTGAACCTTTTCCTAGCTACCATGTGTTCTTTTAAATTAAATTTTGGATCTCCTGCGGAACTTAACACGTTTGATCCAAAACTTAATCTATTTGTTCTTTTAGGTTTTGACTTGGATCTCCTGCGAAACTTAACACGTTCGACCCAAGTCTCCTTAAGTTATTAATTCCATTAAATATCAATTTCCATAAAAGGTTCCCAGTACTGACGTGGCGAGGCACATGGCCTTCTTGGATATGGGAGCAACCACCACCGACTAGACAAAACCTTTAATAGAAAGCTAATATTTAATTTCCTAAAATAACTTTAGGTTAACCAAAGAGAACAATCAAATCACAAGGAAAAGAAAGAAACAAAAGAACACAACTTCGAAAAACCATATTCGAAATACTAGAACGTAAGCCTCTTGTATTTGGTATTATTTCCATAAATAACTAGCATGATGCGGAAATAGAAATTACTAGTTATACCTTGTAGAAAAACCTCTTGATCTTCTACCGTATTCCTCTTCTAACCTCGGACGTTGTGTGGGCAACGATCTTCCAAGATGAGAAACCACCAACCACCTTCTTCTCCTCCAAGCAAGGTTCGGCCACAAAGGGAAACTTCACCAAGGAGGAAAAACAAAATACTAACCAAGCTCCAAGAGATGCTAGCTTTCTCTCCTTCTTCTTCTTCTTCTCCGAGTAGTATCCGGCCACCACAAGAACTCCAAGGGAGAGGGAGAGGTTCGGCCACCACAAGAGGAAGAGAGGGAGAGGGTAATGGCCGGCCACAACACCAAGGAAAGAGGGAGAGAAAACAATAGAGGTTGTCTCTTGTGAAGGCACCCTCACCCCTTCTTTTATATTCCTTGGCCTAGGCAAATTAGGAAATAAATTTTCCTTAATTTCCTTGACATGATTTAATTGAGAGAAATAAAATAAAATTTTCCCAATTAATTTGTGATGGCCACATCATTGGAATGCAAATAGGACAAGTTTCAATCAACAATTAAAACTTCCTAATTTGTTTCCGGAAATTTTAAAAAAATAAAATTTCTCTTTAAAATCTCTTCATGGTTAATAAAAGGAAATATCTATAATTTTAATTTTATTAACATGTGAATAATTAAAGAGAAAATAAAACATCTCTCCAATCTACAAATAAGGAAAGAGATCTAATCTCTTTCTTTAATCTTTTGTAGATCTTTTATAAAGAGATATTTTAATTTTAATTCTCTTTAAAATATATCTTCCACATAATAATAAAATTAAAATTAAATTTCTTTTTAATTTTATTTGGTCGGCCCTACTAGCTTGGGTTCAAGCTAGGGCCCCACCCAATAATATACCTAGGCCGGCCTTGATTCCCAAGCTAGCTTGGCCGGCCCCTATGGGTGTAAAGGTGGGTATAGGTGGGTATAGTACTCTATAAATAAGAGGCTACGATAGGGACCGAGAGGAGGAATTTGTTTTGGTCTCCCGATAAAATTAAGCATCCGTGTTCGCCGAACACACAACTTAATTTTATCAATGATAATTCATTCCACTAGAGAACTATCATTGAACTACCGCACCAATCCCAAATTACATTTTGGGCTCCTTCTTATTATGAGTGTGTTAGTCTCCGTGTTTAAGATATCGAATGTCCACTAATTAAGTGAGTTACGACAACTCATTTAATTAATATCTAAGTCCAAGAGTAGTACCACTCAACCTTATTATCATGTCGGACTAAGTCCACCTGCAGGGTTTAACATGACAATCTTTATGAGCTCCTCTTGAGGACATTATCAACCTAGTATCACTAGGACACAGTTTCCTTCTATAATCAACAACACACACTATGAGTGATACCATTTCCCAATTTATCGGGTTTATTGATTCATCGAACTAAATCTCACCCATTGATAAATTAAAGAAATAAATATCAAACATATGTGCTTGTTATTATATTAGGATTAAGAGCACACACTTCCATAATAACTAAGGTCTTTGTTCCTTTATAAAGTCAGTATAAAAGGAACGACCTCAAATGGTCCTACTCAATACACTCTGAGTGTACTAGTGTAATTATATAGTCAAGATAAACTAATACCTAATTACACTACGACTTTCTAATGGTTTGTTCCTTTCCATTCTGGTCGTGAGCTACTGTTTATAATTTATAAGGTACCGATAACATCATCTTCTGTATGTGACACCACATACTATGTTATCTACAATATAAATTAAATGAACAGCTACAAACAAATGTATATAATTAGACCAAATGTGATTCTTTATTCATAATGAATGTTTACAAAGCTTTGGCTCTAAGTATACACTCCAACAATCTCCCACTTATACTAATGACTAAGCTGCCATATCTTCTACCATACATCTGATTCCCATTCCCTCCACATGCCGATCGAAAGCTTTCGCCGGAAGGGCCTTAGTGAAAGGATCTGCCAGGTTATCCGCTGATGCAATCTTGGCGATGACAACTTCTCCTCGCTCACAATATCTCGTATCGGGTGGTACTTGCTCTATATGTTTACTCGCCTTATGAGCTCGTGGTTCCTTCGAGTTTGCAATCGCACCGCTATTATCACAATAAATTGTGATGATCTTGGGCAAACCAGAATCACATCTAAGTCCATTAGAAAGTTCCCGAGCCATACTGCTTCTTTAGCTGCCTCAGAGGCTACATACTCAGCTTCCATGGTTGAGTCCAAAACGCATTTCGCTTAACACTCCTCCATGAAATGGCTCCACCTCCTAAAGTAAACACATAGCCGATGTAGACTTCTTGTTATCCCTATCGATTGGAAATCAATCTGTAACCCATGTGAGCAAATCATCTGCTTGGTAAACTAGCATATAATCCCTAGTCCTTCTCGGTACTTTAATATATGCTTTACCGCATCCAATGTCCTTGTCGAGGTTACTCGATATCTCGACCATGCCTACGGCGGATATCGGTCTCGTATAGCATAGCATACATTAGGCTTCCCACCGAAGCATAAGGAATCGCTTTCATGTCCTCTATCTCTTTTGATGTCTTTGGAGACATCTCTTTAGATAGAGCTACTCCATGTCTAAAAGGTAAGAAACCTTTCTTGGAGTCTTGCATGCTAAAACGAGCAAGGATTGTATCTATATATGAAGCTTGGGATAGACACAACATTCTTTTCTTGCGATCCCTTATAACTTTGATCCCAAGAATGTGCACATTCTCCTAAGTCCTTCATATCAAATTGTTTGGACAACCATACCCTTACGTCTGATAATACCTTGACATTGTTGCCAACTAACAAAATATCATCTACGTATAGTACAAGAAATACCACCACGTTTCCGTTACACTTCTTATATACACAAGACTCATCCGGACTTTGAATAAATCCATATGACTGGATTACTTCATTAAACCGGATGTTCCAAGACCTTGAAGCTTGCTTTAGTCCATAAATGGACCGATTGAGCTTGCATACTAGATGCTCTTTGCCTTTTTCAATAAATCCTTCTGGTTGCTTCATATGGATGTTCTCTTCAAGACTTCCATTAAGGAAAGCTGTCTTGACATCCATTTGCCAAATCTCATAATCCATATGAGCAGCAATGGATAAGAGTATCCGGATAGACTTAAGCATGGCTACCGGTGAAAAGGTTTCCTCATAATCGATTCCCTCTTTCTGAGTGTACCCTTTCGCAACAAGCCTAGCTTTGAAGGTTTCTACCTTCCCGTCTGTCCCTCTTTTCCTTTTGTAGATCCACTTGCATCCAACGGCTTTTACACCATCAGGTGGTTCTACAAGCTCCCAGACCTTATTAGAGTACATGGACTCTATTTCAGAATTCATTGCCTTTTGCCAAGATGCTGCATCTATATCTTGGAGTGCTTCGTCATATGACCGGGGATCAGGTTCATGTTTACCCGGGATCAAGTCCGAAGACTCTCCCAAAAACATGAATCTTTCAGGCTGCATTACAACCCTCCCACTACGACGAGGCACTGTCTGTGGTTGTGTATCATGTGTGACACGTGTTGCAGTCTCTTGTGGTACTTCATCTTGTACTGTTGGTACTGAAGTAGACATGTCCTCTCTAAGTTCTTCTAAAACAATTTTACTACTGGGCTTGTGATCCATTATATAGTCCTCTTCTAAAAACTGGGCATTGGTGCTAACAATGACCTTCTGGTCTTTAGGACTATAAAATAAACCACCTTTCGTTCCTTTGGGATATCCTACAAACACGCGAACTTCTGTACGGGATTCTAACTTATCAGCATCTGGTTTCAGCACATGTGCTGGACTACCCCATATCCGAATATGTCTTAGACTGGGTTTTCGCCCATTCCACAATTCTATGGGAGTAGAAGAAACTGATTTAGAAGGTACTAAGTTCAGAACGTATACTGCTGTTTCCAGAGCATATCCCCAAAACGAATTTGGTAATTCTGAATAACTCATCATTGATCTAACCATCTCCATAAGAGTCCTATTCCTTCGTTCTGCCACACCATTCTGTTGGGGTGTTCCAGGTGCAGACAATTGGGATTGAATCCCGGCCTCTGATAAGTAATTCCTAAACTCTCCTAAGAGGTATTCGCCACCACGATCTGACCGTAGTGTCTTGATACTTTTACCTAGTCGTTTCTCCACATCAGCCTTGTATTCTTTGAACTTATCAAAGCACTCGGACTTGCGGCGCATTAGGTAAATGTATCCATATCTTGAATAATCGTCTATGAAAGAGACAAAATATTCAAAACCTCCTCTTGCCTGGACAGACATAGGACCACACAAATCAGAGTGAACCAACTCTAACACTTCTTTGGCTCTATACCCCTTGGCCTTGAACGACCTCTTGGTCATTTTACCTTCTAAGCAAGATTCACAAGTTGGAAAATTTTCCAACTCTAATGAACTTAAAAGTCCATCGGCTATAAGCCTCTGAATCCTACTTAAGTTAATATGACCAAGCCTTAGATGCCAAAGATATGCTTGATTCATTTCTGAAGGTTCTTTTCTCTTATTAGAATTAGAAGATGAATTATAAATTTCCATGTTTTGCTTTGTGGAAGAATTTGGATTTAAAATATACAAATTGTCAACTAATGCACCAGAACAGATAATCACTTTATTTCTTTTAATAACTACATCGTTACTGAAAGAAACTGAATATCCATCTAAAAACAGTTTAGAAACTGAAATTAAATTCTTTCTAAAACTGGGTACATAAAGACAATTTCTTAAAACCAAATTTCTATTTCTACTAAAAGATAAGTAGACGTCTCCCACTGCAACAGCTGCCACCTTAGTAGCATTGCCCATGTAGATAGTAATCTCCCCTTCAGATAGTCGTCGGGTTTCCTGGAACCCCTGCAAGGAATTGCAGACATGATCAGTGGCTCCCGTATCTACACACCAGGTGCTGGTAGATAACACCGCTAAACATGTTTCAACAACTAGAGTATGAGATATACCTTTGTTTTGGTTCTTACGAGGACAGTCCACCTTCCAATGTCCTGCCTGCTTGCAGATGAAGCACTTGCCCTTCGGCTTCTTCATTCCAGCTTTAAATCCCGTACTCTGAGATTTATTCACTTTCTTTGCTGAACCATTTTGTTTCTTCTTCTTCTTACCTTTCGGTTTAGAAGTAGAACCATTTTCAACATAGTGAATTTGAGCATTGTGACGAAATAACCCTTCTGCTGCTTGAAGTTCTGTCAGTAGTTCCCCTAATGAATAAATCCTTTTATTCATATTATAGTTCAGGCGGAACTGCTCAAAACTTCTAGGTAGGGTTTGGAGGATCATATCGATCTGGGTTTCCCCATCAATTTCTCCTCCAAGGATCTGTATTTCGTTCAGATAAGCCATCATGTTTAGGATATGATCCCTTACAGGAGTACCCTCTTGCATGGTGGCTGTCATTATCTTTCTCATAGCTTCTTGTCTAGAAGCCCTATCCTGATGACCAAAGAGTTCCTTGAGATTGTTCATAATATCATAAGCTGTTGGTAAATCTTTATGTTGATGTTGCAATACATTTGACATTGAAGCCAAAATGTAACACCGCGCCATCTCATCTGCTTTTACCCATTTCCTATGATATTCAATCTCCTCTTGGGTAGATTCACCAGTGGGTGCATCAGGGCAATGCTCAGTCAGTACAAATTTATAGCTTTCAGCAGTAAGAACAATGTCCAGGTTTCTTTTCCAATCTATGTAATTTGGTCCAGTAAGTCTATTTTGTTGAAGTATGATGGACAGTGGGTTGAAAGTCATCCTAAGAATCACAAATAACTTTTGGTCAGAACTCTAAATTTAGAATAATATTGATTCCTCAAACAATACTATTTTAAATTAACCAACACCTTAAAACACCGTGAATTTTGTATGCCACGTTAGTGTGGACGATACAAATTCAACATTAGTAAAGGAGGGTTTTAACCCATTAATTTTATTATCTTGTCAACCTAACTTTTGACAAATAAAATTAATAGTTGGTATTATTTGGTCACACAAATAATAGCAGTGACTCCGTTGGGGAGGATACTATTAGATGTGTCTAAGTGTACACCATTACTTGACACTAAGTCCATTAATAAGATTATGCCCCTTCCGTTGGGGAAGATCACACGCTCTTAATTAACTTCCTATAGTCATCCAAAATGGAAGTCTGTTCTAGTGATCCGCAAACAAGCTCATCCGTTATGGAGGAAGGCACTCAGAGCCAACGCGCAAGCTTGTTTGCATCACTTACAAACCAGTAATGGAGACCATGGGATTTACTTAAAAATCCCTCTCCCACTTAGTTATTTATAAATGAGGAATTTTAACTATGCTAGCCTACTAAACTTGTAAACTAACATGCACACACAGCACAATATAAAAGCAATAAATAGAAAATTTAATTTTCAACTATTATGTCTTTTATCTTTAATTGTCCTCCGGGTGTTGTCATCCGAAGCTGCTGCCATATTTGGCCACCGCCACCGGGTCTATCTGTCGCATCCATCTTGCTCCGAGTTCCGCTGCGCCTCTGGTCCTTAGAAGGTTCCACGCTTTGCAAGATTCGATCCGCGACATAAATAGAATTTTACATTTTGATCCTATATTCCATAAAAGGAATGTACATGTATCTAGATCAAAAATAAAATCCTAATAAAACTAAATACAGCTCCTGTTGTATTTTAATACAATCATGCACACACATATAAATTGCCCTTGACATGTCCAAGGGTCCAATCACACACATAATTAAATAAAAGCCATAATAGTTGGATCCTGCATCCATAGAGTTAGCACATCCTACTATTAACCTGCCTAAATTATGTATGACATGTGCATAATTAAACTAAATACCAAATACACAGAGGCAAAACCCTAGCTCTGATACCAATTGATGGTTGCTACTCGGAAAGCCTATAGGTTCCACTGTACAAAAATTTTGTACAAAGGTCTGAACCTTTTCCTAGCTACCATGTGTTCTTTTAAATTAAATTTTGGATCTCCTGCGGAACTTAACACGTTTGATCCAAAACTTAATCTATTTGTTCTTTTAGGTTTTGACTTGGATCTCCTGCGAAACTTAACACGTTCGACCCAAGTCTCCTTAAGTTATTAATTCCATTAAATATCAATTTCCATAAAAGGTTCCCAGGTTCGACGTGGCGAGGCACATGGCCTTCTTGGATATGGGAGCAACCACCACCGACTAGACAAAACCTTTAATAGAAAGCTAATATTTAATTTCCTAAAATAACTTTAGGTTAACCAAAGAGAACAATCAAATCACAAGGAAAAGAAAGAAACAAAAGAACACAACTTCGAAAAACCATATTCGAAATACTAGAACGTAAGCCTCTTGTATTTGGTATTATTTCCATAAATAACTAGCATGATGCGGAAATAGAAATTACTAGTTATACCTTGTAGAAAAACCTCTTGATCTTCTACCGTATTCCTCTTCTAACCTCGGACGTTGTGTGGGCAACGATCTTCCAAGATGAGAAACCACCAACCACCTTCTTCTCCTCCAAGCAAGGTTCGGCCACAAAGGGAAACTTCACCAAGGAGGAAAAACAAAATACTAACCAAGCTCCAAGAGATGCTAGCTTTCTCTCCTTCTTCTTCTTCTTCTCCGAGTAGTATCCGGCCACCACAAGAACTCCAAGGGAGAGGGAGAGGTTCGGCCACCACAAGAGGAAGAGAGGGAGAGGGTAATGGCCGGCCACAACACCAAGGAAAGAGGGAGAGAAAACAATAGAGGTTGTCACTTGTGAAGGCACCCTCACCCCTTCTTTTATATTCCTTGGCCTAGGCAAATTAGGAAATAAATTTTCCTTAATTTCCTTGACATGATTTAATTGAGAGAAATAAAATAAAATTTCCCCAATTAATTTGTGATGGCCGGCCACATCATTGGAAGGCAAATAGGACAAGTTTCAATCAACAATTAAAACTTCCTAATTTGTTTCCGGAAATTTTAAAAAAAAATAAAATTTCTCTTTAAAATCTCTTCATGGTTAATAAAAGGAAATATCTATAATTTTAATTTTATTAACATGTGAATAATTAAAGAGAAAATAAAACATCTCTCCAATCTACAAATAAGGAAAGAGATCTAATCTCTTTCTTTAATCTTTTGTAGATCTTTTATAAGAGAGATATTTTAATTTTAATTCTCTTTAAAATATATCTTCCACATAATAATAAAAATTAAAATTAAATTTCTTTTTAATTTTATTTGGCCGGCCCTACTAGCTTGGGTTCAAGCTAGGGCCGGCCACCCCAAAGTATACCTAGGCCGGCCCTAGCTTGATTCCCAAGCTAGCTTGGCCGGCCCCCTTTGGGTGGGTGTAAAAGGTGGGTATAGGTGGGTATAGTACTCTATAAATAAGAGGCTACGATAGGGACCGAGAGGAGGAATTTGTTTTGGTCTCCCGATAAAATTAAGCATCCCGTGTTCGCCCCGAACACACAACTTAATTTTATCAATGATAATTCATTCCACTAGAGAACTATCATTGAACTACCGCACCAATCCCAAATTACATTTTTGGGCTCCTTCTTATTATGAGTGTGTTAGTCTCCCTGTGTTTAAGATATCGAATGTCCACTAATTAAGTGAGTTACTGACAACTCATTTAATTAATATCTAAGTCCAAGAGTAGTACCACTCAACCTTATTATCATGTCGGACTAAGTCCACCTGCAGGGTTTAACATGACAATCTTTATGAGCTCCTCTTGAGGACATTATCAACCTAGTATCACTAGGACACAGTTTCCTTCTATAATCAACAACACACACTATGAGTGATACCATTTCCCAATTTATCGGGTTTATTGATTCATCGAACTAAATCTCACCCATTGATAAATTAAAGAAATAAATATCAAACATATGTGCTTGTTATTATATTAGGATTAAGAGCACACACTTCCATAATAACTAAGGTCTTTATTCCTTTATAAAGTCAGTATAAAAGGAACGACCTCAAATGGTCCTACTCAATACACTCTGAGTGTACTAGTGTAATTATATAGTCAAGATAAACTAATACCAAATTACACTACGACTTTCTAATGGTTTGTTCCTTTCCATTCTGGTCGTGAGCTACTGTTTATAATTTATAAGGTACCGATAACATCATCTTCTGTATGTGACACCACATACTATGTTATCTACAATATAAATTAAATGAACAACTACAAACAAATGTATATAATTAGACCAAATGTGATTCTTTATTCATAATGAATGTTTACAAAGCTTTGGCTCTCAGTATACACTCCAACACTTAGCTCGCCGAGGGTGGTCCGTCGGTGTAGTTGAGCACTCCTTGAGCTGATATGCCATTGAGATGTTCCATTGAGGTCCAAAGTTGGGTGGTCTCGACTTTGGCACTCTTGTGTGACGGCTTGAGTGTGAAGTTTGGTGAGATTGGTTGTGAGTTGGATTGGTTAGGATTTATTTCATTTTATTAGTGTTTTATTAGTGTTCTTATCATTGCAATTTAGCATTTCTTTGTTTTGTTGAAGTTTAATTCATGTTTGGTAGTTGTTTAATTCTTGTTTGATGCTTAGTTAATTGTTTAGTGTTTAAGTTCTAAGTTAGGGTTTAAATTCTGCTTAGATTAGATTTTATTTCTGTCTTGTTATTTCATATTTAGTTTAAGTGTGTTGATGGATTTATCACAACGTAGTGTGACAATGCGTAATGATTTGTTCATTGGCACATAGTTAGGTTTTATTCTTGCTTTAGATTAATCTCTTTATTGTTGTGCTTTTCCATTGTTACATTTAGATTCAAGCTTAAATTCCCCTAACTCCATTTTTATATCGAAAACCCCAAAAATAGGAATAAAATACAATCCTAGATTACATATCATCGTTGGTTCCTCGAGAGCGATCCTGGGCTCGTTACTACGACATTATTGTTTAATTAAGGGGTTCAGTGGAAAATACATTTGTATAATTTGATAAGCCTATTTGTGACATTTAATATAGATTTTCTCGCTTCATCAGTGCCCTCCATGGAGCTTGGAGACACCTTCGGGTGGATAAGCAGCGAGCGTTGTGGAGCTAATCAACGTGGCTGACTCAGGGTTGGAGGTGCCTCCTATGGAGGTTGGAGGCGCGGTTCGAGCAGAAGCTAATATACACTTGATTTCAGCAACCTTTCTACCGCGCATTGCTCAAAGGACGATCCGACAAAGTTGTAACTTGACTCCGACAACCGAAAGCCTTCAACTCTCATTTCTTACTTGTCGGTATATTGTTATTTATGGCATTTAAAGTGTACTTTGATTTGTAAATATTTTGAAACTATAGTGATTACCCATCGAAAGCACTCTTACATGCGAGCCTTGGATTAGGAGTCGCCACAGGCTCCAAACCAAGTAAAATCTTGGTGTTTGTGTATTGATCTTTATTTTCTGCTGTGATTACTCAATTATCTTAAAAATGAAAGTGAAAGTCACGAACGCTATTCACTCCCCCCCTCTAGCACTTTACGATCCTACATAAAAAAACAAAATTACTTGCAAAATAGATTTAGCACATATGCATAAATTAATTTATGAATTAGATCTTATTTTACCAAGATTAGGATTTAGTCTTGGTCTTAACTTAGATTTCTAAAATGGATCTAAGTTAACATGTGCCTACAATCCCATTGGACTTATCCTCACTAGATCTCTCTCTTCTAGTTGTTTCCCGTCACTTACCATTTGCAGATTTACTTGACGTCTGACCCACCATGTCTTCCTACTAGATGCCCCCGTCATGTTGTACACCACCGTTATGCCTTTGCCCATCTCTCTCTTTTATTTTTGTTTTCATCTTCTTCCTCATTTCCTTCTTCACTTTCTCTTCTCTAATAGCAATAACCTACAGTTTTTACCTCTCCTCTTCTCAAGCACAAGAGCTTTCTTTTCTTCTCCTTTCTCTTCTCTAGAAAGTAAGAAACGTAACATCAGCTGCTACCCTCTTCTAGCAACATGTGCAACCTTTGTATCTTCTACCTCTTCTCATGTTTTTTAGGATTTTGTTTGGCACCATAAGAATAGTCCTATTTTGTCTTGATTTGCTCTCTTTAATCATTACCGAGCTCACCAAAGCTAGTTGAGGTAGGTAACAAAGAAGGTAAAACTCTCCTCTTTAATTTGCTTCTTCTTCCTTATCTTCTCTCCTTTGTTATCACAAAAACAATGGTCTTCCCAGTGGCGGATTTACAAAGGGGCTTGGGGGGGCCACGGCCCCCCAAGTCTCCATGTAAATCCTCCTTATATATGCATGCACTACAAGAAAAAAGCCTTACAACAACAGTTTTTCACCGTTGTCGTAGCCCCTTTCGGACTGTTGTTAAAGGCCGTGTTGTTAAAAGGGGTACCCAAAGACAACAGTTTTTAACCGTTGTCTTTGAAGGCAAAGACAATAGTTTTACAACGGTGAAAAACCGTTGTCTTTTCCTTCAAAGACAACAGTTTTTCACCGTTGTCTTTGAGCGTCTACCTTTAATAACAGGGTTTTCAACAACAGTTTTAAACTATCTACGACAACGGTGAAAAACCGTTGTCTTTTTTAGATAAAAAATAAAAAAAATTAATACACAATTTTTCAATATTATAAATCATTCAAAATACTAAATTTCAAAATAAAATTTAATATATAATTTTCTAACATTCAAAAATAATATCTATAACATTCTGAAGAAATTTCATAAGCAACCAATAAAATTTCATAAGCAACCAACAAAATGATAACACTATTAAAACAAAGGTAGAACAATATAACACAAGATTTTCTAATCTGTTTTGACTGTTGAACTTTTGCTCCTAATCTGTTTCAAGGATCGCAGCGCTGCTACAGTGCTCTTCATGTATAAGCTCTGCATATATTTAATCTCCTCCATCTCCGGAACCCTCCCACCTGATTGTGCCGGCTTTGACACTCCACTTTGTCCGTCGCATTCTGCTGAAATTGACAGGTTGTTGCTGGGGAAGAGGTGGTCGAGCATAGCCACACACTCCTTCACGAGTTTGTATAGGAGATCAGTTGTAAAGAATGGCTGCTGCAGCACCTTTTCGATGAAGGGCTGCCTGATAAGTGCTCCTATTCTCTTGTCATACTTCTTCAATATTTTCACTAGACCTGAATTCATCACAACAAGAATAATAAACCATCTAAATGAGTGCACAAATTTTAAAAAAAAAAGAATCAGAAGAAAGGACAAAACAGTTAATCAATAACACTCAGATAATTGTAAACTATAATTAGGCTCTGATCATGACTATGCTAACATGAGTTTCCTTGTTAACAAATTAAGAAATAATGGTTTGGAGAAATTAACAAACAAGACATGTAATATCTAAAACAAATGGGAGAGTTTGATACCTAAATAAAATCAACCTTGTTCAGTCAATGTAAAATCAGTTAAACTGCATTGGTAGTAGGCAAATAACATAAAATTTTCTGTTGTGGAAGTTATAATGAGAGTTCAACAAATAAACGATTTATAGCATAATAAAAAAGCTAAAACGAGTTCAACAGTCAAAGTTCATGTTGTCAGCTGAATAAACAAAGATGTGCTGGAATGGTTAAAGATAAAACCATCCTCGTGCTCCTATTTTCATGGGTAATTTTTTAGTGGATCAGCCGTTTTTCCAGATCTTGCATCAGACCAGGCTTTGGCAATCGTCCGCTTCATCTCATCATCGCCTTCTTCATACATGTTCTGAAAATATATTAAAATCACTATCCGAGTTTGAATACAACAACTCAGAGGCCAATAGAGAAGCATAGAGGATAGATAGATCACCTTCATCAAATCCATAATTCCTGCCATCGGATCTTTCTCTTGGCCAAGATTTGGCTTAAGCTGCAAATCAAAAAGCCAAATAGTTCTTGATGTTCTAAGAGAACTATTGGCGAGATGAACAATGCAAACAAGAAAGAGCAAGTATGTAAAAGCCTACAGGTGGAGGGCGACACACTTAAATTTGCAAGATATAACAGAATTAGAATGCAGTATCATTCCATTTATTATATGTTTGCTCAAGGCCAAATTCTACTACTCTTTTCCAAACATATTTATGCCAACTTCAATATTATGTTCTTCATATAAGGTTTACTTGGCAAGACTACAAATGATACTAGAATGTAGAAACTAAGTTTAGGAAGAATGTAAGAAGCAGTGTACAATATTAATACGCATGAATTTAAGAAAGCAAAATCTATAATTTATGACATTATAAGTACCTTGTCTTCCTTAAAGTGCAGGTCCAACCAGTTTACCAATTTTCTATAATTTATGCTATAAATCAGTTAAACTGCATTGGTAGTACACAAATAACATAAAATTTTCTGTTGTGGAAGTTATAAAATTTAAACTGCATTAAATGAGCCTACGTAGTAAATGAAAGACGATGGAAATAAGAAAACCTAATCTAACTTAAACTATGATTGCAAGGAAATTAAAGACAACATAAAGTAAGCATGTAATGAAACTAAGCATGGAATGTAACTTAGAGCATTAAAGAAAGCTAATCTACCCTAGCCTAATTGCATTCAAATGAAGAACAAAACTTATAGCAATTGCAAAAGATAAGACAAGCAAACATTAAGTGAAATAAAATGCACGAATTTAAACCTACTGTTGGAAGAAACATTTTGTCGAACACCTTATGAGCATAAATCGAAATGACATGAGTACATGCAAATCTAAAACAAGGGAGAACAACTCAATACAAGCATCAAACAATCAACTAAAAGAAACATCACTATCAATTCGAATCAAGTGAAGAAACTGCAACAAACAAAAGCTGTCCAGATCTGTTGAAGAATTGCTGATCGAACTTGAAGACTGCTGTGGAAAAAAAGGTGGAGCTGTGACTGGCCAAATCTGGTCCGGATGAAGGAAGTAGTGCTGGAATTGAAGTATGCTGTGCTGACCAAATCTGGAGAAGATGTTGTTGCTCGAACTCAGAACTCGGAGGAATGAAGTCGCCTGTTGAATCTGTCGCGAACCCTAGCCCGCGCGAGGAAGAAATGCCGCGAACACGGAGGACGTCGCGAACAGAGAGAAGACTGAGCCGTAGAGGCAAAATTCCTTGAAAATTAACTCATTGACTCAAATCTTTAGGTTCAATTTGGATCAACTTGAGCTCAATCCCTAGAAAATAAAAGTGCACAATTATAAGTAGAAATTCATAAAAATAGGAAGAATTATAACAAAACTCATAATATAAATTCAACTTAATAAACATGATAAAAATCAACAATTAATCATATGAAAGGATTAAAACATGAAAATTAAAGGTAGAAATAATGTATTAAAATGCTAATTATCAAGGGCTCGGGAGGTTATTGTGGCGGTGAGCTGGGACAGAGGAATAGGGCAATGACAACACTAGAGTAAAGATCGGTTAGAGCAAACCTGGTTCGATCGTCGAAGCTGCGATGTGTAGAGAGGCGCCGCAGGAAGTTAGATCTAGGGTTCAAACCCCTCTTAACCGAAGATCCACCAATGCAGGGTCGGCGACTCTAGGAGAAGAGAAATCTCTGGATGGACTCCAGTGATCAGTGGAGAAGAGCCTTAGCCGGCGGTGGACGCTTGGTGCTAGCGCGATCAATTTCCTCGTGGCTTCGGCATCGGGGAAGAGTTAGGGCTCGGCAACGGCAGCTATGGCGTTGATTGGAGCAAGGCACGACTCAATGAGGCTTCAGCCGACGTTGAGTAACTCTTGGCTGGTGGTTATGTATGCATGTGGGGAGAAGAAGTATCGCGGCGTCGATAGGCGGCGAGGATCAGCGTCGGGTTGGGAAGGAGGGGAAAGGGGAATCGTCAGTGGTGACCTAGCCTCACGCGAACAAAAAAACTCTTTGTTCGTGAGTTTTTTTTCGTGAAGTTAAAAAAAACTATTATTTTTTTGGGATTCAACAACATTCAATAGACAACAGTTTAATAAAACTGTTGTATATTATCATGTAAGCAACGCTAAAAGACAACAGTTTTTTAAAATCGTTGTCTTTGACATACATTAGACAACAGTTTTTTAAAAATCGTTGTCTTTGACATACATTAGACAACAGTTTTTTAAAAACCGTTGTCATTTAAAAAAAATTATGGTGAACAACAACGGTTTTCAATAAAACCGTTGTTAAATGGCAAAAAGACAACAGTTTCTCGAAAAACTGTTGTCTATTAGGTGTGGTTAAATCTAAAATTTCTTGTAGTGATATGGTTATATATATTATATATACTAGGATATATATATATAGTATACAGATATAATTAGAATGGTGAAGGAGTATAGGATGATGAAATTAATCTTCCTTTTTAATATATTTTAATATAATCGATGATATACTTTTAAATATGCTATATAATTTTAGAGAAAAATATTTCTTTTGGGTGTTTTTTAATTTACCTGATAGGCATTATGTTGGAAAAAAAATAAAATTTAACAAAAGGAAACTAATTTACTTGATAGGAATTATGTTGGAAAAAAAAAATTAACAAAAGGAAACTACTGATCATTAATTATATACAAATATTATTAGTAATAATATTATTAGTTTATTACTATATAGAAATTTTTTCTAATTTATGATATAGGCATTTTCTCTTCTATGGCTAGACATCTCGATCTTTTCCAATTCACACCAAAATCATTATTGTTACTTTCATTGTCAATTGTAGCATCATCGATCGCCAGAATTCAAAATTGATTACATATTTAGAAAGTCCGCAACCTAAATTTTCTATTGGTAGTTTGATACCAAAATCTTGAGTAATATCGCAACTTGAGAAGGGTCGTTGGCCCTTGTTTCGTGTCGGAGCTACATTTGAACTTGTTCGTTATTGTTGTCTTGTCAACCACGGTAACCTAGGACGGTGATTTCTAAGTAAATTTTGACCTCGATTTCAGTAATAAATTGAGAATTCGGAGGTTGTTCAAGGGTGTACAAATTTCTGACGATAATTTTTTTTGTCACTTAGCATACGGCCCCCCTAAATTTAAAATTCTGGATCTGCCCCTGGGTCTTCCTTTTATTTTTTTTGCAAGCATCCCTTTACAAGCAGCTCTTTTTTGCTTTATTTAACCATAGTAAGAACAAGAGGAGTAAGTTATTCCTTTCTTCTTCCATGTTTCATTAATTGAAGAAGAGTTGTAAAGTATAAAATTTATTTTATTAGGTTGTTAGTTAGGATGATTATTTAAATTGTAATGAGGTCTCATATGTAGAAATTCTTTGACTTTGAGTCATAGATAAGTTACGAGGATCCTCGATTGTTTCAATTAGACTTAATCAAAGGCTAAGGTTGATATTTTCAAATTTAAGTTTGTTTTTATCTCCTTAAATTTGAAATTTAAAGTTTTGGATTGTGAAAATTGACCTACCAAATTTTTAAAAATTTCAACTTATATTTTAAAAATATTTTTTAGTTTTTAAGAGTTGGATAATCTGATTTTATATTGTATTAATTTTTTAAATTTATTGAATTCGGCTCCTGGTTGAAAATTTTGGCTACATCAATTCATATTGATCTATATAGGAGCATCGTTGTCGATGTTGGAGGTTGGTCGGTAGACATCCAGTAAGTATCAAGCCAATCCACATTATCGGAGAAAGTTCCATTATTAGTAGTGAAAAAAATAACGTGG
This sequence comes from Zingiber officinale, assembly GCF_018446385.1. Taxonomy (NCBI): domain Eukaryota; kingdom Viridiplantae; phylum Streptophyta; class Magnoliopsida; order Zingiberales; family Zingiberaceae; genus Zingiber; species Zingiber officinale. The sequence continues at coordinate 70,976,542 of NC_055999.1, forward strand.
AGACACACTCATTCTGAATGCATCCAATACGATTAAAACAATATAACTAAACTTGGAATGGGAGCAAAGTTCCTTCTAAATAAATATAAATTAGTCAGGAGGAGGAGAAGGAAACTTACACCTATGGATCCTTTCGGAATCAATTAATTATATAATAACAATGAAAGATATATTTTTGCCATTTCAAGCTTGATTTGGACCATTAATCGAATTGATGAGATGCCTAGCTCCCATTAATTAATTTCCAATTCCTCTTAAAATTTAAATGTGTTTCCAAATCTCACTTCCTTCCAAATTTTATTCAATTAATCTTATCATTAATTCCCGTTAATTAAACTTCTTTATTCTCCTGTTGAATCTCTCTATAAATTATATTCACGCACCAGTTGAAAAAGTATATATCTTCATTAATTATCGCAATGGCGGCCATAGTTACCTTCTTCCGCCTCCTCTTACTGATCTCCTTCGTGCCGACTCTTGTCCCACAAGACACTGTCTTTGACATTGAGTTGATCCACCGCGACTCCCCCAAGTCGCCACTGTACAACAGCTCGATGACACCTTTTGATCGCCTACAGGCCGCCACTGTTCGCTCGGTCAACCGAGCTAGCTACTTGGACAAGCGCATCACCATGAAGACCTCCGCTGACATGGAGATCGGCTTGCGCTATATTGATGGGGAATTCTTTATGCTGATTAGCATGGGCATGCCAAACTCGCAATCTGTGTGGGGCATCATCGACACCGGCAGCGAACTAAATTGGGTTGACTGTGATGGCTGCCAATGCTCCAATGGGAACACCACCCTATTCAATCCTAATGCATCCCTCTCCTACAAGAAGTTATCTTGCTTTTCCGATGAATGTAGGAGCTTGAGCATGGGTCGTTGCAATGATGATGAGATGTGCCAGTACCATGCCGCCTATGGCGGTGGCTCCAACGTCGACGGAATTTTATCGTCAGAAACCTTGCATTTAGCCTCATTAGATCCGTTCCAATTATTCTTAATTCCAAATATGACATTCGGTTGCAACTTCCGGTCTGTGAAGACTGGAATTGCCAACCCTAGCGGCATCATTGGGTTGCGCCCCAAGCCTCCATCTCTGATCTACCAGCTTGCCCCTAAGTACATTAGCAAGTACTTCTCCTACTGCCTGGACATGCTCGATGAGGGATTCAGTAGTAGGCTCTTCTTGGGACGCGGCAAACCGACGGTCGCCGGAAATAGGATCGTCACGCCGCTCAAGACGCAAGACAACTTCTACGCCGTGCAACTTAACGCCATCTCAATCCCGGATGAGTTTAACATCTTCCTTACTACGAGGTCCAAGTTGAGCGCCGGAAACATCATCTTCGACTCTGGCACCGTCATGACCATGCTGGACACTGTAGTGGTGGACCAATTGGTGAGGGAATTGACGGATTACGTTAACTTGCAGATTGTGAAGATTGACTCATTCAAATTGTGCTTCACGGTGTTCTCGACAGAGGTAGAGGAGAGGCTGCCGGGGTTGTGGTTCTCGTTTGATGGGACATTGGGGAACTTCAGGGTGAGCCCTGAAAACTTGTTTAGGTGGTTTAGACGGAATGTGAAATGCATGGTGATATTGGGAAGGGATGGTATACAGATCTTTGGGAATATTATGCAGCAAGATATTTTGGTTGGACATGATCTAGAAAAAATGGAATTGACTATTGTAGAGAAAAAATGTAGCGACTTATATAAACCCTAATAAGCGTGTATTATGTAATATGAAGTGCTAAGTTGAACATTCATATTTATATTTATGGTCATAAGTCATGGAATTTCATTGAAAGGAAATGTGCATTTATTTATTTTTTCAATGATTTAACTAGACAATTTAATTGACTAGGAGAAGTTTGATTGAATAAAATTTTCTCTCTCTTTGAAATGATACAAATTAACATTACATGTTATTTCAAATTAGCATTACATGTTATTTCTAAATACAAGGAGGTGTTTGGAATTTTATATTAAGTTCATTCGAGTTCCATATCCAACTATTGAGAATGTTTGCGAGGGTGAATAATGACTCACATGTTTTCATTTTGACTGTTGATAGTGTACTCGTGTATAAGATGTTAATGCACAGTAAAAAATAAATGAATTTTATTTGATGAGGTATTTCCTCATAATAAAATATTCTCTTTATTTCATTGATCCAATATCAACAAAGTCATTTGTTAGTAATGTACCAGAAAATACGGACAAATTGATCTAAAAAGTCAAGCCTTTACAAGACTCTGCCTCTATAAGACTCCTTCCTACCACGACATTCCAATATGTAGTGTTATAAAATTATTTAACAAAAATAATATAATATAAGGGATAATTTAAAGGAAATATATTTATATGAATTAAAATAAATTATTGAAAATTTTCTATATTTTATATGAATTTTTGAATATTTCATTGAGATAAATTTGGGTTTATATCCTATTTGAAATCTGAATTAATTGATTCAGTTAAATTAAGTTTAAATTCCTAATTAACTTAAGTTTCCCTTTTATCCCTTCGCGTCTCTTCCCTCACCCCAGGTGTTCGCGGTGTCATTTCATCGCACGCAATGGCGTAGCCAGATTGAACAATTACCCTGGGCTAAAAATGTTGAACCCAGTAAAGCCTAGCCCAGCATAGCAAGGTTAAGGCCTAAAATTGCTGGGCATTGCTTACTAGGTGAGGCTAACCCTGGGCTAAAAATGTTGAACCCAGTAAAGCCCAGCCCAGCATAGCAAAGTTAAGACCTAAAATTGCTGGGCATTGCTTACTAGGTGAGGCTAAAATTGTCGGGCATTGCTAGGCTGCACTGGGCTAGAGCCTAATAAAGCCCAGCCCTGGCTACGCCATTGATCGCACGTCTAACCTGGTACCGATCGCTGCTCATGTACAGCCGATGCCGGTGTCATGCTCCTCCTTCCTCTTCTCCCCTATCGCCACCATTGGTTGTCGTGTCTGAGCAGCTACATTCTGCTTTTGCTGGCCGCCACCAAAAATCTCTGACGACGAACTCGACCAAATCATCATGTCCCGTGGCCACCTTTTTGCCACTATGCCCTCAACACCATGTTTTCATAGTCATTATCGTAGCCACCTTTTTGCCACTATGCCCTTCCTTCTCAGCCGTGAAAATAATCCCTCATGGATGCATCTCCAGCAAGGTAAAAAACTAATTGTTGATTTTTATTAATTAAATGATTTATTGATTATAGTGTTGATTGACTAAGACTAATTACAGTAGTAATTAAATTGATAATTATTTTTTTTTTTTAGTATCCAAGTCTTCAGTTTAATTAATCTAAGTGACCAGTCCGGTCTCACAGAAGTTCTCCATTAGTCATCTGGGTAACTCAGAGAATTGCTCATGAAGACCCATCTTGATAGTCAGCATTCTCGGATGTGCTTATAATTACTTAATTGATTTGATGTAATTAATGAAATTGATTAATTAAAGTTGTGATTGTCCGTTTAATAGATTAATCAATTAATTAATAATGCTGGTAGGAGATTAATCTGACTTAGGATTAATCGTTATTAATGAATTTAAGTAATTAATTAATTAAATTTTGATTTTTTGGCTACTTAAATGATTAATTAGTAACAATTAATGGTTTATCATTTATTAGATTTAATAATTACAACAACAACCAAGTCTTTTCACACTACGTGGAGCCGACTATATGAATTTCCTTACCATATATGTTGTTTCATCATCATCGAAGGAGGTGTCGGCGTCTGATTCGTCCTTCTTGGCTTTTAAAGCAATATTATTTGATTTCTATATTTCCTAAGAATCTATACAGCGAGACTTGTGAAGTTGAAAGGTTGAAATTAAGTTTTCAAGAATACATACCTCGAGGTCCTTAAAGATGTAGTAAGCATCTACTAAGGCTGACCACTCCTTGAAAAAGAGTTAAGTGTGTACCTTAAGGAGTCATGATTTGTTACCTTTTCTCCGAGGTTGTTGAGCTGGGTGATCAGGTCTTTGATCCTTGCCTGGAGTTGGACTACCTTCTCTCCCTTGTCCATTCGGAGGTTCGTCAGTTGGCTTCGGAGGATGTCCCACTTTGTCAGTTTAGCTTCCGAAGTACCTTCCTGGAGCTCCAGGCATTTCTCCCAGAGATCTTTGGCAGAGTCGTAGCTTCTAATCAGGTTGACCTCTTGGGGTCGAAGAACGCTAAGTAGATGAAACTCTGCTTTTCCATTAGCCACAAAGTCGGCTTGCTCCTTCTTCATCTATGTGTACTTTTTTTTCTCGGCTCCGTGTTGATCTGTAGGTGCTACAAAATCACATTTTATAATTAAAAGAATTTCAAAGTCATTTTAAAAAAAAAACCTCCATGCACTTCTTCCACATTGCGAAGTCTCCCTCAAACTTCGGCGGATAGATGCTAGATTTGGCTATTTCTTTTGCTTCAGATGGTGGTTAGTCCTTCTAAAGTGTGCCTGGCTCTAATACCACTTGCTAGGATCCGTGTGACCAACAAGAGGGGGTGAATTACCCTTCAAAAAGAAAACGAAACGTTTCTCGATCTTTTGAAATATTAAAGCACTTCTATAAAAAAGAATTGATAAATTAAAAAAGAAAGAATCTACCGATTTTACTTGGTTACATCCGGGAAGGTTGTTAATCCAAGACTTTGAAGCACTAATCAAATTCTCCTTTCATCGTAGGCGGAGAAGCCTCTTACAAGAGTTGAAAGCACACAAAGTAGTAGAACAATTAAAGAAACTTGTGTATAAGTGATTTTCAACTACTAAGATCAGGGCTATATTTATAGCCCTGTTCGGGGCGTCTAGAAGGGTTCCAAACGCCTAGACATGGATAGAATTTTATCTGCATCACACAGGATCGTGACAGTGCGTATTTCGATAAGTTTCTTGGTTCGGGTGCTCGGAAGGGTTCCAGGTGCCCGAACCACTTTCGCACTAGGCACCTCGTCAAGGCGCCCCTACTGGACCAAACTGGTATGGGTGCCCGGACTCTAATTAGCCTGAAGTTGACTTTTCATCTGAGTCTTCCGTGTTGGTGCAACATCTCTCAGGTCAAGGTTGACCTGGTTGACCAAGCTTGAGTCTTGGTTTGAGTTTCGATGTTTGACAATGCAAGGTTGATTGAAGAAGAGTCAAGTAGGTCAAGGATGACCGGATACTTGACTGGGAAGTCCTAACCGGGATGTTAGGCAGAAGGAAAGACCTAGTGAGTGAAGCTAGGCAGGAGGAAAATCCTGGTGAGTGAAGCCAGGTGAAAGGCCTAGTGAGTGAAGCTAGGCAATTGGGAAGTCCTAGTGAGTGAAGCTAGGCAGGAGGAAAATCCTGGTGAGTGAAGACAGGTGAAAGACCTAGTGAGTGAAGCTAGGCAATTGGGAAATTCCTGGTGAGTGAAGCCAGGCAAGAGAAATCCAGATGGGTCAAGGTTGACCAGACATCTGGTGAGAGTCCAAGTAGGTCAAAGGGATTGACAGGATACTTGGTGTTGGGATCTTAGATGGCTAGAGGGGGGGTGAATAGCCTCTTAAAAACTTAAACACAATTTCTACAAAGAAACTTGTTAGCACAGCGGAATTAGGAAACTAAGAGAAAGAGGAAACAAACACACTAACACACGGATTTACGAGGTTCGGGGATAACTTGCCCCTACTCCTCGGCGTGTCCGTAAGGTGGACGACTCCTTGATCTTCGGTAGATCGCACCCCGGATAAATTCCGGCTAAAGATCCTCCTTCGCGATGGAGTAACCTCTCCACAAAGTCTCAAGAAATATATATGTTAAAGCACAAGACTTATAGAGCTCGGTGGCAAAGAAGAATGAACTAAAGCTTACAACCACGCGAGGATCAGTGGAAACAGAGAACTCACAGATCGCAGTTTTTCACCCGAGAGCTCAAGAACACCACAACGATCAACAGAACGTTTTTCACTTTCTTGCTTTCTTGTTTTTGTTCATCTTTCCAGCATACACTGCTTCTTATGTCTCTGCTCAATCAGCCTGCACCGGATCGCTGCCAACCTGCACCGAATCCCTGCTGCAAGCTACGGCGTCGCCAATCGCTTCTCTTCCTCTTCTGATTCTCTTAGCTCACACCAATAGAACAACGGTCTTCACTGGTGCCTCTGAGCTCGAACCAATCACCAGGAGTTAAGCCAATCGCCGCCTGATCACTGCCAGAAACACAGCCAATCGCAACCTGTAGCCGTTGCTGCTTCAAATGCATTTGACGCAGAGAAAGCAGTGGAAAGATCCTTTGTCTCATTCCTTTGATGAGGCTTAATTTGAAACTAAGCACTGGTATGGTATCTGCAACCTGCATCTTCAAAAAGACTCACAGCAGAAGGTTAAACAAGGATGGGCAAAAACAAGTGCGAATCAGAAAACATCAGAGAAAGCGCATGCACAATGAACTTAACTGTGGATCGGTCAGCAGACCGATCACAGACCCCTGGACCGATCAGACAACAGCCTGATCGGTCTGGGGCTGGTCTGATCGGTCGTGACGACCGATCAGATTAGATGTGGATCGGTCCATAGACCGATCCAACTCCCTTTTCCCTTCCGCGATATTATCACCTGATCGGTCCACAGTGTTAGAGTGTATACTAAAAGTCTAGCTTTTGTTATAAACATTTATCTAGAAATAAGAATCACATTGGTCAAATGTCTACATTTATGATAAATGTAGTTGTTCAATTAATTTATATTATAGATAACATGGTGTGTGGTGTCACACACAGAGGATCACGTTATCAGTACCTTATAAATTATAAACAGTAACTCATGACCATAATGGAAAGGAACAAACCATTGGAAGGTCGTAGTGTAATTAGGTATTAGTTTATCTTAACTATATAATTACACTAGTACACTTAGAGTGTATTGAGTAGGACCATTAGAGGTCGTTTCTTTTATACTGACTTTATAAAGAAACAAAGACCTCAGTTATTATGGAAGTGTGTGCTCTTAATCCTAATATAATAACAAGCACATATATTTGATATTTATTTCTTTAATTTATCAATGGGTGAGATTTAGTTCGATGAATCAATAAGCCCGATAAGTTGGGAAATGATATCACTTATAGTGTGTATTGTTGATTATAGAAGGAAACTGTGTCCTAGTGATCTAGGTTGATAATGTCCCCAAGAGGAGCTCATAAGGATTGTCATGTTAAACCCTGTAGGTGGACTTAGTCCGACATGACGATAAGGTTGAGTGGTACTACTCTTGGACTAAGATATTAATTAAATGAGTTGTCAGTAACTCGCTTAATTAGTGGACATTTGACATCTTAAACACAGGGAGACTAACACACTCATAATAAGAAGGAGCCCAAAATGTAATTTGGGATTGGTGCGGTAGTTCAATAATAGTTCTTTAGTGGAATGAATTATTATTGATGGAATTAAGTTGTGTGTTCGGGACGAACACGGGAAGCTTAATTTCATCGGGAGACCAAAACCAATTCCTCCTCTCGGTCCCTATCGTAGCCTCTTGTATATAGAGATTTATACCCACCACATACCCACCTTCTTACCCATTGAACGAAATCCAAGCTAGGGCCGGCCAAGCCAAGTGGTTGAGCCAAATTGGTGGTCGGCCAATAGCTTGGAGCCCAAGTTTAGGTGGTCGGCCACATCATATTAAAAAGGATTTTTATTAAAATTATTTCTTATGTGGATATCATAGTTTTAAAAGAGAGTTTAAAAATTAAATCTTTCCTTTTAAAGCTTTCTACAAAAGATTAAGAAAAGATTTGAAATCTTTCCTTATTTGTAGATTGAAAGGAGATTTTATTTTTAAGAAAAACTTTCCTTTTTGACCATGATAATAATTTAAAAGAGAAGTTTAAAAATTAAATATTCTCTTTTATTAGTTTCTACAAAAGATTAAGAAAAGATTTGATATATTTCCTTATTTGTAGATTGAAAAGAGATTTTAATTTTTAGAGATAACTTTCCTTTTGGAAATTATCCACATGTTTAGAAGAAGAATTTTAATTTATAAAATTTCCTTTTTATTAACCAATCATGAAGGGATAAAAATTATTAGAGAAATTTTTATAAATTTCTAGAAACAAATTAGGAAGTTTTAATTCTTGTGTGAATTAAATTTTCCTTGTTTTAGGGGAATTAGAAGTGGCCGGCCATTATTATTAAAAGAAGAAAATTGTTTTTTAATTAAAATAATTTTTCTTTTTTATGACAAAAGAATTAAGGAATTTTTTATTAAAATTTCCTTATTTGTCAAGACCAAGGATTATAAAAGAGGGGGTAGAGGTGCCTTCACGGGTGATCAACTCTATTATTCTTCTCCTCTCTTTTCCTCCTTGGTGGCCGGCCCTAGCTTCTTCCTCTTCTCTTCTTCTTATGGCCGGTGGCAACCTCTCTTGGAGCTCTTGATGGTGGCCGGTTCTAGCTAGGAGAAGAAGGAGAGAAAGATGGTTTTTTTTCTTGCATCCCTTGGAGCTTGGTGGTGGTGGCCGGACCTCTACTTCTCTTGGAGAATTGTGGTGGCCGAAACTTGCAAGGAAGAAGAAGGTTCTTGGTGGTTCTCATCTCGGAAGATCGTTGCCCACACAACGTCCGAGGTTAGAAGAGGAATACGGCAGAAGATCAAGAGGTCTTTTTAGAAGGTATAACTAGTAATTTTTCCTTTCCGCATCATGCTAGTTATTTATGGAAATAATACCAAATACAAGAGGCTTACGATTCTAGTATTTCGAATATATTTTTCGAAGTTGTGTTCTTTTATTTTTTTTTCCTTGTGATTTGATTGTTCTTTTTGGTTGACCTAAAGTTATTTTAGGAAATTAAATATTAGCTTTCCATAAAAGGTTTTGTCTAGTCGGTGGTGGTTGTTCCCATATCCAAGAAGGCCATGTGCCTCGCCACGTCAGTACTGGGAACCAATTATGGAAATTAATATTTAATGGAATTAATAACTTAGGTGATTTGGATCAAACGTGTTAAGTTCCGCAGGAGATCCAAGTCTAAACCTTAAAGAACAAATAGATTAAGTTTTGGATCAAACGTGTTAAGTTCCGCAGGCGATCCAAAATTTAATTTAAAAGAACACATGGTAGCTAGGAAAAGGTTCAGACCTTTGTACAAAATTTTTGTACAGTGGAACCTCTAGGTTTTCCGAGTAGCAACCAGCACACAGACCGATCAGATTGCACTCAGTGTGCTACTGAGTGCTTCCTGATCGGTCCACAAACCGATCAGATTGCACTCAGTGTGCTACTGAGTGCTTCCTGATCGGTCACCAGACCGATCAGAGAATTTAGTCTCACTAGATCGGTCTGCGGACCGATCAGTCATCCAAAGTATCACTGGATCGGTCTGTTGACCGATCCAACGCCTATGTGATACTAGATTGGTCCGAGAACGAGCTACCGAGCCCTCTCTGACCTAATCCGGTCCAGAGAACGAGCTCCCGAGCCCTCTCTGACCTAGTCCGGAGAACGAGCTGCCGAGCCCTCTCCGACTTCGTCTGGTCCAGAGAACGAGCTACCGAGCCCTCTCTGACCTGGTCCGGAGAACGAGCTACCGAGCCCTCTCTGACCTAATCCGGTCCAGAGAACGAGCTCCCGAGCCCTCTCTGACCTAGTCCGGAGAACGAGCTGCCGAGCCCTCTCCGACTTCGTCTGGTCCAGAGAACGAGCTACCGAGCCCTCTCTGACCTGGTCCGGAGAACGAGCTACCGAGCCCTCTCCGACCTAGTCCGGAGAACGAGCTACCGAGCCCTCTCCGACTTCGCGTGCCAAGTTTCCAACTTGGACTTTTCCCTTCCACATGATCAACCTTGATCAGTAATCAATCCAAGTTCAATTAACATCTGATACAAACTTAAATCAGTGTCAACATCAAAACAACAGCCAGGTCAGACTGTATCAACAATCTCCCCCTTTTTGTTGTTTGACAACACAATTTAAGTTTAGATCAGAAACGTTCTTATTTTCATAATTTTAGGGGAATCAAGATCCTCCCCCTAAGATGAATACACCACGATGTAAGGAAGTCAATAACGGGAATCAAGATCCTCCCCGTTATCTTCTCCCCTAAGATCAAACCTTCATACATCTCTAAACTTAGATATTCTCTCCCCCTTTGTCAAACACCGAAAAGGTGAGAATGGGGTGATAAGACTCAAAAGACTCCCCCTTAACCCATACTGTCTTTTCCTTAATGCACCTAGAATTCCCTCTAAGTGTATGATGAGACAGTAATGAAGATATAGGAGGCAATCAAGACAAAGCATATGAACAGCATATCAATAGCCAATAGGAAACGACACATAAAGAAAAACAGGAAAATGAGCAGCATAAATAGATGAAATAAGCAGATATCCAGGTCATACAAAAATATCCAACAAACAACATCAAAAACATAGATAGCCAAACTGACATCGTAGAGCAAAGTGTATCAATCAGCTTCCTCATCATGAGGAATATCAGCAACACCAGTGGGAGGAATGGGTCCCTGAGGTGGAATGCCGCTGCTCGAGGATGGATAGCCCGGGAAATCCTGCGGAGGTGGGTATCTGGCCATCCAATCCATAATCGTCTGATGTGTCGCCCGCTGCTGACTGCGTAACTCATCGTAGTGCTTGTCAATCCGGACGCGCAGCCCGTGAAGCTCAGCAACCAGCAGCTCATCGTGCCGATCAAAGCGACTCTCCAGCTCGGCGATCTGCCAGCGCAGATCAGGATCAGCCTCTCCAATGTCAGCAGCAGGAGGAGCAGCTGCAACCTGTCGTGGAGGTCCCCGTGGTAACTCACCTAAAGCTCTCCCATCCTTCCACTGAACATCCCCATTTTGCCCTATGATGCCAGACTTGGAAAATACCTGTTTCCCAAGTCGGCAATCCTGCCTGACCATTTTGACTATTCTACCCTTAGAGACATCAACCTGAAGGGTCTCGAGCCAATCAGTAATTATATGCCCATAAGGCATATAAATAGTGGAGCTGCTAGGCTGAGAATATGATATGATCGAGGAGTAGATGCTCGACATGATATCAAAATCGAGACGCCGACGCAAACCATAAAGCATAAGACAATGAAATGATCGGATCTCAGATAATGGTTTAGATGTGATAGGTAGAAGACAGTTCGTGACAATCTTAAAAAGAATGTAGTCTTGAGGAGATAATCTCAAGGCTGCAAAAGTAGGGAAGTCAACATCTAGCTCATCTAGCCCTTGTATAGGCTGTCTGAAGAAGTACTCATAAATATCGTCAGGTGAGATATCCAAAGGTGGAAGTAAAGGATCTGGTAAGTCAGGAAATATCGAAAAGACATCACCGGTACACCTCCGACAATCGAGATACTCAAAGAAGGATGAGACACTGAAATCAAGAGTCCGCTTAGCAACTCTTGTTTTATAACCTAGATCATTAGTCTGATGAAGGTTATTATAGAACTCAGAGACCAAGTCATAGTTGATATCCCGTTCTAAGTAGACTAGTGGATCGAGTTTGTAGTAGGCTATGACTTCTGACACTTGTGGGCAAAATTCGTCTATGAATTTTCGATCCACGGACCTACAAGGGAGTAATTTGAATGTTCTTTGGTTGAAGGCATCCTCATAATGTTGGTTTGGAAATCTAGCCGAGACAGATGGTTGAGGTCGGGAAGTAGCCCTAGGCTTCGATTTCTCAGGTGACTTAGATTTAGAGGTCCCTTCACCCACTACTTTCTTTCTAAGGGTTAACAATGTGGTAAAATGGGGCAATGAGTGAGCACCGGAGCCACCAACAATCAAGAACCGAGACAACAGAAGATTCAGTGAGAAAGCAAAACAAAATGCCAAGTTCTAGAGAAGTTAGAAGTTACCTTGGTGCCATTGAACTTTAGGCAAGGGCTTCCGAGGGCTAGAGCTTCGGCTAGGGTTCGGCTAGTGGTCCGCGTGCAACGAGAAGAGAAGGAGTGAGGTGAGGGAAGGAGTCGGCTAGGGTTCCGCGTGAAAGAGGAAAAGAAGAGATCGGGAAGTTTTAATGGTCTGATGGGTATACAGTTGATGAAATGATCGGACGGCTGTCCGAACAGGAGAAATCCTGACCGATCAGGGAACGTCCTGATCGGTCAGGGAGTGTCCTGATCAGTCGTGGAGACCGATCAAGGAGCCTCCTGATCGGTCCCCGGACCGATCAGTGGTGGATCAGAGGCCAGAGCCCCTGATCGGTCGTGGAGACCGATCAGGGAACCTCCTGATCGGTCCCCGGACCGATCAGAGGTCGATCAGTAACAACTGATACGTGCCAGAACCCCTGATCGGTCTGCAGACCGATCAGATATCGAACAGAGAGTTGGAACTCTCCTGATCGGTCGTAGAGACCGATCAGATATCATCCTGATCGGTCCCTGGACCGATCAGTGTATGATATTTAGTGATTTCAGTCTCTGAAATTCGTATCGAAAGCTCTGAAACTTGTTTCAACAACTTCCAAGTTCAGAACCTAGGATCTGAAGAGCCCACAGATTATATTCAGTGATACCAATGAATATTTCCTAATGATGAGCTCTAATGATTTGGAATTATTTAGGGCTCGAAAGTTTTAGACACTTCAAAACAAATGTGTTGATTCTCAAAGTTTCAAAACCAGAGAAGTTTGTTCTGTTTGTTTGCTGAAACTATGATCTATAGTGAACCAAGGTAATCAATCTGACTCAGGCTATCGGTTCAAAATATATCCTTGCTATGATTAGTTACAAGTTTGTCAAAATATGTCAAAAATTTCTTCACCAACTTGTCCTACTTTCAATCAAAATCAGGAAGGTATCAATCAAGGGTATCAATCAACACATCAACAAGGTTAGATGATTTCTAGACACAGGTCCAACCAAGATTCCTTGGTTGGAATATATGAGTAAAATCTAGGAGCCAAATACACATGAATTATGTAATGGCCTTCCCCATACTCAATTTATGTCTCTTCAACCTAATTATTCAAGAGATGCATGATACATTTTGAATAATTTGGTTGATCCTAGCATCTCACCCCATTTCTAGCAAACAAAAATATTTTGTTAAACTTTATAGTTTGTGTGAGATGTTCCCAAGTTGCCCAAATTAATTTCCCAATTTCTCTTGTCATTTTAATGGTCCTTATTGATCATGATGTGGTCAAAATTACTTATTGAGACAAACACATTCCCAATTCCCTCCTTAAATGATTAAATTCATTTTTCGGAAGGGGTTTGGTGAAAATATCGGCTAGGTTTGACTTTGACTCAACATATGTGAGTGCAATGTCTCCCCTAGCTACATGATCTCTAATGAAGTGATGACGCACTTCAATGTGTTTGGTCCTTGAATGATGGACTGGATTTTTCGTTAGGTTTATTGTGCTAATGTTGTCACACAACACTTGCACTCCCTTATACGAAAGTCCATAATCTTCTAGAGTGTGAATCATCCACAACAATTGTCATACACTCTCTCCCATGGCAATGTATTCAGCCTCGGTTGTGGAGAGAGCAACACAATGTTGCTTCCGACTTGACCAACTAACCAATGATGATCCTAAGAATTGGCAACCCCCACTAGTGCTTTTCCGATCCAATTTGCACCCAGCATAATCGGAGTCGGTATAACCTATCAAGTCAAAAGACTTAGTACGAGGGTACCAAAGACCTACTCTAATTGTGCCCTTAAGGTATCTCAGAATTCTCTTAACTGCAATTAAATGAGATTCCTTGGCACAAACTTGATATCTAGCGCACATACCCACAGCAAAAAGTATGTCCGGCCTACTAGCTGTGAGATATAGAAGACTACCAATCATGCTTCTATATTGCGTTAGATCAACTGGTTTTCCACTCTCATCATTGTCAAGGCGAGTGTTTGTTGCCATTGGAGTGGATACTTCCTTAGAGTCACTCATTTTGAATTTCTTGAGCATCTCTTGAGTATATTTTGTTTGATGGACATAAATGTCATCTCGAGTTTGTTTGATTTCAAGTCCAAGGAAGAAAGTCAATTCTCCCACCAGACTCATCTCAAACTCACTCTCCATGTGAGTGATAAATTCATTCAAATAGTCCTTGTTATTTGAGCCACAAATTATGTCATCGACATACACTTGGGCTACAAAAATATTTTCACCATCTCTACGCAGAAATAGTGTTGGGTCTATTTGGCCTCTTACAAAATCCTTTTCTAGTAAATATGTTGACAACCTTTCGTACCAAGCTCGTGGTGCTTGTTTAAGCCCATAAAGAGCTTTCTTGAGCTTGTACACGTGGTTTGGAGCTTCGGTATTCACAAACCCTGGTGGTTGTTCAACATAGACCTCTTCTTTGATGAATCCATTTAAGAAGGCCGATTTAACGTCCATTTGATAGAGCTTGAAACCTCTATGTGCTGCAAAAGCTAGCATTAAACGAATGGACTCTAATCGTGCCACGGGAGCATAAGTCTCATCATAATCGAGGCCTTCGACTTGACTATAGCCCTTGGCTACAAGTCTCGCCTTGTTCCTTACGACTTCTCCCTTTTGGTTTGACTTATTTTTGAAGACCCATTTAGTTCCAATAATGGTGGTCTTCTTAGGTCTAGGAACTAAGTCCCACACTTGGCTCCTTTCAAATTGACCTAACTCATCTTGCATAGCTAAGATCCAATCAAGATCGTGCAATGCCTCATCAACTAATTTTGGTTCAATCTCTGAAATCAATGCGACTTCATTAGACTCATTTCTAAAGAATGACCTAGTCCTAACCCCTTGTTGGATGTCTCCCATAATTTGGTCTTGGGGATGACTAGTGACTATCCTAGTTTGTCTTGGTGTTGGTGGTACCTCATGAATGGTCTCACTAGGCACATGCAAGGACTCAATATCAGGCAAAGGATTAGATTGAGTTCTTTGTTGCCTTTGCTCATCAACATCAGAGTCAACTTCGACTCGTTCTTCATTTTGATCATTCAAACTTAGATTTCTAAGTTCAAATTGAATTTCTCCTACATCCCTTGATTGATCATTTAAGTTAGGGATTTCTTCAAAAGCTACATCAGAGGACTCTTCAATCAATTTAGTCCTATTGTTGTAGACTCGATAGGCTTTGCTGGTGAGCGAGTACCCGACCAGTATCCCTTCATCAGCCTTGGCCGAAAATTTTCCAAGATGATCCTTGGTGTTCAAAATAAACACCTTACAACCAAACACCCTAAGATGTTTAATTGTAGGGGGTTTCCCAAACCAAAGTTCATGAGGAGTTTTTCCTAAAAACCTATGTATCAGGACTCGGTTTTGCACATAGCAAGCTGTATTCACAGCTTCAGCCCACAAGTAGCTCGGTAGTGAGTACTCATTGAGCATGCTTCGTGCAGCCTCTTGCAAAGCTCGGTTCTTTCTCTCCATAACCCCATTTTGCTGTGGGGTCCTTGGAGTAGAGAACTCATGCCTATATCCCTTTTCTTGACAGAATTCTAAAAACCTATAATTTTGAAATTCCCCACCATGATCACTCCTAATGGTTTTAATTGTTGTTGATTTTTCATTTTCAGTTCTTCTACAAAAAGAAATAAAAATATCTATGGTTTGATCCTTATTTTTCAAAAAGAAAGTCCATGTATATCTAGTGAAATCATCAATAATCACTAGGCAATATCTACTACCATTCAAAGAAATGACACTACTACAATCAAACAAGTCCAAATGCAGTAAATCTAAAAAGGTAGAGGTACTTACAGCGCTTTTACCTTTATGAGTTGCTTTTGTTTGCTTACCCTTTTGACATGCATCACATAGTTTTGTCTTTTGGTACTTGATGCTTGGTAAGCCTTGCACTAACCCTTTGTTGACCAGCTTCCGGATATTCTTCATGTTCACATGAGCCAACCTCCTATGCCAAAGCCACGATTCTTCTTCTTTTGACATGAAACACTTAGCAAGAGCATTAGTAGTACTTTTAAAAGAAACTTGATAAATGTTATCTACCCTTGTGCCTACTAGTACCGTGTCAAGTGTGTCAATGTTTTTGACTAGACATTGACTCAAATGAAACTCAATTGTGTAACCCGTATCACACAATTGACTGACACTTAGGAGATTAAAAGTCATCCCCTTGAGTAGAAGGACATTCTTGATTTGGAGGCATTCGGATATATGAATGTCTCCAACTCCTATAACCTTAAGACTACCATTGTTACCAAATGACACATTACCTCTATTTTTGTTTTGAATGGTAGAAAATAGTGACTTGTCCCCGGTCATGTGCTTGGAGCATCCACTATCAACAAACCAAGTTGATAGACGCTCCCCCTTTACCAATGCCTACAAGACACGAAAGATAGATGTTTTAGGTACCCAAATCTTGGGACCTAATGCATCTACAATGAAAGACTTAGGCACCCATGCCTTTGTTACCTTCTTCCTAGTCTCATGAACCCTAGAAACATGCAATCTATGAAATTGGGTTCTTGACACTAAAGAAATAAAGCTAGACTCCTTAGGTTGATATCCTAATCCAGCCTTGTTGTAGACCGCCCTTTGGGCATTTAGAATCATGTCTAATGTCTTGGAGCTAGTTTAGAATTTCTCAAGCATTTTCTTGAGTTTCTCAACTTCACTCTTCAAGGCCTTGTTCTCATCCTCAAGGAGCTCTAGATGTAGGTCATCAACCTCATCTTCCCTAAGAGCTCTCAAGTTTTCTACTTCTTCTTTTAATGATTTATTTTCTGTTTTTGATTTTTTAAGCAAGGTAGACAAATGTGTAATAGTCTTATAACATTTTTCTAAGTGAGAAGGGGTTACCTCTTCATCATCCGAAGATGATGAAGCCGCGGCTGAAGTGCTTGAGTCATCACTCTCGGACTCGGACTCGGACTCCTCCCTTGCCATGAGTGCCAATTGCCGAGTACTCTTCTCCTTCTTCTCTTCCTCCTCCGATGAGCTTGAGGAAGATTCATCCCAAGTGGCCTTGAGAGCTTTCTTCTTCTTGGCCCTTACCTCCTTCTTTTTGGCCCGTTCCTCCTTCTTGAGTTTTGGACACTCACTCCGGTAGTGGCCTTTCTTGCTACACTCATAGCAAGTAACGTTAGGCTTATCAATATTTTGATCTACAGTTTTACCTTTGTATCTCCTGCTTCTTCTCATGATCCTCCTCACAAAATTTGCCATCTCGCTTGATGATGATCCACCTTCATCATCGGACTCGGAGGAGGATGAAGATGAAGGAAGCTCTTTCTCCTTCTTCTTTTCTTTCTTTCTTCTCCCATCCTTGCTCTTTTCTCCTGCAACCAAAGCTATACCTTTCTCTCTTTGACCATTGTTAGCAAGTTCATGAAGTTCCATTTCACAAAAAAATTCATCTAACTTTACAATTGAAAGATCCTTAGAGACCTTGTAGGCTTTTAGAGCGTACCTTACTAGATCGCGATTCTCCACGCGTTCATCCACGGAATGGAGACCATTGATGATCTCTTTGAATCTTCCATGTAGCTCACTTACCGTTTCGTTTTCCTTCATGGTGAGATTTTGTAGTTGATTCAAGAATAGGTCCCTCTTGGCTATCCGAGAATCTCGAGTTCCTTCTTGGAGCTCGATGAGCTTGTTCCATAGATCTTTTGCGCTCGTGAAGGGACCTACCTTGACGAGTTGGTCCTTGGCTATTCCACATTGCAAAGTGACCACTGCCTTGGCATCGGCTTGTCCTTTGCGGGTTTGTTCGGTAGACCACCTCGAGGAGTCGAGTTCCTTACCTTCTTCGTCCTTTGGAGGCGTAAATCCTTCCTTGACCGAGAACCACATGGAGATATCAGTCTTGAGGTAATACTCCATGCGGCTCTTCCAATACTGAAAATCTGCTCCATCGAAGAAGGGTGGTCTGTTGGTGCTGAATCCTTCCTTCATGGCCATCTTCTTGATCCTTAGGATGTTAGTCCAGATGAAGAGCACCAGGCTCTGATACCACTTGTTGGGATCTTAGATGGCTAGAGGGGGGGTGAATAGCCTCTTAAAAACTTAAACACAATTTCTACAAAGAAACTTGTTAGCACAGCGGAATTAGGAAACTAAGAGAAAGAGGAAACAAACACACTAACACACGGATTTACGAGGTTCGGGGATAACTTGCCCCTACTCCTCGGCGTGTCCGTAAGGTGGACGACTCCTTGATCTTCGGTAGATCGCACCCCAGATAAATTCCGGCTAAAGATCCTCCTTCGCGGTGGAGCAACCTCTCCACAAAGTCTCAAGAAATATATATGTTAAAGCACAAGACTTACAGAGCTCGGTGGCAAAGAAGAATGAACTAAAGCTTACAACCACGCGAGGATCAGTGGAAACAGAGAACTCACAGATCGCAGTTTTTCACCCGAGAGCTCAAGAACACCACAACGATCAACAGAACGTTTTTCACTTTCTTGCTTTCTTGTTTTTGTTCATCTTTCCAGCATACACTGCTTCTTATGTCTCTGCTCGATCAGCCTGCACCGGATCACTGCCAACCTGCACCGAATCCCTGCCGCAAGCTACGGCGTCACCAATCGCTTCTCTTCCTCTTCTGATTCTCTGAGCTCACACCAATAGAACCACGGTCTTCACTGGTGCCTCTGAGCTCGAACCAATCACCAGGAGTTAAGCCAATCGCCGCCTGATCACTGCCAGAAACACAGCCAATCGCAACCTGTAGCCGTTGCTGCTTCAAATGCATTTGACGCAGAGAAAGCAGTGGAAAGATCCTTTGTCTCATTCCTTTGATGAGGCTTAATTTGAAACTAAGCACTGGTATGGTATCTGCAACCTGCATCTTCAAAAAGACTCACAGCAGAAGGTTAAACAAGGATGGGCAAAAACAAGTGCGAATCAGAAAACATCAGAGAAAGCGCATGCACAATGAACTTAACTGTGGATCGGTCAGCAGACCGATTACAGACCCCTGGACCGATCAGACAACAGCCTGATCGGTCTGGGGCTGGTCTGATCGGTCGTGACGACCGATCAGATTGGATGTGGATCGGTCCATAGACCGATCCAACTCCCTTTTCCCTTCCGCGATATTATCACCTGATCGGTCCACAGACCGATCAGATTGCACTCAGTGTGCTACTGAGTGCTTCCTGATCGGTCCACAGACCGATCAGATTGCACTCAGTGTGCTACTGAGTGCTTCCTGATCGGTCACCAGACCGATCAGAGAATTTAGTCTCACTAGATCGGTCTACGGACTGATCAGTCATCCAAAGTATCACTGGATCGGTCTGTTGATCGATCCAACGCCTATGTGATACTAGATTGGTTCGAGAACGAGCTACCGAGCCCTCTCTGACCTAATCCGGTCCATAGAACGAGCTCCCGAGCCCTCTCTGATCTAGTCCGGAGAACGAGCCGCCGAGCCCTCTCCGACTTCGTCTGGTCCAAAGAACGAGCTACCGAGCCCTCTCTGACCTAATCCGGTCCAAAGAACGAGCACCCGAGCCCTCTCTGACCTAGTCCGGAGAACGAGCTGCCGAGCCCTCTCCGACTTCGTCTGGTCCAGAGAACGAGCTACCAAGCCCTCTCTGACCTGGTCCGGAGAACGAGCTACCGAGCCCTCTCCGACCTAGTCCGAAGAACGAGCTACCGAGCCCTCTCCGACTTCGCGTGCCAAGTTTCCAACTTGGACTTTTCCCTTCCACATGATCAACCTTGATCAGTAATCAATCCAAGTTTAATTAACATCTGATACAAACTTAAATCAGTGTTAACATCAAAACAACAGCTAGGTCTGACTGTATCAACACTTGGCACGAGGAAGAAAAGTCCAAGTAGGTCTTAGGGAGTGACCGGATACTTGGCAAGAAGAGAAAGGTCCAAGTGGGTCAAAGGGATTGACCAGACACTTGGTGAGAGAGTCCTAGCTGGTCAAAGGTGACTGGATGCTAGGTCTTATGTACCAACAAGTCATGGTTGACTAGATGTTGGTTTAGGGGGGCTTTGGACTTGGTTTTGGGCAAAAGCCAAGATCTGGATTGATCAGCCGATTGATCCAGTAGGTTTGGATTGATTCGTGGATCGATTCAGCAGATCTGGATCGATCGGTCGATCGATCCGGTGAGTCCCCGTGAACAGAACGCCTCTGGATCGATCGGTGGATCGATCCAGAGGTCCCAATCGATCAGTGGATCGATTGGGACGCTACTGCTTCGCGTGATAAGCGCTGGATCGATCCGTGGATCGATCCAGGCGTTTTTCCAGAGCACAGAGGCGCTCTGGATTGATCCTTGGATCGATCCAAAGCCTCCCCGATCGATTGGGAGCATTCCAATCGATCGGGATTCGACCGTTAGCGTCGATTCAAGCCGCAGGCGTTCATTTTCTTCGGCATCTCTTCACCGATTCATTTCAGATCTTCACCAGCTTCTCCACAGCTCTTCTCAAGCTCGAGATCGCCAGTTCTTGAAGGCTCTTGGAGGTTCTTCCAAGTCAAGAGGCGGATCAAAGCAAGAAGAAGAAACTAGGGTTAGGGATTTTGCTCTCATTGTAAGCTTGTAAGCTTGTATTTCATTACCTTTTCCTTTATTCTTGTATTGAGTCTTGTAGGGCTTCTCCGCCCTTGGTAGTTACCATAAAGGAGAGTTTTATTAGTGGAGGGTGTGTGTGTAGGTGTGGATCCTTGGACTAGTCACCTCTTGTGAGGTGGATACCAAGTAAACCAACCTTTTAGCGTTGTGTGGTTTGTTTCTGTATTTTCCGCTGCACATCTTTGAAGAAACAAGCAACGCCGAGCAACGAGCATGCGATGAGCTATTCACCCCCCCCTCTAGCTACTTTTCCGTCCCAACAAGTGGTATCAGAGCGAGGCCGCTCTTCACCGGAATCATCGCCGGAAGGGTCAAGCATAACAAGAAGAGCTAGAGGGTGAAGAAGTTGAAGCAAAATTGTCAAAGTCAAAGAAATTCAAAAGCTCAACTTCTACAATGGAATTCCGAGATGAGCTCGGATTCGACACGAGGGTGACTCCACCATACACTTCCATGAGCTTCGATTCTTGGAAATCAAGAATCGAAAATTTTCTTATGATGGAGATAGAGCAATGATTTTCTCTTATGGAAGGCTTCAAGACTCCAACAAACTCAAAGGGCAAAGTTCTCAAGAGGAGCAAGTGGAGCCAAGAGCAAGTCCAAAGGTGCGAGGCCAATGACACAGTGACCAAGCTTTTGGTCAATTTATTGCCAAGCACCATCCTTTGCAAAATTGGAGAATTTGAAGATGCAAAGAAATTATGGAGTAAATTGGCCAAACTTCATGAAGAGATCCCCTCCACTGTACAAGAGCAAGAAGAATTCAGAGAGGGTGACTCTTTGGAGCAAGACCAAGAGGAGGACTCCGAGGTTGAGAGATGCTCAACCTCCGAAGAAGAAGTCCAAGAAGAAGCTTCATTTTCAAGGGAGTGCAATGAAGAGAACAAGAAGGGAGCATACTCCTTGTTCAATGTACAAGATGATGAAGGCTCCACCTCTAGGATTGAGGGGGAGTGTAGATCAATGAACCCGGAGCAAGAAGAGGCCTCCACATCCGGGTCAAGTGAAGAAGAAGAAGATGGTGCCACCTCCAAAATTCAAGAAATATCAAATGGAGGAGCAAGTGTCATTCCTACACAAGAAGGTATAAATGTTTCAATTAAAAATAAAAATCATATAATATGCTTTGAGTGTAGAGAAAGTGGGCACTACAAGAGCAAGCATCCCAACTTGGCCAAGAAGAAGGGTCAAGTGACACAAAAGGGCAAGGAGAAGCCCAAGGAGACCACCCCCGGGACAAAGAAGAGCAAGGAGCACATTGTGTACTTCTTGTGTCAACAAAAAGGGCATTGCCGAAGTCAATGCCCCAAGGGGAAGAAGATAGTCAAGGCTCAAGGAGGCACTAGTCAAGGGGGAGCCTCCAAGGTAAAGAAGAAGGTAACATTTATTGAGTCTACCCCTTTCCGTTATGGTAAAAAGCATGATAGTGTAAGTCCCTTTGGAGGCCGGCAAGAGGGGAGGGGTGAATTGCCCTACAAAATAAAACAAAAACCCTTCTCGGATATTCAACTAACTTAAAAGAACTTGTAATTAAAAAAGCAGAGACTAATTAAAACAGAAAATAGACACAGAGGAATTACTTGGTTTGCAATCAGAGGATTGCTAATCCAAGGCAAAGAAAGCGCACTATCTGATTCTCCTCTGGGCGGAGTAGCCTCTTACAGCGTTGAACGTACAAGAAGAAAAGTAAAGCACACAGAAGTTGATTACAAGTTCGTCGTTCTGATTAATTGATTTGCTTCTGGACCAAGGCTATATTTATAGCCTTGGTCGGGGCGCCTGGAAGGGTTCCGGGCGCCCTGGGGGGATAAAACTTTATCCCCCAACGTTCAGATCGAGTTTGACTCGATCTGGTCAAAAACATCATTCCGGGCGCCCCGGATGGTTCCGGGCGCCCCGGATGGTTCCGGGCGCCCCGGACCCCAAAAGTCAACTCTGGTTGACTTTTTCCGTCCGGTCGCTCTGCTTCGGTTCAGCTCGTCTCGGTCCGGATCTTCTGTTCCGGCTCCACTAGCTTGGGTGATCTTGGCCATCCGGAATAGGGCTCACCCGAACCCATGTTCCGGCCTTCTCCTCGAGCAGCCTTCCTTCCCGGTTTCTCGTCCCTCGAACGTTCTTCTCGTCCACCGGTGTACTCTTCCGCGGACACCTCGTCCCTCGGACGCACCGAGCCCGTCGGCTCTTTCCCGTGCCGTCCTTCTCGCTAGCCGCGTCTTCCGCTCGACTTCCTGTGTTCCTAAGTTCCTGCACACTTAGACACAAGGGTTAAACAACGCAGGACCTAACTTAACTTGATTTGATCACATCAAAACACCTCGGGGTTCCAACAATCTCCCCCTTTTTGATGTGAGCAACCCAAGTTAAGCTAGGGAAAAACAGATGCAATAAAAACAATTTATGGGTAATAAAAACAAGCTAAGATATTTCATAAAAAGTTTATCTACCTCCCCCTAGACTTAACATACTTCTCCCCCTTTGATCACATTAAAAATAGGGGTTCTTTAAACAAGTCTAAGGTAAAAAAAAAAATTTAAGTGAATTTTCATA
Organism: Zingiber officinale; assembly: GCF_018446385.1. NCBI lineage: Eukaryota > Viridiplantae > Streptophyta > Magnoliopsida > Zingiberales > Zingiberaceae > Zingiber > Zingiber officinale. The sequence continues at coordinate 70,999,612 of NC_055999.1, forward strand.
AAACTTTCTAAGGCAATGTTTCACAAGAGAATATTTAGTCTAAGTCAATATTCAGAATATCTTTTATTTAGTTTCATAAAAGATTTCTAAGACAATTTTCAAAGGAAAATGTCTAAGCCAATATTCATAGAAAAATAAGTTAATTTAAAAAATATCTAAGTCAATAATTTTCAGAAATTTTCTAAGTCAATTAAAAAAAATTATTATTTTTTTTTTAAAATTAATTTTAAATATTTTCTAACACAAATTGAATAACTCTTTTAAAGCATTAGGTAAGTTAAATTAATGCTTTTTCAGTTAGTCAATTAAACTTTTCATTTCGATACTTGGCTTCCAGGTCGTGGCGAGGCACTAGGCCTTCTTGGTTATTGGAACAACAACCACTTCCTTAGACAAAGCCTTATAATGAAATTAGTCGTTTAATTTCCTTGCTGAAAAATGCTAAGTCTAATTTTAAATTAAACAGGTTTTTGGAACCCAGTAGAGGTTCCTACCTACAGGGTTAACCAAGTATTTCCTAGGTACATAGATTTTTGATATATTTCTAATTTGACTTTGATGAAATCTATAGTACCAATTTAAACCTCTATAATTTCTAAAAGTAGAAATATTTGAACTTTTATATTTTTTCAATCTTTCTATTTCTTCTTTTAGTTTTTCATTTTCAATTTTCAATCTATCAAAATCCTCTATAAGACATGATTTTGCTAAAATTCCTTTTGTTTCCAAAATTTCATTTTTAAATTTGGAATTTTCTTTTTCTAATTTATACATGGATTTAGTCATTGCCTTAATGCCAAAGTAAAGTTGATCAGGGGGTAAGAGGCATACCTCACTTACCATGTCAGACTTAAAGCCTGAATCTCCCCCTGCTTCGCTGCCTTCATCCGAGGTCGCTCCCTCTTCATCGTTGCTCGAATCTGATATACTTTGTCCATCGTAGCTTGCCATCAGTGCTATCCCGGCGTATTCTTGAGCTTCCGATTCAGATGAAGAAGTGTCATCCCAAGTTGCTTTTAGGTTGTGTTTCTTGGGAGACTTCCTTTTGTCCTTTTTGAGTTCTGGGCAGTCTTCTCTTATGTGTCCCTCCTTCTGACACTGGTAGCATCGCACCTTTCTTCCTCCTTTTTGATTCTTTTTATTCTGCATTTTAAATTTATTAGACCTAAAGAATTTTTTAAAATTTCTTACCATGTGCGCTTCTTGATCGTCTTCGGAGTCTGACTCGAGTTCATCCTTCTGAGTTGTGTTCAGCGCTATAGTCTGGGTTGTATCCTTTGTCGTTCCTGCACATCTAGTTTCGTGTAATTCAAGAGTGGAAAAACATTCCTCTAATGTACTTACCTCCAGGTCCTTTGAGATGTAGTAGGTGTCGATTATTGACGTCCACTCTGGAGTTCTGGGAAAGGCGTTGAGTGCGTAGCGTAAGGCGTCCCGATTTGTTACCTTTTCACCGAGGTTCTTGAGACCAGTAACTAGTTCTTTTACCTTTGCATGTAGACCGACTACTTTCTCACCTTTCTCCAAGCGGATGTTCATTAGTTTGTTTCGGAGGATGTCCCTTCTAGCGAGCTTCGCTTCGGATGTGCCTTCGTGGAGTTCTAGAAACTTATTCCAAAGTTCTTTAGCTGATGAGTAGCTTCCGATGCGGTTTACTTCCTGAGGCGGTAATACACTTAGCAGGTGATGTTCCGCACGGCTGTTTGCTACGAACTCATTCTGCTCTTTTTTTGTCCAATTGCTTTCTTCTTTTTCTTCACCGTTCTGATTTGTTGGAGCTACAAAACCATATTTCATAATGAAATAAATTTCAATCTCGGTTTTTAGAAATACCTCCATACGACGCTTCCAGTCTGTGAAGTTCCCCTCGAATTTTGGTGGAACGATGCTTGGTCCGACCATCTTTGTTGCTTCGATCGGCGGTTAGTCCTCCTGAACGTTGCTCTGATACCACTTGTAAGTCCCTTTGGAGGCCGGCAAGAGGAGGGTGAATTTCCTACAAAATAAAACAAAACCCTTCTCGAATATTCAACTAACTTAAAAGAACTTGTAATTAAAAAAGCAGAGACTAATTAAAACAGAAAATAGACACAGAGGAATTACTTGGTTTGCAATCAGAGGATTGCTAATCCAAGGCAAAGAAAGCGCACTATCTAATTCTCCTCTGGGCGGAGTAGCCTCTTACAGCGTTGAACGTACAAGAAGAAAAGTAAAGCACACAGAAGTTGATTACAAGTTCGTCGTTCTGATTAATTGATTTGCTTCTGGACCAAGGCTATATTTATAGCCTTGGTCGGGGCGCCTGGAAGGGTTCCGGGCGCCCTGGGGGGATAAAACTTTATCCCCCAACGTTCAGATCGAGTTTGACTCGATCTGGTCAACATATTCGGTTCGGGCGCCCCGAACCCCAAAAGTCAACTCTAGTTGACTTTTTCCGTCCGGTCGCTCTGCTTCGGTTCAGCTCATCTCGGTCCGGATCTTCTGTTCCGGCTCCACTAGCTTGGGTGATCTTGGCCATCCGGAATAGGGCTCACCCGAACCCATGTTCCGGCCTTCTCCTCGAGCAGCCTTCCTTCCCGGTTTTTCGTCCCTCGAACGCCGCGCACGTTCTTCTCGTCCACCGGTGTACTCTTCCGCGGACACCTCGTCCCTCGGACGCACCGAGCCCGTCGGCTCTTTCCCGTGCCGTCCTTCTCGCTAGCCGCGTCTTCCGCTCGACTTCCTGTGTTCCTAAGTTCCTGCACACTTAGACACAAGGGTTAAACAACGCAGGACCTAACTTAACTTGATTTGATCACATCAAAACACCTCGGGGTTCCAACAGATAGTTCTAATTTTTATCATTTTAATGCAATTTACCATAAGAATAGAAAGCATGAGGGCATTAAGGAAAAGCATGTGGCCCTACATGCCAAGACTACCCAACCTAAGGTTAGGAAGGTAGATAGACATTTGGGCAAGAACACTAAGGATAATAGATACAAGCCCAAGAATAAAAATGCTCATGGATCAAATGAAAAATCAAATACTAAGGACTTAGTGAGGGAAAATCAAGTCTTGAGGTCAAGACTTGATAAATTAGAAAAGACCCTAAAAAGATTGGAAAATATCCTATTAGGGCAAAATGAGCATAACCTAGGTTTAGGGGTACAAAAGCCATCAAATGGCCATAGAGGTTTGGGATACAAACCCAAAGCAAAAAAGGATGTGCCTAGTTATCATAGGGTTCCATATAGTTATGGAACAAACCCTAAGTCTAGAGGTCAAGTCAAGGATACAAGGGAAGATATCCCTAGAAGTATCTTTGCAACCAAAGTGACTAAGACTTCTAAGAAGTCTAAGAAAGTCACTAACAAGGGCACAAGGGAGGCTATCCCTAGAGTTGACCTAGAAAATGTGACCAAGGCTTCTAAGAAGCCCAACAAGGTCACTAGGAAGGTATCTAGGGAAGTTATCCCTAGTGAGTACCTAGAGCATCCAAGGAGCACCAATAGGTGTTGGGTTCCTAGGAGCATCTTCTCTATCCCATAGATGGGTTAGAGAGTGTCAACTCCGATTAGAAGGGTAGTTAACCCAACTTTGAAGAAATTGACACTCAAGGAGCATTTTCAAGGTTATTGTTAACCTTTGAAAATGAAATGGAATTATTATTTACTCCTTGAAAGAGTAAAATGTGCCTAATGGTGGAAAAATTGATTTTATCTTAAAATGACATAAATTGGGAAAACCTAGAGAAATATCAAGTTGGGATTTTGGTATTCTCTTAGAAATTTAAGGCAATCCGGGTCTTGATTTATGTGATTACTCTTGAGGAAAAATGAAATATGCCAACATTTGAGGATATGCTTAATTTTTAAGTGGCATAAACAAATCAAGAGAAATAGAAATGTCAATTTAGGTTTTGGCATTTCTTTGAAGCATTTAGGGCAATCTAGGTTTAACGTTTTAAGTTAAAACAAGTGGTATATTTTGAGTTAGCTAAGTGGTTAAGGATACTTAGAAAGGTAATCTAGGTATATTTTATTTATGCTAAACCTTGTCATGATTGTTTGCCCATTATATGCCATGGCATCATGTTTTATTTTTTTTTCATTCATGTTTTATTATGAAAAATCCAAAAATACCATGTCATGACATTCATACATCATGTAGTTATAGGATATTTTCTTTTGAAAATTATTTCCTTTTGATGTATGCCATAACATAATCATGCATTAAGTTTAATTCCTTGTAATTAAGGACAAATGGCATTTAACAACACTTATTAACAAGTGACATCCTAGGTGGATGTCTAATATCTCTAAAATGCCTAGATAGATATGCATGATCCCTAGAATAGGGCAAAACCAAAATCTCACATCTCACAAGGACTATAAGGTGACTTGTATGTGTTTTAGTGCACATTAGATACAAGTGAGATGTTAGGAAGATGAATAAAACTCATGATGTTGATTTAGTGCATTCCTTTGAGTTTTAGGTTCATCAAAACACATAGTTATGTATTTTCCCATCATTGGAAAAGCTAATGTATAAGTCATGTGCATTAAGCCCAAGGAATGTGATGGGATATTGGTTTTGAAAATTATTTTAAAAGGCTTTTGGAAAACCTTGGTGAAGGCTATCTTTTGATAGTAATCACCATTGAATAGTTAGACACAAACTTGAAGAAAACGCTAAAGTTTTAGCAAGTTTTTAAGCTTCTGTCAATCTTTGAAAATATGATGTACTTTCATAGAAAACTATTTTTCCATGATAAAGTATGCCCTAAATAATGTCTACACGAAATTTCATGATTTTTGAATTTTTGTAAAATTTTCTAGGGATTTCTGAAGTTGGCTGAATTTGAAATTCAGCAACTATCAGAGCTCCGATCGATCCATGGATCGATTGGAGATCTGGATCGATCAGTGGATCGATTCAGAAGGCAATTCTCGCGAGCAGAAGCTCGCTGGATCGATCAGCCGATCGATCTACACATCTTGAATCGATCAGTGGATCGATTCAGTAAGGTTCAATCGATTGGAACCCAACTCCAATCGATCCAAGTTGCTGATTTTGGCTGAGAATGTCTGATTTCAGCATCTTTGAACCTATTTTAGTCTAGGTAACCATCCCAAACCCCTGAAAATATATTTGTATACATAAAACGGGTGTTTTCGTGTAGAAAACAAGGATGAATTGGTTAAGGAAGGCTAAGTTGAAGTTTAGGTTGAGGTTTGTTTCAAATTTTGAATATTTGAACCTCAAAACTTTTAAAATTGGGTTTCCTAAAGTTTCAGGGATTCCAAGTCATTGTTGGTGCAATGACAGAAGTTACCACCATGTCTTTAGGGGGAGGGACTCTTTAAAGACATAAAAATTATTTTTCATGAACCTTGGAAGGTGGTTAACCTTCCGTTAAGAACATTCTCAAGGTTGAGCGTTTGAACTTTAATGGGGAGTGGATATCCTCATTGTTCAAGTGGTTTCAAGTGGATAATGCTCAAGGATGGGCATTTGCCTACATTGGGGGAGAATGTAGGGTTAAGGATAATGAAGGGTATGGGACTTTCATTATCGTGTTGATCACAACGAGTGAAGTTGTGAACAACGATGAACAACTCTTCAGGGGGAGAGTTTTCAACAAGTGAATTTGTTGATGTGTGCCCAAAAATGGGGCATGGTTTGATGTGTGCCAATAGGGGGAGAATGAAAGGGAGTAAGTTAGGCTTTTATTACCTAGAGGGAGTTTGCCCTCTTAGGGGGAGAATGAACGGCTTAACTTATGTATTCATTACCTAGTGGCATGAAGAAGGTTTAGGCTATGGAATTAGCCTAACTTACATGTGGTATTGTAAGTGATAGTGTTGGTATTGTCAAACATCAAAAAAGGGGAGATTGTTGGTGCAACATCTCTCAGGTCAAGGTTGACCTGGTTGACCAAGCTTGAGTCTTGGTTTGGGTTTCGATGTTTGACAATGCAAGGTTGATTGAAGAAGAGTCAAGTAGGTCAAGGATGACCGGATACTTGACTGGGAAGTCCTAACTGGGATGTTAGGCAGAAGGAAAGACCTAGTGAGTGAAGCTAAGCAGGAGGAAAATCCTGGTGAGTGAAGCCAGGTGAAAGGCCTAGTGAGTGAAGCTAGGCAATTGAGAAGTCCTAGTGAGTGAAGCTAGGAAGGAGGAAAATCCTGGTGAGTGAAGACAGGTGAAAGACCTAGTGAGTGAAGCTAGGCAATTGGGAAATTCCTGGTGAGTGAAGCCAGGCAAGAGAAATCCAGATGGGTCAAGGTTGACCAGACATCTAGTGAGAGTCCAAGTAGGTCAAAGGGATTGACAGGATACTTGGCACGAGGAAGAAAAGTCCAAGTAGGTCTTAGGGAGTGACCGGATACTTGGCAAGAAGGGAAAAGTCCAAGTGGGTCAAAGGGATTGACCAGACACTTGGTGAGAGAGTCCTAGCTGGTCAAGGGTGACCGGATGCTAGGTCTTATGTACCAACAAGTCATGGTTGACTAGATGTTGGTTTAGGGGGGCTTTGGACTTGGTTTTGGGCAAAAACCAAGATCTGGATTGATCAGTCGATTGATCCAGTAGGTTTGGATTAATCCGTGGATCGATCCAGCAGATCTGGATCGATCAGCCGATCGATTCGGTGAGTCCTCGCGAACAGAACCCCTCTGGATCGATCGGTGGATCGATCCAGAGGTCCCAATCGATCAGTGGATCGATTGGGACGCTGCTGCTTCGCGTGATAAGCGCTGGATCGATCCGTGGATCGATCCAGGCGTTTTTCCAGAGCACAGAGGCGCTCTGGATCGATTCGTGGATCGATCCAAAGCCTCCCCGATCGATTGGGAGCATTCCAATCGATCGGGACTCTACCGTTAATGTCGATTTAAGCCGCAGGCGTTCATTTTCTTCGGCATCTCTTCACCAATTCATTTCAGATCTTCACCAGCTATTCTCAAGCTCAAGATCGCCAGTTCTTGAAGGCTCTTGGAGGTTCTTCCAAGTCAAGAGACGGATCAAAGCAAGAAGAAGAAACTAGGGTTAGGGATTTTGCTCTCATTGTAAGCTTGTAAGCTTGTATTTCATTACCCTTCTCTTTCTTCTTGTATTGAGTCTTGTAGGGCTTCTCCGCCCTTGGTAGTTACCATAAAAGAGAGTTTTATTAGTGGAGGGTGTGTGTGTAGGTGTGGATCCTTGGACTAGTCACCTCTTGTGAGGTGGATACCAAGTAAACCAACCTTGTTAGCGTTGTGTGGTTTGTTTCTGTATTTTCCGCTGCACATCTTTGAAGAAACAAGCAACGCCGAGCAACGAGAACGCGACGAGCTATTCACCCCCCCCCCCCTCTAGCTACTTTTCGGTCCCAACATTCCGCTCCAGTTCCGCTCACTTGGGTGATTTTGTTCATCTGGAATAGAGCTCACCCGAACTCATTTTCCGGCCTTCTCGAGCAGTCTTCCACCTCAGCTTCTCGTCCCTCAGAAACTTTGTCAGCCTTCTTCTTATCCGCCAGCGTACTCTTTTGCAGCACATCATCTCTCAGACGCACCGAACCCATCGACTCTCTCCTGTGTCATCCTTCTCGCTAGCTGCATCTTTCGCTCGACCTCATGTGCTCATAAATTCCTACACACTCAGACATAGGGCATCAAAACACAACAGGACCTAACTCTAATTCGGCTGACCACATCAAAACTACCTCGGTGTACTAACATAACTCACTAACTACAATTCCAAAATCATATATATATATATATATATATAGCCCACTTAAATTGCCATGATGTAAAGCAAGAGTAACCAAAAACATACCAAACCAAATTTTGAAATCATACATATAGCCTACTAAATTACCATGATGTGAAGCAAGAGTAAACACAAGCACACCAAGCTAATTCTGAAACTTACAAATTATAGGAGCTGACATGGTATCATCTTCTAATAAACAAAAGAGCATAGGAATCTATAAAACCTGAAACCTACAAGTTATAGGATCTAATATGTATCATCTTCTAAGAACAAAAGAGCTTAAGAATCTATAAAATCCAAACCTTACAAATTTATAGAAGCTAACATGACATCATCTTCTTAAAACACAATAGAGCATAAGCATCTATAAAATCCGAAATCTACAAATTATAGGAACTAATATGGTATCATCTTCTAAAACAAAAGAGCTTGAGAATCTATAAAATCCAAAACCTACCAATTAGAGGAACTAATATAGCATTAAGCAAGGTAGAGAACATGAACAAACTTGAAAAGCAAGAACATGGTCAAGCATTAAAATTTAGTGAGGAAACTATCCCTTCAAGAAATACAAAATCCTCCATCTATACAAAACCATTTAGATCTTAGGAAAAGAACCTAAACTAGGGTATCATTCTCCCAAAAATAGCGAAGAGCATCAAACTATAGGGTCCAAATTTCACTAATTATAGAACTAACTAAAGTATAAATCAAGTAGAGAACATGCCTTCAATATTTTAGCTACCAACTCCATCTTCTTGACCTTTTCTTGTAGCTCTAGAGCCAGTGGAAGAAAGAATGGGGAGAGTGGATCTTTAGGGCTGGCAGAATTGGGAGAAGATGGAGATCTAGGGCTGATGGCTTCAAGCTTTGGGAGGTGGCGAAAAAATCCCATCACTTTGATGGGAGTACATTATATAGGTCTAGCCTCAACTTTGAATGTTTCCACCCTAATTACTTAGTCTTATAAATTTGACTAAGTCATATAAATTTTTATATATGTACTAAGTCATATAAATTTTTTTATATATAAAAATTTATATCCATATGTTATATAAATTTTTATATACATACTAAGTTTTATAACTTTTTATAAAAATTTATACACATGAGTTATATAAATTTTTATATACTTACTAAGTCATATATAAATTTATATAAAAATTTATACACATGGCTTATATAAATTTTTATATACTTACTAAGTCATATAAATTCATATAAAAATTTATACACATGGGTTATATAAATTTTTATATTTACTAAGTCATATACATTTTATATATACTAAGTCAAATGAATTTTTATTATACTAAGTCATATAAATAAAAATTTATATCCATACATTATATAATTTTTATATACATACAATAAATTTATACACATGGGTTATATAAATTTTTATATACATATAAATTTTATATATACTAAGTCATATGAATTTTTATTATACTAAGTCATATAAATAAAAATTTATATCCATACGTTATATACTTTTTTATATACATACAAAGTCTTATAACTTTTTATATAAAAATTTATACATATGAGTTATATAAAATATTATATACTTATTAAGTTATATAAATTTATATAAAAATTTATACACATGAGTTATGTAAAGTTTTATATACTTACTAAGTCATATAAATTTTATATATACTAAGTCATATGAATTTTTATTATACTAAGTCATATAAATAAAAATTGATATCCATACGTTATATAAATTTTTATATACATACTAAGTCATATAAATTTTTATACACATAATAAAAATTCATATCCATGGGTTATAAAATTTTTTATATACTTACTAAGTCATATAATATTTTTATATACATATTTGGATATAGTAAAAATTCATATCCATGGGTTATAAAAATTTTTATATACTTACTAAGTCATATAATATTTTTATATACATATTTGGATATAGTAAAAATTTGCATATATGAGACATATAAATATATAAAAAAATTCAGATTTTATATATATTTATCTCATAGATATACATGTATATATCTTAATTAAATTTCTTCTATAAAATTTATATGTAATAAATTTTATACAAATTTATGTCCATATAAATTTTTATATATACACTAAGTCATATAATTCTTATTTAAAAATTTATCCACATTTGTTATATAAATTTTTACACTTACTAAGTCTTATAAATTATACACATATTTGGATATAAAATAAACTTTATACATATTTAGGTTCCACCATTTTTTTTTAAAGTATAATTGACCAATCCAAATTCCATAAATGTGAGCTAACTTAATTAATTAAATCTAACTAAATCTATCTATTTAAATTATTCAATTCTTAATTAAATCTGAATTAATCAAATATATCCTCTTAATTAAATCAATTTAGTTGTGGACACTACAGGGATACTCAGCTATCGATCTACGATCTACATGCGATAACTCAATACCACTATCTGATCTCATGGGCAATTCATATACATAAAAATACAATAAGTATCAATTCTAACAACATGTATCTAAGTATAACAATAACAACTACAATAGTAATAATCTCAATCAACAAAATCTTAGTCATCTAGTCATAATATCTCATTTAACTCTCTAGTATCATCATTAATGTTGTAAACCAACAGGTTCAAAATCTAGTTATGGATGCCAATACAAAGAAATAACCCAGTGGAATACTCTATCCCTCTGCTAGGATATGTTATCTATCATGTATTGGTAGGAATAGTCTCGTTGACATATATACACCCGCATGAATATATGTAGGTACAAGCCTAAGTGTATAACTAGAATAGGATCTAAATGCGCAAGTATCAATCTATAACTATATTATGGTATAGTAATATCATACATACTCAAACAATACATGTACAAAAATAAAGGAGACTGCATAGATATCAAAACAGATCAAAATATATGCTCAAGCAATAAAAGGTCAAACTCAAGAAGTAACCTAGAATATATATCAAGGTAAAATAATTATTACTTAATTAATGCAAATAACAAAATCATACACGGTCAAAAATCTAAAGAAGATAAGCATGAACTACCCACCTCTATCATAGATTATCCTAACTTCAAGTCAGCGAGTCTACCTAGATCTCAAATCCTACAAGTACAGGGTATGCAAAACTAAATACTAGTGAAATTCTAATATCCATAAATAACATATAAGTTAATCATTTATTCTCCTTTTGTAGTGGTCTAATTTTCTTAATCTTATTATCGCAAATCCTTAGTTTGAATAAAGACTTGTAAATCATTAAATTGATCTATGACTTAATTAATCAATCTTGTTAATTAATTCATCTTCAATTAATAATTGAATCAATTAATAAACTTATTAATTACTCGATTAATTATTAATGAATTTAATAATTACTCAACTTGATAATAATCTATTAATTCCTTAATCCAAATAATAATTAAAGAATTATTTGTTTCACACTAATCAAACTATAATAATTCATTTAGTTAGAATTTTAATCATTATTCTAGATATAAAACTACTATAATATATAGTACTTAATATATCATTTTAATCAAACTACTATATATATATATATCATAGCTCGAGGTCGGTGTCATAGAGTCGGAGTACAGTAGTATCAAAAAGATGGCGTAGCAGAATGAGCTTGAAGGCTTATATCGAATCGATGTTTTGAGTGTTGGTCGTAGACTCCTTTTATACTGCATTGGGGATGCCTTGATTCATCTGGAGCTCCTCCATGAGCTTTGATATGATTTGAGAATGTTGTTGTCTATCCTCTAGGGGGTGCCTTCAATGCTAATCCGTATGTCTCCAAGTCACCCGAGGTGCCTCCAAGGTTGAAGCTGTATCTTCAAATTCTATCTACTCTAAGGCGCCTCTAAGCCATTCAAGGTATCTCAAACCTTTTACTTAGAATGCTCTCCATCACTCAGGGTGCTTGGAGTACTATTCATTCAAAGTTGATTTTTTATTTTAAACTCCTGCAAGAACATGTTAGTCTAAATAACAAAATTACCAACAAAATAGAGTTAGCACATATGCAAAAATTAATTTATACATGAGATCATGTCTTACCAAGACTAGGATCTAGTTTTGGTCTCAACATATATTTCCAAAATGGATCTAAGTTAGAATAATGTCTGTAATCCCATTGGGACTTGTTCTCACTAGATCTCTCTCCTCTAGTTGTTTACCTCCACTTACCATTTGTAGACTTACTTGACATTTGATCTACTAGGTCTTCTTGCTAGATACCTCATATGGATTTCAATTAGTTGTTAGGTCTTACAGACCCAACTGGACTTCTTGCAAGATATCAAGTCTTCTCTAACCTATCTAGGTGTTCTATAAGTTATATGGTCCTCCTAACCTAACTAGACTTCTACTTGATGTTAGGTCCTCTATGTCTATCAAGTCTTTCAACCTACACACTTAGTAAATAAATTAGAACACAACATGGCTTCACTTTGAAACTTTGACAATATCAAAATATAGGTTTGATTATGATGCTCCTTACACCAATAATTTCTCCCTTTTTAATATTTGATAACCTGGTTCAAAGTTAAATTAAATAATAACAATGAAAATATAATAATCGTAAAAATATCTCCCCATCAAATTAAACTCTCCCCCTAAGTTTAACATCCATTTTAAGAACATACACAAAAGATTTCAAACATTAACTTTTTAACCCTCATTTCTCACTTCTCCACCTTTGACACACATAAAAAAAACTTTTGTTTATAATTTTTAAAGCAAATTGTAAATAAATGATGTATGTTTCCAAGTTAATAATGTATTTTCAAAGAGTGCAAAATATTTTCCAAAAATATGCATTTCAAAAATATTTTCAAGATAATAATATATTTTTTTTTAAAAAAAAATTAATAGATTTTTTAAAATAATCATTTTTTAGGAAGTATATATTTTCAAAATGATTATTTATTTTTCAAAAATACTTCTCATTTGCTAACTTTAAAAACATTTTTTTTAAATATTATCTTTTTTAAAAAAGATAACATTTTAAAAAAACTCTTTTTAAAGATAAAGTGTAAGACACAGTAAATAAATAATAATTGTTATTGGAGATATAATTTTATTAGATTTTTCAGGAATTTTTAGAAAATTTTCAGGATTTAAATGAAGTTCGTATGAGATGTTTAAGGGGATGAATTGATTGGGCTTAGATACCCAATTGAAGTGGGAGTGATTTGAGAAATTAACTTAGGATTTAATTAAGTTAATCCTAACTATATACGCCAATTATTCCCTTCTTTTCTCCCCTCACTCGCGATTTCTCTCTTCTCTCCTTGACACCTCTGTTTGTTGCATCTCCAATAACCCCATTCGTGCTAACATTGTGTGACAACCGACGGCCGAGTCTGTCCTTCCCCTCCGTATGTCGCAGGAGTCCATCCGGCTGTCTTCCTTCTTGGGGCGTTGATGTGTGGTCGTGACTGCCACTCGCTCACATCAAATTAATTCATTTCTAATCTACCGAACCCCTTAACCTACACTAAGTAGTATAGTAGAGGACCGGATCGTCTCTCACATGGAAATAGTGATAGGACGTTTGCTCTCAGACGAAATCGAATAATGGGGGTTTGTTTTGAAATTTCTACACCTAATGCAAATAAGGAAATCCTAACTAACCAACAAATATGAACTCACAGCGGAAAATCACTCTATGCTATGAGGATCCCTTCTACAAAAGAAACATGCATAAAGAAATTAACCAACTATCCTATCTAACCATTAAAGATTTTCCCACATCGCATTGTCACGTTACGATACAAGAAAATCTATCAATGGGAATAACATGAAACATAACAAAGAACTCAAACATACATAAAGAAAGCAACAATCAAACAAAGACAATTAACTAAACAACTTTGTAGGAATTAAACAAAACCTAATTATGCATAAAAGCTAAACTTGTACCACATTGTCACCCTATGATACAAGATCAACAATCATACATAAATGGAATTAAACAGAATATGAAATTAACAAAATGCAAACTATCAATCTAAGAAGCAATAACAAACATAACAACCTAATCAAGCAAGAAAATAAATTACATTAGACTTAAACAATTAAGATGAAGGTAAACTAACAACTAAGCAGCATGAATCAAAACATTAACTACAATATTCAAAATGCATAAGAACAAAGAATAAACAAATCAAACATGAAAACTAACTAAGCTAATCAACCACATCCACTCCTCTACTATCATACACCAATTCAACTACCCTTCGCCGTCACACAAAGGGCCCAGATTTGGAACGCCAGCCCTGGTGAACAGCAACTCAATGACTGAATGCTGATCTATAGCTCCCGATGGCACAAAGTTGATAGTTTAGATGAAATAGGAAATAAATTGCAGAATCAACAAAAACTGAACAGAAATCAAAAGAGAATTTGCTCTGCCGGAATTGCATACACCACTGAGACTGAGGTTGCTGGAATTCCTGCCTTCGGAATGCCGTCCACGGGATTTTACCGCAGCATCAGTCTTGGATTTGCTTTATTAAGTTTTGCCGGAATTGAAGAACAGAGGCTGAGCTTGAAGATGATGAAATTCTGCCAGAGTTGGATACACCACTAAGGTGGATCTTCACTGCTTCCGGAACGCCGTCCACAGGTGAAGACTCCACAACAGAAAGAATGGATCTAGAGAGGCTTCCACCGGAGAAGATGAATCGACCGACTTCCTCTGTGAAGTCTCTGCTTTCGGAACGCCGTCTGCAAGGGATCTCCACAGCGGAAAGAATGGAGAAAGGAACGCCTTCCTCTTGATGAAATCACTGTAGCTCACAGGAGTCATCGGAGCTGCGTCGTCCGTTGCAGATTGGAGCAGATCACGGAGGAAAGGAGAAAGGATTGTTAGGTCCGGGTAGCTTCTGGAGTATGCAAACTGATCGTCGAGGCTAGTGTTCGACACTATCTCCGTAAATGATATTGCTTCGCTACGGTGCTTAACGGATTGTTGCAATTCGTTCCCAAGATACAACGACGACGAACGTCTCGGAATCGTAGCACTCCGACTTCCGAGACCAGCGAACCTTCTAGTAGACTTCTTGGACTCTTGAATGCACAAGATGAGATGAATGCTTGAGGAAGAGAAGAGAGGATTGAGTGAATTTTCCATCATCTAGAGGGTTCTATTTATACTGAATGAAGAGGTTGATTGTCCTTTGGGTGAGTGGATGTGTTCCTTGGGCTGGATCGATCTAGATCATCCATTCTGAAGGGTTGTAACCCTTCACCAAGCCCACTTCAATCTCATCCATCAGATCTGAGGAGTTATAACCCTCAGATCCCGCCTATTGTCATCGGCCATCGGATCTGGATCCATTGATTCGATGCTTCAGATCAAGTCTCATCCCAAGCTGTCAGATCGTTACTCTTTGCGATCCAACGCTCTAGATCGCATCACAAGCGATCCATCATACCTATTTGATCAACGTTGATCAACGGTAGCCATCCATTCCTAGGCACTGCAATGTCACCTGGAGCATAAATTTAAGCTCCTCAATGCGCCCATTGCGCACGTGGCGGCTCACAGGTGCGAGCACCTGCTCGCCCTGGCTAAGTGAGCACCTGCCTTGACTAGTGAATGCATGGCTACCGTTGTCAAAGAGGTATGATGGGCTTGTCACAGGTGCGAGCACCTGCTCGCCCTGGGCTAAGAGGTAATCTGTCCTTTTATTTTTGTGTTAACTCCATTAACACATCTTCATTAATAAGTAGAGAATACACATCGGGAATTTCCGATGTGGGACTATTCTCCCATGCACTTTATTAATGAATAATAAATGTTATTTTGGGTCGACTTTAAACATTAATTTCTCATTCACCCTTAATCGGTTTTGAGCAAATTAATAGTCTAAATCTATCTACGCGAATCGTAGATTTCAATTTTGAAGTCAATTACGACTTTCAACAATTGATGACTTCCTTCCTCTAAATCGTTTTGGTCCATTTAAGGCCCCAATATCCAACAATCCCCCACATGAATGGAAATTAATGCAATGCGTGTATGCATGCTGACATTTTACAAGAGTCCAATCGATAAGTCACTGCATCGGGAGAGGTAGCTTGTGGCTTTGAACCTTCCGTAGTGAAATGCTATCGAGTATACTAGGCTGCGCAGTGAACGTGATGTCTTGAACTGCTCAGCTGTTGGTGTATACTTAGACAATAACACCCACACAGAGATCTATCTCACCTACTTTAGGTTCTCATGGTTGGTTCCGTTTCGGCCATGGATACCATCTTGGATTCATGAGTGTTTCATTGAAGCGGCCTGTCTTCACACTCACATAGGTGACACTTCTATCAAGAGTATCCTACCATACTCCACCTTATCAGGTATAGAAGTCACTAAAAGCATAAGCTTAACCTCACTACATGAGGTAGGACAGCACAAATTCATCCTAGGATTGGGATAGAGATAAACTATCTAATGTGCTGGACCACAACTTCTGTAACTTCGTTGTCCCATTGAACCAAGATCTTGGGATCTCCAGTCAACAAGGTTGGGTTACCGCTACAGTCGTTTTTAGTTGTAAATTTTTTAATCCCATTCCTCTTGATGAGCAGTATACTTGATCTCGACTCAACCCCTTCGTTAGAGGATCTGCCAAATTATCTTTGGACTTAACATAGTCTATTGCAATCACTCCATTCGAGATCAACTGCCTAATGGTATTATGTCTACGACGTATATGTCGTGACTTCCCATTATACATATTACTCTGTGCCCTTCCAATCGCCGATTGACTATCACAGTGGATTAGTACGGCAGGCACAGGTTTCACCCAGCTAGGAATATCTTCCAAGAAATTTCGCAGTCATTCAGCTTCCTCAGCTGCTTTATCTAGTGCTATAAACTCGGATTCCATAGTTGACCGAGCAATGCAAGTCTGCTTAGTGGATTTCCAAGATACTGCTCCCCCACCGATCGTGAATACATATCCACTAGTGGATTTGGAGTCTTTTGTATCTGATATCCAATTAGCATCACAATATCCTTCCAACACAGCGGGATATTTTCCATAATGTAATCCATAGTTCATAGTATATTTCAAATATCTGAGAACTCGCATCAATGCTTTCCAATGGGTGTCGTTTGGATTACTCGTAAAATGACTCAGTTTGTTGACCGTACAGGCAATATCCGGACGTGTGCAGTTTGTGAGATACATCAAACTGCCTATTATCCGAGAATATTCCAACTGCGATATGGTCTCACCATGGTTTTTCGCTAAGTGTTGACTTAGATCCATAGGTGTTTTCACTGTAGAGAGATCGTACGCATTGAATTTTTTCAATACAGATTCTACATAATGGGATTGTGTTAAAACTATCCCTTTTGATGTCCTGAGAATTTTAATTCCCAATATAACATCTGCTTGACCCATATCTTTCATATCAAAATTTTTTGTCAACATTTTCTTTGTAGTCATGATTACATCATGATTACTGCCCATTATTAGCATGTCGTCTACGTATAGACAGACAATTACATAGCCTTCAGGTGTGTTTTTGACATAAATACATTTGTCACATTCATTTATTCTGAATTCGTTTGACAGCATTACTTTGTCAAATTTTTCGTGCCATTGTTTAGGCGCTTGCTTAAGTCCGTACAACGACTTAACAAGTCAACACACCTTTTTCTCATTTCCAGGAGCCATGAACCCTTCGGGTTGCTCCATATAAATTTCTTCTTCCAACTCACCATTTAAGAACGCAGTCTTAACATCCATTTGATGTATTTCAAGGTCATACAGTGCTGCAATGACTATTAGCACTCGTATGGAAGTAATCCTTGTCACCGGTGAGTATGTATCGAAGTAATTAAGGCCTTCCTCTTGCTTGTACCCCTTGGCTACAAGTCTGGCCTTATACTTGTCAATTGATCCATCAGCTTTATACTTACGTTTTAGTATCCACTTACAACCTAATGGTTTATTACCAGAAGGAAGGTCTACTAATTCCCAAGTATGATTATTCATGATAGACTCAATTTCACTATTAACAGCTTCTTTCCACATTGGAGCATCGGGTCTAGAGAGAGCTTCACTTAATGTTCTTGGTTCCATTTCTGACACGAAAGTCATGAAATCTGGCCCGAACGATTTCTCAACTCTAGCCCGTTTGCTACGACGTGGCTCTTCACTTTGATCGTCAATAGTCCTTTTATAACAGCTAAGTTCGGTAACGTCATTTTTGTTTGAACTTCCGTTGTTATCACTTTCAATGTTTCCCTTTTTATTTGGGAATACGTTTTCAAAGAATATCGCATTCCGAGATTCTATGGTTGTTTCCACATGTATATCAGGAATGTCTGATTTGTGAACTAGGAAACGATATGCACTACTATTATTGGCATATCCGACAAATATCGCATCGAACGTTTTAGGTCCGATCTTTACTTGCTTTGGTTTAGGTACTTCGACCTTTGCCAAGCACCCCCACACTTTCAGGTATTTGTACGATGGCTAGCGGCCTTTCCATAGTTCATATGGAGTTTTATCATTTTTCTTATGAGGGATTCTGTTGAGAATGTGATTTGCCGATAATATTGCTTCCCCCCACAAGTTTTGAGGTAAGCCTGAATTTATCAACAAGGCATTCATCATTTCTTTTAGTGTCCGATTTTTACGTTCGGCAACACCGTTTGATTGAGGTGAGTAAGGCGCCGTTGTTTGATGGATAATGCCAGATTCTGTACAAAATTCATCAAACGGTGCACCATATTCTCTACCTCTATTGCTTCGAATTATTTTAATTCGTTTTTCAAGTTGGTTTTCAACTTCTGTTTTATAGGTTCTGAATGCCTCTAGGGCTTCGTCTTTACTTCTTAAAAGAAAGACATAACAGAACTTTGTGCAGTCATCGATAAAAGTAATAAAATATTTTTTACCTCTTGTAGTTTGCACAAATTTCAAGTCACATAGATGACTATGTTTTAACTCTAGAGGAGTTGTTGTCCTTTCCACCGAATGAAAAGGTAGTTTCGTCATTTTCGCTTCCACGCACACTTCACATTTGTGTGTTCCGTCAACATTGACGTTTGGTAATAAATTTAATTTGACGAGACGTTTGAGAGTATTATTATTCACATGTCCGAGTCGATCATGCCATAAATTAAAACACTCAACAACATAGTTGGAAGCATTTATTTTATTACCATCAAAATTTCGGAGTACAGGCATTACAACCATTTTGAATAGACCCTTTTCTAGGTACCCCTTTCCTACGAAGACACCATTCTTCGTAAGTACAAAGTTGTTTGACTGGAACACTAGCCTAAATCCGGCCTTGACCAATGCCGCTCCAGAAACTAGGTTCTTACTGATGTTGGGAACATGGAGTACATCAATGAGTGTTAGCTCCTTTTCGGACGTCATCTTCAGAACAACCTTTCCGAGTCCAACAATTGGCGACGTCGTGGAATTACCCATATAGAGCTTCCTGCAATTTATTGGAGTATACTTGGAGAACATCGCTTTATCGGAACAGATATGACGAGTTGCTCCAGTATCAATGAACCACTGCTTCGGGTTGGTATCCACCAAGTTGGCTTCAAATACAACCGCAGTGAGATCCAAGTCCTCAAGAGAGGTTGCGACATGATTCGCAACATCCTTTGGCCCCTTGGTTGGCTTCTTTGGGCGTCTGCAGTCCTTTGATAGGTGTCCTGCCTTTCCACAGTTGTAGCAGGAGCCTTTGAACTTCTTTGCTTGAGCCTTCTTTTTGAACTGCTTCGGCTTTTTGGCGTTCGGCTCGACCAGGTTGGACATTTCGTCTATAGTCCGCTTGGTTCCTCTGGAGTCGGATAACTTTCGATTATCCTCCTCTATTCATAGCCTCAGGATCAGGTCTTGCAGCCCTATCTCCTTTTGCTTGTGCTTTAGGTAATTCTTGAAATCCTTCCATGACGGAGGGAGCTTCTCAATTACCGCAGCAACTGCGAATGTCTCATTCAGCTTCATGCCTTCGGCGTCCAGATCATGCAGTATTAATTGCATATCTTGGACTTGAGATGAGACGCTTTTTGAGTCCACCATCTTGAAATCCAAAAACCGACCGACGATGAATTTCTTCAATCCAGCATTTTCGGTCTTGTATTTATTCTCAAGGGATTCCCACAAAGATTTTGCCGTCTCCAGAGAACAATATACGTTATATAACGTGTTGTCCAAGGCGTTGAGTATATAATTGTGGCACAGAAAATCTCTGTGAGACCACGCATCGCTAGCAGCCTTACTACCTTCCATAGCGGCTGGCGTGTCTTCGTGCAAAAACCGTACAAGGTTTAGCGTTGTTAGATAAAACAACATCTTCTGCTGCCATCTTTTGAAGTCGATTCCGGTGAATTTCTCTGGCTTTTCTCCGTGCGGAATGATTGTCAGAATGGCGGTCGGAACGACGGGCGGAACGGCCGTCGGAATGTCGTTGGTAGCCATATCAGTTTGCAGTAAATATCGTTTACGACTGTTAGGTCCGGGTAGCTTCTGGAGTATGCAAACTGATCGTCGAGGCTAGTGTTCGACACTATCTCCGTAAACGATATTGCTCCGCTACGGTGCTTAACGGATTGTTGCAATTCGTTCCCAAGATACAACGACGACGAACGTCTCGGAATCGTAGCACTCTGACTTCCGAGACCAGCGAACCTTCTAGTAGACTTCTTGGACTCTTGAATGCACAAGATGAGATGAATGCTTGAGGAAGAGAAGAGAGGATTGAGTGAATTTTCCATCATCTGAATGAAGAGGTTGATTGTCCTTTGGGTGAGTGGATGTGTTCCTTGGGCTGGATCGATCTAGATCATCCATTCTGAAGGGTTGTAACCCTTCACCAAGCCCACTTCAATCTCAACCATCAGATCTGAGGAGTTGTGACCCTCAGATCCCGCCTATTGTCATCGGCTATCGGATCTGGATCCATTGATTCGATGCTTCAGATCAAGTCTCATCCCAAGCCATCAGATCGTTATTCTTTGCGATCCAACGCTCTAGATCGCATCACAAGCGATCCATCATACCTATTTGATCAACATTGATCAACGGTAGCCATCCATTCCCTAAGTAAACTGGCCAGTCATCTCCCTTTGCCCACGAGGATGCCGCATAGGTGCTGCCACGTCAGGTACGAGCCTGACACGTCACCCGAGTGCCACGTAGGCACTGCAATATCACCTGGAGCATAAATTTAAGCTCCTCAATGCTCCTCGCGACGATGCGTACGTGCAAAGTGCAAAGTGTGCCTACAAAGCGCCCATTGCGCACGTGGCGGGTGGCGGGCTCACAGGTGCGAGCACCTGCTCGCCCTGGGCTAAGGGGTAATCTGTCCTTTTATTTTTGTATTAACTCCATTAACACATCTTCATTAATAAGTAGAGAATACACATCGGGAATTTTCGATGTGGGACTATTCTCCCATGCACTTTGTTAATGAATAATAAATGTTATTTTGGGCTGACTTTAAACATTAATTTCTCATTCACCCTTAATCGGTTTTGAGCAAATTAATAGTCTAAATCTATCTACGCGAATCGTAGATTTCAATTTTGAAGTCAATTACGACTTTCAACAATTGATGGCTTCCTTCCTCTAAATCGTTTTGGTCCATTTAAGGCCCCAATATCCAACAAGGATGTGGAGGGCCGGCCGGCGGCAGTGAAGAGAAGAAGATGTGTCGCCGGCCGGAGAGAAGAAGAAGAAAGGAGAAAACGCTGTAGGGGAGCTTCGCGTGCCCTAGCTGCGTCGCGAGGAAGAAAATCGCGAGCAAAAGATGGGGAAGCGCTTCTATGCATCGCGTGAAGGTAAGGAGAAGGGTTTCTTAACGGGTTCGAGTTTTTGGTTAAGGAGAGGAATCTGAATCCAATATGAGTAGGGATTGAAATTGGGCTTTTATAATTGGGCTTCAGGAATAGATTTAAGGTTAAAATTATTAGAAGATGATCTCCTTCTTGATTGAAATAGATAAGGCCAACTCTCCATTAGACTTGAGTCAAATGTTCTCAAATTGAACCGGGTTTGGATCTATTACTTTAAACCAATCGGTTTGACTCGACTCGTGTCTATGACTCCTCTTTAATTCTCTACAAAAATCATGAAATAATACCAAAAATAGAGAGAAATTATAATAAGCTCACAAATATATCCTAACTCATGAATTATGATATTAAGCAAGATTTAAATGAATGAGAGGATAAAAATGCTAAGTATGAGAGCTAAAATATCACATAAAAATACTACTTATCAACTCTCCCACACTTATTCTTGAGCGTCTCGAGCAAGTAAACAAAAGAAGAAAATAACAAAATATATTTCCCTAGTAATTCTTAATCATTCTTAGAAAATTGTGAAAAGAAAATTACCTAAAATTGTCAAATTCAAATGACTAAAGCAATCATGGATTCAATTCATACTTTGATTAACAATCAAGATAACTTCAATACATAATGAATAAATTGAGAATGATATTAAAATAAACCTCACAAGGCAAGTGATAGTGACTTTTCTCTCGTATACATGTAATAGTGGAGCTCACTCAAGCTACTCATGAATTATGCACTACCATATGCTTGCTTTTCTTCTAATCTCCACCACTATATACATAAGAGTGCACAATAAAATAATGAAGACATTATTTGAAATATAAGGGAAACATGAATCAAAGCAAATGATAGGATAAGGAAAGAGATGAAGAAGATAAAGTAAGATAATAGTAGAAGACATGAATATTTTGGAATATTACATAGATGAGTACAAGAAAACAATGCCCAAAAATATCTCATCCAACTTCCAAGCTAGCTCTAAAAACTCAATAAAAATGTGAACAATCTCTACGATAGCATTTCAATAAATATCTACACATGATATACAATAAAATCTCAATGTCGCTACAATAAAGATTATTACTCACAAAAAATTCTACCACAAAGGCATATGAAATGACACAATATGTCAAAGCACCAAGCTACAAATCCAATAAACATGTGGACAACTTCTATTATAGCTTTTCAATAAAATACCACTCGTGATAGACAATAAAATCTTTATGTTTCTACAATAAAGATTGTCTCTAACAAAAAGTTCTATCACAAAGATACAAAATAGCACAACATGTTAAAGCACTTTTTTTCAATTTTTTTTCACTTCTGTTTTTTTTTTCATTTCTATTTTTTCCTTTTTTTCGATTTTTTTTTTTTTTTTGAATTTGTTCCCACATATTGTGCATCATTATATAACATCATCAATAGCTCAAATAAAAAGATAGATAGCATGGTTCACCTATGGTGATCAAACATGGTTCACCTATGCTTCCCCTAAATTCCACTAAGCTATTTATCTCTCTCTCTCTCTCTCCCCCCCCCCCCCCCCCCCACCCCACTTAAATTTTTGTTTGTCTCGGGCAAAACACTCATCATGTAACATCCAAAAATATCCACATCCCAAGTGATTAAGAGAGTGAAATAAATGGAAGAGAGAAAAGAATGACATGATGGATGATATGAATTTTATTCAAGAAACATGTGATAACAAAATGAATGAATACAAGCAAATGAGATAACCTTCATAAAAATCATGCAAACTTATGATAATGTGGTCTTAAACGAATTAAGAAAGTTCTAGAGTAGCACTAACCACAAGTGCATCATGCATCAATAGGAATAATAGGCTTAAAAATATCCTCACTAGGTATATAAAAAATTATCATCTCAATCTACCAACATGAAATCCATCATCAAGTTGTAATCACATGCAATCCAAGAATCCAATCATGACAATAAATTATCAAACTCGACAATCAAATTTAACTGGCTTTCACAATTTCTAAGATGATAAAAAGAACACATAGGAAATTTATTATGAAAGCTGACTAGACAAATTAAAAATGAACTACCTAGCAAAAGTAAACCAAGCAAACAAAGCAACCAAAGTAAAGAAATATATACAAGCAGAAAGGAAAAGTAAAAGTGAGATGGAACCAACTCCCCTGAAATTTCGGTGGTCGGAGTCGATTCAGTTCCAGAAGTCAATCTGGAAGTGGAATGAATGTAGGTGAACTGAGGCTCTCTCCCTTCACCATCGCCTCCTTAAAAATTTTCTCTGGTGGTCGACGACAGTTTAGTTGGAATGTCCACTCCAGAAGCGTCATTATTGCATAAAGAGTTAGAGCTTTCTTCAAGTGGTAGAATGCATCCTTACATGATTTACTGCAAATAAAATATCTGTAGATATCCTGCACACTAAAAATAAAAGGATGCATTCCCTGCACGCATGCTATGTGAGAAGGACTAGAAATATTAACACAATCAACAGAGCTTGAATCACAAGATGTATCACATCTAATACAATCAAAATGAACTACCTCCATGGTATTTTCTAAAGATTCAGAAGAAATAGCAATCTTACCATCCTGAAAGATACCTGGAGGCTCTAGTATAGTGAATGTAGTATTCTCTTGGACTAGTGAAGACTCTAGCTCTCGATCAGGTACAATAAACGAAAGTGATTCTTGAGTTTCCCCTACACTTCCATCGTCTCTAATAACAAAAGCAGGCTCCACTGGCTCAACTGGATGCAGAATAATCAAAGGAAGTGATTCTTGAGTTTCCCCTATACTTCCATCATCATCAATAACACC
This sequence comes from Zingiber officinale, assembly GCF_018446385.1. Taxonomy (NCBI): domain Eukaryota; kingdom Viridiplantae; phylum Streptophyta; class Magnoliopsida; order Zingiberales; family Zingiberaceae; genus Zingiber; species Zingiber officinale. The sequence continues at coordinate 71,024,023 of NC_055999.1, forward strand.
TACAACATCAAGGATATCTGGAACCAAAATATCATCAACAATAACATTATCAGAATCAACTACAGCATCACAATGTAAAAAGATAGAAGAGTTATGTAGAGAAGTAGAATTAAGATCAGGAAAATCACAAATTCTACAATCCATCTCCTAGGGAATTGATGTAGTAGATTCATCTGATAGCAACTGTATCTGTGTCAATGAATGTGTTCTTGGCTGAAATTGTGTTTCTTGATGTTGTACAAGTTGTTGTGACTGCTCCCAAAAATGCTGCTCAGGCTGATGCTGAAGATATGACTGATAATGTTGGGACCAATCAGAATTCCCTTGTTGTGTGTTCCTATACCTGAATCCTGCAACGAAATTATACTTGTCCTGCTGATGGATCTAATAAGACTGAGGATCAAGCTGAAAATACTGGATCCTGGTAAGGAGTGCAAAGGAATGAACATCCTTGGTAATTGTTGGTCTAGTCCCATATTGCTGATAATTTGTAGCCATAATCTCGTTAAGTTCTTTAGCTTGAGCAGATGTCTTGTTAACTAGAGCCCCTCCACTAGCTGCATCAACCATACTCCTGTCCATGGGGCATAATCCCTCATAGAAGTATATAATTAGTAGTTGATCGCTTATCTGGTGCTGAGGGCAACTAGCAACAAGTCTTTTAAATGTCTCCCAATAATCTTGAAACGGTTCTCTTGTAAATTGTTAGATTCCACAAACACTCCTCTGAATAGTTGCAATCCTAGAAGCAAGAAAGAACCTCGCCAGAAATATTCTCTTCATTTGAAACTAGCTGGTGATAGAATCAGGTGGAAGATGTACAACCAATCCTTTGCTGAATTCGCCAGTGAGAATGGAAATGCTCTAAGTCTAACATCTTCATTTGACATGCCATGTGGATTCCATGAAGAGCACACCATATCCAATTCTTGCAGATGTCTATTGGGATCTTCACCAGAAAGTCCATGAAACTTCGGTATTAGATGAATAATTTTCCATAACTCGAAGTCGGCCTCGAAATCAGAATATCTGATGCAAAAGGAATCATCTGATAAGTCTGGTGCCCAAAAATCTTTGAGAGTCTTTTCAGTGTTGTTCTCCATGTTGCATGACAAATCTGAGGTCCTGAACAAAACACACTGAAACTCTGAAAATACTGATAACACACAAAAGAGATTTCCTGGTCTAACCTAAAACACTTATGCAAATAAAATCAAAAGACACAAGAAATATACAAGATAACATACATGCATACAAGCAATGAATAATGAATCTCTAACAACATTTTTGAATTTTTGCAACCACCAAAGAAATAGAAATAAGAGAGAATAAAGTTGAAAAAAAAAAATGAAATGCAAAATATAGAAAAACTGAAATGGTGGCCTAAATGATGAAATTGACCAAAATTGGTCTTTATTCACGTTGTAACTGCTAGTATTCTCCCTTTACCCCTTTCCTTCAACCTGCAAAGTTCCAGAGCAAGAGAGAGATACTAATAGTGACATTGAAAGAAAAATAAAATAACAAATCAAAAAAGCAAGAACAAGATAAAGATAAAACTATGTACAGTCTAAAAACAAATGAACACCACTAGAATCCCCCGCAACGGCGCCAAAATTTGACGTGTTCGCGACTGTCACTCGCTCACATCAAATTAATTCATTCCTAATCTACCGATCCCCTTAACCTTCCCACACCGCATTGCGACGCTACGATACAAAAAAATCTATCAATGGAAATAACATGAAACATAACAAAGAACTCAAACATGCATAAAGAAAGCAAGAAACAAACAAAGACAATTAACTAAACAACTTTGTAGGAATTAAACCAAACCTAATTATGTATAACAACTAAACTTGTACCACATTATCACCCTATGATACAAGATCAACAATCATACATAAATGGAATTAAACAGAATATGAAACTAAACAAAATGTAAACTATCAATCTAAAAAGCAATAACAAACATAACAACCTAATCAAGCAAGAAAATAAACTACATTAGACTTAAACAATTAACATGAAGGTAAACTAACAACTAAGTAGCATGAATCAAAACATTAACTACAATATTCAAAATGCATAAGAACAAAGATTAAACAAATTAAACATGAAAACTAACTAAGCTAATCAACCACATCCACTCCTCTGCGATCATACACCAATTCAACTACCCTTCGTCGTCACACAAAAGGCCCAAATTTGGAACGCCAGCCCTAGTGAATAGCAACTCAACGACTGAATGCTGATCTACAGCTCCCGATGGCACAAAGTTGATAGTTTAGATGAAATAGGAAATAAATTGCAGAATCAACAAAAACTGAACAGAAATCGAAAGAGAATTTGCTCTGCCAGAATTGTATACACCACTGAGACTGAGGTTGCTGGAATTCCTACCTTCGGAACGCCGTCCACAGGAGTTCACCACAGCGTCAGCCTTGGATTTGCTTTAGTAAGTTTTGCCGGAATTGAAGAATAGAGGATGGGCATGAAGATGATGCGCTTCTGCCAGAGTTGGATACACCACTGAGGTGGATCTTCATTGCTTCCGGAATGTCGTCCACAGGTGAAGACTCCACAATAGAAAGAATGGATCTAGAGAGGCTTCCACCGGAGAAGATGAATCGACCGACTTCCTCTGTGAAGTCTCTGCTTTCAGAACGCCGTCTGCAAGGGATCTCCACAGCGAAAAGAATGGAGACAGGAACACCTTCCTCTTGATGAAATCACTGCAGCTCACAGGAGTTGTTGGAGTTGCGCCGTCCATTGCAGATTGGAGCAGATCATGGAGGAATGGAGAAAGGATGTGGAGGGCTGGGCGGCGGTAGTGAAGAGAAGAAGATGTGCCGCCGGCCGGAGAGAAGAAGAAGAAAGGAGAAAACACTATGGGGGGAGCTTCGCGTGCCCTAGTTGCGTCGCGAGGAAGAAAATCACGAGTAACGCACTGTTTGGGAGGAAGTGAGGGAAGGAGAGGGAAGGGTAAAGAAGAGGAAGGGAAACTTGAAACCCTGTTTGGGAAGAAGTGAGCTACGGAAAGGAAAGGTAAGGAAGGGTAAGCTTTAACCTTCCTTACCCATGAAACAAAAGAATTTCTTACACCCCGATTTGGGGTGTAAGGAAGGGTATATGGAATTAAAAAAAATTTATATTCCAATTTTATCCCTGTTTTATTAATTATATTAATTCTAAAAATCATTGTTTTAGGTATTCTTTGCATCACGACTAAAAACACTCGCATCGCCCAATTGGCACCACCCAACGCTCACACTCCGTCAATGCTGACACCGACTTTGATGTCGATGCCGACACCGACAATGACTCCGACTTTGACGCAGACTCTAACTTTACGCAGCTGATGACTTCGATGCCGACGCCGACTTTGATGCCAATTCCGACTTCGACACCGACATCGACTTCGATGTGGACGACGATGTCGATGCCGACTTTAACAAATGAGTTACAATTATTTGAATGCGTAAGTCTTAACCAACAAATGTATGCAAGATGCACTGGGTTTTTGAATGCTTAAGTCTTTAATAAAAGTGAGGGTAATTTTGTAACTTTATATATTTAACCTTCATTATCCTCACTTTTCTCCCAAACATGGTAACACATGTTACGTTAATGAAGCTTCCCTCCCTCCCAAACAAGGCGGGTCGGCCCACGGCGGACTTGGGTTGATAAAATTCCAACCCAACCCGCTTAAATTGTTTGGCGGGGCGGGCCAACCCGACGGGCCCAGCCTAAATCAACGGCTCTAATCAATAGTGTTAAGTTCCGCTTGCGATTCAAATCTAAACCATTACGAACAGATAAGTTAAATTTGGAATCAATAATGTTAAGTTCCATCTGCGATTCCTAATTCAACTTCTAAAGAACACAATAGGTTATTTAAGGAAAAGTTCGACACTTATACAAAAATTTTTGTACAGTGGAACCAGTACGTTTTCCTAGGTTTAACCAACAATAGCAAGGTGCGAAGGCGCATTCTAAGGCTGCTGGAGGTGCCTTGAACGCTGCATGGAGGGTTCCCTCCATAGATCTTGGAGGCGCCTTCGGGTGGATAAGCAGTGAGCATTGTGGAGCTGATCAACGTGGATGACTCAGGGCTAGAGGCGCCTCCTATGGAGGATGGAGGCATGGTTCAAGCAGAAGCTAATATACGCTTGATTTCAGCAACCTTTCTACTGCGCACTGCTCAAATGACGATCCGACAAAGCTGTAACTTGACTCCGACAACCGGAAGCCTTCAACTCTCATTTCTTACTTATCGGTATATTGTTATTTATGGCATTTAAAGTGTACTTTGATTTGTAAATATTTTGAAACTATAGTGATTGCCCATCGAAAGCACCCTTACATGCGGGCCTTAGAGTAGAAGTCGCCACAGGCTCCAAATCAAGTAAAATCTTGATGTTTGTGTATTGATCTTTATTTTCCGCTGCGATTACTCAATTATCTTAAAAATGAAAGTGAAAACCACGAGCGTTATTCACCCCCCCCTCTAGCGCTTTACAATCCTACATAAAAAAAAAATTACTTGCAAAATAGATTTAGCACAAATGCATAAATTAATTTATGAATTAGATCTTATTTTACCAAGATTAGGATTTAGTCTTGGTCTTAACTTAGATTTCTAAAATGGATCTAAATTAACCTGTGCCTACAATCCCATTGGACTTGTTCTCACTAGATCTCTCTCTTCTAGTTATTTCCCGTCACTTACCATTTGCATACTTACTTGAGGTCTGACCCACCATGTCTTCCTACTAGATGCCCCCGTCATGTTGTATACCACCGTTATGTCTTTGCCCATCTCTCTCTTTTATTTTTATTTTCGTCTTCTTCCTCATTTCCTTCTTCACTTTCTCTTCTCTAATAGTAATAACCTGCAGCTTTTACCTCTCCTCTTTTCAAGCACAAGAACTTTCTTTTCTTCTCCTTTCTCTTCTCTAGAAAGTAAGAAATGTAACATCAGCTGCTACCCTCTTCTAGCAACATGTGCAACCCTTGTATCTTCTACCTCTTCTCATGTTTTTTAGGATTTTGTTTGGCACCATAAGAATAGCCCTATTTTGTCTTGATTTGCTCTCTTTAATCATTACCGAGCTCACCGAAGCTAGTTGAGGTAGGTAACAAAGAAGGTAAAACTCTCCTCTTTAATTTGCTTCTTCTTCCTTATCTTCTCTCGTCTGTTATCACAAAAACAATGGTCTTCCTTTTATTTTTTTTAACAAGCAGCTCTTTTTTGCTTTATTTAACCATAGCAAGAATAAGAGGAGTAAGTTATTCCTTTCTTCTTTAATGTTTCACTAATTGAAGAAGAGTTGTAAAATATAAATTTTATTTTATTAGGTTGTTAGTTTGGATGATTATTTAAATTGTAATGAGGTCTCATATGTAGAAATTCTTTGACTTTGAGTCATAGAAAAGTTACGAGAATGGATTGTTTCAATTAGACTTAATCAAGGGCTAAGGTTGATATTTTCAAATTTAAGTTTGTTTTTTATCTCCTTAAATTTGAAATTTAAAGTTTTGGATTGTGAAAATTGACCTACCAAATTTTTAAAAATTTCAACTTATATTTTAAAAATATTTTTTCAGTTTTTAAGAGTTGGATAATCTGATTTTATATTGTATTAATTTTTTAAATTTATTGAATTCGGCTCCTGGTTGAAATTTTTTTAAATTTTTTAAATTTATTGAATTCTATATAGGAGCATCGTTGTCGATGCTGGAGGTTGGTCGGTAGACATCCAGTAAGTATCAGGCCAATCCACATTATCGGAGGAAGTTCCATTATTGGTAGTGAAAAAAATAACGTGGAGACACTCACTCTGAATGCATCCAATACGGTTAAAACAATATAACTAAACTTGGAATGGGAGCAAAGTTCCTTCTAAATAAATATAAATTAGTCAGGAGGAGTAGAAGGAAACTTACACCTATGGATCCTTTCGGAATCAATTAATTATATAATAACAATTAAAGATATATTTTTGCCATTTCAAGCTTGATTTGGACCATTAATCGAATTGATGAGATGCAGAGCTCCCACTAATTTCCAATTCATCTCAGAATTTAAATGTGTTTCCAAATCTCACTTCCTTCCAAATTTTATTCAATTAATCTTATCATTAATTCCCATTAATTAAATTTCTTTATTCTCCTGTTGAATTTCTCTATAAATTATATTCACGCACCAGTTGAAAAAGTATATATCTTCATTAATTATCGCAATGGCGGCCATCGTTACCTTCTTCCGCCTCCTCTTACTGATATGCTTCGTGCCGGCTCTTGTCCCACAGGACACTGTCTTTGACATTGAGTTGGTCCACCGCGACTCTCCCAAGTCGCCACTGTACAACAGCTCGATGACACCCTTTGATCGCCTACAGGCCGCCACTGTTCGCTCAGTCAACCGAGCTAGCTACTTGGACAAGCGCATCACCATGAAGACCTCCGCTGACATGGAGATCGCCTTGCGCTATATTGAAGGGGAATTCTTGATGCTGATTAGCATGGGCATGCCAAAGTCGCAATCTGTGTGGGGCATCATCGACACCGGCAGCGAACTAAACTGGGTTAACTGTGATGGCTGCCAATGCTCCAATAGGAACACCACCCTATTCAATCCTAATGCATCCCTCTCCTACAAGAAGTTATCTTGCTTTTCCGATGACTGCAGGAGCTTGAGAATGGGTCGTTGCAATGATGATGAGATGTGCCAGTACCATGCCGCCTATGGCGATGGCTCCAACGTCGACGGAATTTTATCATCAGAAACCTTGCATTTAGCCTCATTAGATCCATTCCAATTATTCTTAATTCCAAATATGACATTCGGTTGCAACTTCCGATCTGTGGACAATGGAATTTCCAACCCTGGCGGCATCATTGGGTTACGCCCCAAGCCCCCATCTCTGATCCATCAGCTTGCCCCTAAGTACATTAGCAAGTACTTCTCCTATTGCCTGGACATGCTCGATGGGGGATTCAGTAGTAAGCTCTTCTTGGGACGCGGCAAACCGACGGTCGTCGGAAATAGGATCGTCACGCCGCTCAAGACGCAAGACAACTTCTACGCCGTGCAACTTAACGCCATCTCGATCCCGGATGAGTTTGACATCTTCCTTACTACGAGGTCCAAGTTGAGCGCCGGAAACATCATCTTCGACTCTGGCACCGTCATGACCATGCTGGACAATGAAGTGGTGGACCAATTGGTGAGGAAATTGATGGATTACGTTAACTTGCAGACTGTGAGGATTGACTCATTCAAATTGTGCTTCACAGTGTTCTCGACAGAGGTAGAGGAGAGGCTGCCGGGGTTGTTGTTCTCGTTTGATGGGACATTGGGGAACTTCAGGGTGAGCCCTGAAAACTTGTTTAGGTGGTTTAGACGGAATGTGAAATGCATGGTGATATTGGGAAGGGATGGTATACAGATCTTTGGGAATATTATGCAGCAAGATATTTTGGTTGGACATGATCTAGAAAAAATGGAATTGACTATTGTAGAGAAAAAATGTAGCGACTTATAAGCGTGTATTATGTAATATGAAGTGCTAAGTTGAGCATTCATATTTATATTTATGGTCATAAGTCATGGAATTTCATTGAAAGGAAATGTGCATTTATTTTTTTTTTCAATGATTTAACTAGACAATTTAATTGACTAGGAGAAGTTTGATTGAATAAAATTTTCTCTCTCTTTGAAATGATACAAATTAACATTACATGTTATTTCAAATTAACATTACATTACATGTTATTTCTAAATACAAGGAGGTGTTTGGAATTTTATATTAAGTTCATTCGAGTTCCATATCCAACTATTGAGAATGTTTACGAGGGTGAATAATGACTCACATGTTTTCATTTTGACTGTTGATAGTGTACTCGTGTATAAGATGTTAATGCACAGTAAAAAATAAATGAATTTTATTTGATGAGGTATTTCCTCATAATAAAATATTCTCTCTATTTCGTTGATCCAATATCAACAAAGTCATTTGTTAGTAATGTACCAAAAAATACGGACAAATTGATCTAAAAAGTCAAGCCTTTACAAGACTCTGCCTCTATAAGACTCCTTCCTACCACGACATTCCAATATGTAGTGTTATAAAATTATTTAACAAAAATAATATAATATAAGGGATAATTTAAAGGAAATATATTTATATGAATTAAAATAAATTATTGAAAATTTTCTATATTTTATATGAATTTTTGAATATTTCATTGAGATAAATTTGGGTTTATATCCTATTTGAAATCTGAATTAATTGATTCAGTTAAATTAAGTTTAAATTCCTAATTAACTTAAGTTTCCCTTTTATCCCTTCGCGTCTCTTCCCTCACCCCAGGTGTTCGCGGTGTCATTTCATCGCACGCAATGGCGTAGCCAGATTGAACAATTACCCTGGGCTAAAAATGTTGAACCCAGTAAAGCCCAGCCCAGCATAGCAAGGTTAAGGCCTAAAATTGCTGGGCATTGCTTACTAGGTGAGGCTAACCCTGGGCTAAAAATGTTGAACCCAGTAAAGCCCAGCCCAGCATAGCAAAGTTAAGACCTAAAATTGCTGGGCATTGCTTACTAGGTGAGGCTAAAATTGTCGGGCATTGCTAGGCTGCACTGGGCTAGAGCCCAGTAAAGCCCAGCCCTGGCTACGCCATTGATCGCACGTCTAACCTGGTACCGGTCGCTGCTCATGTACAGCCGATGCCGATGTCATGCTCCTCCTTCCTCTTCTCCCCTATCGCCACCACTGGTTGTCATGTCTGAGCAGCTGCATTCTGCTTTTGCTGGCCGCCACCAAAAATCTCTGACGACGAACTCGACCAAATCATCATGTCCCATGGCCACCTTTTTGCCACTATGCCCTCAACACCATGTTTGCATAGTCATTATCGTAGCCACCTTTTTGCCACTATGCCCTTCCTTCTCAGCCGTGAAAATAATCCCTCATGGATGCATCTCCAGCAAAGTAAAAAACTAATTGTTGATTTTTATTAATTAAATGATTTATTGATTATAGTGTTGATTGACTAAGACTAATTACAGTAGTAATTAAATTGATAATTATTTTTTTTTTAGTATCCAAGTCTTCAGTTTAATTAATCTAAGTGACCAGTCCGGTCTCACAGAAGTTCTCCATTAGTCATCTGGGTAACTCAGAGAATTGCTCATGAAGACCCATCTTGATAGCCAACATTCTCGGATGTGCTTACAATTACTTAATTGATTTGATGTAATTAATGAAATTGATTAATTAAAGTTGTGATTGTCCGTTTAATAGATTAATCAATTAATTAATAATGCTGGTAGGAGATTAATCTGACTTAGGATTAATCGTTATTAATGAATTTAAGTAATTAATTAATTAAATTTTGATTTGTTGGCTACTTAAATGATTAATTAGTAACAATTAATGGTTTATCATTTATTAGATTTAATAATTACAACAACAACCAAGTTTTTTCACACTACGTGGAGCCGACTATATGAATTTCCTTACCATATATGTTGTTTCATCATCATCGAAGGAGGTGCCGGCGTTTGATTCGTCCTTCTTGGCTTTTAAAGCAATATTATTTGATTTCTATATTTCCTAAGAATCTATACAGCGAGACTTGTGAAGTTCAGAGGTTGAAATTAAGTTTTCAAGAGTACATACCTCGAGGTCCTTAAAGATGTAGTAAGCATCTACTAAGGCTGACCACTCCTTGAAAAAGAGTTAAGTGTGTACCTTAAGGAGTCATGATTTGTTACCTTTTCTCCGAGGTTGTTGAGCTGGGTGATCAGGTCTTTGATCCTTGCCTGGAGTTGGACTACCTTCTCTCCCTTGTCCATTCGGAGGTTCGTCAGTTGGCTTCGGAGGATGTCCCACTTTGTCAGTTTAGCTTCCGAAGTACCTTCCTGGAGCTCCAGACATTTCTCCCAGAGATCTTTGGCAGAGTCATAGCTTCTAATCAGGTTGACCTCTTGGGGTCGAAGAACGCTAAGTAGATGAAACTCTGCTTTTCCATTAGCCACAAAGTCGGCTTGCTCCTTCTTCATCTATGTGTACTTTTTTTTCTCGGCTCCGTGTTGATCTGTAGGTGCTACAAAATCACATTTTATAATTAAAAGAATTTCAAAGTCATTTTTAAAAAAAAACCTCCATGCACTTCTTCCACATTGCGAAGTCTCCCTCAAACTTCGGTGGATAGATGCTAGATTTGGCTATTTCTTTTGCTTCAGATGGTGGTTAGTCCTTCTAAAGTGTGCCTGGCTCTAATACCACTTGCTAGGATCCGTGTGGCCAACAAGAGGGGGTGAATTACCCTTCAAAAAGAAAACGAAACGTTTCTCGATCTTTTGAAATATTAAAGCACTTCTATAAAAAAGAATTGATAAATTAAAAAAGAAAGAATCTACCGATTTTACTTGGTTACATCCGGGAAGGTTGTTAATCCAAGACTTTGAAGCACTAATCAAATTCTCCTTTCATCGTAGGCGGAGAAGCCTCTTACAAGCGTTGAAAGCACACAAAGTAGTAGAACAATTAAAGAAACTTGTGTATAAGTGATTTTCAACTACTAGGATCAGGGCTATATTTATAGCCCTGTTCGGGGCGTCTAGAAGGGTTCCAAACTCCTAGACATGGATAGAATTTTATCTGCATCACACAGGATCGTGACAGCGCGTATTTCGATAAGTTTCTTGGTTCGGGTGCTCGGAAGGGTTCCAGGTGCCCGAACCACTTTCGCACTAGGCACCTCGTCAAGGCGCCCCTACTGGACCAAACTGGTATGGGTGCCCGGACTCTAATTAGCCTGAAGTTGACTTTTCATCTGAGTCTTCCGTGTTGGTGCAACATCTCTCAGGTCAAGGTTGACCTGGTTGACCAAGCTTGAGTCTTGGTTTGGGTTTCGATGTTTGACAATGCAAGGTTGATTGAAGAAGAGTCAAGTAGGTCAAGGATGACCGGATACTTGACTGGGAAGTCTTAACTGGGATGTTAGGCAGAAGGAAAGACCTAGTGAGTGAAGCTAGGCAGGAGGAAAATCCTGGTGAGTGAAGTCAGGTGAAAGGCCTAGTGAGTGAAGCTAGGCAATTGGGAAGTCCTAGTGAGTGAAGCTAGGCAGGAGGAAAATCCTGGTGAGTGAAGCCAGGTGAAAGACCTAGTGAGTGAAGCTAGGCAATTGGGAAATTCCTGGTGAGTGAAGCCAGGCAAGAGAAATCCAGATGGGTCAAGATTGACCAGACATCTGGTGAGAGTCCAAGTAGGTCAAAGGGATTGACAGGATACTTGGTGTTGGGATCTTAGATGGCTAGAGGGGGGTGAATAGCCTCTTAAAAACTTAAACACAATTTCTACAAAGAAACTTGTTAGCACAGCGGAATTAGGAAACTAAGAGAAAGAGGAAACAAACACACTAACACACGGATTTACGAGGTTCGGGGATAACTTGCCTCTACTCCTCGGCGTGTCCGTAAGGTGGACGACTCCTTGATCTTCGGTAGATCGCACCCCGGATAAATTCCGGCTAAAGATCCTCCTTCGCGGTGGAGTAACCTCTCCACAAAGTCTCAAGAAATATATATGTTAAAGCACAAGACTTACAGAGCTCGGTGGCAAAGAAGAATGAACTAAAGCTTACAACCACGCGAGGATCAGTGGAAACAGAGAACTCACAGATCGCAGTTTTTCACCCGAGAGCTCAAGAACACCACAACGATCAACAGAACGTTTTTCACTTTCTTGCTTTCTTGTTTTTGTTCATCTTTCCAGCATACACTGCTTCTTATGTCTCTGCTCGATCAGCCTGCACCGGATCGCTGCCAACCTGCACCGAATCCCTGCTGCAAGCTACGGCGTCGCCAATCGCTTCTCTTCCTCTTCTGATTCTCTGAGCTCACACCAATAGAACCACGGTCTTCACTGGTGCCTCTGAGCTCGAACCAATCACCAGGGGTTAAGCCAATCGCCGCCTGATCACTCCCAGAAACACAACCAATCGTAACCTGTAGCCGTTGCTACTTCAAATGCATTTGACGCAGAGAAAGCAGTGGAAAGATCCTTTGTCTCATTCCTTTGATGAGGCTTAATTTGAAACTAAGCACTGGTATGGTATCTGCAACCTGCATCTTCAAAAGACTCACAGCAGAAGGTTAAACAAGGATGGGCAAAAATAAGTGCGAATCAGAAAACATCAGAGAAAGCGCATGCACAATGAACTTAACTGTGGATCGGTCAGCAGACCGATCACAGACCCCTGGACCGATCAGACAACAGCCTGATCGGTCTGGGGCTGGTCTGATCGGTCGTGACGACCGATCAGATTGGATGTGGATCGGTCCATAGACCGATCCAACTCCCTTTTCCCTTCCGCGATATTATCACCTGATCGGTCCACAGACCGATCAGATTGCACTCAGTGTGCTACTGAGTGCTTCCTGATCGGTCCACAGACCGATTAGATTGCACTCAGTGTGCTACTGAGTGCTTCCTGATCGGTCACCAGACCGATCAGAGAATTTAGTCTCACTAGATCGGTCTGCGGACCGATCAGTCATCCAAAGTATCACTGGATCGGTCTGTTGGCCGATCCAACGCCTAAGTGATACTAGATTGGTCCGAGAACGAGCTACCGAGCCCTCTCTGACCTAATCCGGTCCATAGAACGAGCTCCCAAGCCCTCTCTGACCTAGTCCGGAGAACGAGCTGCCGAGCCCTCTCCGACTTCGTCTGGTCCAGAGAACGAGCTACCGAGCCCTCTCTGACCTAATCCGGTCCAGAGAACGAGCTCCCGAGCTCTCTCTGACCTAGTCTGGAGAACGAGCTGCCGAGCCCTCTCCGACTTCGTCTGGTCCAGAGAACGAGCTACCGAGCCCTCTCTGACCTAGTCAGGAGAACGAGCTACCGAACCCTCTCCGACTTCGCGTGCCAAGTTTCCAACTTGGACTTTTCCCTTCCACATGATCAACCTTGATCAGTAATCAATCCGAGTTTAATTAACATCTGATACAAACTTAAATCAGTGTCAACATCAAAATAACAGCCAGGTCTGACTGTATCAACACTTGGCACGAGGAAGAAAAGTCCAAGTAGGTCTTAGGGAGTGACCGGATACTTGGCAAGAAGAGAAAAGTCCAAGTAGGTCAAAGGGATTGACCAGACACTTGGTGAGAGAGTCCTAGCTGGTCAAAGGTGACTGGATGTTAGGTCTTATGTACCAACAAGTCATGGTTGACTAGATGTTGGTTTAGGGGGGCTTTGGACTTGGTTTTGGGCAAAAACCAATATCTGGATTGATCAGCCGATTGATCCAGTAGGTTTGGATTGATCCGTGGATCGATCCAGCAGATCTGGATCGATCGGCCGATCGATCCGGTGAGTCCCCGCGAACAGAACCCCTCTGGATCGATCGGTGGATCGATCCAGAGGTCCCAATCGATCAGTGGATCGATTGGGACGCTGCTGCTTCGCGTGATAAGCGCTGGATCGATCCAGCCGTTTTTCCAGAGCACAGAGGCACTCTTGGATCGATCCTTGGATCGATCCAAAGCCTCCCCGATCGATTGGGAGCATTCCAATCGATCGGGATTCGACCGTTAGTGTCGATTCAAGCCGCAGGTGTTCATTTTCTTCGGCATCTCTTCACCGATTCATTTCAGATCTTCACCAACTTCTCCACAGCTCTTCTCAAGCTCGAGATCGCCAGTTCTTGAAGGCTCTTGGAGGTTCTTCCAAGTCAAGAGGCGGATCAAAGCAAGAAGAAGAAACTAGGGTTAGAGATTTTGCTCTCATTGTAAGCTTGTAAGCTTGTATTTCATTACCTTTTCCTTTATTCTTGTATTGAGTCTTGTAGGGCTTCTCCGCCCTTGGTAGTTACCATAAAGGAGAGTTTTATTAGTGGAGGGTGTGTGTGTAGGTGTGGATCCTTGGACTAGTCACCTCTTGTGAGGTGGATACCAAGTAAACCAACCTTGTTAGCGTTGTGTGGTTTGTTTCTATATTTTCCGCTGCACATCTTTGAAGAAACAAGCAACGCCGAGCAACGAGCACGCGACGAGCTATTCACCCCCCCCCTCTAGCTACTTTTCGGTCCCAACAAGTGGTATCAGAGCGAGGCCGCTCTTCACCGGAATCATCGCCGGAAGGGTCAAGCATAACAAGAAGAGCTAGAGGGTGAAGAAGTTGAAGCAAAATTGTCAAAGTCAAAGAAATTCAAAAGCTCAACTTCTACAATGGAATTCCGAGATGAGCTCGGATTCGACACGAGGGTGACTCCACCATACACTTCCACGAGCTTCGATTCTTGGAAATCAAGAATCGAAAATTTTCTTATGATGGAGATAGAGCAATGGTTTTCTCTTATGGAAGGCTTCAAGACTCCAACAAACTCAAAGGGCAAAGTTCTCAAGAGGAGCAAGTGGAGTCAAGAGCAAGTCCAAAGGTGCGAGGCCAATGACAAAGTGACCAAGCTTTTGGTCAATTTATTGCCAAGCACCATCCTTTGCAAAATTGGAGAATTTGAAGATGCAAAGGAATTATGGAGTAAATTGGCCAAACTTCATGAAGAGATCCCCTCCACTGTACAAGAGCAAGAAGAATCCAGAGAGGGTGACTCTTTGGAGCAAGACCAAGAGGAGGACTCCGAGGTTGAGAGATGCTCAACCTCCGAAGAAGAAGTCCAAGAAGAAGCTTCATTTTCAAGGGAGTGCAATGAAGAGAACAAGAAGGGAGCATACTCCTTGTTCAATGTACAAGATGATGAAGCCTCCACCTCTAGGATTGAGGGGGAGTGTAGATCAATGAACCCGGAGCAAGAAGAGGCCTCCACATCCGGGTCAAGTGAAGAAGAAGAAGATGGTGCCACCTCCAAAATTCAAGAAATATCAAATGGAGGAGCAAGTGTCATTCCTACACAAGAAGGTATAAATGTTTCAATTAAAAATAAAAATCATATAATATGTTTTAAGTGTAGGGAAAGTGGGCACTACAAGAGCAAGCATCCCAACTTGGCCAAGAAGAAGGGTCAAGTGACACAAAAGGGCAAGGAGAAGCCCTAGGAGACCACCCCCGGGACAAAGAAGAGCAAGGAGCACATTGTGTGCTTCTTGTGTCAACAAAAAGGGCATTGCCGAAGTCAATGCCCCAAGGGGAAGAAGATAGTCAAGGCTCAAGGAGGCACTAGTCAAGGGGGAGCCTCCAAGGTAAAGAAGAAGGTAACATTTATTGAGCCTACCCCTTTACGTTATGGTAAAAAGCATGATAGTTCTAATTTTTATCATTTTAATGCAATTTACCATAAGAATAGAAAGCATGAGGGCATTAAGGAAAAGCATGTGGCCCTACATGCCAAGACTACCCAACCTAAGGTTAGGAAGGTAGATAGACATTTGGGCAAGAACACTAAGGATAATAGATACAAGCCCAAGAATAAAAATGCTCATGGATCAAATGAAAAATCAAATACTAAGGACTTAGTGAGGGAAAATCAAGTCTTGAGGTCAAGACTTGATAAATTAGAAAAGACCCTAAAAAGATTGGAAAATATCCTATTAGGGCAAAATGAGCATAACCTAGGTTTAGGGGTACAAAAGCCATCAAATGGCCATAGAGGTTTGGGATACAAACCCAAAGCAAAAAAGGATGTGCCTAGTTATCATAGGGTTCCATATAGTTATGGAACAAACCCTAAGTCTAGAGGTCAAGTCAAGGATACAAGGGAAGATATCCCTAGAAGTATCTTTGCAACCAAAGTGACTAAGACTTCTAAGAAGTCTAAGAAAGTCACTAACAAGGTCACAAGGAGGCTATCCCTAGAGTTGACCTAGAAAATGTGACCAAGGCTTCTAAGAAGCCCAACAAGGTCACTAGGAAGGTATCTAGGGAAGTTATCCCTAGTGAGTACCTAGAGCATCCAAGGAGCACCAATAGGTGTTGGGTTCCTAGGAGCATCTTCTCTACCCCATAGATGGGTTAGAGAGTGTCAACTCCGATTAGAAGGGTAGTTAACCCAACTTTGAAGAAATTGACACTCAAGGAGCATTTTCAAGGTTATTGTTAACCTTTGAAAATGAAATGGAATTATTATTTACTCCTTGAAAGAGTAAAATGTGCCTAATGGTGGAAAATTTGATTTTATCTTAAAATGGCATAAATTGGGAAAACCTAGAGAAATATCAAGTTGGGATTTTGGTATTCTCTTAGAAATTTAAGGCAATCCGGGTCTTGATTTATGTGATTACTCTTGAGGAAAAATGAAATATGCCAACATTTGAGGATATGCTTAATTTTTAAGTGGCATAAACAAATCAAGAGAAATAGAAATGTCAATTTAGGTTTTGGCATTTCTTTGAAGCATTTAGGGCAATCTAGGTTTAACGTTTTAAGTTAAAACAAGTGGTATATTTTGAGTTAGCTAAGTGGTTAAGGATACTTAGAAAGGTAATCTAGGTATATTTTATTTATGCTAAACCTTGCCATGATTGTTTGCCCATTATATGCCATGGCATCATGTTTTATTTTTTTTCATTCATGTTTTATTATGAAAAATCCAAAAATACCATGTCATGACATTCATACATCATGTAGTTATAGGATATTTTCTTTTGAAAATTATTTCCTTTTGATGTATGCCATAACATAATCATGCATTAAGTTTAATTCCTTGTAATTAAGGACAAATGACATTTAACAACACTTATTAACAAGTGACATCCTAGGTGGATGTCTAATATCTCTAAAATGCCTAGATAGATATGCATGATCCCTAGAATAGGGCAAAACCAAAATCTCACATCTCACAAGGACTATAAGATGACTTGTATGTGTTTTAGTGCACATTAGATACAAGTGAGATGTTAGGAAGATGAATAAAACTCATGATGTTGATTTAGTGCATTCCTTTGAGTTTTAGGTTCATCAAAACACATAGTTATGTGTTTTCCCATCATTGGAAAAGCTAATGTATAAGTCATGTGCATTAAGCCCAAGGAATGTGATGGGATATTGGTTTTGAAAATTATTTTAAAAGGCTTTTGGAAAACCTTGGTGAAGGCTATCTTTTGATAGTAATCACCATTGAATAGTTAGACACAAACTTGAAGAAAACGCTAAAGTTTTAGCAAGTTTTTAAGCTTGTGTCAATCTTTGAAAATATGATGTACTTTCATAGAAAACTATTTTTCCATGATAAAGTATGCCCTAAATAATGTCTACACGAAATTTCATGATTTTTGGATTTTTGTAGAATTTTCTAGGGGTTTCTGAAGTTGGCTGAATTTGAAATTCAGCAACTATCAGAGCTCCGATCGATCCATGGATCGATTGGAGATCTGGATCGATCAGTGGATCGATTCAGAAGGCAATTCTCGCGAGCAGAAGCTCGCTGGATCGATCAGCCGATCGATCTACACATCTTGAATCGATCAATGGATCGATTCAGCAAGGTTCAATCGATTGGAACCCAACTCCAATCAATCCAAGTTGCTGATTTTGGCTGAGAAGGTCTGATTTCAGCATCTTTGAACCTATTTTAGTCTAGGTAACCATCCCAAACCCCTGAAAAAATATTTGTATACATAAAACGGGTGTTTTCGTGTAGAAAACAAGGATGGATTGGTTAAGGAAGGCTAAGTTGAAGTTTAGGTTGAGGTTTGTTTCAAATTTTGAATATTTGAACCTCAAAACTTCTAAAATTGGGTTTCCTAAAGTTTCAGGGATTCCAAGTCATTGTTGGTGCAATGACAGAAGTTACCACCATGTCTTTAGGGGGAGGGACTCTTTAAAGACATAAAAATTATTTTTCATGAACCTTGGAAGGTGGTTAACCTTCCATTAAGAACATTCTCAAGGTTGAGCGTTTGAACTTTAATGGGGAGTGGATATCCTCATTGTTCAAGTGGTTTCAAGTGGATAATGCTCAAGGATGGGCATTTGCCTATATTGGGGGAGAATGTAGGATTAAGATAATGAAGGGTATGGGACTTTCATTATCGTGTTGATCACAACGAGTGAAGTTGTGAACAACGATGAACAACTCTTCAGGGGGAGAGTTTTCAACAAGTGAATTTGTTGATGTGTGCCCAAAAATGGGGCATGGTTTGATGTGTGCCAATAGAGGGAGAATGAAAGGGAGTAAGTTAGGCTTTTATTACCTAGAGGGAGTTTGCCCTCTTAGGGGGAGAATGAACGGCTTAACTTATGTATTCATTACCTAGTGGCATGAAGAAGGTTTAGGCTATGGAATTAGCCTAACTTACATGTGGTATTGTAAGTGATAGTGTTGGTATTGTCAAACATCAAAAAAGGGGAGATTGTTGGTGCAACATCTCTCAGGTCAAGGTTGACCTGGTTGACCAAGCTTGAGTCTTGGTTTGAGTTTCGATGTTTGACAATGCAAGGTTGATTGAAGAAGAGTCAAGTAGGTCAAGGATGACCGGATACTTGACTGGGAAGTCCTAACTGGGATGTTAGGCAGAAGGAAAGACCTAGTGAGTGAAGCTAAGCAAGAGGAAAATCCTGGTGAGTGAAGCCAGGTGAAAGGCCTAGTGAGTGAAGCTAGGCAATTGGGAAGTCCTAGTGAGTGAAGCTAGGCAGGAGGAAAATCCTGGTGAGTGAAGACAGGTGAAAGACCTAGTGAGTGAAGCTAGGCAATTGGGAAATTCCTGGTGAGTGAAGCCAGGCAAGAGAAATCCAGATGGGTCAAGGTTGACCAGACATCTGGTGAGAGTCCAAGTAGGTCAAAGGGATTGACAGGATACTTGGCACGAGGAAGAAAAGTCCAAGTAGGTCTTAGGGAGTGACCGGATACTTGGCAAGAAGAGAAAAGTCCAAGTGGGTCAAAGGGATTGACCAGACACTTGGTGAGAGAGTCCTAGCTGGTCAAGGGTGACCGGATGCTAGGTCTTATGTACCAACAAGTCATGGTTGACTAGATGTTGGTTTAGGGGGGCTTTGGACTTGGTTTTGGGCAAAAACCAAGATCTGGATTGATCAGTCGATTGATCCAGTAGGTTTGGATTAATCCGTGGATCGATCCAGCAGATCTAGATCGATCAGTGGATCGATCCAGAAGATCTGGATCGATCAGCCGATCGATTCGGTGAGTCCTCACGAACAGAACCCCTCTGGATCGATCGGTGGATCGATCCAGAGGTCCCAATCGATCAGTGGATCGATTGGGACGCTGCTGCTTCGCGTGATAAGCCTAGAGCACAGAGGCGCTCTGGATTGATCCGTGGATCGATCCAAAGCCTCCCCGATCGATTGGGAGCATTCCAATCGATCGGGATTCTACCGTTAGCGTCGATTTAAGCCGCAGGCGTTCATTTTCTTCGGCATCTCTTCACCAATTCATTTCAGATCTTCACCAGCTTCTCCACAGCTCTTCTCAAGCTCGAGATCGTCAGTTCTTGAAGGCTCTTGGAGGTTCTTCCAAGTCAAGAGGCGGATCAAAGCAAGAAGAAGAAACTAGGGTTAGGGATTTTGCTCTCATTGTAAGCTTGTAAGCTTGTATTTCATTACCTTTCTCTTTCTTCTTGTATTGAGTTTTGTAGGGCTTCTCCGCCCTTGGTAGTTACCATAAAAGAGAGTTTTATTAGTGGAGGGTGTGTGTGTAGGTGTGGATCCTTGGACTAGTCACCTCTTGTGAGGTGGATACCAAGTAAACCAACCTTGTTAGCGTTGTGTGGTTTGTTTCTGTATTTTCCGCTGCACATCTTTGAAGAAACAAGCAACGCCGAGCAACGCCGAGCAACGCCGAGCAACGAGCACGCGATGAGCTATTCACCCCCCCTCTAGCTACTTTTCGGTCCCAACATTCCGCTCCAGTTCCGCTCACTTGGGTGATTTTGTTCATCTGGAATAGAGCTCACCCGAACTTATTTTCCGGCCTTCTCGAGCAGTCTTCCACCTCAGCTTCTCGTCCCTCAGAAACTTTGTCAGCCTTCTTCTTGTCCGCCAGCGTACTCTTTTGCAGCACATCATCTCTCAGACGCACCGAACCCATCGACTCTCTCCTGTGTCATCCTTCTCGCTAGCTGCGTCTTTCGCTCGACCTCATGTGCTCATAAATTCCTGCACACTCAGACATAGGGCATCAAAACACAACAGGACCTAACTCTAATTCGGCTGACCACATCAAAACTACCTCGGTGTACTAACATAACTCACTAACTACAATTCCAAAATCATATATATATATATATATATATATATAGCCCACTTAAATTGCCATGATGTAAAGCAAGAGTAACCAAAAACATACCAAACCAAATTTTGAAATCATACATATAGCCTACTAAATTACCATGATGTGAAGCAAGAGTAAACACAAGCACACCAAGCTAATTCTGAAACTTACAAATTATAGGAGCTGACATGGTATCATCTTCTAATAAACAAAAGAGCATAGGAATCTATAAAACCTGAAACCTACAAGTTATAGGATCTAATATGTATCATCTTGTAAGAACAAAAGAGCTTAAGAATCTATAAAATCCAAACCTTACAAATTTATAGAAGCTAACATGACATCATCTTCTTAAAACACAATAGAGCATAAGCATCTATAAAATCCGAAATCTACAAATTATAGGAACTAATATGGTATCATCTTCTAAAACAAAAGAGCTTGAGAATCTATAAAATCCAAAACCTACCAATTAGAGGAACTAATATAGCATTAAGCAAGGTAGAGAACATGAACAAACTTGAAAAGCAAGAACATGGTCAAGCATTAAAATTTAGTGAGGAAACTATCCCTTCAAGAAATACAAAATCCTCCATCTATACAAAACCATTTAGATCTTAGGAAAAGAACCTAAACTAGGGTATCATTCTCCCAAAAATAGCCAAGAGCATCAAACTATAGGGTCCAAATTTCACTAATTATAGAACTAACTAAAGTATAAATCAAGTAGAGAACATGCCTTCAATATTTTAGCTACCAACTCCATCTTCTTGACCTTTTCTTGTAGCTCTAGAGCCAGTGGAAGAAAGAATGGGGAGAGTGGATCTTTAGGGCTGGCAGAATTGGGAGAAGATGGAGATCTAGGGCTGATGGCTTCAAGCTTTGGGAGGTGGCGAAAAAATCCCATCACTTTGATGGGAGTACATTATATAGGTCTAGCCTCAACTTTGAATGTTTCCACCCTAATTACTTAGTCTTATAAATTTGACTAAGTCATATAAATTTTTATATATGTACTAAGTCATATAAATTTTTTTATATATAAAAATTTATATCCATATGTTATA